>NW_024098239.1:0-614114 GCF_016545835.1 Crotalus tigris | reverse complement strand
GTTTCCCCAAAGCAGACAACCCTGAGAAAGGGACAGTTCGTTCCTTTTGGACCAGAAACTCTGAAACTCAGGACTAGGGCAGTGCTCAGGCCACCCGGACAGGACCCAGGAGCGGACACGTGAAAGTGTTTGATCTGTACCTGTTTCAGCGGTAACATCCCTGGCACTAAGAGGGAGCTCGGGCAAGGCTTGGATTGATAGAATGTTGACAGCTGGCGCGGGGTCAGCTTCTACTACTGGCAGAGGCAATCTACTGAGGCCATCAGCATGGCCCTTTTCTTTCCCAGGCTTGTGGAGTAATGAAAAATCATATGCAGACAAGAAAATAGACCACCTAAGCATTCTAGGGGAAATGATGTGGGGAGTCTGCTTACGTGTGATAAACAGTCCCAGCAGAGGCTTATGGTCAGTGAAGACCGTGAAATGCCTGCCATATAGAAAATCGTGGAATTTTTTTAATTCCAGCAACAACAGCCAGAGCCTCCCTGTCTATCTGAGCGTAGTTGCGCTCGGCAGAAGACAGTGTTCTGGAGTAGTATGCAATAGGAAACTGAGTTCCATCAGACATGAGGTGACTCAGGACAGCTCCAACCCCGTAGGGGGATGCATCACAAGCGATGCACACAGGAAGAGACTCGTTGAAATGTGCAAGAACACTGTTAGAATTGAGCAAGGCCTTGACTTCTTTAAAGCAAGCCTCATGTGCTTGTGACCACAGCCACACAGCTTGTTTGTCTAGTAGCCTGTGAAGAGGCTCAGCTACACTAGCTTTATGTGGAAGAAAAGAATTGTAGAAATTCAGGAGGCCTAGGAAGGCCTGAAGTTCGTCCTTAGACTTTGGCCTGGGTGCTTGTAAAATAGCAGTTAGTTTGGATTCAGCAGGATGAATCCCAGCAGCATCAATTTTGAATCCCAGAAATTCAGTAGAAGGCACCCCGATCTTGCATTTGTCTTTTCTGAGCTTGAGGCCTGATTCCCTGAATCTTAACAGTACAGCCCTAAGTCTTTCAGCTAGAATGTGTGTGGAGTCTCCTGCAATCAAGACATCGTCAAAGTAGGGGCAGACCCCTGGTATACCTCGTAGTGTGTTTTCCATTACGCTTTGGAAAATCCCAGGAGCGACATTTACTCCAAACTGTAGCCTTTTTACTTTAAAGGCTCCCCTGTGGGTCACAATGGTCTGAGCTATGGCAGCCTCATCATCAACAGGCAGCTGTGGATATGCTTGAGCTAGGTCAAGCTTTGCAAAAACACGCCCCCCCTTGAGAGTAGGCCAGGATGTTAATCACCACAGGAATCAGGATAGGCATGTTGCTGCAATGCCTTATTGATGTGGCATTTGTAAATCAGCACAAATGCGAATGTCCCCTTTGCCTTTAGAGTCTTGACAATGGGGGTCTCCCACGGGCTGGAATCAACTGTTCTAGGATTCCCTGTTGGATAGTTTTTGTCCTAGTTCAGTGTCACTCTTACTTTTTAAGCAAAAGTACCCTTCTTCTTTAATCTAATGGGAGTGACAGTGGGGTCTAGCTTTAAGGACACAGTGGTCCTTTGAATGTGCCCAGCTGGGGGCTGAAAACATCTGCAAATTCTTTGCAGACTTCCTGTAGGTCGAGTGTTTGTAAGCTGTTGAGTCCTGTGACGTGTATCCCCAGGGCCTCAAACCAATCGAGTCCTATGAGACTCGTTCGTTCACCCCCTACTACTAATAAGTCTAGTGGACCTTCACAACTCTTGTATTGCACGTTAAGGGTGGCCTCCCCCTTAACACACACTCTTGAGTTCTGAAAATCTGTTAATACAATATCAGAAGGCCTTAACTTGTCCTTAGACCCACTTCTGGAACAAATCTTCCTAAATGTATGCAATGAAATGATGGACAGGGCAGACCCTGTGTCTAGTTCCATAGATAATGGAACCCCTTGTAGCTTCACGTTGAGTGACAGCTTTTTCTTCATGGGCTTGTGTGTGCCTGTTCTACAGATGCCTCTTCGCGAAGCGCAAAACCCTACCCTATTCTGGCTGGGGAATCTGGTACCTTTCAGGCGTTCTTCTTGGGGTTGTGCCTTTCGTCGGCTCAGACACACAGCTGCAATGTGCCCTTGTTTGCCGCATGCCCGGCAGGTAGCGGAGCGGAACGTGCAGTCGGTTCTTCTGTGGCGACCTCCACAGCCGATGCACTTGAGCGGAGCCGAAGAGCTTCCCTTCTGGTTCTCTTCCTTCACGGGGTGTAGACGGTCGACTTCCTCGTCCGGATCCTCCTCGGAGTTTCGTCGGACGTCTTCCTGGTGCACGGACGCACCCTCTGCACTGTTTCTGATCGGCCGCAGGTTTTTGACGGCGCCGCCTGCTGCTTCTTCTGCGGTGACTTCCCTTCAGGCGTCTTGGAAGGATAATTCTTCCTTTGCGAAAAGTCTCTGTTGTAGCTCGCGATGCCTTAACCCGCACACGAATCGGTCCCTCAGTCGTTCCTCGAGGTCCTTGAACTCGCAGGGCTTGGCGGCCTTCCGTAGCGCGGCGATGTATTCCTTGGCTGTTTCACCGGACCGGTGATCCCTCTGCTCGAAGGTGTGGCGCCATGAGATAACGGACACCTTGGGGTGGAAGTGCTCTTTCATCAGCTTCTTCAGGTCTGCGTAGCTTACAGACTCTACTGGAACAGGTGCTGCAAGGTTTTCTGCGATTTCGAAGGCGTCTTGGCCGCAAACGCAAAGCATGGTGGCGGCCTTCAAGCTATCTTCCCTCACTTGGTTTGCCTTGAAGTAGTTCTCCATTCTGGATACGTAGGACTCCCACCGCTCTGGATGTGAGACGTCTAATTCCGAAAGCCTTCCGATTTTCGCCATCTTCGGATCTTCAGGAGACGGGTCTATCAGCCAGCCTACCCCCGAATGCGCACCGGATTGGCGGGTAGCGGCCGAGTCGACGCCGTTCCTCTTTCGCCGCTCAGGACTCCTTGGGTAAGCTTACACTTCTTCCTTTCCAGGTAGTGCAAGGCATCCCCCCTTCGTCGCCAGTGTTGAGTCCGTGGCGGGAAAACAGACACGAGAAGCAGCTGGAGTTCTCAGTTTCATTTATTCAGCGTTCAGCTTACAGGAAGATGGCTTCAGCCTCGCCCAAACGCCTCGCATCCTCTTATATAGGCAACTCCCGGGTAAATGGGTTACTTTTCCCGCGCCAGCACCCGCGCATGCGCACGGCGCTGGCGACAGCCTGTCTGGTCCCGGGCAGCTTTGCACCTGCCCGGGACTGCCTGCAAACGCCCGAGCCGTTTGCAAAGGCTCGGGACATAACACAGGCGACACTAAGCGAGTCTTTTTCCTCCCTGGAAGAGCCCAACAAGCTTCCTCTAGCCCAATGGTTCTCAACCTTTTTAATGCCGCAACCCCCAACCGGTTGTAAGTCGAGGACTACTCAACCGGTCGTAAGTCGAGGACTACTCAACTGGTGCAGCACTGTTTGCAGAATGGGACTTTTGGCGGGCTCCCAGGGCAGAGACAGCCTGGACAAATTCTATTGGCTTTTGAAAGCCAATAGAATTAGACCATGGTTCTCCACCTGTGGGTCGGGACCCCATTTGGGGTCGAACGACCATTTCATGGGGGTCGCCAAACAACGCAGTCCGCCATTTTTCCCCCTTTTCCTTAGCTGTGCTACTCCCTTTTATTCTATTGGCTTTTGAAAGCCAATAGAATAGACTCTCTTGAATAGAGTCTAATTCTATTGGCTTTCAAAAGCCAATAGGAATTGTCCAGGCTGTCTCTGCCCTGCTGAGCCCACCAAAAGTCCCATTCTGCAAACGGTGCTGCACCAGTTGAGTAGTCCTCGACTTACGACCGGTTGAGTAGTCCTCGACTTACGACCAGTTGGGGGTCGCGGCATTAAAAAGGTTGAGAACCACTGAATTAGACTCTATTCAAGAGAGTCTATTCTATTGGCTTTCAAAAGGCAATAGAATAAAAGGGAGTAGCACAGCTAAGGAAAAGGGGGAAAAAATGGCGGACTGCGTTGTTTGGCGACCCCCGTGAAATGGTCGTTCGACCCCAAATGGGGTCCCGACCCACAGGTGGAGAACCACTGCTCAGGGGTCTTCAAACTTGGCCCTTTTATGACTTGTGGACTTCAACTCCAAGAATTCTGGGAATTGAAGTCCACAAGTCATTATAGAGCCAAGTTTGAAAACCTCTGCTATACTTACTATCGCGATGACATTTACAACGTTTTCTTCCTCAAAGCCTGTTCCGTCTGAATTCTTCCCGCTGGGATTTCTACTTTTTTCTTCTCCATTAAAGGCCAGCAGGTGGCGCTCTCGCACCTTTTCCATATTGTGCTTTCCACAAGCTTCTTAACGCGCTTCTCCTCCCGTCTCCTTCGTGGTGGCAAATGTTACGCCTTGCGCTGCTTAATTAAAGGTTGTGTGTGTGTGTGTGTGTGTGTGTGTGTATGTGTGTGTGTTGCTTAATTAAAGGTCCTGTGTGTGTGTGTGAGAGAGAGAGAGAGAGGGAGAATGCTGTTGCACTGTGTCTTCTCTCTTTCGCATGCACAAACACTTGTCTTTAAACTCAGTCCCGCAAGCTGGAGGCTTTGGGCCGAGACGTGGCCGGAATGGATCCACTTTGAAAACATTCTTTCCTGGAGGTCCGGGGTGGGAGATGGGAAGAGTTTTCCCAAGTTAGAGGTCAGTTCCCAGCTGATTACTTTGCTATTTCGGGGAGGGGATGTCATCCAGGTCTTTATGAGTAATAATTGGGTGCAGAAAAGACCCAGGTCCTTGTCTGACTGCCAAACAACCACCATTACAGCATTTTGGCATCTTTGACATTCAGATAAATAGTCCAGTTATGTGGATGTTCCCTTTTTCTTTCTTTCTTCTAGTGAACTTGGGAGAAGACCATTGCTTACGCTTTCCCTCCCTCCCTCTAACCCCAATTTCCTGCCTCCCCCCCCCAGCAGGACCAAGATGGCCCACTGCCGAGACCTCTTGCTCTGCGCTGCCTTGGCCCAACTGGCGTCTCTGGGGGCCTCCCTCCACCTTGGCAGGGAAAGCACAGGTAACGCAGCCCTGATGCATGGTGGGGCAGAAGCAGTGGCTGGGCAGGGTGGGCCAAACGCTCCTCTCTGTCCCTAGAGGTGGGGGGCTCACAGAAGGCAGGTGTAGCAGACCAACTAAGAGGGTTCAACCTTTTGCACTTCTGATAAAAGGGGGAGGTGGGCAATGGCCGCCATGACTTCCATGTGGCCCCTGGGCCTCTTTTCACCTCTCTGCAGCTCTTCCAGATTATGCCAGTGAAAATAGATGGAATGTTTAAAATGTAACATTCTCTCTCTCCCAAAACTGGTGGAGGGGGGAGGCCATCCAGGGACAGGATGCAGCCAGGACTGTCAGTCATCGCCTCAGTCTAGGCCAAGAAAAGAAAAGAAGGATGGAAGAGCAGCCGCAACGGGGAAAGAACTGCCCTCCCGAAAGACCCATTCAGTCCCTGCCAGTTCTGCAGGTACCCCCCCCCCAGGCTCTCACAGCTGGTCCCTCCTTTTCTCCCCCCCAGATGAGCTCAAAGTTCTGCGGGTCTCAATTGCCAAGTTTCCGCCAGTGCGAGCCGTCCTGTCCGGCAGCCTCACCATCCCCTGCCACATCACCTACCTGCAGCCACTGCCCACTGCCAAAACGGCCGGCCGCCAAGGGGTTCGGGGCACCCTCCGAGTAAAATGGACCTTCCTTGTTGATGGCAAAGAGACCGAGATCCTGGTGGCCCGGGGCCTGAAGGTCAAAGTCAGCGAAATCTACCGTAACCGAGTCTTTCTGCCCTTCTATCCTGACTCGCCCATGGATGCCACCCTGGTGCTGAGCGAGCTGCGCTCCAATGATTCTGGACTGTATCGCTGTGACGCTCAACACGGGATTGAGGACGGGCAGGATTTCCTGGAGGTGAAGGTGAAGGGTAAGAGGTTCCCACAGGCTCAGCCCCAGCCCACCCAGGCCTGTCCCTGAGGCTGGATTGCACGCCTGGCTTTATTTCTGATGAGAGCTCAAAATGCTGGGTGAACTTTTACAGGCAATTAAGTTAGGAATTGGTTTGTTTTAAGTGTAACATAATCCATAATCTGCAATATGCCACAGTTAAATCATTTAAGGGATTTCTCAGCAGTAGCTTCACATTTGTGGCTTAAATTCTTTCATGCAGCTCTCCTTGAAGCTCTTAAAATCTGTCTTTTGGCTGCTTCTTTGCTATGATCCAAATCAGTTTTTCTCAAACATCTACTGTATATACTATGTATCTACTGTATATACTATGTATCTACACAGTTTATTTCTGTTTTATTCAATTTATGATCCCCACATACTGAGTGGTGGACTAGTGTCAGCAAACATTTCCTTGAAGAGGACAGCAACACAGATGATTAGGGGTCTGGAGGCTAAAACGTATGAAAATGTGTTGTTCATTTTCATACAGGAATTGAGTACCTCTAAGGACATGATGGGGTGACATGACAGCAGTTTTCTAATATTTGAGGGGCTCCTACAAAAATGAGAGGGGTTCAAACTATTTTCCAAAGCACCAAAAGGCAAGACAAGAAAGAATGGTTGGAAACTAACCCAGAGAGGAGCAACCTAGAACTAAGGAAAAGTTTCCTAATGGTGAGAGCAATCAACCAGTGGAATAGTTTGCCTCCAGACACTGCAGGTTTTCAAGAAGAGATTGGACAGTCTTATGTCCAGAATGGTAGAGGAGGGTCTCCTGCTCGAGCAGGGGGTTGGACTAGAACAGGGCTTCTCAACCTTTTTACTGATTGTACCACTCTTAGGATATGGTAATATTTGAGTACCACCTAGCAAGGTGTCAAAAACTTGATGACCAAAAAAAAAAAAAACCTGTTCAAAGTTGCAATTGCACTGAAATGACTTATGACCATTTTTCACACTTATGACCATTGCAGCATGCCCAAGGTCATGTGATTTATATTTGGATGCTTGGCAACTGATTCATATTTATAATGGTCACAGTGTTCCAGGGTCATGTGATTCCCTTCTGCAACCTTTTGACAAGCAAAGTCAGTGGCAGAGCTGCTGGTGGCCAAGTGCTAAGGTGGGACTTCCTTTCCTCCCTCCCTTCCCTGCCTCCCTTTTTCTCATTCCCATCTCCTTCTGAAGGAAGAATTTGAACTCCCCCATATTTTCCCTCTTCCATATATTGATCAAACAAGGAAAGGCCTCCAGAGACAGAAAAGACAAGCTGCTGAGTGAACTAGCTTTAAAAGGCACATTCCCCTTTAAAAATTAGCTACTGGCTAGAAAGGAAAGTAAGGAGTGCAGCCGGCACTTAAGGAAGAAAGAAAAATGTAAGTACTGGCTGCCGGCTAAGGCAATCTCCCCAAATGACTCCATTCATAAGTAAAGGAATGCTACAAGCAAAATCCATTCAGGAGAAAAATACTTCAAAATCCCTTGCAGCAAAACTTACAGCTAACAACAGCAGAGCAATAGAAGCTAACACGAGACATCAGCCAAATAGAAATTGCCAAATACTCCTTAAGAACACAAAGCCCTCATTGCACAAATCCCAGAACTTCAAAGTCACAAAAGCACACAAGAATCCTTCCACTCTCCATCTCCTTCCCTCTTCCATGCCTCACCTCCAGCCATTGCTGCCTTTTTAAATTCCTCTTGGAGGGTGACCCCTCCCCTGCTACATTTCTTGCCTGTTTGCTGCTGCCAGCACAGGTGGCTGCCACACAGCAGTTGTAGATCGGCTCATGGCCAGCCTGCTTGATCTCCTCTCCCCCCACCCTTCCCCCTTTGGTGCAGCTGACTCTGCCTCCTCCCAAGGCTGCTGCTTTTTTTCTCTCTCCCTCTCCTGCCCAAACTGCCTCCTTTTATAGCCTCTCCTGTCTCCGCCCCCTCCTCCTTTCTCATGGGGGAGGGTGAGCCAGAAGTGAGCGGGGCCTTTGCAGCTCCAGAGCACTCTCTCACTGTAAGTCCTTGCCTGTGCTGGCTCTTTCCCTCCCCCACTGCACTTGGCTAGGCAGGGCTGCGTACCACCTGCCACTCATTAATGTACCACAAGTGGTACGCGTACCACCAGTTGAAAAGCCCTGGACTAGAAGACCCCAAAGTCCCTTCAACTCTGTTATTCTATGTTCCTTTCTTTCCTTCCATGAAGTAAGCAAAATTCTCATGAAGAGTATTTTTTAAAATTGTTTTAGGATAGAAAAATCTATTATCTCAAGGAAGATCCCAACAGCTTTCCCTATACAAGCCAACACGGTCAAGAAAACCTTCAACATTAGTTGATAAACCAAACCAAACCAAACCTAGAGGGTAGCAGAAGCTGTAATAAAATTAAGATCCTAGGAAGACCACCTCCAGAGAACCCAGCCTTGTTGAGCCAGGAACCCCCTCCCAGGAGGGAGGGAGGGAGGGAGGGAGAGAGAGAGAGAGAGAGAGAGAGAGAGAGAGCAAGGGTCCCACGGGGCATCTTGTACAGCCCCATCCTTTCAGCTGGGGGAAGAAAGGAGTCAGGGAGCCTTGCAGTGACGCTACCTGGCCAGCCGAGCGCGGGGCCCTCAGGGAAGTTAGCCTTGGAGTTGCAATGCTTGCAGGTTGCTGGCCTCAGCCCCCTCCGAGAGAAAGGTGTTCCGTTCGCCTTCCCCGCCAGGCTGGGCTTTGGCGGCCGGGCCACAGTTAGGAAGGCCCCGGGAGGGGCCAGGCAGAAGCCGGGGCCGGCGAGAGGAGGGCGGGGTGACAAGGATCGCCGGAGCATTTAAGGGGCCCTGGCGCCACCGGGCAGAAGCAGCCGTAGCCAGCGGGGGCCGAGCTCTGCAGCCTCCTGCCTGACCAGGCACCCAGGTCTCTCCTCTCGCCTTGCAGGGGTCGTCTTCCATTACCGGGGAGGCTCTTCCCGCTACGCCTACACCTTTCCCCAGGCCCAGGCGGCCTGCGCCCGGATCGGGGCGGCCATCGCCACCCCCGAGCAGCTCCACGCCGCCTACCGCGGCGGCTACGAGCAGTGCGACGCCGGCTGGCTGGCGGACCAGACGGTCAGGTAAGGGGGTGCGGCGGCCGGGGCGGGGCTCGGGTGGCCGTCGCTCCCGGGGGATCAGGCCCTGCTGTAAGGCCCGGACGCCCCTGGACCGGTGCGGAAGGACCCTGTTCCTCTTGCTGGTTACCAGGTTTGTTGGGAAAGTAAAAGGCACCTTTAACTGAGCCGCCGGTATTGGTGTCAGATTGATTTTAACGCAAAAACGTCTGGAAAATCCTGCAGTAAACCGCATTTCCTGGGATAGGCTGCAACGCTTTCCCTAAGAAGTGCCTTGTCTGCACAGAAATATTCAACATGGACGCTTAAAACTTTTGTGCTTTTGAAGTTTATGTGTCTGTGTTTTTATTTCATTTTTTCTTAGTCATCTTAAAGTTTTGGTTTTGGTTCTTAACTTTCTGGTCCGCAAGCATTATCAAAGTCTAGTCGGCTTCTTAGTTATAACTCCGTTCAGTATCCATGCCTAGGAAATACCTCTTTATTCTTTACCTAGAAGCCAATTTCAATGTGTGTGTGGCGAAAAAGAAGCAGAACCCAAATATACATATTGACCTGGAACTACTTCTCCAAAATAAATATTTTAGATTTTGCTGATACAAAGATATGTTTGCCTCTTAACATAGACCAGCAAAATAAACAAGTAAAGTTTCTGGTTTAGTGAATTGAAATTATTTGCACAATAAAAAATGTATTTTATGGATTTTTCCTCAATCCAAATTTTTTTTCAGACAGACACTCAGAGCTTAAGGGGGAAAATTGCGCAGTTCGTACATACTGGGCACATTGAAGATGGGGGGACGCAGGTCCTCATGCCCACCAGTGGCCTCTGCTGACATCCTGCCTGGTCCCAGCAGAGCACCAGGAAGCCTCTGGCCACATGGTTTCTCTTCCCAAGGCAGGAATTGGCTCAGGGGAACCAGGAAGAGAAACCCACCAGAGCCAAGTTCCAGGCTGGAGAGACCTGTGCTGGGTGGGGTTAGAATCTTTCCACTTTCATTTTCTCTCACAGGGTGTTTGGCTGAGCTCCTATTTATTCCCATTTCACATTTTTGGGTTCCATCCTCATTGCAGGCAGCCAGTCCTGACTTGCTTTAACATGTAACCAGACTATGATCACCTCTAGGTATCCCATCCATACCCCTCGCGAAGCCTGCTATGGAGACATGAATGGCTTTCCGGGAATCCGCAATTATGGCGTAGTCAATCCAGATGACATGTATGACGTCTACTGCTACGCTGAAGAACTTTATGGTCAGTTCTGTGGCCAAAAGCCTTTTGCCCCACATGGCCCCCATCCCATTCAGTCTTCTTCTGGGACCAGGGCTGGTGGGCTGTCTTCTGCCAGGGGTGAGAAGAGCCTGGCATGAGATTCACTCCAATAATCAAGTGGGGCTTCTGGCCACGCCCTCTCTATTCGATGCGATATCTTGTTTTATTGTTTTTATCTTCATGGTTAAGCCTATGGGGGAACACGCTCATTTTGCTTTCATTTCTTTAAAAACTCTTGGAGTCAATCTGATTAGCTGATCTCAGATGAGGGGCCACAGAAAATCCCAGGGCTGTGGACTATACTTTTAAAAATATTTTCTTTTGAAATCAGTTTGATTGTAGAATAGAACCATTACAGGAAACCCCCTGCTGCCTCCCACCAGTAAATTCCATTTTTCCATTTTTTAAGCCAAAGTGATTCCAAAGAACTTCTGTGTGGTCGGTATTTCAATAAATAAAACATGCTGATGCTTTTCCTTTTAAAGCATTGTGAGCATTTCTGCCTGCAGGGGACCTGTTTCTGGTGAGCTCCCTGAGGAAATTCACCTGGGAGGAGGCCAAAGCCGAGTGTGAAGCTCAGGGGGTGGAGATGGCCACGACCGGCCAGCTCTATGCAGCCTGGAACCAAGGGCTGGACCACTGCAACCCAGGCTGGCTGGCAGACGGCAGCGTGCGCTACCCAATTGTGACACCCCGCGAGAAGTGTGGAGGGAATCTGCCAGGAGTCAAAACCATCTTCCTCTTTCGCAATCAGACGGGATTCCCAGATCCCCAGAGCAAGTACGACGTGTTCTGCTTCAAAGGTAAGCAGGGATCTTCCTTGTGGGACTGGGATTCAGGGTCCACATTGCATTTTTGGCCAGCTCCTGCATGGCAAGCGGTAGCTTTCCCCGTCGTTTGTCTCCTGGCCAGGAAAAACTGGGAACTTGAAAGTTCAGGTGGTCTGCCTCTCCTTGGGAGGGGGCTTGGTTCCTGTGAGCAGTTGTTTCTTGCAGTGTCCTCAGTCCTTTGCCCAGGATCTTTCTTTAAACAAATACACACTACAGGCCAAGTATCTGAGTTGCCAAGAAAACCTCAGTGCATGGAGCTGAAGGCCCTGAAGGCAAGGAAGGGGCTTGTTTACCCTCTTCCCAGCTGGGACATGATTGGCTGACGTTGAACTCACTTTATTAGCAAAGGGCTTCCAGAGCCAGCAGGAGCCTCTCTGTGTCGTCCGCTGGAAGGTCTCAGATGCCCTCAGCTGGACAGGATGGGGTGGCTCAGGAAGCCGGCTGTGCGTTCCACTTGCATGGTCGTCTTCACCAAGGGCACATCTGGCAGAAGGGACCTACCCAGCAGTGGGTAGCTCTGGTTCCCTCTGATGGCCAGGCCAGCCACTGCTTCCTACAAGTGACATCTGGAGACCAGCTGCCTCTGGAAATTCCTTGGTAGCCCAGCTCTTTCTTCTCTTTAACATCCAGAGGGGTATTTGGGGGGGGGTTCTCCCTGCTCCTTCATTATCAGAGCACAAAAGGGCACGATGCCTGTCCAGAGGCCGACCTCTGGCTCCCACTATTGCCCTACGGCATCTCCTCCCATGAACAGCCACAGGCCAATCTCCTCCTTGCTCCTTCTCCTCCAAAAGGTCACTGGAGCCCAGACCCAGAGCTTTTGTCTTCTCCTCACAAGGCCATCCCTGCCCTCGTTTTTCCCCCAAGGAGGAGGTTCCCAAGCAAGCAGCCACTGCTGCCGGGCCCCTGCCTGGCCCAGCTGCCCAGCTGCCTTTCAGGGTCCCAGAAGACGGCCCGGGCAGTAACCCCCGCTCTCTTTCTGCTGCAGAGGAGACCAGCCCTTCCCTGGAATCTCCCATCCCTGAGGCAGAGAGCAGCAAGGAGATCACCACGGTGACCCAGAAGATGGAGGAGCTGCAGCTGGCCGAGGGAGAGCCCGAGGGGGCCAAGGAGTCCAGGGGGGCCATTTATTCTGTGCCCCTCTTCCAGGATCCCCTTGAGGTGCCAGAAGAGCCAAGCAAAGCCTTTGAGGAGGCAGCTACCACAGAGCCCCCCGAGGAGTCTGGCCCAGGCGGTTGCGACAGGCGGAGCGGAGGAGAAGAGGGGGAGGAAAGAGTTGGCAGCTGTGCCAGGCAACACGGGCCTGGTAGGTGGCAGGAGAGAAGGGGCATTGTTCTGTATCAAGCAGGGAGGCTGCTGCTGAATATTGCTTGACGCAGGCAGATTAACTCCACGGAAAGGTTTCATGCAGATTACTTTAATTCATCGGGCATTCTTTAAACATTAACTCACAGTTACTGAAGATACATCTGACATTCATTGCATAATCTGTACCCAACATGTCGGTAAAAAGAGATAGTTTCTTCCATGCTATGGAGCAAACACTTCTCGTGGCTGGAATTCATAAAGACCTCGCTGACTAGCATGTAGCCAGGAAATCCGGTAACTAATCAGAAGTCCCTCCCAGTGGCCAGTCCGAACACAGATATGACCAGGTAACTTAAACTACATTACCCAGAAGGCTATCCCTTAAGGGGACAGTTCTTAATTCCTAAGATGGCTATATACTCTGACCAGCACAGGAATCTTTTTTTAAAAAAATACTTCAGTATGAGTTTTACATTACTGAAAGATAACACAAACTGAAATCAGGAAATGAAAGGAGAGAGAGCGAAAAAAGAATATTTAAAGAAGCAACTCCCAATATTCTTTGCAACAAGTACTGGCAAATTAATAAGTCCCTCTCACCCCCAGTGGAATTACATGCATGATTCATTTTTTCCCATAATCCTCCCCTCTTGACCATTCACAAATCTAAAAATCATCATTTCTGTTCGAATGTCAGCAAAAAGTCTATAAAGGGTTTCCAAAACTTTATAGTTTTTTTCTTACTTTAGCTTAGATCAAACAAGTCAACTTTATATTCCTTTCTTTTGCTTCCAACCATGTTTATCTTTGATTCATGAAGTTGCTGTAGTAGGATTCACATTTGCTTTCTCCCATCCCAAAGATTTCTTTGGGGTTTTAGAAACATTCTGTTGTAATCCTGAAAAGAAGTCCCAGCCCGGGTCTTTTTTTATCTCTTGAGTTGCCATTTGTGTTTCTTCTCTGATTGTCTTTGCTATTTTGTAATCCTCAGTTTCTTTATTTTCTGATATTTCTCCAGCAGCTACAGTTTGTATCCCCTCTTCATCTTGTCTATCCACAAACTCTTCCATATTGCTGTCTATCATATTTTTCACTTTTTCTTTTTATAATGTTTTCAAAAACATGCATTTATAGGTGCAGAAATTATTGCTGCTAAATTTGCTATAAGTTTATCTCCCAGTTCTTCAAAAATCCTTTGAAACACCACAAGGGCCCTGCCCTTGTTTGCCCTTTTGCAGACTTCACTTTTTTTTTTGCTGCTTGGAACTTTAGTTCCTCCAGTGGCTGATTTCTATACAGTTAATCCTCACCAACATTTATTCAGTGACCATTCAAAGTTGCAATGGTGCTGAAAAAATAACTTTATACCAATTTACAACCATTTATGATCTTTGCCACATCCCTCAGCCACATGATCAGTATGTTGTACAGTATGTTGAACTGTGCCTGACCTATGTATTTTTCTTTCTTTCCTCCCTTGTGGAGAAGAGAGATTGGAGAAAGGGAGTGCAAGAGAGTAAGTGTCTTCTACACATTGAAAGCAATGAGATTGTACCAGCAACTGAGAGCTAAGATCCATGGACACGCTACACAAACAGCTTACAGCACTGAGATCTATTTTTCTCCAATCCCTCTGTTCAGTGGGGGTGGGGGGGCAAACAATTTTTGTGGATTTTAGGTTCGTCTCCTTTGCCTTTGTTTTCTTTCTTGGATGTAGCGCTTTCAGTTTTCCCCAAAATCAAAACAATCCACAGCAGTGAGAAGCCCTGCTGGATGTGGGAATGTCCCATAATCTGCATTGTAGACCCTGAGCAGAGGGGTGTCATCTTCTCTAGCCAGGAGAGAGAGAGATGGAGAGCTTAAGTGTCTGGAATGGGACAATTGGCCACAGCCACCTCCCCCCAGTTGCTCCCCCCCCCAGGGAAAGAGAGGAGCAGGAAGCGGATGAAATTGTCCATTGAGGCGAATGGGCCAGTTGCCTGGGGCAAATTGCTCAGGGCGAGGAGGCTGGGGAAGGGCCACTGGAGAGGGGCAGCTATGGTGGGGTGGCTGTGGTGAGGAGGGGTGGCGTGAGATGACTGGGGTGAGGCAGCTGTAGCCAACTGTCCTAGACCCTAATTGTCTGGCTATACTCAACAGTAGCAGCACAGAGGGAGTAGGTGGCTTGCTTGACCAAGGGCTCTGTGTTTCTGTGGCCACCTTCCTGATGGTCTGGACAGGCAACCCCTCTACCTGTCAGCCAGTGGGAGGAGCTGGGGCTGGGGCAGTGGGGGTAGTTGAGGGGCCAGCAGCCGCCAAGGCCTTGCTTGCGAGAGGTGGGCTTCCCAGTGCCTGATGGGGTATGGAGTGCATTGGGGGAGGGGTCTGTGTGTGAAAAGAGGCTTATGGTCCTGTGAATGTTCCTTTGGCTGTGGGCCTGATCGAGAACTTCCTTGCCCACCAGATACCCCTGATAATTTCACCTGGATACTTGAGAGCAGATTGATAGGAATTGCTGATTAATATCTGATGATTGATGTCGGATCAATTAATTGCAAATTGATTAGAATTTGACACAAAGTGACAAGAGGCAGGAATGTTTGATGATGCCCCACCTTTACCAAAATGGAGGGCGGAGGCAACGCCCCCCCCCCCCGAAGCAGCGTGTTGCAAAAAACAAAGTTCCGCTGCTGGAGCCTCCATTTGCTTTGTGGATGCCGAGGGGGCGTCTGGGGCTCCTCCTTGGACGTCCTCCCTCTCTCACCCACTTCCTTGGGCTTTTCAGGGCGAGAGCCAGCAGACCCCGGCACAGAAGAGGTGCCCAGCACCCAGAAGGCCCACGTCGTGGACCAAAGCCAACAGAGGGAGGAAGGAGAGCCAGAGGTTTTGGAGGCATCTCCCCAGGAAGGGGAGGCTGAGGACGGAGAGGCAGTGGGGAGCCAGCCCAGGGATGAGAAGGAGCCCCACGGTGTCGGCAGCCCTGTAGAGCCCTCCCCAGAGACCGCAGCCAGCTCCTCTGACAGCCCAGAGGGAGAGACAGTGGGCAAAGTCCATGAAGGTCTCTCTGCAGCTCCCTCAGAGAGGACTCACGGTGCCAGCCAGGGCTCCAGTCCCCCCAAAGAGGCCGAGGCAGGAACTTCTTCTGCCAGGCAAGTCGAAAGCAGCTCCCCCGTGTCTGGGCTGGCAGGCACTCACCCCCCCGGTCCTCCCCGAGAGGCAGGATCTGAGCCTCCAGGGACAGTCGCCTTCCCGGTGACCCCCTGGGCTCCCGTGCTGCTCCTGTCCCTGAGCGTGATGCCAACCGGCCCGTCTGAAGAGAGTGGGGACCACTCGGGTTCCTCCTGGCCACCACCAGCCAGGGTCTCCTCGGTCGCCATCTCCAGTCCTCCAGATGAGGCTGTGGCTGCCTCGAAGGCTTTTGCTGGCTCTGGAGAGGAGCCTGAGATGGAGGATCGGGCTGAGACCGAAGCCAGCCCTTCCAAAGAGGAGCCCTGGGCAGAAGCATCGGAGAAGGACCAGGAGCCGGCTCTGATGACAATCATGCCGGCTGCAGAGGAAGAAGGGCACCCGGGACACCAGGAGGCTGTCCCCTCTGGAGGCCCTTTGGGCTTGGACTTCTTCAGCACCCCGTTCCTGGAGGCCTCCTTGACTACCACCCACTCTCGGCCAGTTCTGCCCACTGAAAGTGCCAGCCTTGGAGCATCTGGCAGCGTGTCAGGTAATCCTTTTGGCTCTGTGGCTTTGGCATCCTTGGCCACCATTTTGGCTGTCCTGCCACACTAAGCCACCCCTGGCTCAGCATCTCCTTTCAGGCTGTGCTTTCCTGTGTCCCCTCCCTCCTCCTCCTCCTCCTCCTCCTCCTCCCTCATTTCCAGGACTGGGGAAGGCAAAGGAACCAGAGAAGCACACATGATGCCCACAGACACAAACCACCCTAGAGAGTGTGTGCTCTTTAAGTCTCTCCTACTTCTATGAAGTGTTTTAACCACAGTTTCCATGAAAAAACGAACCAGGAAGGAGATTAATTTCAAAGAGAAAGAGAAATAAGAAATTAAAAGCTTTCTAGAGAAAACTGAATGTTTGTACCTGTCTCTGTCTTTCTTTACTTTCCCCCCTGTGCCTTCTTATCTTTCCTCCACTAATGAACTTTCCCTTCAGAGAATTGCTGTTAGAGCTAAAAGGGTCACTGAAGTCATCAAGTCCACCCTCTGCTCAACACCAGGATCCAACCAGCTTCTCTGTCAAACTGAGGAAGAAATACGGCCAGGTTTCAGAATGCAGTTGGGGAGGGGAGGAAAAAGAAGGTTAGGGGAGACCTGCAGCGTCCCCTGGGATCTGGAAAAGGGTCCTATGGCTGTGTGGCTAGGGAAATAAGCACACTGATCGAAAGGCAGCTCCTTGGGCAGACTTTTTTTCACTTACACAAGAGGGTGAAATAGGCTCCCTGCCTTGGGATGCAGCCCTGGGAGACCAGAAGAGCAAGTGCTTTTCAAGTGAGCTTCTTCAAATTTGGATCTTTAAATATAGTTTGTTTTGTGACCAAAAGATATGAAATGTGGAGAGAAATTTAGAGGCTGAAGGTGTTTTTAATCAAAGGGCTGCATCCCAAGGCAGGAGGAGCCCTCCCTGGTCGCTGCCATCTGCTCGTGCCCTGTCACCTGGCATGTATCTTTTTATCTTGCCTCTCTTCCCATGGGAAACGGGGCACATCCGTAGCCAAAGAAGCCGTTCAGCTTGATGGCAGAGCAGAGACGGAATTCTCCCCTTAGCCAGGGCCTCTCAGGACGGCAAACACTCTCCCCAAACCACTTTTCAGGGGTGTCCCCAGCTCAACATTAGAAAGGATGAGCTCCTTGTCGAGAATATACTGTATTGTCCATCAGGCTCTGGGATGCCTGTTTTTTCCTTCCTTCCTTCCTTCCTTCCTTCCTTCCTTCCTTCCTTCCTTCCTTCCTTCCTTCCTTCCTTCCTTCCTTCTTTCCTCCCTCCCTCCCTCCCTCCCTCCCTCTCTCCCTCCCTCTCTCCCTCCCTAAGAAATCTTAAAATGGTTGTCAATTAAACACAAGAGAAATTGGCTGATGAGAGAAAGATGGAGCAATTGCATTGGGCTATTCAGTTGCCAGCTATAGGAGTCTGAAAAACCACACAGTGCAGTTTCCACAGGAGAAATTATGCTGCTGCAGCTGCTGCAGTGGTGGGACCAGCAGCAGAGCTGGCAGCCGGCTCAGGAAGCATCTAAATGCAGAAGTGCAGCAGTGACACAAATGAAAGCAGCTCCATCCTGAATCCCCCTGCCTATAGAAAATTAGCTTCTTGGAGGAATAGTTTGTATGCAGGGCAAAATTTCTCAATGCATTCATTTTTCTGGAGGTCTAGTTTTTTTTTAATTACTCTCATCCCCATTCCATTTTGTATGCCTTTCTTCTGGTGAGCCAGAGGGGATGTCCTTGGGTTGCCTTATAAGGCAGGCTCAGCCGAAGCATGCAAGGCCTTTTAGGGCACTTCATCCGGTCTGACTCGGCTGCCGGGCCAGGTGCCCTTGGCGTCCCAAAGGCAGCCTGCCTGTGCAGGGGAGAACCAGACAAGGAGGGTCAGGGCAGCCAAGGGGGGGAGACAGAGCCCCCCCCCCCAGCTTTTGCATTTCTTGGAGTGTGACCAGCTCCACCTCCGGAATTTGGTGTGAGGCCCTTCATTCCTTTTTAACTTTTTAACTCACCCACGGTGCTTGTTCTAGGGAAATGGAGGTATCTGGGAGGAAGGGAGGGGGCAAAATGGAACAAAACCCTCCAAGAGAGGAAAGGGAGGGAGGACTTTGCAGGCATTTCCGACACTTGGACCACCTACCACTGCCCAACAGGGCTATTGACCTGCCACACACCTTTCAAGGGGTGACCAAACCAGCCCTCCGGCCCCAGGTCCTGGGCTGAAGGAAGCATTTTGCAGCATTCCCCCCCCCCCCAGCCTCTTGCTGAGCTTCCTGCCCATCCTTGCTGACTGGGGGCAAAGAAGGTGAGAAGGAAGGGGGGGGGAAGTCTGCAAAGGGAAGGCGTGGCTGTGGTTGATTGCCTGTGGTTAGAAATGGAATGCCCTGACCCCCACACACAAGCAAGCGGGAAGCAAGGAGCCCCCCAAACGGGAGAGGCTGCTTCTGGCTCCACTCAGCAACACTGGAGAGCACTGGGCCCTCCCCAGCAACTGGGGGCATCTGGAGAGGCCGCCCTCCCAGGGGTTGCCTCCCACCTTCTTCACTCCTCTTGGCCACATCAGTTGCAATTGGTTGGCAAACTGGGGTTCCGTTTCATCCATTGCAAAAACAAAAACAAAAACCCTCAAGACAATGTGACTGCATTTACACCACGCATTTGCCCAGGATAAACTAGAACAGTGGTCATCCCCTAGTCTTTGTCTTAGGTGAAGCTGGCTCAGCGTTAACTGGCTTGGGTATGTTGTGGCTTAAAGTGTTGCAGGAAACCTTAATTCATGGTTCTGCTCAATTGCTCAAGTTCAGAAAATGGATCTCTTCAGTAACCAGCAGGCTAAGCCTGTGGTGTGAACACACCTATCGCACAAAAATGGGACTCGCCTTATCTGATACCCAGATGTGTTTCACAGCCCATGGTGTTTTCTTAGCCCGAGTGTAGAAGTGCGGTTGTGTGAATCCAGACATCTTATACTAATTCTATCTGGACTGTTTCTCTGCCCCTTGTGATCACTTCCTGATCCCCTTCCTACCCCCCCCCCAAGGCCCAGTGTGTCGGAACTTGATCTTCCTCTGCTAGGCGAGGGGAAGGGGGTGGATTGGGGCCTCTCTCGAGGCCTTCTGGGGTGACCCTACTCCCATGCCCATCTGCTTTCAGACGCCTGCATGCCAAACCCCTGCAGGAACGGAGGGACCTGCACGGAGGAAAGTGGGCGCCCAGGGTGCCTCTGCCTGCCGGGATACGGAGGGGATGCCTGCGACGTCAGTGAGTAGATGGGGCACAGAGCGCCTTGCCAGGCCCACAGGGAAGCTGGCAAAGGGTCTGCCGGGGGGGGGCACAGAGACAGGGCTTCTGTCAGGGTTGAGCAAGCAGCCGATGGCCTCAAGGGACGCCTCTCGTTGAACTGGAGGGGAAGGGAGACATCCAGAAGGAAGAACCCCTTTTTCCTCTTGCCCAAAAGGCCCTGCCAGCCACCCTCCCAGGGGAAGCTGCGCAAGAGGGCGGGAGGGGGCATCCAGTTCATGGCCGCCCCAGCCAGCGTTCCTCCTCCTTTCAAGACAAACGTCCTTCCACTCAAATCGGAGGCCGCAGGATTCGCCGCGGCTTCTGTTTCTCTCTCCAGGCCTGAGGAAGTGCCAGCCCGGCTGGGACGCCTTCCAAGCATTCTGCTACAAGCACTTTTCTGCCCGGAGGAGCTGGGAGGACTCCGAGACCCAGTGCAGGGAGCATGGGGGTCACTTGGCCAGCATCATGTCTCCGGAGGAGCAGAGCTTCATCAACAGTAGGGGTTTTGGTCTTGGAAGTGGGGTCAGTTTGGAGCTTCAGGGCTGGTGGGGATTGTCCAGTTCTCCCTCTTGTGGCCACCTGAGCACACCTGTGGGTGGAAGTAATAGCCCTTGGAGGCATTGGCCGTGTCCCCGTTCTTCTTCCTCACCTTCCCGGCCTCTTGGCCTCTCTGCCAGGAGGGAAGAAAGCTTTCGTGGCCAGGGTGCTCTTGTTGCGCCCCTCCCTTGTCTGAAGGGCGCTTTCCCATCCCTTGATTCCAGGTCAGTACAAGGAATACCAGTGGATCGGCCTGAATGACCGCACGATCGAAGGGGACTTCCAGTGGTCTGATGGGAGTCCTCTGGTAAGTGGAGCTCGGAAAGCTCCCCGAGCTGAAGGAGAAGGGGTGATGGGGAGGGGGGGGGCGTTTACTGACCTCTGCAGTCTTGGTAAAGAAGCCTCTGCCAGCATCTGGAGAGACCTTGGGAGCCAAGGCGGGGCGCGTCTGCTTGATCCGTGCAAGGGAGGCCATTAGGATGGAGAAAAAGCCCACGGGTGGGGTCTCCCAAGGCACAGGGGGAAGGGCTTTTCATCTCTGTGCCTGTGATGCCTTAGCGGTCACTTGTATGGGCTGCACTGGAGGGGGGTCTCAGCCCCCCCGAGAAATCTGTCTGTTGTGTCCCATCCTAAGTGTGCTTATCCTTCACATTTACTAGCAGACCAAGCAAAAAGGCAGACTCGTACAGCCTGCCCTGTCCACTGGAGCCAGCTGTAGCTATCAGAGGATTCAAGGTAGAAAGCAGCAGATTTTAAGAAAAATGGCTTCCCCCTACAGGGGGTGATGTCACAGATCAGAGCAGCCCAGCCCTTCCAGGCTAGAAATAAGAAACGTCCCTCCCTTCCCCTCCCTCCCTCCCTCCCTCTATCCATCCATCTGTCCGTCCCTGCATGAGCTGAGCATCCTGGGCAGCCCTTCGCCAGCCTTGCCCGCACAAGCAGCCCAGAACGGAGTGGTTGACCTCTCTCTTTCTCTGCCTGCTCTGGAAGCTGTATGAGAGCTGGCAGGATGGGCAGCCTGACAGCCATTTCCTCTACGGGGAGAACTGCGTGGGCATGTCCTGGCGAAAGGATGGGAAGTGGAGCGACGTGCCCTGTGGCTACCATCTGCCCTTCACCTGCAAAATGGGGCTGAGTGAGTATCCAAGGAGAGTTCCCCAGAGCGAGACCTCCTCCGGGTTTCCTTTCTAGGACCCTTGGAAAAAGTAAGCTAAGGGCAAAGCAACTGGCTGGGGAAAGAGTTCAGGCTGGGCATCTAAGCTCATCGTTTTCCACCCACCTGAAGAGGCTTTGGGTGTGACTTACCTTTCTTGCCTGGCAGGGAAGATCATCGGGGGGGGGGAGGTAGAGAGGCTGTGGTCCAGACACTAGGATGAGTGTCAGCCCAGAAGTGCCCCTGACTGATTCTTTGGGCACTGGAAGCCGGACAATGTCTGAACAGAAATCCAGGGTCTCCTGCGTGTGGCAAGAGGCCCTGGGGCTGTGTGGAGGGGGTCCTTCAGACACCTTGCCTGGACCTTGTCATCCCCTCCAGCTGAGGCTTCTTTGGACACCTGTTAAGGGCAATTTGGCACCAATGATCCAATGCCAGCCCCTCCCCCGGCTGCACCCAAATACTGGCCATTCCCCCCTCCCTGGACCAGCTGTCGAGCAGGGGAGACAACTAACCCGTGGACTTTTCTCCCCAGTCTCTTGCAGCTCCCCTCCCAAAGTGGCCAATGCGCAGATATTTGGCAAACCAAAGCAGCATTACGAAGTCAATTCTGTCCTCCGATACTGGTGCCCGGAAGGCTTCGCTCAGCACCGCCAGCCGCTCATTCGCTGCCAGGAGAACGGCCAGTGGCAGCAGCCACAATTTGCCTGCAGCCCTGGGGAGTCCTAGAGGCTGGTTGCCTCTGCCCTGGGGAACTTTGGACAGCTGGGGGTGTCTCTGGGAGAAGGGGGGCATGGAGTGCTGAGTGCCAGAGCAGGACGGGCCTTGGGGGAAGGGGCTCCTGAGTGCAGACCCTCATTGCCATGGGAACTGAGAGGTTCTAGAAGTGCAAGGCAGGGGAGGGGGTCCCTCAGGCAGCAGGGAGGGAGGGGCAAGCCTCTTTCCACTGAGAACATGAGAAAGGGGGACATGTGTGTCAGGAGCTGCTTTGCCCTCCTCTTCCTAATTCTCGTGCTTTGCCCTCTCCCCCCCCCACCCCAAAATCACAGGGCAAACTAAAAGAGATTTTTAAGATTTGTGATCTAGTACAGAGGGAGGAGAATGTGGTGCCTTCTGCTCTTACTCATTTTTTTTACATTATTATATGTGTACATATAAAGATAATCTAATAACTAAATGGTTCTTTAAACATACTTTTAAAGGGTGTCCTCCTTTCCCCCACCCCACTTGGGGGCTGCCCTTCTCATCTTATAGCTAACTATTTGCACACACACAAACTCCCTGCTCAAGAGCTTTGCACAAACACACACACACACACACACACACACAGTAGAATGAGTGGTGGAGAGCATCCTGCTTCTCTGGCTGGCCATCTGAGGGGACTCTGTCTCTGGGATGCCTCTGATCCACAAAGCGGGGGGCTGGTGACTGGCTCAACACCACCTGATTCATTCATGGCCACTGAGTTGGAGGGATTCCCTCTTCACCTTCTGCAATCCACTGAAGTCTGGTTTTCTGAATATTTTGGATTCAAATATTTTGGATTATGAATATTTTGGATTCAAATATGTGAACAACTGGTTCTCTATGTGGATGCCATTTTCGGAAGCCCATTCTAGGCCTGGGTAACAAAAAAAATAGCTACCGGTTCTGCTGAAGTGGTGCAAGTTGGCTGAATCCCACCACTGATTTTGGCCCAATTATCAGGATCGTGCCCTTGGCTAAATCTTGTTGGTTATTTTTAATGATTGTTTATCTTATTGCATCACAGACAGTTTATTGCATCAAGTTGTATCCTTTATCACCTTTGCAAACAGAATGTCCGTAAAAAGTGTAATACAGAAGACAAAATAACACATTATAATATTTCTATTATAACTTTTTAAATTAAATAATATCAGTGAAACCAAGAAATTCCCTATTTCAATGGAGAAATTTGAGCTGGTAACCTAGTTTGTTAAGGGCATTGAAGTATACACATTGCTCTGTATCTTTGACTGGGCTGTCATTTTTTTTCTTAGCAATGTCCAGGCAGCATTTCTTACATTAAGGGATTGCAGTGTGGAACAAAAGCAAAGGGGTGCACAATTTTACTAGTAAGACCTCAAATACTGCAGTAATTTCCCAGGATATCAGAGGGGACAGAGGCCTTTACAAAGCCATTCCCATACTCTGTAGTCAGCCTGGTGGATGTTTGGTCAAAGCCATCGTAGGCTGGACCATCGACGCCGTCTCTGATTCCAGGGAGGGATAGAGGAAAGTCCCCGTCAAGGGGTCCAGATGAATTTTGACCAGAGAAAGATGGCCGATGTTGACCTCCTTGGGCTGGGTTGTTGCTTTCAGCCATGGCTGCCTCTGCCTGGGGCTTTTGCCCCTCCTACTTCACAGAGAAGCAGTAGACGCCATATTTCTTCCGGAGCTTGCTGGGGAAGCCAAAGCTACGGACGCCAGGGTCTGGGAGCCCCCCGCAGTGCGGGCGGGGAGCAGTGATGGGGAAGCGCACGCTGCCGTCCTCCAGCCATCCTCCGTTGCAGCGATCCAGCTGGGAGAATCTCCAGGCCGCATAGAGCTGCCCAACCTTGGCACGGGTAGCTCCATCATTGCGGCAGGCTTGCATGCCCTCTTTGAAGTGGAAGTGGCCCCTGATGAAATAGACACGACCTGGGCGAGGGAGGGAGGGAGGGGGAAGGGAAAAAAGGGGGGGTGACAAGACAGCAAGAGTTGGGAAGACAGTTTCACAGCCCATTCCAAACCAGAATGGAGTGAGATTAGCATTATTGGGGTGCGTTTCTACTAAAAAAAAATTGGGTGATGAAGCTACAAGGCCTGCATTCCAAAATCCACCTGCTGGGCAGTAAGCCAAGCCTTGCACGTTCAATGAGATGCAACCTTTCCATCCAGCAAGACAAGGAGGGCGGGGAAGGGGCGAGGAGGAGGGGCTTGTGTTTATTTGGCGTGGGATAATTTTTAGCAATATGATCTGGGGCAAGGCTCCATTCTTAACCTCGGGTAGGGCAGCCCTTCCCCATTCATAAGGGGTCACAAGCTGAGGTCTTCCTATTGCTCAAAGAGCAAGTGGCAGCCCTGGCCAAAAGCCTTTGCGCACCTTCATCTGGTACAACAGTTTTGCCTTTCCTGGATCAGGCGGCCTTTCAGACAATTACTCACACCCTGGTCCTCTTGCAGTTTGACTACTGAAACATGCTCTACATAGGGCTTCCCTTGAAGACCATCTGGAAGCTTCAGTCCAGAATGAAGTGGTGTGGGCAGTGATGGGCCTGCCTCTCTCTGCTTCATGCACCAGTTGCAAGTCTGGAAGTTGACATTAGGCTTGACTCATCCATACCACAGCCATCCTTCCAGGGAGAGGTCCGAGAAACTGGACTCTTCTGGATCCCTTCCAGAATGTGGGAAAAGAAGCTGCACCCAATCTGGGCCTCGGAAATGGGACCTACCGATGGCTCCCCTGGCCTGTCTCCACCTACCTTGCACACTTGACGTGAAGCAGAAGGCATCAAAGCGATCTTTCAGTTTGTCCTTGGGGCCATAAGTTCGGACTCCGGGCCGAAGAAGAAGACCCCCGCAGGGCTTGCGGGAGTTGCGGATGGGGTAGTGCACACTCCCCTCCATGACCCAGCCGGCATTGCACCAGTCCAGCCCTTCTGTCCAGGCTAGGAGAGGAGCAGAGAGAGGGGGAGGCCTTGGCTTCTGCCCTGGGACCTTTCAGACATTTGTAGGGTGATGGCAGTGGCCACAGTGGATTTACTATTATTTGCCATTAGAGACAGGAAGTTTAACAAGAAATTGAAAGGCTGTGGAGGGATGATATAATCTCTCCCAATTTTATCTGACAGCCCTGCCACCCTGCTCTCTGGAGAAATATCTGCCAGCACAACCTCCCACCCTGCTCTCTGGAGAAATAAACAAGGAATTTATCAGAAGATCTCCCACAACGTTAATTTGTTAAGAAGCATATAAACATTTTTTGTCTTCTGCCCCAGGTACATCTGTTCTGCTGACTTGGCCTTTGCTCAATCCTGTCCACCCTGGTCCATCCCTTCCTTCCCCCCCCCCCCCCACCTCACAGTCAGCAAGAGGCCACAGGGTTGATGTACCGAAGAGAGAAGAGAAGAGAAGAGAAGAGAAGAGAAGAGAAGAGAAGAGAAGAGAAGAGAAGAGAAGGGAGCTGAAGGGAGGCTGGACTGAGTCCTCAAAAGTCCACCAATGCAAAGCACCCCGGAGCCTCCCTTCATTTCTGAGAATTGCAGACCACAGAAAGGAGGATGAAAACAAAAATAACAGAAATGCCTGGGGAGAGATTCATTGCATGAGTGATCTTGATGACTGGAGCTCCGGCTCCAGTTGGGCGGTGTTTGGTATGGAGAAGAGAAGCCCCCCAAGAGACCCCGTAGCTGCCTTCAACAGCACAGGGCAAGAGGGGTGATCCAAAGACAGGTTGAGACTGCGTGGGTTGAAGTTATATGGAAGGAGACTGGACATCAGGAGGCATTTCCTCATAGGAAGACCTACTCAACCGGGGCCTCAGGCCGAGGTGGACTCTCCATTGCTTTGGTGTTTGAGAGGCTGGATGCCCTGCTCTGGTCAATGGTGGGAAATGATTCAAGGAAACAAGCACACTTTTACACAAACACACACACACACACACACACACACACACACATTCCCCTAGGCAAGCCTGTGCAACAAAGCAATGTGTATCTTTGTATCTTACCTTCAGCCCTCCTGAGTATGCAGGAACCAAGTAAAAGGCAACCAAAAAGAAGAAAAAACTGGTTCCTGTTAAAAACCACAGTGAAGAGTCAAGAAGGGGGGGCACCTCCAGGAAATCCCAGAGCGCGCTTGGTGCCTTCCCCTTTCCTGAGCCTCCCTAGGACTAACCAAGCACCTCTCCTGGAAGCCTGGCTTGCCAAAAACGCTGTGCAGGTTCTGAGGTTTTGCTTGATAAAAAAAATACAGGAAACCAGCTTTATGTTTTTATTCAGCTGAACAAAGATGGGCTCCTCTAAAAGAGAGAAGCCCCGAATGACAAGAAATCCTTGCATTTATTCCTTCTGATTACATAAGCAATCCACCCGACAAAGCTGATACACATAAGATCAAGATTTCACCCAGTAAGTCTGGCACACTGTAGCTAAGAAGGAAGAAAGCAGAAGTAGCTCAAAATGTTCCCTTTTGGGTGTTTCCCTAAAGACATCATACGTTCCCGGTGGGTTAGGACATGGGGTGTTTTCCTTGCTGTCCTTTCAGGACCCTGCATCCATGACTCTGCAAGTGCCCAAGTCAGCAGGCCCATCTGCAGAAATTCACAACTGATACTTCCTATGCTGTCTCCTAATTCCGGGTCAACACTGGGGATGCTGTAGTGGTATTTTTCTGTACTGGGCAGGAGGCTGAACTAGATAATCTCCAAGGATCCTTACAATACTTATTTGCTATGGTAAAAATTCACTGAAGTATGAAACTATGAATTTTGATGGGAAGGTAAATGATTACAAGCACACATGTTTTGTTCGGAAACTTGATCAGTTATTTTTTACTGCTTTATTATCTTCCAGATGACACCTTTGAGTTTTGCCTTGGAAGGGCTTTTGGGGGGGCAGGGTAATTGATTGACTGATTATGTGCCATCAAGTTGGTGTCGACTCTTAGCCCCCACATAAATAGATTTTGCTGTGAGTTTTTAATGAGTGGAAATAAAAGTAGAATGAAAGAAGAACCCCCTGAGTCTCCCACCATTTCCTGCCCACAGCCCAAACGGCTACCTTGGTAAAGCTGCTCGTAGGTGGCCAGCCGGGCATCTTGTTCTTGGCAAGCCTTCTTGGCTTCAAAGTAGTTGAACTGATAGCGCCCCCGGCTGGTTTGGTAGGGGAAAACGACACCTGGAGCAAAAGGACAAGAAGTGGCGGGGCAATGGGCAGAGGCTGGGCAGCCCACGCAAAGACACGCTCAATCCTCACTGTAAAAGGCAAGGGCCGTCCCAGTTAAGGGTCTGCGGCTTGTCCAGTTTGCACCCATAGTGATAGGAAACTTTTACCTGGCCTGGAAACCCTTTTACCTCCCAGAAGGCAGGGTCCCCTTTTAATGATCCCATCTTTCAGAGGAGCCACAAAGGCTGTTCCACAGACGGTCGCCCTGCTCAAGGGACGGGAAACGTGACACAATGCTTTCCCTCCTCCTATTGTGACCTCTACCAAAAGGCACGAGGCTCCTTCCCTCTGCTTACCTAGATAAATGAGACACAATGGGGGGGAGGGAACCCTCTGCCTCGCCTGGGAGCCCCTCCTACCTTCTAACTGCAAGACAAGAGAGACGCTTTCGTCCTCCAGGCCATTGACAAGCTGGCAGCGATAGCGGCCCTCATCGTCCAAAGGTAGGTTGGAGATGGTCAGCGATGCATCGTACCGGTGGCTGCGTTTCAGGTGAGCCCGGCTGCCCAGTGGGCCATAGGTTTTGTGATGGACCCCGTTGCTGATCAAGATGGCAACTTCCAGGTACTCAGTTGGCTCCACCTTGCTCCATCGGATCTTGTAGTTTTGGGGCACGACCCACAGGATGCAAGGCAGGGTGACTGAGGCTCCCCGCCGGGCCTGCACTACCTTATTTGTGGGCTCCAGCAAGTACTGGAGGGGGGCAGGAGTTGCTGTGGAAGGAAGAAACAGTTTCTGATTAGGCTGCAAGGCTGAGCCCAACAGCAAGGAGGGGAAGCTCTCTTTGCTTGCAAATTCATCCATCTAATTAAGTTTGCCCTGACAGCGAACAAGGCAGGAATCTTTGCAACTGCCACAAACCGTTGGGCAATCCTGGGGAAATGGTCCTTATACCAGCACAAGCTGGGAATGAAAAGAGGAACAATGGGTTTCAGGGAATGATGGACTGCAGCAACATTGCAAGCAGGGATGGGTCTTGCCCATCTCAGGGGCAGCCAGGAGGGTGTGAACAACAGCAAGGGTGCTGCAGGCAGGCACCCCTGGGAGAAGCTTGGCCAAGGAGGGGCGTTCACGGCGTACCTGGCTGAGTTTCACTTGGTCTCTGGTAGATGGCAGGGACTCCGGGAGCAGAAGACAGACACAGGGAAGCCAGGAGCAGCAGCAGAGGCATGCCTTGAGCAGCAGCAGGTGCCTGACGTGCCTGCAAAAGGAGGGGTGCACAGCAGCACCTCACCAACACCCAGCAGGAAAGAGCCGGACTGTCTCAGCCACCCGAGACTGACTGGGAGAAGGATGGCCTTCCTGAACCATCCAAGCAAGAGAGGACTTCCAGTGACAGGGACTCAAAGGGGGGCTGCAAAACAGACCCATTTCCCCCATTCCCCACATATAAAAAACCAGCATGAGGAACAACCCCCTGGAAAGATGGGGCTCCCCTCGGTGGACGCCTTCTGGGCACCCTGACAGGGATGCTTCCATCAGAGCTGGCAGAGCCAAACCCCAAGACCCAGAAAATTCAAGGGTGGCTCTTGCCCCCTCGCCCTTGCCCTGAATGAGGGGTGACTTGGGGGGAAATGAAAACTGGAGCAGCAGCTTTGCTCCATGCAGAGAACAATCTTAGTGGGGCTCCCTTATCCTTTGTGTGAGTTTGGGCTAACAGAAGAAACAAGGGGATAAACATGAACAGGATCAAAATGATCTGCAAATGTGGGATCCAAACTGAACCTTGCAGTCAGTGCACACCTTAAAGTCCAGCGTTGCTTATATTATCTGCCCTATGAGAGAAATGTACCTAAAATAACCTCTTTGATCCAAGAGGACTCTGTCAATCAACAAAAGATTGTTTCCTCATTGACAGAGAAGAACGACCTGCTCCAAAAGTGGAGCTTCTTCTGTGCCTTTGAAGAAAGAAAATCAAGAAGAATTAAGCTTGGTCAGCCATTGTCCAGCCGCCTGTTTCTTGCCAGAATGCCAGTTAAAGATGGAGATGATGGACATCCCTGTTTCTGAATCTCTGGGATTGCCAGGCAGTTTTTATTTCATGCTGCCACCTCCTTCTAGTTTGGTCAGCGTCCTTCCTCCACCACAGAAGACCAGCAGAGCTTTTGGGGTGCTCATGCACAGGGGAGGGGATGGAAGATGAGGATGAAATGGGAGCCAGAGGCCCCAAGGCAAGGACTCACCTCTCCCCCCACCCCAATATTTGCTGAACTCTTCTCAGGTTGACCCTCTTTGTTCTCACTTTCACTTCTGCAAATTTCCTTTAGAAACAAAAACATACCAAATAAATTCTGGATGCTTTTGCTTTGCTCTACTAACTAATTTACAAATGATTTTCTGAGCAACTTTTTGATGAGATCTGAGAGGATGAGCTTACAATTTCTAGTCTGTATTTAATGCTGTTAATTTTAATGTTTTACATTTATGCCTTTTGCAAGCCAACCAGAATCATTTTGGATAGTGAGATGGGTAGCATATAAATTTAATAAACAAATAAATAAGAGCTGTACCTGGTGCGGTTCATCTACAAATCCCCAGCCAAAACAGAAACTGGTCATTTCTTCTTCTGAATCCAGCCTCAGGGATCTGCCCAAATCCTTGTGCAGGAAGAGAGATCTCCTGGCGCCTCTGAGGAAGGGCTACTGGCCACATCAGGACCGATTGGGGCTCAGAGTCTGAGAAAAGCAGGGTCTTCTCACATCAGCATTCTTCTGGGAAGGTGCATCCTTCTGCTTTTGCTCATCCTGTAGGGAGCCACCCTTTGCATCTCTTTCTGCGTTCTGTCACTTGCATCCCAGCACCACACGGCTTTGCTCCAAGAATGCATGAGAACAAAGGAGAAGAAACAGCTCCCCATTGTTTGGCCAAGCAAACAAGCCTGCCTTTATGGAAGAGTGATTCAGACAAGCTATCAACACCCTTCTGGTGCCAGGTTGGGAATCTACAAGACCAAGGACCACTGCAGGGATGGTGAAAGCCCCAGAGATGTTCCCATAATGCACCAGCTCCAGGTACTTTATGCTCCCAACTACAAAAGCTATGCTCCTTGAGCCTCAGCATTCAGGCACCTCATGTAGCAGAATCTGGCACCTCTCCAGGCCAACTCATGTCCATCATTTGGGTGGGAATTTAAAAATCAGCCTTTGGGGCTTTCTCCTGCTCTCCCATTCAGGACCCCTTTAGAGGTTTGCAGACTGCTCTCCTCTCTCATCTCTCTCTCCCTTTTGCCAACCAAGTCTGCCCCCACCCACTCAGAGCCCCCTTCCGGGGCTCACTTTCCATTATTTTTGTGCTCTCTTCATGAGAGCTTCTCCCTGCCCCTCTTAACGCCTGGTGCTCAAAATGATGCACGGTCCCAAGGGTGATTTGAATCCCTGGGGTCCAGTGGAAGGTTCACCTCCTCTAATGTGGACCCAACACCCCTCTTGGTGCAGCCAGGACTGCTGGCTTTTTCTCATTTCTCCTGTTTCGGTGGCCAGTTGCCAGGAGCTGCAAAATCTGTGAGTGAGAAAGCAAAGTCAAGAACCTTTTTCACTCAGATCTCAAGAAAGCTTCTATGATATACTTGGATCTCTGCATGAATTTTAAGCATAGCTCCGTAGCAATCTTCTCATTTTTTTCCTATATTTTTTTAATGCTATTCTTCCACAAATGTTGTAAATACAGACCCAAACTCCATTTAAACTTCACTGAATGGAAAATACAGTGAGAACAATCAACCAATGAAATAGAAGCTGCCTCCAGATGTTGTTGGTGCTTCATCACTGGAGGCTTTCAAGAAGAGACTGGACGGCCATCTGTCAGAAATGGTGTGTGGTCTCCTGCTTGGGCGGAGGGTTGGACTAGATGACACAAAAGGTCCCTTCTAGCTCTGTTATTCTATTCTACCTCTGTGTGGTTGTCAAGAGGCGCTGAGAAGCAGAAGAGGCTCAAAGGCTCAGCCAGGTGATTCCAAGGAAGAGGCCTGATGGGAAGGCAGTGGCCCTCCGGAGCCTCTGGAGGTCAGCAACAGGTTGCTTCTCTTCTGGGGGTGGGGATGTTTCTCCCTCCTCCTGATCATCTTGGTCCACCCCTCTGCCCCCTTGGCCAGGTAACAGTAGGGGATCATCTAAGCTGACTCCAGCCAAAACCTGTCTTAACCCAAAATCTGGTTTCTAGTAGTGGCCAAAAAGATGCTCCTGGGAAACATCTGGCTTATCCACATAACCAGGCAGCCCAAGCTGAAATACAGGGGCAACTGGAGATGCAACCATTTGTGGGAATATCCTTGGGAGGTAGGATGAGGGGGAGCTGCAGCCAGGCAACAGTCAGCTTAGTCCACAGACGAATGGGCGTGGGGAGGTCTCAGAAGAAAACTCCCCCCCCCCCGGGTCCTGGGAAGTAAAGGCAAGTGGAGGAGAGAAGCTTTCAGACTTGGAAAATTCAGTGTATTTTAACCATCCAATAAAGGTAGTGATAAAATTCATGATTTGGTTCCTTGTACAAACTCCCTCAAAGGGCTGACAGTAGCCAGCAGGAGAAAGAGGGCTGATAAAATGGTGCCCCTCCAACTCAAGGCTCCTAATGGCCCTCCTGACCAGACTGCACATCCTCCCTGCCTGGGCTCCAGCAGGAAATGTGGCAAAATTCCTGGGCCTAAAGACCGGCTACCTTCACTGCTCCAGATGAGTCAAAGCCACAAGGAATATCAAGTGTGTTCATTGGGTTAGGGTCCCTTGCAAAGGGGGCAAGGGAGGAAGGACACCACTCGCCATGTGTGTGGTCAGGAGAATTGAGCCTTTGTTGCGTGGTCCTGGCTGCATGTGACAATGCGCCAAGGCTTGGGACACTTTGTTCTCTCCAGCACAAACAAACCATTGCTTGTATGAGAGTCCATCATCTGCTGCTGTGCATCTGATGGGTTCCTGTTCTGCAAAAGGCAGCCTCATGCTCTCCATAGCGACTGCCACACGACGGATGAGAAACTGCCTCTCTTTCTTGCTCACTTTGGTCCAGGTTTGCCCAGGGGAATACCTGGCTAAAAGGTGGCTTGTTGCCCTGAACTTTCAGAGGACACGCCTGTCAACCTACTTGCCAGCTCTTTGCTCATTCCATTCCTGCCGGGCCTTGCCCAGGTCAGAAGCCCTGGTGAAAGCCTCGGAGCTTAGGAGCATGGAAGAAGCACCGAGAGGGTCTGGCCCTTCCCCACTGTGGGATCAAGTCAGGCCACAGCCCAAAGCTGTCCTGGGTTGTTGAGACAGTCATACTCTTGGCAAGATGTCACAGGCGGCAAAGGCGGTGATAGCAGAAAGAAGACCCTGCCCTCATGCCCACTTCCTGCAAAGGCCCTGGAAGGATTTCCTTTGAATCTCGTCTCTTTTCAAGAGAGGCTTATTAGGCTGGTCCAGAGAGCAGAAGTTTCTTTTCATAACATCTTGCTTGGATGTCCTCTTCCTAAACTCTCAAGCAGTGTTTGGCCAATGGGGTCCACTTAATGAGAAGCAGTTATTGTGGGAAGTCAGCCCCCCTAGGGAAAGAAATATTTTGGGGGATATTAAAAAGGCAGAATATTATATTTCCCCAAAGGAATAATGGAAAATCTTAGGCAGAAATCACCCCCCCCCCAGGTCTCTCTGACCCAAACAGAAACCAGGTCTGTAGAAATGCAAATGTGATAATCCTTTCAGAAAGATTGGAGCCAGGAAGCTTAGAATTGATGGGATTAGAAAGACAAAAATCCCTAGAATCAACCACCCCTCACCCAAGAAATCCAACACAGGAAGTAAGCCATCAGCCACAGCCACAGAAAAGCAGATATGACCTTTAGGACATATTAGGATTAACCCACCACCATCAGAATACCAGAAAGGCACCCCAAACCTAATGTCAAAGTTCACGCCACAGGAACAGGAAACAAAATTAAAAGCCCAAGAGATATAAAAACCCACCACTCCCAGCAACATGTGGTCAGCTTTCCCAGAGCCCTCTGTCTGGCTCTGCTCTTCAGTAAACTACAACCTTCTTTCTAAAGCAGTCTCCATTTTGTTTATTCCCGGCTTGGACTGGACCCTGATGAAGATTTTTCTTTCAACAGACATCTCCCCAGTGCTGTTGTCTCTGCGCCTGGACTGTGGCCTAAAACCGATTGCACAGTTCGACTGCCACCCCCCACACTCTGCACTCGATCCTGCTGGCCTGATGCCAAATGGGCAGTTTGGCTGCCCCCTCACCCCACTGAGTGCCACCACCATTCACAGCAGCATGCAATCATAATTTGCCTGCCGCATTCCCCCCCCCCCAGATCTTTCTCTCTCACGTAACCTGTCACCAATCGCATTCCCCTCACACCCTTCCCAGAGCCATCCTTGCCACCTGCCACCCGATTGGCTAGCAGCTCCTTGTCCCATCAAGTGAAAGACCTGGGACAAATGGCGTCTGGGCGAATGGGTCGGGCCGAAGGGCCAGGGGTAGAGGGCCAGGGAGAAGGGCTGGGGGAGGGCCAGCAGAGGAGGAATGGGCTGAGGCAGGTGGCTGGGGGCAAAGTGGGCTAGACCCGTTTTGTCAGTCTTTCCTCAATTGAGGAAAGCAGATTGCTGGACTTTAGAGGTGAGTTCTCCTCAGTTTTTCCTCTCTGGTGAGGAGACAGTTATGCAAACATTCAACAACCATTTAAAGGCTTAAAGGATGAGCAAAGTTTCCCTTAATTTGAAGGAAGGGCAGTAAGTTTAAGCCAACGTGGATGTAGTATGTATCAATAATGGGCCCTTGGCAACCCCCGCGAAGGTGGCCTGAGTAGTCCTGGACCCTGGTGTGGACTCTAGGAATGCAGGGGGATCCCTTGGCTCCTCTGCCAGATCCCCCCACCCCCCCCATCCCATTGCTATCTGGCATTTCCCATGAGTGGAATACCTGCGGAGAAGAACATTCTCCCCCTCCCTTGGCTTTTTCATGCAGTGCAACTATTGGAAACGGCTTAGCCCTGCCAAGCCCAGGCTAGGGACTAGTGGTTTGAACTCAGAAAGGGGGGGGAGAGAATCTGCTAAGGCCCTCAGGGGTGGGGGCAGAGTGTCCCAGGAGCAGAGCCCACCACAAGGAGAGATTGCAAAACCTTGAAACAACATGTCACAGATGAGGAATAAAGATAAACAGACCCCAGCGGCAAGCTTAATGATTAACTGGGTAACGGCTTCTTTCACTTGGATGCCCTTTGCTTTCCATCTAGGGCAAAAGGCAGCATCTGCCTGGCTATGGGAGCACGGGAAAAGTCTGGGCTCAGTGGTGAGGGAGCCAAGGGGGGCAATGTCCCCAGGGCCCTCTGCTGTGCGCAAGGGCCACCCAGAGAATCTGACCTGCTCAGCAACATGGGTGAAAACTGAGGTCCTTATGGGAACCGGGAGGCACACAAATGTCAGAAACAGATGCGTGGTGGCTATTTGGGAGGGGGCAGCACAGGAAGGACTCCTTGCCCAGCATCCTTCTCTTCCTTCCAATCCAGGCTCAGGATGAGGCCCCTCTGACCCGCTTGCATGCTGGTCACAGCATCACACCATTTGTAACACCCTGTTGCAACTCGTCCACTTCACAGGGATCTCCCCCCCCCCGTCTCCCGTGGCCGCTCAGTTTCCGACCACGAAAGCCACGGACTTCCTCTGGGTGGTCTGGAGAACCTCTTTTGCAGGGAAGCCTTTGTGGCTGTTTTCTCTCCATGGACAAACTGGGGCTGGTTTGGGGGGAAAGTCTCTGAGCCTTCTCCCTTGGCAGCCTCCTGCCCTGCCCTTCCCTGACAAAACGCCCGGGGCACCAGGAGAGCGATGCCATGGGGAGCAATTGGCACAATCCAGATTGGGGAGGTGTCTCCAGGTCCTTCTTTGTATCTGCAGGAACACCCTTCCTTCAAGACCCCCTGGGTTCAAAGAGGGAGTCCCCCAATTGCACGGCCCTGGGATGCCAAGGCCACCCTACTTCCTTCGCCCTTTGGCAGGCAGAAGATGCCGAAGCCAGCTTTCCCTCACCTGGCTGGGATGCGCCTGCGACTCCCCCTCTCCCTGCCCGCCCCGTACTTCCCCAGCCGGCCCTGCCCCAGAGCAGGTGGCTCCCGGCCAGGGTAAGCAGTGAGCAAACAGCCGAGGAGGGTGCCTCCTCCTCCTCCTCCTTCTCCCAAGGTGCTCAGGAAAGCAGAGCAGCCTCTCCCGGCACTCACAGTGCGCTCACGGCTGGCTCTCCTCTGCACGGCTCTCCCACCATGTCCAGCCACCCCACCAACCTGAGAGTGAAGCTGCCCCTGCTCTGCGCTCTCCTGCAGCTGGCAACTGTCCTCCTATTCGCCTTTTTCGTCCAGTACGACAGCCACACCAGCCCCCGGCTGTGGCACGAGGAGATGCAGCTGCATAGCAAAGACCCTCTGGACAATGACTTCTATCCCCGCTACCCAAGTGAGTATCTCCTGTGCAGGAGACGCCCTCCTGCCAGGGCGCCCTGTGGCGGGTCCAACCAGAGAGACCACTGGGAGCACAGGAGGAATGAGGGCCCAGGAAAACGCCCCTCTTTCCGAAATCTGGGGCACCGTGCCCCTCCTGCCTAGGATGAGCCATGACCCTCCCCCAAAGGCTCCCCATCTCCTCTCCAGAGCTTAGAGCTCTTGCCTCAGTTTTGTTTCTGGGGGGGGGGAGGAAATCAAAGCTTTGGAAATTGTCTGTGGATCCCTTCTCTCTCAGTGCAAAGTGGCATCTGTGATCAATCCTCCCCCAGGGAATTGTGGAAGTTACCATTGCCTCAAGATGCTTTTTGAGTGGTATTTTTGAGTTAAGTCCTGGTTTCTTGTTTGCCTTTGATTTCCTACAGATGCCTTTCACAACTTCCCAGTCACACCTGGGGCCTCCTGGTGGTCTCCATCCATATTACTTGCTTAACTTTGGGGAGGCACCCAAGACTGACTACTGCCTCCATTTAGAAACCACAGTTTATGGATGTGTTTATGCACCTCACTTAAAAAACCCACTAAATCTTGATTCAGTCACATCATTTTTGTAACAGGCATTGAGGCAGAAAAGGAAGAAAAGGCTGGAGACAGAAAAGCTGCCTTAGGATCACCAGCATTAGCAAACAAGTTTCCCAAAGTTAGACCAACGGAGCCATGATTTGATCAGGTCATGAGCACACTCACAAAATGGCTGCCAGAGAGGCAGCTGATTTCTGCCCCTCCCAACACACCCAACTTTGCCTTTTGGGGAGGAAGTAAGCAGATGCCCAAAGGGGCCCCGGCTTGTGGTTCCAGCCCAGTATGCCTGTGCTGGCCTTGGGTCCAGCGGGATCCGTTCTTCCTATCTGGGGATCCGGCTGATCCTACCCAGCCCCTCCCAGAAGGACACGCCACTCTTTCCTCCTCCCGGTCTGTCCCTGCTGGCTCTGGCTGCGCCGGGATGCCAAAGAGCCCTGCTGGGTCCAACCCCAGCATCTGTCCATCCACTGGAAGTTTTACTTCTCCTGGTGGGTAGCAAGAGCCAGAGAGAGGCTGCCCCTTCCCCAGGCTGTGTCTGCAAGACATCCTGTACAGGTTTATCCGGCCCCTCTGTAGAAAGGCCAGCAGATCTTGTGTGGGAAAGTTCCATGGGCTGATTACCTGGAGTTTAAGCATAACTTTTGTTTGACAGCTGGTTTGGGAGACAGAAAAAGAATTCTCCCTCTGCATTTTCTTCTTCCCATTGCTTTGTTCTTCATCTAAAAGGCCCCAGATTGGATGGCCATTTCTCGTTGAGGACACATTGGTTGTCCCTTTGGCAACCATCAGCACTTTGACCCACAGTTGCTGGCATCTCCCCTCCAGCTCTTCCCCTGGATAGTTAAGGCAGCCCAGTCCTGAGCAGCAGAGATGCAACGGGGTGAGGCGCTCCAGGTTTCTCAACCTTGGGAACTTAAAGATCTGTGGACTTCAGCTCCACAGTTCCCCAGCCAGCTATGTTGCCTGGGGAATTCTGGGAACTGAAGTCCACACATCTTCCCAAGGTTGAGAAACCCTGCTCTACCCTGACCTGAACAAAACCTCATTTCTTTCACACCACAAATAGTTTGACCTCCACCATTGCTAGTTCCTTAATTGGCAAAGGCCAATTATGACTATATTAGGAATTATAAAATCTGATTTCACATAAGCCTGGTTTAGGGTTAAACTTAGGAGGAGCTGGCGAATCCCACAAGCCACCACCCATGCTGGCTACAGCGCCCCTGAGATGGGTCTGCGCTGGGCCAGCCAAGAGCAGCTGCAGCACAGCCTTACCTGCCGAGCTGTTTACAGACTCTGCCCTGCAGCTGATGCACACACTCGCTCTTATCAGCCTGAAGCCAATTACAGCATGCAGCTGCCGCCCGGCTCCATTGCAACCCTGGAGCCCGGCTGGAGAGGTAAAGCTAAGCAGGAAGTCAGGCAGGAGTTTGACTGTCAGACCAGGCTCAGCCGGTGCCGGCAGCCCCTCAGCGTGGAGACCCCGGAGCTTTTCTTCCGCTGACCTGACCCCTTCCCCTCCTACAGGCTTTCAAGACGTCCACGCCATGGTTTTCCTTGGCTTTGGCTTCCTGATGACCTTCCTGAAACGCTACAGCTTCGGTGGAGTGGCTTTCAATTTTCTGATCGCTGCCTTTGCCCTCCAGTGGTCTGTCCTCATCCAGGGATTTTTCCACACCTTTCACGATGGCAAAATCCACGTGGGAATAGAAAGGTGAGCAAGCGAGGTTTGGCCTCCTCGAGCCTGCAAAAGAGGGGGTTTTAGCCTAAGCAGGGCAGCAGACGGACAGGAAGAGGGAGCTGAGTGGGGGCTGGCACGGCCCTCTGCAGCTGGGCCACTTGCCTGAAACTCAGCCTCAGCCTCTTGTGGACTTGAGAGACTCCCTCGTCCAGACACAGGCTGCCCAATCTGCAGCGTGTGGTTAAAAAAAGCCCAAGTGTGCCATGAAGCTCCCCATCTGAATTTGTTTGACCATCACTGCAGACACCAATTCCAATCAAGGTGTGGCACTAGCAACCAAGATCAAAATCAAGCAAGCGTAGCGTGAAGACAGTCAGCAGCTCACACAAGGGAGTCCCTGTCGCTGATAGTAGATGATAGCTCAGGGGTTGGATTCAAAGCTCTTTTGGCCTCCTGGCGGATAAGTGCTGCCCATTGCCTGCCATCTTGACCTCAGAGCTGCCCCCGACCAGACCTTGAGAGGGGCTTCATCTGGGATTAGGGATTTAGGGAGGGGTCCTGTGTCAAGCCAGAAGACCTGTAGCTCCAGATTCGCCTGCCGTGTCCAGCACAGCCCACCCTGGCAACCTGTGGCTTCACCCTGCTCTATCGTTGCCTTCGTCTCCTGCTCAGCCTGGGCAGCGTTGGGTCCCCCTTTGAGCGGGAAGGCTGGGGAAGCCACTCTCTCCCCGCTTCAGCCCACAACCTCCCCGTACCTGGTGGTGTTTTTTCACGCATTTTAAGTGCAGGTTCTTTGGCAATCCTTACTCAAACACAGTCAGGATGAATGGGAGAAGGGAACTCTCCTGCTAGCCCTTTCTCCCCTGCCCTATCTTCTTGCCAGCATGATCAACGCAGACTTCTGCGCCGGGTCCGTCCTCGTCTCCTTTGGGGCGCTGCTGGGCAAGACAAGCCCTGTTCAGCTGCTGCTGATGGCTGGGCTGGGAGTCACCCTCTTCGGCCTCAATGAGTACATCTTGCTGAGCATCCTTCAGGTGAGCTACTGGGCTCCCCTGGAGGGGATGGGCCCAGAGCAAGGAACTGTAATACAAAATTACTCAGAAACTGCGTTCGCACATCCATTTAGATCCCAAAACAAGGTTATGTAATTTGTCAGGCATGGGAAACCAACAACGACGTATGGAAATGCTGAAAGCAGTTTCTTATTGCTTTTTGGCCTAAATAGACAGAATCTTGCTGGACTAAAGCACACTCTGCGTAACTTTCTGATAGAGGCTGTGAAGAATTAGGGAGGACAGTTCTGCACCACAGGACTGATTCAAGGCTTATGATCTTCTTTACGCTCCATCTTGCCACTCAGTGCCAGATCCCATCACTGTTATTTACATAATGTGCAACGCTCCTGATAGGTTTTTGCTTGACTCTTCAGCCCCAAAGAATGTGCTTCCTCTCCCCCACCCACTCACATCACCCATTTCTCAGTGAAAGGGGGAGCTGCAGGAGGTCTCTTGGAATACCTGTGTCTTCTAGCAGATTGTGTCTTCACCTTGGCCCCATTTCCCTCTGCATAGGGCCCAGGACGGCCATCTTCCAGGCATCAGGCAGACCCCAGTCTTCATCCACACCTTAAACATCACACAGATGCTCCATCATCAGATCTCACTGGACCCTCTTAGCCTGGACCCTTTCTTTTGCCCAGGCATTTGGACCAGGAGATTCAGTGAACTCTGTGAGGATGTGGCTTTTGGTTTCTGAGGTTGTGCTTTTTATCAGGGGGACATGGCTATGCTGGGAGCCACTGCTGCGAGATGAACAGCTCTACAAATAATTGAAATAAATAAATAAATAAACACATCTCCAAATAAAGAATTGTGGGAGTAAAGATTGATTACATTCCTGGGAGGTGCCTTGTAGGAGGCAGTTGATTTTAAATGACTTCAGAAGTTGTTGGTGCTGAAAAATATGCTGGCCACATGCAGGTATTGCTTCCTCCTGTCTGGCTCAGGTAAAGGATGCCGGGGGCTCTATGACCATCCATACTTTTGGGGCCTACTTCGGGCTGATGGTGTCCCGGGTTCTTTTCCGACCCCACCTGGACAAGAGCCGGCAGCGGGAAGGCTCCGCCTACCACTCGGACCTCTTTGCTATGATTGGTGAGGCTCCCCAAGGGGTTGCTGGGCTTTGTGCCTTTAGGAGAGCAGCTGGATCCGAAGAGGGTCCAGTGGGCAGAGCAAGTATGTCGAGGGGGGCTAAGCGGGTCTTTTATGGTTTTGGAAGAACCAGCTGGAGCTTTCTAGGTTTGCTTATAATTATCTTCAACCTCACTTGGTCAGGTTACAATTTCTTTGAATACTCCATTAAATTGCTAATTTTTAGCAATTGTTCAACAAAAATCCAAGGGAAGCATAAGGTCTGCAGTAAACGGTCTGAGGGTAGACATCACCTTGGACTATGAATTATCCACTCTGAATTATGGAGAGTTTATTGGTTTCTAGTACATTATGACTGCACAAGACCATCCCTTCCCCGGGGAGTGCACATATTTATTAACCTGTAAGCCCCTCTCGGAAACTGGAGGACCCTTAAGCGGAAGAGCTGCTTTGCCCCTTTCGAGGGTTGGGGGCACAGAAATCATATCTCCCTGTGCCCCTGGCAGGCACTCTCTTCCTGTGGGTCTTCTGGCCCAGTTTCAACTCAGCAGTAACCGCCCACGGGGATGACCAGCAGCGGACAGTGATGAACACCTACTTCTCCTTGGCATCCAGCACCCTCACCACCTTTGCCATCTCCGCTCTGGTGAACCGCGGAGGCCAGCTGGACATGGTGAGGAAGCCCATGCTCTCGTCTTGAGGCAGCTCTGTTCTCAGAGGGAGGGTCTGGTTTGTGGCCCCAGATGTTGGGGGGGCAAGATTGCAGATCATTGAAGCCAGGGATGTGTGCGCATGGCTTTGCCAGATTCTGTAGCAGCTCCTCTGGTTTAAAAGCCAAAGGGGGCAGGATGGGGGGTGGACATCTCTTCCATTACACTAACCGATATTTTCTGCTGTGGTTTACAGGATATTAACTACAGGGAACATCAACATTATTTTATTCCGTGTGTGTGTGTGTGTGTGTGTGTGTGTGTGTGTGTATAAAAACTCCAGACAGTGAACATACCTAGTAATCCTGTCTCCTACTTTCCCATTTTATTTTATTAATACTGTATTTTATCATTTACTGAATGGAATTGAATTTTAAGTTAAAGGTATGCAAAATGAGATTGGAATTCATTCACTTCTAGCTCCTGCCCCCAATTCCTGGGTCACTTCTATTTCCCCTCCCCCCTAGGTTCACATACAGAATGCCGCCCTGGCTGGCGGGGTGATCGTTGGCACTTCAGCCGAGATGGCGGTGACTCCTTTTGGGGCCCTGATCGCTGGGTGCATGGCTGGCCTGGTGGCCACCCTCGGCTTCAAGTTCCTCACGGTAGGCTTTCCCAAATGCCTGAGCCAGGCTTTGCCTGCAGTCTCTTCGGGTCTCCGGAAGAAGCCTCTTCTTCCAAAGGAGCCGATTCGGCAGCAGAGCGCAGAAGGGGAGATGGGCAGGGACCGGGTGCCAGCCAGGCAAGGAGGAGGCTCCCCTCCCGAGAGGCCCAGTTCTCAGCATGGCTGAAAGGCTTCCTGCCCCAAAGCGCAGGGTCCTCTTTCTCTCTCTTGCACAGCCCATCCTGGCTGCCAGGCTGAAAATCCAGGACACCTGCGGGATACACAACCTGCATGGGATGCCCGGCGTGCTCGGTGGCCTCCTTGGTGCCCTAGTGGCCGCTCTGGCAACCCCAGATGACTACGGAGAAGGGTGAGTGGCACTGGGGGGTGAGGCAGAGGGTTAGGACTAGGGAGGTACAGCTCCCTGCCTCCCTGCCTGGCTCTCTTCCCAAAAGAAGCCTTGCCACGGTGGTGGTCTGCCAGGGCTGTGCTGGCTCACGGGGCCGTCTTGCTTCCGTAGAATGGCTGACGTCTTCCCCCTTGTGGCCTCTGGGCAACGCACCTCCGTCAGACAGTCTCTCTTCCAGTTGCTGGGCCTGCTGGTCTCCCTGGGCATGGCCCTGATCGGTGGCAGCCTGGTAGGTGAGTGGGGGGCAGGGCAGACAAGCACCCCTGCAGCTCTTTTCACTCTCTTCATCCTGGTTTCCACAGGGACATTTTTCAGCTTGGGAGTCTCCTGCGACCTCGGAAGGGAGTCAGATGCGGGCCCCAGACCTGCACCACTGCAAGGGGCTTGAGAAGCAGTCCTGACATTTTTATTTATTTATTAAATGTATATGCCTCCCATCTTACTATCAGGCAACTCTGAGCAGCTTACAACATCATAAAAACAAGAATATAAAAACCATAAAAACCTTAACATTAACAAAAATTGGGTAAAGTAGGAACTGGTACATGGATGGCATGGAGGTGGGATCTTCTCCTTAGTCCACTAGCCATGGGTCACCCCAGTGAGGTGGAGTAGGCAGAAACAGGTTTTGAGGCAATTTTGGGAGGCTAAGAGGGTGGGGCGGATCTCACCTTGAATGGCTTGATGTTCCAAAAGATAGAATCCACCGCAGAAAAAGCTCTTCCTCTGGACCCCCCAGCCAAGTTCCTGGATTAACAGGGTTGGTATGCTGGCATGAGTGGGTGGGCCAATCCCATTTTGAAGTGGGACTCCCAGGATAGGCCACCATAAGAAGCCCCCCCCCCATGCTGCAGATCCCCTGCTCCTTCTGGCTGGTCTCTCTTTTTTTTAGGGGCCGTCCTGAAGATGCGAAGCCTTGGGACACCCCCAGATGCTCTCTGCTTCGAGGATCAAATCTATTGGGAGGTATTTGAAGGCTTCCCTGGGGTCAAAGCCAGCTACTGCTTAGCCTGCATCCGATGCTGTGGATTCCCCTGAGACCAGAGGCTGATGGATGGATGGATGGATGGATGGATGGATGGATGGATGGATGGATGGGTTTTATAGCCTGCTTTTCTCTGGGACCTCACGGTGGAAGGGACATTCCCCCCCCCCCATCACATCCCAAGTAACTTAGCCAGCATCAATTCTCCCAGAATGAAACACAGGAGCTCTGCTAACACAACATGCTAGACTAAGCTAAAATGAGATTGGAAAAATTGTGATTCTGTTTATAGTCTAAGCTCATTGTATGAACAGAATGCAAATAAGCTTTGTTTTATTTAATGTGCTCTGTTAAGGGATCAGACCTATTGTTTTATTAACCTCAATCTGGGTGCAAACACAGCCACACGATTCAAGTTAGAAGAGAAAAGGAAAAATGGTGGCCATGCAGAGAGGCTGGGTGGTCCTGCTGAGGCTGTGGACCACGTTAGGTCAGTGTGGGCTGGAAGGGTCAGCTCAACCTCTGGAGGGCCAAAGACATCCTAGTTCGGTTCTTTTGGGAAGTACCAAAAGCTGGAGTCAAAAGAGGCTTTGAACTTGCATGCTTGCAGGCTGCCTGAAAGTTTTGTGTTCCAAGCATGGAGGACAGAGAGAAGGGGGGGGGGAAGATGCTATTCTCAGCCCCTCCCCTTTTGGCCTCACTTAGGTGCCTGAAGAACATCATGATGGCTTCCAGGGCGTGGAAGCTCTGAGCATAGAGGAGGCAGACAAAGCCACCCACGCCTGACAGGGTCGATCAGGGTTGCTCACATCACCATCATCACCATCACCACCAACCACCAAAAAAGCAGTCAGTCCAAACTATCAGGTTTTGCCTTGATGAAAGCAAGGAGGACTCTGTTGCTGGAGCAACAGCGTCTTCCAGGATTGGCCTCTGCCTGGAAATCCTGCAACTGCAGGAGATGATTTGCAATGACTTGGGTGCACCGGTTCAGAAGCACCGTCTTCCACCTGATTATTTCACAGGTTCTAGAGTTGTGCCATCAGCTACTAAAAAATATTCCGAGGCCAACAGCAGCCAATGTCATTTTTAAAGCTTGTTTTCTTTCACAACCACCCTTCAATTTACAGAATCCTATTTGCTTTTCAACATAGATTCCATACTGCAAATCAGAAATAGAACCAAATTCAGGTAGTCCTCAAGTTATCACCACAACTGAGCCCCAAATTTATGTTGCTGAGTGAAATATTTGTTAAGTGAATTTTGCCCCTTTTTATGACTTTTCTTCCCACGGTGAATCATTGCATTTGTTAAGTTAGTAACACGGTTGTTAAGTGAATTTGGCTTCCCCCATCGACTTTGCTTGTCAGAAGGTTGCAGAAGGGGATCATGTGACACCCCCACACACCCCCGGGACATGGCGACCGTCATGAATCGGACTCGCGGTATGACTGTATTATTTTATTGTTTTATGATTGTTTTAACTCTGTACGCCGCCCTGAGTCCTTTGGGATTGGGCGGCATATAAATAAAATTAAATACAAATGAATATAAACCATTTGCAAAGGATCTGAATTCTGATCATGTGAATTTTGACCATGCTGCAATGGTCGTTAAGTGTGAAAAACAGTCATAAGTCACTTTTTTCAGTGCCGTTGTAACTTTGAACGGTCACAAAATGAACCGTTGTAAGTCGAGAACTGCCTGCAACTGAGAGTGTGCAACAAGCAGCAACCTAGTAAAAGAAATGAATGATGAGACAATCTGGGCTTTCCTAAAGGTCACCGTCAAGAGGTGGTTATCAGACCCCCCTATTGGGGCTCCCACGGGGTCAGCAGCCAGTCTTTGGGGAAACATTGGGGGGGGTTTGCAATTTTTCAATATTTCACATATTGACAACATAAATAAAGTTAACTCAGTAAATGTTATGGAATTTGGCAATATAATAGCTGGAGAGCAAATAAAAGGCAAGATAAATGTATTTTACCTTAAGATATCTTCCTTTTGAAAACTTTTGACTTTTTTTCAGCTTGGCACTTTCAGCTGAAAAATTCTTTATCATGTTTCCAATACATTTTGAAAAATTGGGAGCCATTTTAACAATCATAACTGAAGTAATATATCAATGAAAGAATATTTGCACCAAAATTTTAAGCATGCTGTTTGAAGTAGTTAATATTAGTGTACTATTGATATTGCATATCAGGGCTTGTATCCAGATTATGCATTTGTCTAATCACACAAACTATAATTTGTTCACCTTCAGAATCAAATTCTATCAATAATTTAAAATTAAATTCTAATAAATATTAGACTGTTGTATTAAAACATTCTTTGAATTGTATTAAGATTATTCCATTAAGATTCTGTTAAGAGTCTATTGGCTAATGCAGTAACAACAATAACAATAATAGTAACAACAACAACCCCTGAAGGAGATTTCTGCATTTCCTTAAGTGCTGCCATGCCGGTGGTGCCTGAAGTGAAAGGTCTCAGTCCATTCTTGAGCCATCTTCTCGTAAGATTTCATTCTGGTTTTATTGACCCCCTCCCCCAAATCTTGAAATCCATACAAATTATGAAGCATCCACTGATTAACTCTACAACTTTAAAATGTTGCAGCCAATTGTGACAATCCAGGATTAAATCTGTTCTTGTACTTTCCCCAAATTTTCATTAAACGATTTATAATGTAGTTTTTTATTTTGTTAATTTTATCAAAGTATAAAATGCAAGGAAAAAAAGTGTAGAAAACTAAAAGAAGAGGGAGGAGGGAAAATGGGGGACAGTGTAAAGAAGAAAAGAAAAAAGGAAAAGGTACTGACTTCTGACTCACTTTAGCACAGTACAAGGTAACAACCCCCTTTATGGATTACTGCCTGTCGTGGCGAAGGGGCCTGTGTAACTCAGTGAAGCTATGAGCTATGCCATGCAGGGCCACCCAAGACAGACAGGTCATAGCAGAGAGTTCTGACAAACTGGAGAAGGAAATGGTAAACCACTCCAGTATCTTTGCCATGAAAACCCCATGGACAGTACTAAAAGGAAAAAAGATATGACGCTGGAAGATGAGCCCCTCAGGTCGGAAGGTGTCCAATATGCTACTGGGGAAGAGCAGAGGGCTAGTACTAGTAGCGCCAGAAAGAATGAAGCGACTGGGCCAAAGCCGAAAGGACGCTCAGCTGTGGATATATCTGGTGGTGAAAGGAAAGTCCGATGCTGTAAAGATCTTTTCTCCATAGGAACCTGGAATGTAAGATCCATGAATCAAGGCAAGCTAGATGTAGTCAAACAAGAGATGACAAGACTGAACATCGACATCTTAGGAATCAGCAAACTAAAATGGACAGGAATGGGTGAATTTAACTCAGATGACTATCAGGTATACTAATGCAGGCAAGAATCCCTTAGAAGAAATGGAGTAGCCTTCATAGTCAATAAAAGAATAGGAAAAGCAATAATGAGATACAATCCCCAAAATGACAGAATGATCTCAGTTCGAATCCAAGGCACACCATTCAATATCACAGTAGTCCAAATCTATGCCCCAACCACTGGTGCTGAAGAGGGTGAAATTGACCAGTTCTATGAAGCCCTACAGCACCTTACAGAATTAACACCAAAAAATGATGTCTTTATCATCATGGGGGATTGGAATGCTAAGGTAGGAAGCCAAAAGATAACTGGAATAACAGGCAAGTTTGGCCATGCAGTACAAAATGAAGCAGGGCACAGGCTGGTAGAATTTTGTCAAGAGAATACGATGGTCATAACAAACACTCTTTTCCAACAACCCAAGAGACGGCTCTATACATGGACATCACCAGACGGTCAACATAGAAATCATATTGACTATGTGCTCTGCAGCCAAAGATGGAGAAGCTCTATACAGTCAATAAAAACAAGACCAGGAGCTGACTGTGGCTCAGATCATGAGCTTCTCGTTGCAAAATTTAGGCTTAAATTGAAAAAAGTAGGGAAAAGCACTAGGCCACTCAGGTATGAACTAAATCATATTCCTGAGGAATATACAGTAGAGGTGACAAATAGATTTAAGGAATTAGATCTGATAGACAGAGTGCCTGAAGAATTATGGACAGAGGTTCGCAACATTGTACAAGAGGTAGCAACTAAAACCATCCCCCCCCCAAAAAAAAAGAAAAGCAAGAAAGCAAAATGGCTGTCTGAGGAAGCTTTGCAAATAGCTGAGGAAAGAAGGGAAGCGAAAGGCAAAGGAGAAAGAGAAAGATACACCTAATTGAATGCAGAATTCCAGAGAATAGCTAGAAGAGATAAGAATACCTTCTTAAATGAACAGTGCAAAGAAATAGAAGAAAACAACAGAATAGGGAGGGCCAGAGATCTCTTCAAGAAAATTGGAGATATGAAGGGAACGTTTCATGCAAAGATGGGCATGATAGAGGACCATAATGGCAGGGACCTAACAGAGGCAGAAGAGATTAAGAAGAGGTGGCAAAACTACACAGAAGAACTATACAAGAATGAGCTTAACGTCCCAGATAACCACGATGGGGTGGTCACTGACCTCGAGCCAGACATCCTAGAATGTGAAGTGAAATGGGCCTTAGGAAATCTGAGCAACAACAAAGCTAGTGGAGGTGACAGTATTCCAGCTGAGTTATTCAAAATCTTAAAAGACAATGCAGTAAAAGTGCTACACTCAATTTGCCAGCAAATTTGGAATACTCAACAGTGGCCACAGGATTGGAAAAGGTCAGTTTACAATCCAATTCCAAAGGCAGGCAATGCCAAAGAATGTTCAAACTATCGCACCATTGCACTCATTTCATATGTTAGTAAAGTTATGCTTAAAATCCTACAACCTAGACTCCAGCAGTATGTGGATCGAGAACTACCAGAAGTACAGGCAGAATTTCGAAGAGGCAGAGGAACTAGAGATCAAATTGCCAACATATGCTGGATCATGGAGAAAGTTAGGAAGTTCCAGAAAAACATCTACTTCTGCTTCATTGCTAAAGCCTTTGATCGTGTGGATCACAACAAATTGTGGCAAGTTCTTAAAGAGATGGGAGTACCAGACCATTTTATTTGTCTCTTGAGAAACTTATATGCGGATCAAGAAGCAACAGTGAGAACTGGACACGGAACCACTGATTGGTTCAAAATTGGGAAAGGAGTCCGGCAAGGCTGTATACTGTCACCCTGCCTATTTAACTTATATGCAGAGCACATTGTGGGACTAATTGCACAAATGTCCATGGGCATCTATCCATGGGCATCTCCCACAAGGGCCTGAGATAACTGTTTCAGACACAGGATACATTCATCAGCCTTTTGGACAGACTCTGATAAGAACACCTGCAGTAGCCTTGTATCTGGAGAGTGTCTGTTATTTGATACATTATTAACCACCCCTATATACGTCTTTTGATTATGCTGTGTGATGTAAAAACCTTAGTAACAATAAAAGAGGGTGCTAGAGTCAGCTCTGGGCTGTCATCCCGAGATACCACCTGCGTGCGTGTCTCATTTTCCATGGGAGACCACCACATCTGGTGACCCCGACGTGATCCACTGAAGGATACGTCCCTGCCAACCCTTTACTTATCGCCTGGAATAGGCTTGGTGCACCCGACGAAGTTGCTGGCAACTGACTCCTCTTCGTAAGTATGGGGGGTGGAATGTCTCACGCTCAAAAGCAGCATGTGGAAGAGCTGAGGCTACTTGGCAGGAAAAAATATCTTACTGATCAGGAACAGAAATTAACCCGTCACCTTTCTAAATCTGAGGCTGTTAAATTGCTTGCTTACGTATGGGCTAACTGCTCATTTTATCCGGAGTCTGGATCTTTAAAAATAGATACATGGAGGAAAATTGGTACTATTCTCCACCAGTCTCCGAGAACCCCCCCAGAGATTTTATGCCTTTGGAAAATTGCCTATACTTTGATTCAAACCTATGCTGAATTGCCTCATCAGCCTTTATTAGATCCTCCACCGTATAAAAATCCGTCTGTTATGTTGGCCACTCCCTTACCCCCTGGAGCTGGTTTTAACCCTTCTGTCCCTGCAAATTTTATGGATTCTGATAAACAGCAAATAACCTCTCCTGTTCCTGCCACGTTGCCTCCTCTCTCCTCTCTCTCTCTTTCTCTCTCTCTCCTGGAATCATCCGTGGTGCTTTTCAAAAGGCTTTAAACAATGGTGATTTAAGCGTTTCTGAACTATTCGAGACAGAGTTGTTCCCTGTTAATTACCAACAGACTGCTAAAGGGTTAATAGTGGGTTGGGAGGCACTTCCCCTGGCTATGATCAGAGAATTGAAAAAGGCTACAAAAGATTATGGCATAACCAGTCCCTATACTAGAGGACTAATACATTCAATTGCTAGTGCATATCGAATGTTACCTCAAGATTGGAAAGATTTGTTCCACATGCTTCTTAACGGAACACAATACGTAGTCTTTGAATCTGAATATAAAAGAGAGGCACAACAGAGAGCTAATCACCCAGGTTCACAATACACAGCAGAACAACTCTTTGGGGAAGGTAATTTTGCTACCCTTAATGCTCAAGCTCAAGCTTTTACTCCCTTTGCATTTCGTATCATTAATGCTTGTGTTCTTTCTGCCATGGCTCGTGTTGATGAGTCTGGCACCCCAATTCAATCTTTTTCTGCCATTCGCCAAACTGCAACTGAACCCTATGCAGACTTTGTGAATCGCTTGCAAGTTGCCATTGAACGTCAAATTTCAAACAGAGATGCAGCAAATGAAATCCTCATAAAATTGGCTTATGAACATGCAAATGCAGACTGCCAGTCCATTCTTAAACCAATTGTTTCCAGCCCCACGGCCACTCTGGCAGACTTTCTTAAAGCCTGTCGCATTGTGGGAACCAATGCTTTTCAAATGGACACTCTTGCAGCTGCAATCCAAAAGGGGAATCAACCCCAAGGCACTTGCTTCAATTATACTCTTCAGATGTATTGCAACTTTCTCTTGCTGACTGGGCAGGATCTGTTTCCTGTCATATTCCCTCTGACCCTCGCTTCCAACTCCTTAATAATGTTTCAATTTCTCTGTATTCTCCCATTTCCTCCTCTCCCATTCCTAATGCTGTCACCCTGTATGTTGATGGTAGCAAGACTTATGGTTCATGTGTATGGAAGGAGGGTGAACAATGGCACACAAAAATTACTCCTCCTCAAACTTCTGCTCAGCGTGCTGAACTTGCTGCTACAATATTGGCCTTACAAACTTTTTCTTCTGAACCTTTTAATCTTATTTTAGATAGTCTTTATGTATATAAAGTTCTCACCTCTTTATCTGATTCATATGTGTCACCCTCACTTGGATGACTCTCTCCTCAGTCTATTTCTCACACTCCAATCCCTTCTTCATTCCCGCTCTACTTGTTTTTTTTCCTGCTCATATTAGAAGTCACCAACCTTTCCCTGGTATTATCTCCGAAGGCAATGCCAAGGCGGATGCTGCCGCTTCGGCTGCCTCCACTCACCAGGACGTTTCCGTCCTTGTTTTATCTCCCATAACTCCATGGGACAGCCATTCATATTTTCATCAAAATAAGAAGGCTTTAATGAAACAATTTTCTTTAACAGCTACAGAGGCTGCGGCTATCATACAACAATGTCCCACCTGCAGCCTCCAAGCACACTCTGTTCCTCAAGGGGTCAACCCAAGAGGGACGCAGAGCTGTCAACTTTGGCAAATGGATGTTACACAATATTTGCCATTTGCCCCTTGGAAATATTTGCATGTTTCCATTGACACCTATTCAGGTTTTATTATGGCCACCCCTCAAAGGGGTGAGTCTGCTAAACATGTTATTAATCATTGTATTCGTACTTTTTCTACCCTGGGCAATCCAAAAGAAATTAAGACTGATAACTCTCCTGCTTATACCAGCACCTCCTTTGCGCAGTTTTGCTCTCGCTGGTCTATTATTCATAAATTTGGCATTCCATATAACTCCACTGGTCAAGCGATCGTGGAACGAGCCAATCAGACCATAAAAAGGGCTCTAGACATGCATGGAAAAAAGAAAGGGGAAAATACCCCCGGCTTGCCTGGGATACAAAACACTCTTAATCTTGTACTTTTTACCTTAAACTTTTTGAATGTTTCTGGCACCCCTGGCTCAACTGCCGCAAGCAGGCATTTTTCTGCTTCTCCCACAGATTCTTCACGCCCCCAGGTATACTATCGACGTTTGCCTGATCCCACCTGGAAAGGGCCTGCCTCCCTCATTACTTGGGGTCGAGGCTATGCTGCAATAGACGACCATGGCGAGATCATTTGGACTCCAGCTCGTTGTGTTCGTCCTTATATGGCTCAACGTACACCACCTCAGCCAGGCATATGAGGATCAGGGACTGTGGGCTTTTAATGCTTTTGTACGGGATGCCAGGCGCACTGCTCTTACACTTAACGTCACGAACTGTTGGATTTGCATGCAAATTCCTGGTGACAGTCGTGGTGGCCTTATTTTCCATGCCATTCCGTTCAATGAAACAGGATGGAAGCAGCTGTGGAGCATAACTACAGAGACATTGAATAAGACATATGCTGTGGGCGCTCGTATAATGGAACCTGCCAGATTTTGTTTTTATAGCACAGGACTATTCCGTACTGCTACTTATTTGGGAACTTATAGTAATTGTCAACAAGTTATTATATGGAATTCAGCAAAGAGATGCAAATCCATCAACAGCAACCTTACTAGGATAAATGACACTTATCGAAGCAATCAATGGACAAACATCAGTACCTACATGGCTTGCCTTGACATGGAATCCATAATAACATTTGCTAATGAGTCTCACCAGGGTTATTATGAGTTACCCGATATGTGGCTACTATGTGGCCGTAGAGCTTATCGCCAGGTGCCTAAGGATTGGAAAGGCACCTGTACACTGGGCCTTTTGACTCCTGCTGTATATGCTTTGCCTCATCTCCCTGATGGACGCCTGCGGAACAAACGTGACACTGGTTCCTCGGATCCACCCCTAACATTGGGTGGTAGTTTAGAGACTCAAATCAGCAGAGGGATTCTACCCAATCTAGGAGTTGCCATGAACTATAGAGACCTTCATTTGCTTAACAATTGGACTGTTCATATGTTTAATGAAACAATTAACAGCATTAAAATGATTAATCAAGAAATGGGGGAAATAAGGGAAGTAGTTTTGCAAAATCGGTATGCTTTAGATATTATTTTAGCAGCAAAAGGCGGTGTATGTGCCTTAATTCATTCTCATTGTTGTATGTATATACATGATTTTCAACCTAATATTTCTGCTACAGCTAGAAAAATGGAATCTTTGCTCCAAAATAATCCCTTACGCAGCGATGGATCAGGCACCGTGGATATTTGGGGTGCCCTTTGGTCCTGGCTACCGGATGGATCCTGGCTACGATCTTTGATTTCTATTATAGTAACCATTTTGATATTATTTGTATTGCTATGTTGTTGCATTCAATGTATTCCCTCCCTCCTGCAAATGTGCAAAAATGTTACGCCCTCCACTAGGAAGGACGCCTTAATCAGTGAATCAAGATCCCTTCTGGAACTGGAAGTGAGTAACATTGAAAAAACAGAAAAGCAGGAGATGTGGGACTAATTGCACAAATGTCCATGGGCATCTATCCATGGGCATCTCCCACAAGGGCCTGAGATAACTGTTTCAGACACAGGATACATTCATCAGCCTTTTGGACAGACTCTGATAAGAACACCTGCAGTAGCCTTGTATCTGGAGAGTGTCTGTTATTTGATACATTATAACCACCCCTATATACGTCTTATGATTATGCTGTGTGATGTAAAAACCTTAGTAACAATAAAAGAGGGTGCTGGAGTCAGCTCTGGACTCTCATCCCGAGATACCACCTGCGTGCGTGTCTCATTTTCCATGGGAGACCACCACAGCACATCATGAGAAAGGCAGGGCTAGATGAATCAAAAGTTGGAATTAAGATTGCCGGGAGAAATATCAACAACCTAAGATATGCAGATGATACCACTCTAATGGCAGAAAGTGAAGAGGAACTAAAGAGCCTCTTGATGCGGGTGAAGAAGGAGAGTGCAAACATTGGCTTGAAACTCAACATTAAGAAAACCAAGATCATGGCATCCAGCCCTCTCAATTCCTGGCAAATAGATGGGGAAGAAATTGAGGTAGTGACAGATTTTATTTTCCTGGGCTCCAACATCACCTCAGATGGGGACTGCAGCCAAGAAATTAAGCGACGCTTGCTCCTGGGGAGGAAATCTAGACAGCATACTAAAAAGCAGAGACATCACCCTGCCAACAAAAGTGCATAGAGTTAAGGCCATGGCTTTGCCAGTTGCAATTTAAGGCTGTGAAAGATGGACCATAAGAAAGGCTGAGCGACAAAGAATTGAGGCCTTTGAACTATGGAACTTGTGGGTCCCCTGGACTGCAAGGCGTTCAAACCGGTCAGTCCTAGAAGAGATCAACCCCGACTGCTCTTTAGAAGGCCAGATCCTGAAGTTGAAACTCAGATACTTTGGCCACCTAACGAGAAGGAAGGACTCACTGGAGAAGGGCCTAATGCTGGGAAAGACGGAGGGCAAGAGAAGAAGGGGACGACAGAGAATGAGGTGGCTGAATGGAGTCACTGAAGCAGTAGGCGTGAGCTTAAATGGACTCCAGAAGATGGTGGAGGACAGGAAGGCCTGGAGGAACGTTGTCCATGGGGGTCGCGATGGGTCAGACACAACTTCGCAATTAACAACAACAACAAGGTAACAACATTACAACCACAACCTTTTACTTTTACACAATAGATATACAAATCGTTTCTATAACAATAAGCCTATCTAGTTCATAAAAACAGAATCAAAGTTTCATTTTTTTTTCGTTTCGAGCACTAATCCGGAAGCAATTTCAAAATAGAGACAAGATTAAATATACTTTTGCTTTATGGATATATTGAGAATGCTTTGAGAAAAAAAGATACAATAACTATCTTAGTGAAGGACACCCTATTCTGGGAAGATTTGCTTCAGACTAACTTACAATGTCAAATAAAACAAATTTGGGACTTTCTTTATATGGATATAAATAAAGCTGAAAATTTTTTCAAGAAAAAAGATCTGACAGACTCTCTTGAGAACAGGAAAAAGACTCTATTCTTTGAAGATGAGCTGGAGGGAGTGACCTAAAATTAATGAATTTCTTAAAAAGCTTGATGTATATACTGAAAGTAAGTTTTAAATTAGTTTTGTATATATAACATGAGTATGTAAGTAAATGCATGTTTTCTGGTTTTTAAAATAATGTTGAACAATTTCCAAAGTTTGTAAAATACTATTGACTGGATTTGAAAATATGAGAAGAAAAAGATCTATTTTGTGGGTATTAAACTCAAGGGAGAGAGTCAAACTTAATGAGCTAACTTTGGGTTTTGATTATAAAATGAAGGGTTTTCTCTCTTCTCCTTTATATATAATACCTGAGTACTCCCTAGAATTAGTAAATTACTAAAACTAAAAAAAAGTGTCTTCTTCCCTTAGGGTAAAAAAAACCAAAACAGATATATTATTCCCCACAGCAAAGAGAAGCAGAGATAGTTAAACTGATTCCTTTACCCAAAGAAGAGAATATATTTAATAATGTGGCTTTTTAATCTCTTCTAATTGTTTCAATCCATAATATCAATGTATTTCAACTGCTGTATCTTCTCCTTCCAGAGAAGTATTTCAAAGTTTCCAACAGACAATTTGCACCTTGGGAAATGTTGCATTATTTTTTTTCTTTTTAGCATCCCAGATAAATCTTTTTGCCAAGCAAGTAGTTGCCTATCATCCACTCCTATAGATATAAACTGAAGCTGGACATCTCTGCCTAGAGACCGAGCCGTTTCTCATTCTTGGCATACGGGTAGGCCAAGAAGTTAGAGTGTCAGATGCGGGTTGGACCACTAGATGGCGGTGCTCTGCTTTTCTACTCTGCCCAGCAAGTCCGCCCGGCCTTCAGCGTAAGAATGCGGTGGGCTGGAGGGGGCCGGTCTGGAGAGCTGGAGGCGCTGGTTTGGCTTGCTGATTCAGTACCTGGCTCGGCAGCTAAGCTGGCAGGGAGGTTGCTGGACTGCGGCTTTGGGCAGCTGCCCCTTTCAGGCCGTTGCGTTCAGCAGCAGCAGCAGCCGTGGCCATACGGCTCACAGCCAAAACAAGGGACATCCGAAATAAGGGACAGATGAGTCTCCTGCGTGGTCATTCTCTGTGATGAAAACCTCCCTTCTGGCCAACCAGCTCTAAGTGTCTCTGGGGAGTCTAAGCTCATGTTTGTCCCAAAGGAGTTTTTTTTCAAGAGGCAACTGGCTTTCTTGTTTTTCTTTGAAGACGTTTCGTTTCTCATCCAAAAAGCTGAGAACTGGAGAAGAAACGTCTTCAAAGAAAAACGAGAAAGCCAGTTGCCTCTTGAAAAAGCTCCTTTGGACAGCCAACCCTAAGGTACTATGAGCTCAGGGGCCAATCATTGGTAAGGAGCTGGCAGTGTAGGCTGCTTCAGTCACCGGGAAGGAAGGCCGTGTCCTGGCTCCCTCTCTGGACATCAGGCTCTACCGAGCACAGCCCGCGCAGATCCACTTCTTGGTGGACTTGCTTTCTGAGGGAACCCCAAGGGAGAGCCTGCCAAGGCAGGAATTAGGGAGGGCGGTGAGAGAGCCCGAGATCTGAAAAGTGACAGGTGGTTGCTCTGTTCACCCCCATTTTCTGCCTCACTGCCACTGACCTGGGGCTCAGCCCACCTGTAGCAGACGCCAGAGAGAAAGAAGCAAGGCCGCTTGGCCTGTCTCCATCTTCTTTCCAGGAAGGGCCAGTCCGGGCGCCCACTTACCTACCGAATCCCCCATTTGAAGAAATGTATATCTTCCATCCCTCCATTCCATCCCTTTTATCTGGGCTGGGTCTCCCCAGAGCTCCTCCCAGTATCACAATGGGGCCCTCAGCCTTTCACACTTTCGCTTGAGGTTGCAGTTTTGGCTGGCCTTCCAAATCGGGCTAATGAGGACAGATAAAACTGGGCCAGGCTGCTTCTGCTTCAGACCAGCCTCGAGCCCTTCTTCTGTTTGGGGCTTCAAGGAGCCTTTGAGGGTCCAGCCTGGACTGAGATGACCACAGGAAGGTGGGTTCTGGGTAAATTGACTCAGCTGAATGTGGACCTTTAAGGGGCCCTAAAATGCCCCGTGGGGGTTTTAAGCGAGGGACAGGCCGCAGCCCCGGGAGCTTCCAACGGTCTGGAAAAGGGAAGCGGGTTTTGAAGGACTCCCTGGGAGTAGCAGGAGGGGTGGCTGGTCCCTGGTAAGCCGAGCCCGCGTCTCCATCAGGGCCTCTTCATCGCGCGCGACAGATGCCTGCAGATCCTTCGGCGAGACGAAGATGCCTAATTAGAATTAAATGCCGAGACGCTTTTCTGTTAACGAGCCCTCCCGCGGGGGCAGCCCCAGAGAAAGGGCGGGCCACGTGGTTGCCGCCTCGGGCTGAGGGGCGGCGAAACAAAGCGGGAGAGCCGTGGGTTGCTGGACACGTCCGAGGCAGACGCGGAGCCCGGGGGAAGCGGCTGAGAAAGCCCCGGCCCGTCTCTTTCCCAAGCAGGAGGGGCAGCTGGGCGAACAAGGCGTGAGGCGGCGGGCGGGGGCGAAGGAATCCGGGGCCGAAGACGCCCCTCCCGCGGCCCAGGGCGCCTCTCCCCCCGCCCTCCCTCCCTCCCTCCCTCCCAGTCGGGCTTGGACACGGAAGCCTCGCCCTGAGAAACGCCTTCCTGCCGCCCGGCAGGGGCTCCCCCTGGCAGACCCCGCCGCGCCCCGAAAAGCGGCCGCGGCCAGAGACCCTGTAGGGCTGGGGTCCTGGGCTTTCCGGAACCCGGCTAGAGGCTGCCGGGACGGCCGAGTACTTCCACCGGAGTCCCTCCGGTGAGACCGGCCAGACAGGCGGGGCGTGTTTGCGACAGAGCTGGCCCGCCGGCTGCCACGGGGATAGGCCGTCTCGTGTCCGAAGGGCGAAAGGAGAGCGGGCAGCCTGCACCACTCGCTAGGGCGGGGGGGGGGAGCTGCGTCCCCAGACCTCGATTAGCGCAGGTACCTAAATGAAGTAGGGGGGGGGGTAGGATTGCCTGGTGCTCTCGTGGCTTCTTTTGCTCCCGAGGCCTCCAGATACCAAACGCGGCCCCTTCCGACTCCGACTCCTCCTCCAAGGAAACGGAGCGCCCGGAGGCCCAGAAGCGTCGCTCGCCTCCTTCCCCAAGGCTGCCCGTTGGGGCTAACCGGGTATCTGAGCCAGCCCGTTTCCCACTATTATGGTTTACCATGACACGCATCTCTTCAATTCTCAGTCGAGGTTGACGTTCATCCTCACTTTTGCTTCACACCAAAGCCAATCCCGTTCTGTTTTCCCCTTGGGAGAAGAACTCGCGGGAACACAGGCGAGGCGTCGGAGCTTCAACACTCCGGATCAAGGGAAGGGACGCAGAGCCGAACTGCGCGCTCAGGTTCCAAAGGCCGCACCTGGAAGCTATCCGCTGCCGCCGCCTCAGCCCCGCAGACGGCTCTGCCAAGGGTTCCCGGCTTCTCGAGGCCCGCTGCCCTGACGGCCAGAATTCAGAATCAGAGCAGAGCTGGAGGTCTTCTAGGCCGGCCCCCTGCTCAAGCAGGAGACCCTATGCCATTTCAGACAAGTGGCCGCCTCTCCTTTAAAACCTCCAGAGAGGGAGGCCAGCTGTTCCACTGGTTAATGGCCCTCGCTGTTAGCAAGCGATTGAAGTGAGGAATCGCAGGCCGGGAGGCTCTCGGCTTCGGAAGGAGAGCGCTCGGTGTCTCCCTGCTACCCACCAGCCTTGGCCGTCGGGGGGATTGGTGGAGGGGGGCAATTAATTCCCTGGAAGGTCCCTAAGGGGGAGACTCTGGCCCCCGATCGGTTCCCCCTCCCCCAAAGGCCGGTGGGGGGGAAGGACCCTTTGCGGGGGCGGGCCTCCGTCTGAGAGCAGCGCTGGCGGCGACGTCACCCCACGCGCCCGCGGCTCTTCAAGAGGCGCGGAGGCGGTGCGGATGCTTCATTCCCGGGTCCTCTTGACCGCGGCACTACGGAGGCCGGGGAGAGACTCCGATCCGCGGATCTCCGAGGCGGGTAAGAAACAGCCCCCCCCCCAGTTCCCCGCGAGCCTTGCAGGCCGGCGGGCCGCCCAGCCCCTTCCGACGCCGCATCTACTTTCGCTCGCTCGCTCGCTCCTTCGCCCACCTGCCTGCTGCGGTCGGGTCGGCATCCTGGCCCCGCGCTTGCCGGCTGAACGGGAAAGGCGTGTGGAGCGGGCGGAGGGCCTTCGCCGGGCCAGAGCCCGGGGGAAGCGGAGCCGCTGGGCAGGGACGTACCGCGGCCCGCCGGCGCTCTGAAGCGGGGGGGGGGGTGGGACTTTGGGGCTGTTTGTAGCATTGGGGTCGGACGCCCGCCGGCCGCTTCTGCCTGCCGAAGAGAGACGCGGCCCAGAGTGAGGCTGGTCTTTGGTTTCAGTTGTTGCCACCACCACCACCCCCCGGCGTCTGGGAGCCCATTTCTGGTCCGAGGAGCATTTGGTTAGTAGACTTTCGCCTGCCCACTGAAGTGTCCTCAGGAGAGGAGTTGCTCGCCGCCCCCTCCTCTCCTCCAAGGCTGGGAGGTCGGAGGGGGGGGAGTCCTCCAGGGTCGGCCAAGCCGTGCGCGGGGAGAGCCGCTTGCCTCCTAACACAGGGCGGACTTCGGGTTACTTACTGGACCGGCGTCAAACAAAAACAATTGCGACTTTCTGAAACTCGGCATGTTTCAGTGTTTTGCAGCCCGACGCGAGGTATTCGGGAAGATTTAGAAGGCTCCTGACCCTTCCTTTCAGAGGCATTGACGGACTCCTGGCGCAGTTTGACACCGGGAATCAATCTGGTGTGTGTGTGTTTGTATTTTCACTGTTTATTTTTAATTAGAGCTATTAAGGGGGTGGGCAGTAACAATATTAAATAGAATTCTGAATAAATCGTTTTCGGTTAAGTATTAAAGCAGCGTGGAACTTAATTTCTATGCGGCTTTCTGTTCAATGATTTTTTGATCTAATTATATCATGTATACTCTGAAATTTAAGAAAGAATCGTTCAAAAGAAAGCATGCAGGCAATGTCGTTCTCCACCGGTCCTGCACCCCTAATCTGAGAGGCACCTCAGGGCGACGACGGCAGTGGGGGCTGGCGATATAAAAGCAGCCTGGCCGGAAGGAAAACGGGAGCCCCGCGGAAAGGTGCCCGACGCTTCCCTGGCTGCGCACCCATTCTCTTGCCCGGCATTCCGGGAGCATTCGTGCCGGGTGGTCCCAGGCGGGGGACTCTCGGCCTTATTTTATTTAGCGCATCCATGCCATACGTGGACTAGCGACACATGTTAACCTTTCGCTCTCCGCCTGGTTCGGCGTCCTGCCCCTCAGAGCGATCGTAGGTCCTCCTGGAGAAATTTTGCTCCGGAAAAATCTCTTCCGCCAAAGGGTCCCGATGCTCTGGAAAGAACCGAATCCAGTCAGCACGGACAGAGGTTCCTCCCTTTAAAGTCCTCTCTTCACTCTTTGGAGGCTTGAAGATAAACCGACGAATCAATTAAACTTCCAGCGTTTGTTTTTTCTTTAATTATGGACTTAAAAAGTAATCGGGCTTGCCCACAACGGCATAAGCCTCCCGGGGTCACCTTCGGGGAGAGGCATAACGATTTAATAAACAAATCAACAAATACATCCTTCTCGCCAAAACCGAAGCACCAGCGACCACCCAATTCCCCTTCCGTGCTTTAAACGAAACCCGCATTCCTGCACCTGCCCGGGGCGTCGCCTAAGCCTGACCCGAGCCCGGAGCCGGGAAGGGACTGCTGGCGCGCCGGGAAGGGACTGTGAAGGTGCCCCAGGGGAGAGCGGGGGGGGGGAGATGGAGGCGGTGGCCGGCCCGGACTGAGCCCGGTTTCCAGACTGGCAAAGGGAACGAGTCGGGAGCAGCCGGTCTGCCGCCCAGGCCAACAGCGCAATTTCCCGCTGTGGTCAAGCGGAGCTCTGCTGGGGGCTTAGACCTGGCTGGCAGGAAGTCTCCGCTCTTGGCGCGCGCACTTCAGGGGTCCTCTGGAGACCCCACTTCCTGCAGTTGGCGGGGATACCTTTCTTGGTCTGCCGGCGCCGCTTCGCCTCTTCCCGCTGCTGGGCTGGGAAAAAGCACCTCCGGGCGCCCGATCCATCTTCCCCAACCGGGGGGCTCCGCTGCTCCTCAAGCGGCTGCGCTCTCGGAGGACTGGAAGTTCTGTGGAGCCTGGAAGTTGGTTACGGAGCGCGGAGAGGCTTCCCTTTTTCTCCTCCGCAGTGAGCGAAAAGCTGGCGGGCCGGCGGGGTCCCGCCCAGAAGCCCCCTCCTCCTCCTCCTCTGGCCCCGGCGCAGGAGCAGCCCAAGCCAAACAGGCGCGAACTTTCTCTTGGCTCGCTCGGTGCCACTGAACCGGCAGTTCGCCGGTCGCGAAGCCATCCTGCACGGTGGGCTCGCCTGTTGCGCGCCTTTTCCGCCGGCTCCCTTGTTCCGCTCGCCGGCCGCGCCCATTCCAGGCCTCCGCAACCGACTCCGCACAGGGGCTTCTCTGGAGTCCGCGGGGCCAGAGGGCCAGCGAGCAAAACCAGAAAAAGGGGCAGTGGCGGCACGAAAACTCGATCCGAAGGCGCCGCCCGAGCAGCCCAGAGAGAGGCGCGCGACCCCCTGGAGCAAAACTTCCGGCCCCCGAACCCCAGGCCCGCTGCCAGCTGACACGCCCGGCGCCCCCGGCTGCCTGTGGCTCCGGTCATGTCCCCGCCGGCTGGGGAAAGCCGGAGGTTTCCCGGCCGACACTACCGGGCTTGGCCCCTTCGGCCTGCCCGCCCAGAGCCGCCGTTCGATTCGCCTGTGCCCGTGGCCGGGCACCCGGTACGGTCGGTTCGGCTCTTGGCGGGTGAAGACTTTGCGGGAGAAGCGAGCCTCTCCGGGGAGGGCGTGGGGAGCAAAGAGCAGCTGCCCGGGAGGACCTGGCCGCCCTCCGTCACTCTCCGGCCGGGCCTGCCGGAGGATTAGGCTGCCCGAAACGCGTCTCTGTCGCCGGGTCGATCTCAGACCCCGCAGGGAAACGGAAGCCGGAACGCCGACAATCTTTTGCCCGCGACGCCAAGCCGGTGGCTGTTTTCCCCCCCGCAGCGTCGACGCCCGAGGGTGGCTGCCCCTCCGACCCGCAACTGGGCCGTCGCCCCCAGGTCCCTCTTAGCAAAAGGCCGTTCCCCTTCGGATGGTTAAATCGTACCACGAGTAAGGAGGGGCTGCGTCGGCCCTCAGGAATCCGTGGGAATCTCTGAGCAGGAAAGGCGTTGCCTTAGCAGAGCGTCTTGAGGATCAGCCGTCGCGTTTGTAAACCCACGGATTGTGTGAATCGAGCCACCGTTTTGTGTGCTGTTTTATGCCTCTTTGACTCTTTTCTGAGCTGCCATGCCTTTTGGATAGGAAAAGGTTGTGGGACTCAGGGAAGGATAAGAATCTAAGAATCTGATGGCACCCCAAAGATCAACAGATTAATTTTGGGTAGATCGTAAATGAACGCTGGTCAGTTTATAAAGGACGGAAGGGAGGTGGGGGCATTAAGCCAAACCTCCGTGGAAAGGAGGTTTGGCTTAATGAACTGTCCCCAACAAGCAAAGATGTTCCCGCACTGGGTGAAATGATGAGGATGCCTTCTGCATAGGGGTAAATAAGGCTGGCAGCACTCCGTGTGGGGCTGCGGGTAGGTGGGGGTGTCTTGGACATGGGAAAAGACACCTGATGTTGTGGCCTAAGGAATTCTTCCAGGCCCCAAGCACCACCTCACTCTTCACTGGGGTTTCTGGAATGCCCCACAGAAAGGAGCCAACCAAGCACCAACAGGGGGGGGGTCTCTTGCCTTTGTCCCCAAAGTGGGGGACATGGTATCCCCAAAGAGACTCCTCTGAACCTTACTCTCCATCCTGAGAAGCAGGCCAAGACTAACTTGGGGGAAATGCAGTTGGCAAGTTGTGTGAACCAGGCCATTCTGTACATCTTGTTTATTTTGTCGTGGCATATTATGCAAACAGAATTACTGAACCATTTTTCTGGGCTCTGACTGACTGACTGACCGACCAGAGATGAACACCCTCAAGCTTTGTACATTGTCTTTAACTGCCCGATGATTAAAATATGTTGTGCAGGCAAATGTTGCATGGCTCTGAAAAACTAACAAACTAACAAATTAATTACTGCATCTATTGGGGGTGGTTGTGCTTTCACCAGTGATAGGGCTGATGGCTTAATAGTTGGCAAAGGGCATTTGAAGTGGAATTTCAGGGTGATGGTGAAGCCATGACCTGAGAAGTGTTCTCCAGTGTGAGCTTGAGAAGGTGGGCAGGACTGTCACAGCAGCTGAGCCCGGCGGATGCTGCAGTTCAGGAGCAGCTGGGGCAGGAGTGGGGCCCATCCAGCCCAAAGCAAACTCCGTGGGGGATGATCAGCCCAGGGCTTAGCAACTCCCCCGCCCAGCTTGGGGTTGCCCTGGGTTCAGTGTAGGACAGGAGGAATAACTCACCTCTGATAAATGCAGGCATTGGGTGGGTCAGAAATGGCTGATAGTTTGATTGGGTGAATATGGAATTAAAGGTGTGTCTCGTAATTTGCAAGTGATTATTGTGGACAGAAACAGGGAGAGGCACACATTTATTTAAGGCTGTAGAGTTGTCCCTCAAGGAATAGATCAGTGAGGCCAATAGAAAGGAGAAAAGAATTGGACACTCCCGTCACCCAAAATTTAAAAGAACTGCATTTGCATATTAGCTTAATATGCAGCCACTAGTTGTATAATAGGCCCCATTAACCTTGTTTTTTCAATACGGTCTTTAAGCCAGTCAGAGCAGTTTGTCTTAGCCAAGCATTGTAGGAAAAGACCAAAGTCCAACTTCAGCTGAGAGATCCAGCCCGGGTGACATCTGGTGGTTCCCAGCAGGATCCCAATGTAGGCAAAGCCATTCATACCTAGCCCCAGCCTGAGGATGGCCTGCCACATACTTCGGACTCACCCATTTATTCCCACTAGTCTGGATCTGAGCCCCCTTCCTCCAAGCAGGGCCTTCCAGGCTGGCCTAGAATTATTTGCATGCAGAATTCAGAGAGGCTAAGCAGCAAACATCCACAAGCAGCCCTAGCTGCTTAGGGTACCAGTTCCTCCATTGCCTCCCCTACCCCCAGGAATCCACCCTTCCTTAAGAGTGCAAACAAGATGGGATCCAGTTGCTCTATTCAGACAAAAAGAAAAATTGGAGACACCCAATGATGCTTAGGAGGAAGATGTTATTTACAAAGGATAACAACTATAATAATGATCATAGAAGCTTCTATTGATCATAGTTCTTATGACTGCATTCCATACTTTTAAAGGGACACTGATTCACATGAGCTTATTATGGGGTTAGGCTTACAAAAGAAATGCCCTCTTTCAGGGACATGAAAATGAGGGACGCTCATGACACTTAAAACTGGGGAGTGCACTTGGTAGATCAAATCCTCTGCTTCAGATTGGGGACAAAGTCTTGCTGTGGACAGACAGTTGCAGGACATCATTCACACTTCCATCCGTTTATGTCCAGCCAGAGCCTGAAGGCTCTGCTTGGTGACTTAGCAGCACATCTGACTATTTGGTAGGCCTGTCTTTTAAGTCAGCCTTCCCCTCCTTTCATAAGGAGTACTTTGGCCACCCAATGAGAAGGAAGGACTCCCTGGAGAAGGGCCTAATGCTGGGAAAGATGGAGGGCAATAGAAGAAGGGGACGACAGAGAATGGGGTGGCTGGATGGAGTCACTGAAGCAGTAGGTGTGAACTTAAATGGACTCCAGAAGATGGTAGAAGACAGGAAGGCCTGGAGGAACATTGTCCATGGGGTCGCGATGGGTTGGACACGACTTCGCAACTAACAACAAAAACCCTTTCCCCACCCTCCACCCCTGGATTTTGTAGAGTGCTTTGGTAGACTAATCCGGTCTCCCCTGGAGCCCTGTAACTCTGTGGCTGGACTTTTACCATTTCATGTTGTACTCATGTTATGTTCTTTGGCCACTGAGCGTTCAAATAGCTCCAGGTGGGGTTGTGGGGGTAGACAGTAGCCATTTTCTTGCAGTGTTTTTATCATTCAGGGCTTCTGGCTGAACAACCCAGGTAAACTGACAGGCGGCCACCAGTTCCTGCAGGTTGCTGATCGATGAGGCTGCCCATCTGCTGAGAATTTAGAGGGCAATGCAAAAGTTGAGGATAAAATATGTCAAATGTTGATAGAAAATCAGATGTGATCTGCATCTGCTGCAAAATGTGAGTTATTGGAGGTCTGTTGTGTATAAAACAGTTGTGAAATGTGGATCTATTGGCCTGGATGAACAATGGTTGAGGTATTTTGTTTCCAATCCCTTTAGAGAGGGGAAGTTCAAGGATCTGGTAGAAAAAAGAGGGTCCCAATGGGGATACCCAAAAGGTATGGCACCCAAAACTGTTACCAATCTATCATTTTTAATAATAGGGGAGATAATTAAATCCAGAGAGTGGGATTCTATGGAACAAAAGGTCTGTGAAATCAAAATTGGTCTTTAGTTTTATGCTAGCCTCAAGTACAACTTCTGGGGGAGGGTGCATCAGACCTATGTCAGTCATCAAAGTGTGACCCTTGCAGACAAATAATCACACATTCATGTATTGAACTATCATCCCATAAATTATTTCAGTTATTTGAATTTCTTCCCTAGTGGACCTATTGGCCTAGACTAGGGACTACTCTGATGCGGAAAATGCAAGGTGCCTTTGAGGACCCTTCAACAGTTGGGATGTTGGGGGTTTAATCCACTCCCGAAAAGGGCAGCCCTGAATGGCGACCCCATCCTCTGGCAGGCTTGCTCCCAGTTCCCGGACTGGGGCTCCTAGCTTCTCTTCGGGCTATAGGGAAAAAAACGCTTCCGGGTATTGGAGCAGGCGAGGGAGCTCCTGTGGGGAACACCGGGCCTTAATCAATCTTCCGTTTTGGCTAAATCGTGGATATTAAATATTCATATCCCAGGAGATTGCTTTAAAAACCACCAGAGCAAATCAATTCTTTAAAATATCCAAAGTCTGGAAAGATGCTCAAATTAATAAATTAGTCGCAGAATGAAAGAAACGGATTTGTAGATACCGGCATTTTTTTTCAGTTTTAAAACAAAGAAAATCGCTTTTCCTTCCGTTGGACTCTGAATTAGAGCAAGACCCACCTAGAATCCGAGGCTGTTGCTTGTAGGGAAAGAAGCGGCAAACAGCCCCGTTGATCTCACCGTCAGATAAAGAAAGCGGCTCGAGACAAACGGACGGACCGACCGACCGATTTAAAGATTAATTCGGAAACCTTGTAATCCAACCTTTCCGTTTCCTGTAGAAAAGCCTGCTGCCAAAACGCGGGAGCGAGAGGGAGGTCTTTCCGGCATTTTCACCTAACCCAGCGGCCACGGCCACGGTGGATCAAGCCAAGGAAGTTTTCTGCCGTAAGCCGGGTAGATTTCGATCTCGAAAGAGAGGTGTATTTTTGAAACCCGATTCAGATTGCGCAGAATGTCCCAGAACCTTTTGGCTCCAAAAGGTGACCCGGGACGGGTGTGACTGCCGCCCGCCTGCGTGTATTCAGCTGCTTCTGGACAACGGTCTGAGATGCCCCCCCCCCGTTAAATTTCCCACAGAGGCTGTAAAAGAATTTCCGGAACTCCCCGAAATCAGAATAAATCGGGCGCGAGAGAAAACTGGGTTTGGCCGTTGCTGTTTCCCGCCGACTCGCAGGGCAACCGACTCCGTTCCCGGGCAGCAGCGCGTCCCTCTGCAGGGCACCCGGGCCGGTTCGCCCCCTTTCGAAGCAGCCTGGCGCCCGTTGAAGGCGAGATTAAAAAATCAACCGCCCGGATGGAGGAAGATCTCCGGCGATTCACCCATCGCTGTGAGCGCCGCTCGTTGCTTGTGCTCCAGCCCGAGACTTCTTGGAAAGCAGCTCGTTGGGGGGGGGGGAGTAACGTGGGGCGTGAGTTGCCGTCGAGGAGACTCCTGGGGGGGGGGAGAACCTTCGCAAAGGAGAAGACCCCGCTTGGGACCAAAACCGGCCCAGGGACGCCCCTCCTCTCTTGAAAAGGATAAAACCAGAAACTGCCCCGTCGTCTCAGCCCATCCTGGGGGGGGGGGAGGTGCCGAGACCAAAGCCGTAAAGAGCTGTGAGGGCGGCTGATCAGGCGGTTCTACTTCTTCTCCCCGCGCTGGAGAAAAGCGCCGTTCAGAGAGAACGGCTCCCCAGGGCTGTTCGCAGAGGGGAGCGGAGGGGATCCCTTCTCTCGTTCGCGCCCTGGCCGAGCGCTCCTCACCGCGGCTGACCCTGCCAGGGCAGCAGCGCTGCACACGGGGACAGCGTGACGCGGCCGGGCTTAGAGAGAAAAGGGGGGGGGAGCTTCGCCGGCGAATTCCCGGACGCGGAGCGGTGAGAAACCCGAGCCGCGCGAAGCTGCCCAGGAGAGCTAAGCAGCCCGCAGGCCCAGGCAGCCCTCCTCGGAAGCGCCGGCTCCGGAGCGCTGACGGGGCCCGGCCGTTGTGCGCCAGTCCGGCTGCGGCCGGGATTCGCCCGCCGTCACCTCCCAGGAGCCCAGGCGAGGGGCCGAGCCGGCCGCCGCGGGTCCGGACCCGGCGCCACCGCGGCCTCCTGGGCGCCTGCGCCGCGCGGGCCCCGCGGACCGGTCTCTCCCGCCCGGTGGGAGAGCCTCAGGGCCGGTGACGTCAGCGGGCCGGAGCCAATCGGCGGCGGGCGGGGGCGAGGAACGGAGGGGCCGGGCGCGGCGTCCCCCTCCCGGGCTTCCTTCGCCGCCGGGCGGCCGGTGCTCGGCTGCGGCCCCGCCCGGACCCCGCGGAGCCCGCGCCACCCTCGGCGTCCGGGCTCGGCCTTCGGGAGCCTTTCCGGACGCGCGGAGCTCCGGGGCGCCTCGGCTCTCTTCCGACGGGGACGTTCCTCGCTCGGCCTCTCCCTCGGGGCTCCGGAACGCCCAGCTCCGCTTCCCGGGGCGCACCGCGGCGGCTACTGCAGGCGGCGGCCAGCGAGGATCCTCGGCGGACGGCGCGCGTCTCTCCCGGCTCCGTCTCCTGCCGAGGAGCTCCGATCGGCCAGCCGAGGCTGCCTCCCCGGCGACCCCGACGCCCTCGGCTCTCCCGCTCTTCCGGAGGCCGCAGTTGCAGAGAGGAGGCGCAAAGGGCGTCCCGAGCCGCCGGGCCCAGCCGCCCCGGGGCGAAGCGGGCACCGGCTGGCCAACTCCTCCGGGAAGCTGGTGCCGTGGTTCTGAAGTCGCCGAGCCCGGTGGTAGCTGCTCCGAGGCGGACGGAGGGCTTCCCGGGGCGGAAGCCCCGAGAGGCCGCCGCTTTCCTCCGCTCCTGAATCCTCCTGGATGGGGCTCCGGGGCGGCCCGGCAGTTCCTTTCCTTTCCTTTCGTCGGGCTTCCTCCCCGCGAGCGCCTGGGTGGGCGCCTTTGGAGGAGAAGCGGGCGGGCAGGTGCTTGTAACAGCCGCACCGAAAAAGCCCAGTGGGAGAGAAGCCCCCGGGGCCTTTGGAGTGAACCGTCCAGAGCTCCGTTCCGCCTCCTGAAAAGCCCCCGAGTGATCCGGGCAGGCCTTGAAATCCCGCCGGTTTTACGCCTTTCGTCCTGCGAAGCGGCTTCCTCGCGCAGGCCTCCCTCGCGAGTCCCCCGGCAGGAACCGGCCTCAGCCTCGTCTCGCGTTTGGGGCGGGGGGGGGGAGGCGGCCTCTGCGCCGCTGACTTTGGCCCCAGACGTCGGCCGGCGGCTCGCGCCGTCCCCGGAGCTCGGAGGGCCTCCTTTCCGGCCTCGGAGGCGAGCGTGGCGGCGGCGGCGGCGGCATCCCGGCTTCCCTCCCCTCCCGGACGCGGAGAGCAAGAAGGCTGCCTGCAGGGGTTGGTTGTTATCTTTGGTTATCTAGCTGTATGAGTGGGGTCAAGTCTTCATAAAGCTAGATAACCGAAAGTAAAAACAACCCCATTACACGCCTGGGGAAGAGAAGCAAGAAGGCCGAAGCCGAAGTGGGGCCGAAACCTGCCTGCTTCTGCGGGCGACCGACCGCGCGGAATCGGCGAGAGGCGGCGGTTCGGGTCCCGCGTGGGACGGGCAGCGGGCCGAGGGCGGCGTGGGGCCTTCGGTCAGGCGCAGCCAGCCAGGCAAAGAGATCCCTCCCGCGCCCGGGAAGGTGAACCCGCGCCGTCTGGCCGTCGCCGCCCTCAGCGCGGAGAGGCGGGAGTCTCCCGGTCGTGCCTCTGCCCGTTGCAGGGCTGCCCTCCCGGGAGATAGCCAGGCCCGGGCGCAGCGCCTGCTGGAAGCGGGATCCCCACGAACCGGGGCTTCTTCCCGTTGCCCTTTCCTCTCCGTAACACCACGTGTGAAGAGGGCGCTGGCTATCCAAGTCAATGCTGTCCACTGGCCGGTCTCCGGTAAGCGCCATGTTCTGGCATCGGGTCTCAGAACGGGTTTTGTCCGGATTGGGTCTGCATCCTTAATTTGGTGAGTAATTACACAGAACTGGGAATCATAAATTAAGTGATGAATTGGGTTCACACATGTCTTGCAGTTTTTGGTACTTCCTCACTTTCTTACTTTCTCCTGTTATTTGGGTATTACTCCTACCTGGGAATTCTTTGTGTATTGCCCCAGATTGGTTGCTAGAGTTAAGCTCATATTTCCATTTACTGAGTTTGTTTTATTGATTCTTTATAAAGAAGAATCAGCAAATAATTCTATTGGCTTTGGTGCCATGAGACTAAATTTCCATAACTCGCCCAGTAAATTACTTTCACGCTTGAATGGTAAAGATGGGCAGAATATAAATTTAACAAATAAATATTAAGCTGAATAGATCTACATGGATGTAGATGTAACATGGTACATTTCTCATCTTGCAGCTAAAGAATCCTTTCCTAGAGGAATGCATTAATTCATTTCCTCACATTGATTAACATCTTAGGGGTTGAGATAAATTGTCCAGCATTTTGTAGTGGCAGGACCATAAAGGGGGACCCGGCCTGGAAGCTGGGAGCCGCGGACTTCTGGGGCCAGAGGTGAACCTGCTCCCCCCTCACAGACTCCCCCCCTGGTTTTCTTTGGGGCCTTCCGATCCCACAGATCAGACCCTTTCAAAATGACCAGCTGGGGTACCTGCCGTGGCTGTCATCTTGCCTGAGTTTTCTCAACCCTTTGCAGGAAATCTGGAGGTGCCATGGTGGTTCAGAACCCCAAAGATTCTAGGACCACCTGGAGGGTCTCTTAAGGAAGAAGAGTCAAAGCTGCTGGGTGTTTGTGGGAGGCGTGAAAGGAAGAGAGAGACCCCCCCCACATGGGTTCCATTTCCTTCCTGGATGTTCCTCTTCCCTCTGTTGCATCCAAATTCGGTCAGGAGCAGCCTGCATGTCTCCGCTGGCCAAGAGGCAGCTCAGAGAGGAAACGCAGCCATTGGTCTCCTCTGGGTACAAAATGCAGCAGGGCTATCTGGGATAAGGGGGTGGGGAACTCTTTACCTGTCCTGGAACTGCCTGCTTGTTTCCCATTGCTCTGCTTTTTTGGATGGGATTGTCTCACTTCTCACTGCTCCTCTTCTCTCTCCCCCCCCCTTCCTCTCTCATGCATTCTCCAACATTTTTGTTTTGGGGAGAAATGGCTTTCCTGGGAGTTGTCATTCTTAAGGGGGAGAGTCCCCATCCTATTTCTGAGGAACTGAGATCTCTGGGATTTTTTCAAAGCAGTAATGTTTTGAGTTGTAGCTATTTTGAAATACTAACCATGAGATCAAACATTTTAAAAAAAACACTTTCTTTAAATGAATGCCGCTAGAGCTGGCTGTCCAGCACAGCATCCTCCAGTACCTCTGTTCTCAGAGGTGAGTGGAGTACAGGGTATGCAAAAAGGTTCAGTCTGCTTGGCCCGGAGAAATGATGAGAATGTGGGAATACACTAGCCATGTTCTGATATTAAAAGAAGAACAATCTCCTTTCTCTCCAGAAAGCAGAATCAAAATCAAATTGCCAGAATACTTGGCAGGCAATGATTATGGGTGAATGGCAGCTGAGCAGATTGGCTCCTGAGACGGAGGCTTTCTCCAGCCGCAGCTTCTCTGTGTTGGGGCACCAAATGTATCCAGGGGATGGTGAGGGAGGGACGGAGGGAAGAGCGTGCCCAGCAAAGGTAGCAAGTCTGAATGTCTTTCAGGCGAATTCTCTGTCCACAGTGCTGAAATGGTTGCTTTGCTTTGTGGAAAGGCAGTTCCATTTTTAACCCCCTCCGAGCTGGGGACATCATCAAAGCCCTTTGAGGTTCTCAGAAGGTACCCCAAAAGTGAACAAAGGGGGAGGCCCGGCTGCCTTTTCTCTCCCGGTGAATCTTGGTGAGCCCCTCTCTTGGGCTGGCTCTCGGATGTGAAAGGGGATACAGTCTGGGTCAGTATCAAACCTTTTAGAGACCGACTGCCCAAACTGCAACCCAAAACCCACTTATGTATCGTTGGATGCCGGGTGGGCGTGGCCCATTGGGTGGGTGTGGCTCATTGGGGGGAGTGTGGCCCATTGGGTGGGTGTTTCCCACAAGAAGTTGAAATTGATTGATTGATTGATTGAACCTTTTTTTTTTGTACACGGCGGCGGAGGCCTAAAGTGAAAAGGTTTTATAAAACCCAGCTGAAGGCCTAGGACTGGGGCGACGGCACACATGCCCACAGAGAGGGCTCTGAGTGCCGCCTCTGGTACCCGTGCCATAGGTTCACCACCATTGGTCTGGGTTATCACAGCAAAAGAGAGTCATAAACATTTTTTTAAATTTGGGTGTATATATTTTATTCCCATCTGTATTTTGTTTTTTGAATGAGAGGGTACCACATCCCTCAAACAAAATAACTCCATAATTCAGAAAAATGGAGCTTCCTAGGAAATACGTGGCAGTTTAACATTCAGTTGTATCTGAAATTCTGAAATTGCATAATTCAGGCAGATCCTGCCTCACTAATGCTCTTTGCCAGGACTGGGAATTTTCTCTCCAGGTCTCCTTTCACCCCTTCTCTTCAGAGGGGTTAGGGCCTTGTTGACTGCTGGATTTGGTGCTTGCCAGACTAGGCAGAAACACCTGCTCAGCTGCAGCTTCTGATATGTTTGCAGCCCAAATGCCTGGGGTGGGGGGGGAAGAGACCACCTGACTAAATGAGCTGAAGGATTTGCATCTGGAAACCTTGAAAAGTGCTTTGTGTGGTGGGGGGTTTTGCTCTGAAACATGAACCTTGGGGAAACAACTTTTTGCCATCACAGAAGTTGGAAACAAAGGATCTTACAGTGGCATCTTACAGACTAATTTATGTGGCACAATGTTTGAGGGCTCCTCTTTCCCAAAATGGTTGTTTCATAATGGACCCTCACCCAGATTTCTTTAAAAGCTAAGCTTCTCTTTGCCCACCTGATGCAGGTATTGGTGATTATTCAGGGCAATTGATGCTGAAAAAAATTGCCCACCTGAACAATAGGAATATTCCCTTAAAAGTGTTGTAGCTAAACAGATGTTGAATGTTTCCAAACTTTGCACTGTGTGTGGACGAGGGAAAACAATAGCATCTGAATGTAACTCACTTTCCTTACCCCAGAATTACTTTAACAAACAGCCCCACAGATTCCTGGTGGAATAAAATACCTGGGAAACCTCCAAATGCACCAGCTGCCTTTTCCCTCCACTGCAGCCTTTCTGACAGGCCATAAGTTGGCCAAACAGGCTGGTTTGTAAAATGCACTAAGCTATGAAAGGCCAAAACCAACTTAAAGCTGAGTAAGTTGTGTGAACGAAGCTGTGAGGTCTTTGACAGACTTGGTTCAATGGGTGGAGCTGGGGGGGTGAGGGGCTCCCAGTGTGGTTTTTACCCAATGTGATTCTCTGCATGACACCGACAAGGATGGAGAAATGAGCACCAGGCAGCTGGGAACAGGTGGAGCCACCCCTAGGCCGATGCTTTCATCCTTGCCCAGAAATTGATAGAGCCCACAAACTGGGAAAAGCCAAACCTGATCAATTCAAAATCTGGAATTAAAAATTAATGCCAGGTGAGAACGGCTGTAAGATTCTTCTTTGGCCCAAATTTGGATGTCTTGAACAGCTGCGCCTCTAGTGCTGTGCCTGGTGACTCTTCTCCCAGGAAGCCTTGCCTTCAGCGGGGAGACATGGCTGATCTCTACCTTGTTCTGTTTGGGGGAAAGGCATATTTGCTCTCTGGAGGCAAAAGAAAGAGTTGGGGAACCTCTTCTGCATTAGATAGCACTGGGTTACCGATTCATTTTGAGGGGAAGCCGAGACTCAATATTTTCTCTGCAAGAAATCAGTTGTGCAAAGATATGCCCCCCCCCCGCGCGGCTGTCCTTCAGCTTTTGCCCCATCCTGCACCGCTGCCCCTGCAGCGCCCCGAGAGCCCCGTCCGTCCTCCAGAATAGCCAAGGCCAGCAGACGGGGTTGGCCTAGGAGGTGGCGGGGAAGCACATTGCTCCTGGGAAGCATTTTGCAGCTAAACTGGGGTAACCCAGGTTCGTATGCTGGGCGGCTTCGTGCTTTGGCTCCACCGGCCGCCACTTAATTTTTCTTCACCCATCTCGCGCCCTCCTCGCTCACGGTTGGCAGCACCCATGCTCCTGCGCCAGCCCCTCCTGGGCATTGCAGCCTCCCAGGAAGCGGGGGGGGGGTGGCTGAGAGGAGACAACTCCTGCTAATGAACGGCCTGTTCCAGTTTGGGAGTGGCCAGGGGAAACGAACCAGACATCCTAGAATGTGAAATGAAATGGGCTTTAGAAAATCTGAGCAACAATAAAGCTAGTGGAGGTGACATTATTCCAGCTGAGCTATTCAAAATCTTAAAAGACGATGCAGTAAAAGTGCTACACTCAATTTGCCAGCAAATTTGGAAAACTCAACAGTGGCCACAGGATTGGAAAAGGTCAGTTTACATTCCAATTCCAAAGAAAGGCAATGCCAAAGAATGTTCAAACTATCGCACCATTGCTCTCATTTCACATGCTAGTAAAGTTATGCTTAAAATCCTACAAGCTAGACTCCAGCAGTATGTGGATCGAGAACTACCAGAAGTACAGGCAGGATTTCGAAGAGGCAGAGGAACTAGAGATCAAATTGCCAACATACGCTGGATCATGGAGAAAGCTAGGGAGTTCCAGAAAAACATCTACTTCTGCTTCATTGATTATGCAAAAGCCTTTGATTGTGTGGATCACAACAAATTGTGGCAAGTTCTTAAAGAGATGGGAGTACCAGACCATCTCATTTGTCTCTTGAGAAACCTATATGTGGGTCAAGAAGCAACAGTGAGAACTGGACACGGAACCACTGATTGGTTCAAAATTGGAAAAGGAGTCCGGCAAGGCTGTATACTGTCGCCCTGCCTATTTAACTTATATGCAGAGCACATCATGAGAAAGGCAGGGCTAGATGAATCAAAAGTTGGAATTAAGATTGCCGGGAGAAATATCAACAACCTAAGATATGCAGATGATACCACTCTAATGGCAGAAAGTGAAGAGGAACTAAAGAGCCTCTTGATGCGGGTGAAGAAGGAGAGTGCAAAAGTTGGCTTGAAACTCAACATTAAGAAAACCAAAATCATGGCATCCGACCCTCTCAATTCCTGGCAAATAGATGGGGAAGAAATGGAGGTAGTGACAGATTTTATTTTCCTGGGCTCCAACATCACTTCAGATGGGGACTGCAGCCAAGAATTAAAAGACGCTGGCTCCTGGGGAAAGAAAGCTATAGCAAATCTAGACAGCACACTAAAAAGCAGAGACATCACCCTGCCAACAAAAGCGTGTATAGTCCAGGCCATGGTTTTCCCATTTGCAATGTATGGCTGTGAAAGTTGGACCATAAGAAAGGCTGAGCACCAAAGAATGGAGACCTTTGAACTCTGGGGCTGGAGAAGACTCCTGTGAGTCCCCTGGACTGCAAGGCGACCAAACCGGTCACTCCTAGAGGAGATCAGCCCCGACTGCTCTTTAGAAGGCCAGATCCTGAAGTTGAAACTCAAATACTTTGGCCACCTAATGAGAAGGAAGGACTCACTGGAAAAGGGCCTAATGCTGGGAAAGATGGAGGGCAAGAGAAGAAGGGGACGACAGAGAATGAGGTGGCTGGATGGAGTCCCTGAAGCAGGAGGTGTGAACTTAAATGGACTCCAGAAGATGGTAGAGGACAGGAAGACTTGGAGGAACATTGTCCCTGGGGTCGCGATGGGTCGGACACGACTTCGCAATTAACAACAACAGGGGAAACGGAGCGGCTCTCCGAAGGCAAGGAATGGTGGGAATACTCGGCTCTCGACGAAGGAGTAATTAATGACCCCCACACTCCGACCCCAGCCACAGCCCCCCCCCCCGCCGGAGGCAGACACCGGCGCTTTTCACCCCGACCAAGGCAGACTGCAAAGGGACGTTTCATTAGGAATTCTGGGTCCCGCTTTTCTCCTCCTCCTCCTTTTAGAGTTAAACTTGATTTGCATACATTTGCATAATGAACCTCATTTGCATTCCCGATTGTTGGCTACCTCTGTGGGAAAAGTCAAAGCGGGCGACTTGGGGAGGGGGCTTCTGCAAAGACAAAAGGGAAGATTCCAGTTCCCCGGGGCTGGCCTTCCCCTCCCCGCCATCCCAGCCTCAGTACGCAACGGCTTTTCTTTCTCCCGGGCAAAGACAGAGGCGCCTTTCAGCCTTCCTGTCTTTCTGGCCGCTTCCTCCCAGCTGCTTCCCCTCCTGTGACCTCCTCTTTTCCCTTCGGAAGCGGCGGGGCGAGGTGAGAGGGAAGGCAGGCAGGGCGAGGGCAGCTACCATTTTAGATAGCCTCTGTAAAATGGCCGACTCTTCGAGTCGGGTACCGAGAGCCTGGTGGGAGGTCTGCTTTTCAGAGGGTCCAGCGAGAGCCTCCCCCAGGGGCCGACGCCTCTGGTCTCCCCCTGACCCGGGGTGGTGGTGGAGGCTGAGCAGCTTCTGGGGTCTCCTCCGTTTTCCAGTGGCCTGAGTGGCCCAGCCCAAGTTGGGGCCCAGAGCCCATTTGCTCCCCAGATGTTACTATGATGTTTCCTTTGGGGTCTGCGCACAAACTGTTAGCGGAAGAGCACCACAGACGTTCCATGTGCATTGCCCAGGATACCTAGGATGGCAATGGCTCCATCCCAGTGTCAGCAAAGGTCCTTCTCAATGGTTAGATTGGCATAGCCGCTAGACTAGGGTAAAATGATTCATTATTCTAGCATCCTGTGTGAATTAGGCCATCTTGTGAAGCCAATTCTACAAACAAAATTATTGTGGTTAATGGGCATCTCTCATGAACCCCCACAACTCCAGGAAACTCTTGCCTCTTTCAAAAGCTCTCATGGTTAGGAAATTCCTCCTTATTTTGACTTTGGTCTCCTTCTATGGCTTCTACCCCCCCCCCCCCGCCTGTTCTTCTATCCTTCGGTGCATGGAGATTAAATCCCCCCCCCCCTCAAGCAGTGGAAGACTTTCTTCATGCTTTCCCTCAGGGTTTTCCTCTTGAGGCTAACGAAGCCCAGTTCTTGCCCCATTCTTCCTAGAATTTGACTCCAGGCCCCTGGCCACATTTGTTGCTCTTCTCTGCGCTTTTTTGGGTTGCAAAAGAGAGCTGTATTTAAGAAAGGATCCCAGCCCTAGATGGGTTCTTCCCCTGCCTTTCCAGCTCTCCGATGTTTCAGAGGGTCCTCAGCAGCTCTACCCGATGGCAAACTAACCAGAGTCATCGTTCTTGTCTGAATGTGTAACAGCTTCTTGCATTGGTCCCCTGCTGTGGGTGTGTGTCAGTTTCAAACCTCCTCAGTTTTGTGGGCTATGTAAGACTTTTTCAGTTTTGCTCTTCCCTCCCTGAATACAAATCTAGACAAAAGGAGGCAAGGAAACTCTGGCCTATGGCGAGATTTGTTCTCTCTGACTTTGTCTAATCCGGTAGATCAGGGGCTGACCTAACACAGGGCAAAAGGCATCACCTTTGTTTTGCCTCATTTCAGTGTGGTACTCTAGAACGTGAGCTGTGAATTTCTTTTGCAGAGTTTCTACTTTTCCATGGCCCACCAGACAGACCCACATTAGTGGAGAGAAGTCTTGGGCCAAGGAGCAGCTGAACTGTCCATCGGGGCTGATGGTGTTCTTTCCACATTAAAGAGAGACCTGAAGCAGCCAAAGGTTGGAAAAGGCACTTGGGCCCAACCTCTGGCAAGAGTCCACTCCTGGTCAATGGTTGTCCAGCCTCCACTTTTAAGAAATCCACAGGAGGGAAGATTCCCAGCTCCCGTTCATTGCAGTCAGAATATGCTTTCCCTTATCCTAATATTTATGCTGAGTAACCCATGATAAACTAGCTGCTTGGCAGATGAGCTGGTCCCAAAAAACACTTTCAGAAGAACGGGTTCCTTTTTAGACCACCATTATTTTTAAAAGGTGTGTTTCTCTGCCTGTGAAATTATTGCCCTAAGGCAGTTTCTGTAAAATTTCGTGCAAAGATCCAAAGTTAACTGCAGTTGGCAAATCCATGTATGGGGAGGGGGGTGTTTCAAGAAATAAAACAAAAGCACCAGCAATGGTCTCCCCCCCACCTTCCCAAGAAAAGAGGAGGGGAGGGGAGGGGAGGGGAGAGGAGAGGAGCTTCTTTTGGCCACTGCCTGGCAAGGCGATTTCTTGTATCCATGTGATGCCAGCACTCACAGCAGCATCCGAACTGAGCTTCTCAGGTGGTAGCTGGGAGAGCAGCTGCAGCTGAGAAGAGGGAACAGGTTGCAGTGGAAGGGCTTCTTCTGTCCCTGGGAGAGAGGAGAGCTGTGGGGGCCAAGAGGCACCCAGCCAGGAAGTCCCTTTCGGGCTCCGGTGCTCAAGCGTTGCCCTGCTGGCCATTTTGCCAGCTTCTAGAGAACGTTTCACAGTCTCTCCCCCCCCCCCCCCCGTCAGTTATGAAAACTAGTAACTGCCGTGTGTATTTTTGTATACAGAGTTATTCTAAGGTTCCCCACCAGCACTAGCCCCACTGGAAGCTTGTCGAAGGCTGGATGGAGCAAAAGGTTAGTGAGGGATTGTAGGCGAGGGGCTGTGTGTGAACAGGACAGCACATTTGTTAATGAAGCCCAGCAAAGCGCTCCTTTGCCAGTGACCTGCTTAATTCATAAAACTCTTCATTGTTTCAGAGCTGGCTTGGTATTCCCCCCTCCTGGTCTTTCTCCCTCCCTCCTCATACAAAGATATCATTGTGTTGGGGACAGAATGGTAATGAGGGCAGATTGTTGTTTGGGGCTAAAGTAATGGGGGGGGGGAGAGAGAGATTTCAGAAAGCCAGCCAGCCAGTAATGGGCAAAGGAGGCTCCTGAGAAGGTGAAGAGGTTTAAATCAGCTTAGTTCAAATGCCAATTAAAAGTGAAGTGGATTAGCTTCCATGATCCACAGAATAGAAGAGCATTGTGTGCCTGGGCTGAGTGAAAACTTCTTTTCCTCTTCCACTCAAGTTTTCTCTGCCAGTGCCCCCTCCCTTCTCTTTTCATCCCAGGTGATGCTTGAGACGGGCCCTGAACAGGGGCTCCGATGCAGGAGGGGCCTCTCTTTTCTCTAAATCTTCATATTTCTCCTCGATCAAGAATTGTGCACCTTTGATCTGAACATAGAAGACTGATATCTGTATGCATGAGATTGTGAACGGGGGCCTGTGTGCGTGTGCATTTTCCCTTGATTTGTGATCCTGTTTGCAAATAATGAGAGAAACATTCCATGTGAAAAGCCACGATTTGCCCTGTACAACGTCATCGATTCCAAGGGTTGCCAGAGCCTTAGCGGTCTGTCTTCTCCTTTCCACCCCAAGCTCAGAGCAGGAATTCTCCTCCCCTCATGGACAAATGGATGCCCAGCCTTGGTTGGAAAAGCTCCACCAAGGAGCCCCTTGACTACAGAGGCAGCTTGGTCCACTGCTTAAGATCTCTCATGGCCAGGAGATCTCTCCTTGCCTCGAGTGTGGATCCTGCTGGCGGTTCTAGCCCCCACCCTTGGGCAGTACAGAAAATAGGTCTTCGGGGGCTTGGAGAGACCTGGATTGCGTCTCCCCTTCACCTTCTCTCCTTTACCCTTTGACCTTTTTGTGGGTTTTGCCTACAAGCTCGTCATCCTCTCCAGTGCGGTCCCTGCAGTGGCCTCATCCTGCCAAAAAGCTATTCTTATCTGTGGCAGCTGTCAGCTACACTTGCAGCCCAGGGATCCAGGTGAGAAAGTTTCACTCTACTATGTTCGGATTTCAATTGCTGGTTTTACCCAGAAAGGAAAGTCTTGGGTGGAGAGCTTTTTCCCTGGCCTGACTTTGTCCCCTGAGCTTCTTTGACTAGAGATGGAAAATTATAAAGCTGCCTCAAGGTTGGTCTCCATGTCCAAACGGCAGCAGGAAGTCTTACAAGAAACTCCATCTTGTTTTGCACAAAAGGGTATCTTTTTGTGCAAAACAAGATGGAGTTTGCATTCCAGCTCTGCAGAAAAGACCACTTGAGGGGAGCCCAGAGCCGGATGGTCAGTTTCCCCCTCCCTCCCTTGCAAAGTGGGTGAGGGCTGGCCACTGATGAGTGGTTCTCCCCCCCTTCCCAAGGGCCCTGCTCCTCCTCTTTGGGCAACGCAGGGAGGTGGGGAGCTCCAGCCCCACAAGCCCTCGTCATCAAGAGGGAAGGTGGCCCCTGGCAGGAAGAGGCCTGGGAATGGGGCTTCTCGGACTCCTCCAAGTTCAGGGCCATCGGAGGCGGGGGGGGGAGGGGAGGGAGGTGGAGGTGGTGAATGGCCTTGCTCAGCTCTTCTGGGCCTTTTCCCAGCCTGCCCTTCCTCGCCTGGCTCACAGGCTGATCCTCCCAGCCTATTCTCCTCCTGACATAAATAAATGGCCCCCACAGTTTGCATTTGGTCAAACAATCAGTCCCCAAACTCCATTCAGCCTCGGAGGGGCCTCTTTCTTCCAGACATTAAAGCCACAGAATGGCTTGTAAGGGATCCCTCGACTCTGTCAAACTGTAAATAAGATGCTAATAACAATCATAATAAAACAGGGTGTGAGGAGGGGGGTGGTTGGGTGGGGGAGAAAGGGGAAGTCAGGAAAGAAACACAATGGGACTTTTGCTGGCTGCCGCGGCAACCAAATGAATGTGTAATGACTGAACTGTGTACAAACTGTGGAAGGTAACATAATGATCAGCCTGTCGTGGGTCTCTGCATTATGGGACCCGGTCCATCAAGGTTTGCGCTGCATCCATCTCCCTGTTGCCAGGGGTCAGAAGACTCCCTTTGCTTGGCACCCCCACACTAAGGCCTCCCTTGGCATATGCCACCCTGTCCCTCTTGCTAAACTTCTTGGTAAAACCTGGCAGTGCCCCTCCCATGCCATCTTCTAAGGTAAACCCTCAGTATCTGGGAATGAGGCTACTTCACAGCAATCTCTCAGGATACCTGAATGAAGCCAACATGGACATTACCCCATTGCTGAGCCTGGGTTCTCCCTGCTGAACCTCCTGAGAACTGGAGTCATCGCCCTTCTTCTCCAGGGACCTTCAGCTCTCAGAATGAGCATCTGTGAGTTAAACACCCTTTTTGGGATGAGGAACTCTTCAGAAACTCAGCCCCTCCCCTTGCAATCTAGACTCGATGCAAGAGCTTCTCACATCTTCGGCCACTGGGACATATTCACCAGTCAGCCCTCTCGGAGGAGACCCCCAGCCTCCACCCTGGAGAGGCAGCCCACCCTCCTGAGGTCCACTGCATTCCTATTCTCCCGTGGGAGAAAAGGAGCCCCATTTGCCCCTCTGGTGGGGTTGCCCTGAGCCAGCTGTGTCTACACTCATGCATGGCACCGCACCAATGCCCTGAGTGCCACCCAAGCAAGAAAAGCCAGACGTTGCCTGGACAAGCCCAAAGGTCAGGCCTGTTGGCAAATCACGCCCAAGTTTGAATCCCTGTTTCTTGGTGGAAACCCTCCAGGAGACAGGCGAGCTCCCTCTGGGGTGAAAATGTTCCATGCTCTGGTTTAGTCAGTGACTGTGTAACAAAATCTACCCTAGAATGGTACCTAGAATACAGTAATGTATTTTCATAAGTGCACATTCCTCTTTGACCCACGCATCCGTGAAGGAGGCTGCTAAGGCCAAACTCTCCAATGGCACCGAGCAACGGGTGTCTTTGGCGGCCTCGGCTTCAGGGCATCACTGCAGCATTGCTCTGGTTTGGTGCAGGAATGTTTAGCACTCCATACATATTGTAAAAGAATTCCTAATATAATTTACAAATTATATGGAGTTGCATCAGATGACAATTATTCAGAATGCCTTTTGAATGTTATGAATCAACAGAGTGTGGAAGCCGGGATGGGTGGCACAATCTCAGTACTTGTCTTCTGGGCAAAAAGGGAAAAACCAAGAGAACAGATGAAAACTTTCCTGTACAGAAACTGCTTTTTTTTTTCTTTCTTTGTGAGACATTTATGATCAAGAAGAAGGTAGCTCTGGACTCTTCTATTTCAGTTCGGTAGGGCTGTGTAAAAAAACTAGATACGTTATTATGTCAACTGCTTGATGCTCTCGATGGCAGGTTCTGAAAAGTGGAATTGGACTGCTGACTGGTGACATGTTTTTCCCCCAGAGTAATACGGTCACAGCAACAATTTGAGCTGCATTTCTTCCTATAATATTTAAATTGGATTTCTTACATTGGACCTGACAAGTCAGCAGCTTTTCAAATGTTGTTGTTGTTTTTAAATTGGGAAGTGCTTTGGAAGACACCAAATCTACAATTGATTTCTATAAGCAGCTAGAAACTGTTGAGAGATACTGGTAAAGTGCCAAAATGAAAAATGGAATAAAATGTTTAAAACCCCTACTCGGTTTTTAATGGCTGAATTTTAAAGTTAAACATTTTTATTATTTTAAAATGAGATTTGATTCATCGACAGTATATTAGCTACACCTTACTGGATGTTTAGGAAGGACAAATGTAAGGATTTTTTCCCCTTAGGTAGAAAAAACAGATTAGGGTGGGGAGAGAGGTTTGGGGATCACCAGATTTGAGAGTAAACCACACTCCTTACCAGTCCTGATGATGTTGCCTGGTTTGGGTAATGAAACCTCTGTGTTGTGGTTCCGGCTAATGAAACATTCCAAAGAACTTCCAGGCATTGATTTTCCTAAAAGTCTTTTATTGTTACAAAATGTCGGCACAGGCACAACGGAGGGATGCTAGGATCTAAGTTCTCTTCCTCTGAGCAGTTAAATTATCAGCATGTTCCCTCCCTAAATTAGCCGTCATATCTCACACTATCCAATTAGTGTGAAGGTCAAATGTTTTCTTCCTCTTTCTTTCCCTGGGCTTTACCCCCAACCCCCCTTCTGCTCTGTATTAACCCCATAATTACCAGACAATTCTACATATTGTCAAAAGCAAGAATATACAATATTTGCAGCGTTGACATCCGGGTCCGCTTACAAGAAAGACAGATCCTGTAAAGTACACAAAAGCATATGTTAAGGGTTATCTTTTGGTTTGTTGGAGTGTTTCATATGAAACCTTTTGACCAATCTGTCAGCTTTCACTTCACTGGATTTCACCCAGGTGGCTTCAGACAACGGGTATCCCTTCCATTGGATTAGGTACTTCTCGATAGATGCAGGCCTGAGAAAAGTGATCTTCTAATCCCTCGATGAAGGGACTGCTCAGGCCACCCCTCTATTCGACCTGCTATCTTGCGGAATTCTTGCACGTACTCCAGGGCAGGCCTCCCGGCTTGTTTTATTTTATGAATTTGTCCTGCTGCTTTGAGGCCAAGGATGGGTCCTCAAATCATTCTCTCAGACTTAAGAGAAAGCGGTGGGGATCTTCCAATTCGGGGGCTTGCTCGCTATATAAATTGTTCAGCCATTCAGATGCTTCTCCCTCTAGGTTGGACGCAATGACATTATGGCCCCTGGTTCCGGGTACAGATAGGCCCAGCGTTTTAAGTGAGAACGTACTTGGTTGAGGAAAAAAATCAGCTTCTCTGGTTCCCCATCAAAGGTTGCATTGAAAGGTGGTGCAAACACAGGCTGCTGTGGCCTCCACTGGGGCTGGTTCCACGGTTGCTGGGCTCTCTGCTGCTGGCCAGCGGGGTCTGATGGTGCCCCCTGCTGCTGTAGGCCTCCTAATGGTGGCTGCGCAAGTGGGGGTTGTAGTGGTCTTCTCTGAGGTTGGACTGCAGGGGATGGGGACGCCCTCTGTTGCTGATCATTCATCGGCTGGGGAAGCCCATCTGCCCATTGCTGCAGATGCCTCAGACTGGAACTCCCCCTCTCTTCAGGGTTGGGGTCTCTGGCCGGTGAAGGCAGGGTCTGACAGGCTTCCTGCTGGGCTCCCCACTGCTCTTGTGGCCCCCCCACTGCTCTTGTGGCCCCACTGCTCTTGTGGCCCCCTTGCTGTAGGCCCCAACCTGGCTGCAGATTTATGCCCAGGGGTTGCACGTTTGGGGGCTGTGGCCAACCTCCTTGCTGTGGCTGTTCTCCCAACAGCTGCTGATCTCCTGGTTTCTGTACCACCCCAAGGCATTGCAAGGCCTCTATTAGCTCTGGTAAGTTCAGGGGACATGGATCAGCCACCTGCTGGGAAACCCAATCTCCCCATTGCTGCAGAGGACTCAGACTGGGATTCTCTCTCTCTTCAGGGTGGAGTCCCTGGCAGGAACATCTGCAATGGAAGGGCTGTAGGTTTCACTTTGTAGGAACTGATTTCTGGTTTTCATTTCTGAGTTCTGAAATCTTTCCAGTGACTCCAGTGTTATCTGTCCATTCTGCTTTTGAAGTCTTCGCTCTCAGCTGGGTAATCTGCCAAATTCCTCTCTCCCCCCGGCTTGCTGGCTGTCGCTTCCCCCCCCCCCCAGGAAAACTGTTGCAGCCACGGGGCTGGCCTCAGACAATCTTTCTTTCTCCAGAATGAGATCTTCCCCAAATCTTTACCAGCTCCTCTCAAGCACAGAGATAGCAGATGGGGCTCGGGACCCCAGGTCTTTTGAAAAGAATGTGAGATCCTAGCATGATGTTGTGGTTCCGGCTAATGAAACATTCCAAAGAACTTCCAGGCATTTATTTTCCTAAAAGTCTTTTATTGTTACAAAATGTCGGAACAGGCACAACGGAGGGATGCTAGGATCTAAGTTCTCTTCCTCTGAGCAGTTAAATTATCAGCATGTTCCCCCCCTAAATTAGCCATCATATCTCACATTATCCAATTAGTATGAAGGTCAAATGTTTTCTTCCTCTTTCTTTCCTGGGCTTTACCCCCAACCCCCCTTCTGCTCTGTATTAACCCCATAATTACCAGACAATTCTACATATTGTCAAAAGCAAGGATATACAATATTTGCAGCGTTGACACTCTGCAAGAAAATGAAACTCAGAGAGCACTGAGGACCCCCCCCCCAACTCCAGGATTCTATGATTCTAGCCATATGTATCCCTGAAGGAACTTTCATAGAATCATAGCCCTAGCCTGGAGGCCTTCTAGTCCAGCCTTCTGTTTAAGGCAGGAGTCTTAAGACCATCCCAGCCAAACGGTTGTCCAGTCTAGTTTTGAAAACCTCCAGTGATGGAGCACTCACAACTCTGGGACACAAGCTTTCCCACTGATTAATTGTTGTCAAACAATTCCTTCTTACTTCTATGTTGTGTTTCTCTTTATGAGTTTCCACCAACTTTGACAGTGTAATTTAAGCTTGCCCTATGAATGCCTCTAAAATTGGATTTTAGAGGCATTTAGCATTTGTTGGTTTGGCAGTTAAGTCCAGACAGGAAACAACAAATGTTTTTTCACATAATGCGGCTAGTATGAGCCGATGTTGACCATTATTAATCCAAAATCAATATTAAGGCTGTTTTTGCATTGCACCAGTAGAATAGAATGGAATGGAATGGAATGGAATGGAATGGAATGGAATGGAATAGAATAGAATAGAATAGAATAGAATAGAAGCTGGAAGGGACCTTGAAGTTCTTCTAGTCCAGCCCTGCACAAGCAGGAGGACCTATATCATCTCAAACAGGTGGTTGTCTCTAGTCTCTTCTTAAAAATATCCAGTGATGAAGCGCCCACGATTTCTGGGGGTAAGCTGTTCCACTGATTGATTGTCCTCACTGTCAGGAAGTTTCTTCTTAATTCCAGGTTGCTTCTATCTTTGATCAGTCTCCAACCATTGTTTCTTGGTGCTTTGGTGAACAACCGGGCCCCTTCTGCCTTGTGGCAGCCCCTCAGATACTGGAAGACTGCTATCCTATCTCCCGTTTCTTCTTTTCTTTAGACTAGCCAAACCCAAGTCGCGCAGCTATTCTTTGTATATTTTAGTCTCCAGGCCTTTGATAATCTTAGTTGCTCTTCTCTGATTTTTTCCCAAACTCTCAACATTTTTTTGTGATATGTTGACCAAAATTGGCTGCAGTATTCCAGGTGTGGTCTCACTAGGGTTTTATCAAGTGGTACTAATACTTCGCCCGTTCTTGATTCTATGCCTCTCTTTATACAACCCAGGATTGTATTAGCTTTTTTGGCTGCTGCTGCTGCACACTGCTGGCTCATGGTTAAGTGATCATCTACTAGGACTCCAAGGTCCCTCTCACAGTTACTGGTTTTGAGCCAGGTTTAACTCATCTTTTTCAAATACAGAAAAATGGGTAGATGGGATTGTGGATCTCACACGCATATCCAGTCTTATCCTAAGATGGAATCTATTGGTAATATGGCAATTTGGTTTTTTTGTGTGCACAAAGGATGTTGGTGAGTGGTAGAAAAACAAGGAAGTTTTTGGGACAGAGAGGTTTGGCAGTTTCCATTTGCAGAGTGAAGTTACCATGGATGGAGGATGAAGCTCCCGCTGGCCAGGAAGGGCTCAGATATTCAAGGCAGTCAGGTGAGGCCTTGCTCTCTCAGTGGGAAGTGGGCGCTCTGGGGAAACATAGCCAGAATAAAACCCTCTTCTACAGGCTGATTACCTCCAAGCAGATTATAGGATTTGAAAATACTTTGAATTCTCCAAAGGCAGCCATGGTCTCCCTCTTTTGCACCCCAATCTTTATGAACTCTCCAAAGCTAGACTATGGTGTATCAGAAGGAGAGGTCTGGGCGAGAGAAAGGGGTCTGTGTTGGGGTGCTGGGGGGGGAGGGGAGAGACGCCATCTGTGCAGCTCCTTCCCAGCCAGCTTCCACTGTCGACTGGGCGACCGGGAGACGTTTTCCCAGGGAATTCAGCTAAAATTCCTGGGGTCTGCCACTCTCTGGGGAAGAGGCATCAAAAGCAGTAGGGAGCATTTCCTAAGATTAATCAAGCCCCCTGATTCGGGTGCTCCCCTTTCTTCACGCTTTGTCTCTTGCAAGGCGGCTCCAAATGGTTAATTAAGACAATAGCACAACTCAGGCTCAGCCGTCTAGACTCTATACAGGAACCGCACCTTCCCCCCAGAATGTTAACAGGATTGGTTGCCTGCCCCCTCTCACTCCCAGGAGTGGGAGCCTCCTTTGGTCTTGCCCTGAAACAATCATGGGCTTTGAAAGCTTCCTGGCTGCACTGAGCATCTTGTGGAGGGCAAAAGGCATCCCTCTGCCTTCCCAGGCTGTTTTTCCATGCGCAAAAAGATTTGAAGCCAGTGGAATATTTTGGGGGAGATGCACAAAATAAAAGCTCTATGCTGAGCCAATTCTATCTATACATTGTTGCAGTGTTCATCAGTCACTGTGTGCTGTGTGTTTACACAATGCAACACAAGAGGAAGAAGCCTCTCCGTGGACGCCCAGGACTCTCTTAGAAATAAGAAATGGGCCAGTGGCAGATTCCCCCATATCCGCCTCGGGATTAGCCCTAAGCAACTCCAGGAAATCGGGTTAGGAGGCCCTAATCCCTGGACTGCCCCCCAACTCTTCTTCTCTGCTCTTCCTTGGAAAATCACATGAAGCTGAAATTTTTCAAACATAACTTACAGTCAGGCCAGTTGTGGTAATGTGAGTTATTAAATTACTGTGTCTTCAACTTCCTGCCATGTTATTATTGCATCGTAAACTCCAATCTCCCTGGAACAGAAACTGTGTTCGTGGAAGGAGCTGCAACACTCACCGGGGGGGGGGGAACCAGCTAAAAAACAGGACTTTTTAGCAGCTCCGCGCGCTTCTGCCTCCCTGCGCCCTTCCCAGAAGCGAGGCCGAGGCGGCGGGGTACAGAGGCTGGCCGGCCGTCCCTGCGAAGCTGCCGCTTGGCCCTGGGAGCCGCGATCCGTTTCGTCTCCTCCGCGCAGCGGCTGCCCCCGCCGAGCCTCGCTGGCCCGAGAATCGCGGCGGGAGGAAGGACCGAACTGCGCCTCTCCCGCCGCTGTCACACACCGGGCAGCCGGCATCCCGAAAGCAAGGGGCGTCCCTTCAAAGCAGCGCCGCCCCGACGGCCGCGGCCGATTCCTCCGCAATGACTTCGAGGGCCGGCCCTGCTCGGCGAGAAGCAGCCTAGCCAGAGCCGCTGGCTCACCTTCCGACAGCGCCTTCCGGGAAGGAGCGGTTCCGGGCGGCGGCAGGGCCTTCCTTCCGCCTGAGGAGCCGGAGGACGGAGGGCAGAGCCGATTGTGCCTCCACTCCCCTCGGTCTGCTTTCTTTACCTCAAGATGCTCCCGATCATTTGTGGGAGATCCCTGCGTGGATTTGTTCCAGACCCCTCGGCCGGTTTCCTTGGCGGTCCAGGAGACCCTAAGGGCTCCTCCAACACGGTTCAAAAGCCCCCCTTCTCTTCCCTTCCTGCTTCTTCAGCACAACTGTCACTTCCTTGGAGGGTCACAAGGAATCCCGTGTCTTGCGCACTTCTGATTTTGGCCACCTCTTCCACCTCTGAATCTCCAGGCCTGGCTGGCTGCTCCACCCATTGCCAGTCCTGACTCTTCTTTTCCCCTTTGCTGGTTGGTCCCGAAAGGCAGAACTTCTCGGCCCCTTGGATGCCTTCACTGTCAATCCTAAGGCCGGGTGTTATCCTAGGATACAAGTTTAACTGCTTCTGCCACTGGTGGTCGATTCTCGGAGACTCTGAAAAACACAGAATTATTTAATGGGTCCCGCTCCCAGACCATTAAATTTATTTATTATTAAACATATATGCCACCCACCTCGCTATCCATTAAATGCAGTGAAGGCTCCTAGTTGATCAAAAGCAAATTTTTGATTGCTGATGGGCTGGGCGGAAGCTGCTCTTCTCTAGGGATTTGCTTTTCACTAAAGGACGGCCTGCGCCTCCTCCCCCCTCCCCCCTGCACTGAGAACAGCACTGAAAGTGTCCTTGCCCACCCACCCACCCCCCCCTCATCCACACAGTCCTGGGAAACTGGGCTGGTGGGAAAGTCAGGTGGAGGAGTGTAATTAGGAGAGGCTCCTTGTCAGCAGAAGGGCGTCTGAGGAGGATTAAAGGATTACCATTAAGCCCCCTTTTTTGGAAGCTGAGTTCCTCGGGGGCATATTTGCAGATCACCCCCACCCCAGGTGTGGATTCTTTTTTATATATATAACATATTTTGTTTCTTCTCATCTTTAGAATAGATTCATGGGATATGCAGGGCACAAAGGAAAAAGTTCCCATATTTCCCCACCACCACCACCTTTTTTTGGGCAAGTCCCCACTGCCCAAATTCCCAAATCTCCCACAGCAAAATGAAAAGCCTTTTTGTTCCGTGACTCTTCCCACCATTTACAATGGAGGTCAGCAACATATACCAAGACATTGACTTGCCTTTGAGATGGGAGGCCAGGTGGGCTGCAGGGGGACATACTTTAAGGCTCACCCCCATCTCTAATGCCCCTGCCACAACTGCCCTAGTGGGTCTGGGGGAGGCTCAAACAGGCCTTGCGTGGTGGCATGGAGCTGACCCGTCAAAAGGCCCATTGTCTGTCCATCTTTGAATCTGCCTTTGCATACCGTGGGAACCCAGTCACTCCACTTTTGCATGGCTCTGTGACTGTTCGGGATGGGAGACGGAAATCAAGTGAGTGACCTTGAATGGCAGGTTAATGTAGAAACCATGATAGTTGGTGTGGGGCAAAAAGGGGGCCAGGGCACCACTTTTTAAGACCAAACTACTCCTTACCTTCTAGAAATATGTCCCACCCTCAACATCTCAAGGCTGGCTCCTGTCCACCTCTCCAGCCCCTCTGCTAGCTCCTGTCTGGCCTTAGTGATCTAGTCCTAGAGGTCAAAGATGTTGACCTCTGGCTCTCCTCCCCCCCCTAGTCTCAGCCCTTGAGGCAGCTGCACAGCTCACACCACTCCTTGTCCTGCCAGTCAGAAAAGCCGGTGCCAACCGAAAGGACATCTTCTCAGCCACCCATCTCAGCTTCTGGGCTCCACCCGTTGCCATTCTTCAGCCAATCTACCCAGCTTGTAAGGCAACCTCCAGCAAATTGTACCGAGAAGCAATTCAGACTTGAAAGCCACCCTCAGAAATTAGCTGAGCTCCTGTCCAGGAGCCAGGGAGAGCAGCCATGCTGGAAAGGCACCCGAGCAGCCACACCCAGCTCTGCTGAGGCTGGAAGAACCATTTGGCCTCCCCCCCCCACACAAAAAACCCCACACCAGATAATGTGCGTGAAAGTGTCCTTGCCCTGGACACCCTTGCGAAAAGGGCAGGCACAGGTTTTGCTCCAGTCAAAAGAAACGTCTCTCTCTCTACCTGCCGGCTCATTCTCCCTCCTCTCCCACCCCCGCAGGCCGAGGAAGGGGCTGACTGCACCCCTGGACGCAAGCCAGGTGGTCGGCGGGCCCTCTTCTCTAGCCCATCCGAGCCACCGGCCGCCGTGTTCGGAGCGCTTCAGAGTCGGGGCCGCCGCAGGAGGGCGAAGGCTGCTGGTCCACGCTTCTCCCGCTCCCCGCGCCCGGCAGCACCCTCGCCTCCCCTGGCCCGGCAGGCGGAGGGAATTCCTCCCAGCCCCCAGCGCACGGCTGCGGGAGAGGGAAGCCGGGCTTCCTCCGTTGGGCCAGGCTGGGTGGGTGGCAGAGGCGGGCGGGCAGGCAGGCAGTAACCGGCTCGTCCTCCGGGTGGCTCGCAGGTCAAGGCGGGCCGTGAGCGAAGAGGCGGCGGCCGCGCCCTTGGCCAGGAGCCGCTTTAAGGCCAATCGTCGCCCCAAGAACAGCCCCACGAGGTGCCCCGAGGCGGCCGACGTCCCCGCCAGACCAGCCCCAGGCTGTCCCGCCCACCAAGGGAGAGGAGGCCAGAGAGGCCGAACTGGACGCGGAGGCTCCGGACAGCGCAGAAGAGCGACGCTGCGGAGTCCGGGCGCCTCCTTTGGACGGAGCCGCGCCGAGAGCGGCCCCTCGAGCGGCGTCTGCAAGGCCCGAAGCGCTGCTGGGCGGCCCTCCTGGGGCCCCTTCCCGGGCCGCTTCTGGGAGCCCCGAGAACCCGCAGCGGGGCCGGAGCGAGGGCTGGCGGTCTTCGGTCGGGCCGGCCGCCGGAGGGGGGGCGCGGACCGGCCTCGGTCGGGCGGAGGGAAGGCGGGAGGGAGAGCGAGGGAGAGAGGGAGGGAGGGAGAGAGGACGTCGCTTGAAGAAGGCTCGGCCTCGGAGGAGGAGAGGGGAAAAGCCGCTACAGAGTCCGGGGCCTGGCTCCCTGCGGGCCCTTCCTGCTCAACGGCGAAACGCTTCGGAAAAGGCGCTTCTCCCTTCCGAGATGACCCCCGGGCAAAGCAGGAGGAAGGGGCCGCCCCCAACCCAGCCCTCGCTCTCCGGACGGACGCCCCCCCCCCAGGACCATCTGGTCACCCCGACTTCAGTCAAGGAAAAGAGCAGAAACAGACTTTGGTTAAGTAACCAGGCTTTTAGAAAGTAATATATCATTTTCTAAACATATCAGTGCATACTTCTTATATGAAAATATACACTATTGTATTTCATTCTCAAAGAAAAAAAGGAAACATTTAAAAACCAAAAGCCAAACACAATATATTAGCTGTTTTTGTAGTTTAAATTTTTTTAACGCTACACTTTGTTCAGGTTACACTTTTTTGTCTTTTTTTGTGTTTTTTTTGTAAATGTTTTCTCTCATGCATTGTACACTTTTTGTAGCCTTTGAGAATAAATAAGCTCCATTTCCCCCACATCTCTAAAAACTGCAGCATTTTCAACTAAAGTCATTTTAAATCGTGCAATTTTGTGTTTCGTTGCAACACCCCTTTTTAAAAATGGAAAATATATAATATATATTTATATTTATATATAGATAACTTTTTAAAACTAACCCTATACAAATGCCATTTTTTCAAATTAAAAAATTATACACAATGTAACTGTCAACAGTACAGATGAACACGAGAAATAAAATTAAAAGCTCTCAAGAAATATATTTATAGAAATACAAACAAGGGGGTTGATTTTGTAGATTGTCATTCTTTTGCTTGTCTTTCAAAAAATGAGGTGGAGGAGGAGAGAGGAAGAGAGAAAGGGAGAGGCTGCAAGACCCCCCAGTGAAAGAATGGGTGGAGAGGGTCTCAGAAGGACAGAAGCGAAGGAACAATTCTGGGCTTCTTCCAATGCCCTCAACCACCAGCCCAGTGGCTGAGCCAGGCAGGACCTTCTCCAGCCCCTTTTTTGGACGTGCTGCCCCCCCCCCCACCCCTGGCTCCTGCTGGTGGCCAGAGGCTCCAGGCAGTTAGCCAAGAGGTCAAACCCGTTTTCTGCACCCAAGAATAGTGCAATGAGGCTCACCGCCCCCCCAGAAGCCCTGCGCAAAAGCCATATGCCTCCGGCGCAGCCCTCCTCAGGGAAGCGTGTCCCTCTTTGTGCGACAGACAGAATGGAGCTCATCACATTCATTAGCTTCAGCTCAACAAAGCCAAGGGAGGTCTTCTCCTGCCCCACCCACTTTGGACATCTGAGCTCCTGTTGGTGCCCAGGGCTCTGAGGCCAGGCCTGGCCTTCAGCAGACGGAACGGCTCTGCCCTCCTCCTGCCGGGGAGCTCCAGGCAAAAGGGAAATAATCCAACACCTAGATTGGAAATGGGGGAGGTGGGTGAAAGGACGGATGGGAGAAACAAACATGAAAGCCAAGCTAACGCCCCCCCCCCCAAGGTTACTGCAGCTCCACAGGGCTCGGGGGCTCCGGCTCTGCTCCCCTCCTGCCAACCAACCCCATCGGAATCCGAACAAGCCTCCAGGGCTCAAACACTCTGGCCACAAATGAAGGCAAACCGAGATGAACCAAAAGCAATGATGTACAAACCAAGATCTACAAACCAAGGTTGGATGCTTCCACTTGGAACTAAACCCTGTCCTTTAGGGGGTGGCAATTCCCCCTCAGGAGCTTCCCCAACAGCCCTTCGACAACAACGAATGCAAGATTCCTGAGCAAACGAATGGCAATCCCCTTTTTCCGCCTTAAATCCCAGCAGGGGGACACAGGGTTTGCAAACATAAGGGGGGGGGCAGAAGGAAACCCCCCTCCCACAGCTTTGCCGGCCCCCCTTAACTGGGCCAGGCCCTTTGCCCCAAACAGGAGTGGGGAAGCGTTGGCAGCACAGGTGAGCATGGAGGGAGCCAGCTTGGCAGAGGGAGGCTCAACCACTGGTGCTGGGAGCAGGGAAGGGGCCAGGAGCCCTCCACACATTGCATGGTTTCCACTTAAAGTCTGAGCTGAGAAAATCAGGTTGTGAGCTGAGAAACTTGTATCTGAGGAAAAGGATGCCCTTGAATGAAAGGCAGCATGTTTTTTTTTAGGATTTTTTCCCATAGAAATACTGAGGCAAAATTCTTCTCTTGTCTGCCTCTGGGAGCCCCAGGTTCTTGTTCCCCGCTGGCTGAGATTCCTCGGCTGCTCTCCACCGCCCTCTTTCTTCTCCAACACGGCTGCTCCTCCTTTTCATGCTGGGTTGAAGGGGACCAATTTGATCCATTAGCTAACAGCCAAACAAGCGAAGCTTTCACTGGACTAAGAAGGGGACAAGCCGGGGATTGAAAAGGGCAGGAAACGCTCTGACAGCTAGTGTGAACCATGCAGTGTGTGAAAAGGGGTCCCAATGGCTCCCCCTCCCCAAGCAAGTCCTGCAGTTTTCATCCCTCCAGCAAATGTGGGGGCCCCCTGGCCAGTCACCCCCGCCAGCTCTCCTCCAGCAAATGTCTCTTGCAGCTGCCCGGCTGTCTCCAGGCAGAGTCACGACGGGCTCTCTTGTGCCGCCGCCGCCACCGCTGTGCAACATGGGCCCAGCCCTGCCTCTCCCACGGAAGGGAGCTCCCTGCGCACAGCTGACAAGGGCAGGAGAAGCCCCTGCTGGGAAAGTCTCTGTGAGTTCTGGAGCTGCGAACAAGGGGTGCCTCCATATTTTATCCAAGGAAAAAACCCTGTGCCCCAGATTATCAAAAGTTTGGAAAGAGTGGAGGAGAGTTCCCTCACCCTCAAAAGCTATTGCATTTCTCCAGCTTTCACTCCCCTGATAACCCCATTCCAACTGCCTCCCTGGCAGGTTTAACCCTTTCTCTCCTGGCTTAAAGCAGCTGCTTGGGAGGAAACCCTGGCTCCATCTCATGCTGGGCCGCAAACCTGCCGTCTCCTCCCTTAGCCACCTGGACACCCAAAGGCACTCTCCTCTTTCAATCAGGACTGGAAAGGGCCAAAGGGAGACCTCCGCCCCATCCCCACCCTGACCCTCTTGCAGAACCAGCGATCGCCGCAGACCCTAGGCCAAGAGGTGGCTGCCACTCAGGGAGGCCGATTCTTGGAAGTTCCTCGGGGCCTTTTCGTCCTAAAACAGATGCCTACAAAATCCTAAAGCTATTTTTCAGGCAGTTGATAATAAGCCCCTCCCCTTCCCCATGCCTCCCCTCCCCCCTCCCTCCTTTTCCACTCCCCCCAACACAACTACGGAGGGGAGCCGAGAGCCCCCTGCAGGAATGAGGGGGCCACGTGGGGGGCAGTTACGTGGCCCAGGCGTCCAAGCGCATGCGTTTGATGGAGGGGTTCTCCCCCTCGGCCTCGGCGCTGGGTCTCAGGAGCCCGAGGGAGGAGCCAAAGTCGGGCCGGGAGGGGTCCTCCCGCTCGGGGGGGCCCTCGTAGGAGCTGGCGTTGCTGCTGAGACTGTCCACGGGCGAGCGTCCGCTGGGCTCGTGGCGGGCCTGGTGGGGGAAGGAAGAGGAGGAGAGCGGGGTGCCACTGTTGCGCTCGCGGCTAGGTGAGACGGGTTCCGACTTGATGCTGATGCTGGGGCTGGTGTTGACTGTCAAGGTGGCGGCGGAGATGGAGGCGGCGGCGGTGGCAGCAGCGTGCGGCAGACGGCTTCCTTGTCTGGCAGAGAAAGGAGAACGGGGTGAGGGGGCGAGGAAGGCAGAGCCGGACTCCAAGATGGCTTCCTTCCCATCCACTGGAAACCGAGCTTTTGGCAAAAATGTCAGACGGTGGTCATGTGACTGTGGGAAAGGGCAACCAGCCACAAACAGAGGCCAGTTGCCGAGTGCTCAAAATGCACTGATGGGGAGGGGGGAGGGGTGGCCATTGGAAGTTCAGAACTGGGGGTCTACTATAATTTTGAACAGTTGCTAAGTGACCGGCCGTAAGTTGAGGACGACCTGCAACCCAGTAATTCACCTGCCAAACAAGGCGCCCTTGCGGGGAAACGAGTTTCCGCTGGAAGTGGAGGTGGGGGTTCAAGAAGCAGGCTCTGTTGCAGACCATCACACCACATGGCCGCGCACCGCCCTTCCCCACCCCAGAGAGGAGCAACCTGGAAAATCTCCGTCCTGGTTTCAGGAGGGAATGGCTTTAGCCAATTTCAGAGACAGGACAAGCCTTGGGAAGCCCGCCTTGTCTCGGGTGCCTCAAGAAACACCTATTTTCATGGGCTTTTGCAATTCACTGAGAATATCTAGCAATATTCTTCTTTTCTCTTCCTTCATCTTTCCCTTCCTCCCTCCTTCCTGCTTTTTCCCCCTCCTACCTAATTTCTCCCCTCCCTCCCTCCCTCCCTTCTCCACCCAGCTCCACAGCTAAAATAGCAAAGGAAGGCATGTCTAAAATATTCCAAAATCCCATTCAAGGCATTACCTTAAAATAACCCCCTGCCCCACCTCGGCCGAGACCAAATTATCCAGGGAGCCGCCCTGCCTGCCTGGCCCAGATGAGCCACTTACATTAAGTTGCTGAGGGAGGCCGGGATCTGCGGTGGCGGCTGCAGCTGTTGTGGTTGCGGCTGCCAAGCAGAGAGACTGCCCAGAGACAGGCTGGAGGGCGAGCTGAAGGCCGGGAGGGAGGAGAGCTCCACACTGCTCAGCTGGTAGTCTGGAAGGAAGCAGAAAGGTCAGGCCAAGCATTCCCAGTCCGCTGGCTCACGCCCTTTCTGCACAGCTTGACTACTGCAAGATGCTCCTATAAGGTGCTGCTCTTGAAGGCTGCCCAGAAATTCCAACTGGCCCAGGATGGATTGCACTTCTGGGTGCAACTCAAGGTGCCAGTTACCCCTGAACCCTTCCTGGCACAGGGCCAGCTTATTTGAAGGACCCCTGCCTCCCATAGTATCTGCCCATTGCTTCAATTTTGGCCAGGTTGGCATGCTCCAAGTTCTTCCGATTAAACGGTGCCATCCGTGGGGACCCTGGAAGTCTGTTTCCCTCCATAGGCCCTGCCCTCTCCAATGAGGCTTTCCCCCAAGTTGCGGGCAGCCCCCTCCCTGCTGTTGTTTCAAAGGGGCTTGAAGACTTGGTTTTTGTCCCAGGCAAAAGGGACAAAAAGGGAGGGTGAAAGCCCTTTGCTTCATTCCTATCCAATCTGTTTAATTTTTTAAAATAGGTATTACTGAATTTCCCTTGTTTTAAGTATTGTGAGCTGCCCGGGTTCATTGGGAATCTGGTGGCACACAAATTGAATCAATTAAATAAAGGAAGAAATAAGAGAAAGAGTCCGGATCCAAGAAATGTATCCAGCCACGGATGCAGCTCCTTCATCAGCAGACACCCAACAGCTTGTCTTCGCTGCATCCCCAACTCGGCTGGCTGGGGAATTCTGGGAGTTGAAGTCTTACGCTGAAAGTTGCTAAGGTTGAGAAAGACTGGCCTCGATAGTTTTTCAAATGACAGGTCGCTAGATGGCGCCCTTGGCCTCCCTTGCAGCCTTGGGGGAGTGGGGGTGGGGGGTGCCATCCTCACTACCACCCGGAGAACCAGCCAGCCGAGCTCTTGGATCCTCCACTCCACGTTATCAAAGCAGCCGGAGACACAAGGCGGCCTTTGGAGAAGCAGAACTGGCATTTGGCCGATTCTGCTAGAAGGCCCTGAACTGCTCGCAGCCCCCAATTCCTCCCCGTCCAGCAGCTGTGCTCCCCCTGAGACGTTTTCCGAGTATCAGCTGCAAACTGGTCGTCCCAGGGGATCCAGTGGAGGTTTCCCTGTCCAGGCGACGTGTCCGACTCTTGGGGGAGGTGCTGGTCTCTGCTTCCTGGCATTCTCCGTGGTCCTGTGGCTAACGCGGTTCCCTTCCCACCAAAGTGGAACCTCTTCATCTATTTATCTTAGGGGGCACGGAAGGGGAGCCGGCCCCATTGCACAGAGCTTGGGTCTTGAACCCGGGCTTTCCAGCTGACAAGCTCAGCGTCTTTAGTCCCTGGGCCCTTGTGTCCTGCCCAAGATCTTATTTATTTATTTTATTGCTTTTAATTGTTTTAACTGTTTTATAGTTTTAGACATGTAAGAGTCACTTGGCTGAGATGGGCAGCAGTAGAATTTGAATGAATGAATGAATAAATGGATAAATAAAGGATAATAAATAAATAACATTCTAAGAACCCATAAACTGTAACCAAGCACACTGCTGTCTTTAGAGCACCATAGAGGCTGGCAAGACTCCTGACAGACCATCTGTGGACATAAAGGGACAAGCCGGCTGCTTATTAAGGATAAACCAGGTTTGGGCCAGTCATAGCTTTTGAAATCAGGAAATAGAAAAGGCCGGAAGCTTCACTGAGAGGGGGCCCAACTTGAGTTTATTTTTCTCCTGCCCGAGAAACAGTGGGTTAGCTTTCCTCCCGAAGCTGTGTGGGGGGGGGCTCCATTCTGGAGGTTTTCAAGAAAAGACCGTTTGTCCAGGAGGGCGTGAAGATACCTGCACCGGGCCGGGGGTTGGACTAGATGACCTCCAAGGTCCCTTCCATATCTAGGATTCTACTACGTGTTGCAGATGCAGCTGTAGCTCCTGCCCGTAGCAGAAAAGAGGAGCCTTTTTGCTGCAAAGTGAGATAAAGCAGAACTCCAGACGGGAGCCGAACCGACCGAGAGAAACCGGCCAGTTTGTTTGGCCCCCTTTCCTCAAAGCGAGAGGAAAGACAGGCAGCCCGGAGAGCTACGGGAAGCAAAGAGGTTGAGTCGGTGTTTCTCTCTTCTGCAGGAAGAATATATTCCCCCGAGCCCCCGCCGATTGAGGAAGAGAGGCTCTGATGGGGAAAGGAGGAAGTTTGGGCCTGTTTTTCAGCATAACTAATTTTTCACAATCTATTACACACCCAGCCTGCTACGGGGCGGGAAGTCTCTCCACGCCACAGACCTGTCATCGCCTTGCATGAATTCCGACACCCAAAGTTTCTCTTCCCACCTTGAAACTCCTGGGTGGCAGCAGCAGCCCAGCCTGGCGAGACTCTCTGTGGTGGGGCTCCTCACGGGGGAGAGGAAGGACCCGAGGAAACCCCCCCCCCTTCTCCAGAGAAGAAGTCTCCCTGGAGGCAGGTCGTAAAGGTTTCTCTGGGCTGAATGCTAATCCAAGGCCATCAGAATGCCTGGGGGCCTCTGGTTGGGTCCTTCCACCTCATCCCTTCTCTTTGGGGGAGTCTGCAGTTTCTGACACACACACACACACACACACACACACACACACACACCCGTCTAGTCCTCCAAAAAGTCACAACTGAGGCAGAGATGTAGCTTGGGGGCTTTTCAGGTCTGCAGAGGAGAAGACCCTCCTCCCCCAGCCAGGGGGGGGCTGAGTCACTGGTCTCTTTGGCAGAGGATCCGTCCCAACGCCTGGGGGAGGGGGGGCTGGAAGGGTGAGCAGACTGCACTGCTATGTGAAACCCTGCCAAATGACACAACGCTCAACAATATTAACAGGTGACTGCCTCCCCAAGCAGGCAGGCCGGAGGGAGCAAGATGTTCACACTCGGAAGAGGAGTGACTCACACCTGGGAAAGGCGCCTCTCCCTCCCGGCGGCCAGCGAAGGCCCAGGTCTCTTGGGCTGGTCCCAGGCCTTCCTTCACCCACACCGCTCGGACAGGCCCCCTTCCCTTTCCCCCGTCCTCTGAAAGGCAGCCTCACCCTGAGCCAGCTGGGCCTTGCAGGCAGCGCTTTCCTTTTCTGCAATGGCACCCAGGCCCTTGCCAGGCTCCACAGCGGAGCTACCATCCCCGCTGCGACTGGGCTTGCTGTGGCTTCTATGGAAAGGTCCAGCCCCTCAAATCCCTCCCAGAATGGAGGGAGCCAAAACATTAAGATTGTTAAAAGGCAAAGTGGCCTTGCAGATGCTTAAGGCACCCGTTTCCCCCTCCCTCCTGAAAAAGGTCTCCCCCTGCTTGCTTCTAAACACAATCTTTGGATGGGCAGAAGCTGCAAGGCCGGCCCTCGCATGAGAGGCTCCCTTAATCACGGGACTCCCTTTGTTTTTTCCTTGGAGCCGGTTCGCTTCTCACCCAAGAAGCTTCTTCAGAACGGATGAGAAGTGAAATGTCTTCAAGGGAAAAGAAAGTCCGGCTGCCTTTTGCAAAGCTCCTCTGGGCCAACTGTGACCCGGAGGACAGGATTTCCACAGAGGTCCCTTGATCCTGGCTGAGGTCCTCCAACTGCAACTTTCCACTCACACAGCGTCGTGCCTGCTTTTCAGAGGGGGGCCCTGCTCCCCCCTCTGCTCGGGCGTCTCAATTCCTAGGGGCCACTGAAGCCAAACGAGAGAACACCGGCTTCCTCCCTCTTCCGGGCAGGGTCTCACCTGTGTTGTACGCCGTGGGCATCGCTGAGAAGGGCAGCCCCTGGGTCAGCAGACTGGGCGTGGCCACCGAAACGACCGGCGTGGTCAAAGAATGCGTGGCTTGAGACACCACCAGTCTTTGGGCGTTCTGCTAAGGGAGAGAAAGAAAGAGACAGGGAAGCTGAAAGAGGAGGAGGAGGAGGAGGAGGAGGGGTGGGTTTTCAGAGAAAGGGCTCTCGGATGTTTGCCCCATGGGGAAGGCGCACGTCCCTTGCATCGGAGCCTCATGCCAAGGAAAGCAAGGGAAGCCGGTGGTCCTCGTGGCTACTGGATGCCATTCCTCCCAAGGTGCCATCCTGAGGATGGAGGTCTTTCTGCCCCTTAATGCTTCTCCCCTGCCCCCAGGCACTCTGTGGGCCATGGCTGAGTGAGCAGGGCCAGGTGCAGTCCAAGGCCAGGGCAGTATATCTGGGCTCTCCAGGCGCTTCGCCCTTGTCAGCACTGGGCTGACGAGAGCAAAATGGGAGCTGTGAAGACAGCCGACTGTCCTCTGCGGCGCAAAGACCCCGGAGCGCTCGGGGGTTGTCTTGAACTGCTCAACCCTTTCCTGCCAATGGAGGCTCCGTGGTTCACCATGGCCACACATGGCTCAGGCATGTGGCAAACCGCACCTCTCACAGCTTGACCCCCCCCCCAAGTTGCCTTGCCCGTTCAACCCCACAAGGCGCCACCTCTGCCAACCTCAAAGCTCCCTGGCTCCTCCCAGGGCTCCTCTGGAGCCGGAAAAGGGGGGGATGCCCTGCCCTCCTGAGCTCTCGGGCAATGCAAAGGAATGTCTGGTTTTCACCAGATACGAAACCTAAAGCTGGACTAATAAAAGGCCACTCCAGGGCTTGTTTCGCCTGTAATGCCTGAACCATCACCCACCTTCTGGCTGGGCTCACCTCACGCTAGGAGAATGGCAGGATCCAGACACGTCGAACCAAACATCTTAGCCCAGTTTAACTAAGAAAAGCATGTTGGCCAAACCAGCCAAGAAGGTGAAGGTGGAGAGTATCCCCCCATCCCTAAGCAGTGGGAGAGGAGCTGGCTTTCAACACCCAGACAGAGCTGCCTTCTTCCTCCTCTTCCTCTTCCTCCTCCTCCTCGTGTCCAGAAGCCCACCCCAGGTTGCCCCCTCTCTGGACCTCTCCTTGACCCTCAGAGCATCTTCTGTCTCCTGATCCTCCATGCCAAAGGCCCCCCGGCTGAGAGGTGGGGCAGGGGCCTGGGTAGGCAGGGACAGCTCCGAGGCAACTGAGGAGGCGTCCTTGCTTCAGGGTTTACACTGGAGAAAGACCCGATTCCCTACAATCCTCTCATTTACCCCAGTGGACACACAATGCGTATCATTTATGCAGCAACAAAATGTTATTGCATTTCACCCCAATTTCTCCTCCCACCAGTAATGCCCACAAGTGTAGACCTTCTCCCCTCCCTTTGGAAATTTCTACAGCAATCCAGTAGGTATGTGTGGGGGGGAGCCCATGGTCGAGTGTGGACTAGACCCCAACCTCTCCCACTGTGAGCAGTAGCCAACCTTATTCCAGGACCAACAGCACAGGGGGAAGAGGGAGACGTCCCCTCCCCATGCCTGGCCTTGAGCCCTCCTCCTCCCCTCTCAAGGGACACCAGAGCCCCCCAGTGCTCGAGAGGGGAGTCCCTCCCGGTAAAGGAAAAGCCCCCTCAGCAGTGCCCAACCTGGGTGTGGCAAGGACAATGGCTCCCCACTCGCCTCCCTCATGGGCACCTTTGGCTCCATTTCTGCTCTGCTTCCTCTGTAATGAGAATCTTGCTTCAGAGGGGGGTGCTGAACCTCTTCCAAAACAATTTGGGGGGCCCTTCGGTCCCCAGGAAGCAGCGCTCCGGCTCTTAGCCTGGGGTGCCTCCATCGGCACCCCAGCAATGTGCCAAGCTCTCTTCTAGGGATGTGGGCACAGGATGTAACAGAGGCTCAGAGGGGCACATCCACCCTGGGCCAGATCCAGTGGGCTAACTGGGCTGCGTTAGTGAGAATACTGGTGATCAGTGCGGGGGGAGCCATGGCACCCCCCACGGGGGCAGTGAAGAAAGGCAGCCCCCGCCTCTCACTCGATGGCAGCACCCAAAGGAACCCGATGGAGCATGCAACAATGGGGTGCTGCGTGGTGGGGGGAGGATTTGGGGCCAATTCTCACCAAGGAAGGGCAAGAGAGAGGGCGATCTGGCCCAAAGAGGAGCCTGTCAGGCTGAGAGCTGCCAATGCTGGGGGTGGGGGGGTGGGGTGGAGACAGGCAATTTATGCAGTTGGCAAGCATGCACCCCCAGGAGGAAAACCACCCGGACCCCTCAGGCCAGAAGCCAGGCTAGAAGCCCGTGTTTTCTCTAGGAGGCCCCTTAGGACAGCGGTTGCCCAAAGATCTTTGTGTATGCATACAGACAAACACACACACACACACACACACACACACACACACACACACACACACACACACACACACACAGAGGCACACCCATGCATAACTTACCAGATCCAACTGATCCTCCGTCTGGATGCAGAATAAAAATGAAAGCAAAGGAAACTTATTACATTTAATTCCTAATTCTGATATTGCTTCCCACTTTCATTGAGAATTTTATTTCATTTGTGGATCACAAGAAGTCTCTTCTGTGCTAATTCATCTAATTTTTTTTTTTAAGCCTGGGGAATTTCCAGATGGAAAACACCAATGCAGGAAAGAGTTACCTTAATTTTGGAATTGTCTGGCTGCACCTAGGCAAACCCTCTCGTGGATATTATCTCAACCCCTTTGACAAAGCGTTTAGGACAGAAGTGTCCAACCTTGGCAACTTTAAGACTTATGGACTTCACCTCCCAGAATTCCCTAGCCAGCATTGCAAACTGATGCAATCTTGTAGATCAATGCCATTAATTAGATAGACAAACAGATTAAAATAATTTTGCTAGACCAAAGTGGAGCTTTGGGAAAGCCAAAGCTTGACTTCTGTATTTTAAAACAAATCAGTAGAAAACAGAATTTTGCCTGCCAAGAGGTTGTTCCCATAAAAGTATGAGGGGGGCATCTTCTTTAGACAGATCCAAGCAGCCCATTTTAGGGCAGCTGATAAAGAAGGGGGTCAGACTGGACTGGGACATCAATGTCGGCAAGCCCCGCCCCACTTCCTGTTTTCAGGGGGTCTAAGAGCCTCGCAAACAATCACTTGGCCATCCTGGGTCACAAAGAAGCATCCTCTGACTAGAAGGCAGATGTTTTGTGCATTCACAAAGATGAACTGAAGACCAGGAGAAATTTCAGGGTTCAGATCCTCGCAGTTGGACTCACCAGGTGCTGCATGAGGCCTTTCCCGCCCTGAGAGGTGATGACACGGAGGTCCGGCTTACGGATGTTCGCGGCCAGCGGGTTGCTGTGTGTGGGAGGCGGCGGGGGTGACTTTGCTGGGACGGCCTTGCCTAAACTGTTTCCGTTGGAGACGGGGAGGAGATTCGGGGAGGCCCTGGCGCTGACGTAGCCGTTGCCTGCAGGGGAGGACAAAGCCATCTGAATGTCTCCCTTCTCCACTGCAACCAATGCAAATTATATGTTCCTGAAATAACCCCAGGTTTTCTTACTTGCACAGGGTTTCTGAAGGTCCACCCTGGAGCAGAGAGCAGAGATGGCTTTTGCTGAAACACGAGCTCTCTGGAGGCAATTTGGATGGACAGGGCAGGGACCACCAGCCCTAAGCTAGGAAGTCACTCTGAACCGTCTGAGCCCATCCCAGAACCAACCAGGGATACCAAGCAGGCCAGGGCGCTCTCCCTTTGGTGGGTGCCAACATGCCAGTAAATGGAGAGGTCGGCATTAGCACTTAGCACTAGCCCTTAGACTTATATACCGCTTCATAGTGCTTTACAGCCCTCTCTAAGTGGTTTACAGAGTCAGCCTATTGCTGGATCCTCATTTTACCAATCTCGAAAGGATGGAAGACCGAGTCAGACTTGAGCCCGATGAGATTCAAACTGCTGAACTGCACCACCACAGTTCATAGCCCCCAACATCACGGGGCCATCCGAGCACGGCAGTTGCCAAGGGGCAAAGGGCACCTGCCATCTTCCCAAAGGCATCTGTGGGCTCATTCTGTATCCCTTTGCCTGGCATTCCTTAGGCACCCAGGAAAGCCCTTCAGCGGGCTTGGTGCCCGTGCTGGCTCTGCAGGCCTCTGCCTCCCCCCAGCCGCTGCCTGGCTGCTTATAGCCTCAGCAGCTGGGTGGGTTCATCTGAGCCGCAGACCAGAAGCCTCCACTTGCCCAACAGCACCGTCACCCAGTTGGCTTTCAGGCGGCCGAGGAATTGGGGGAGTTGCGGGCTCAGCAGAGGCGGTTTTGGTCAGCCCAGAGTCCCTGGCACAAGCTTTAAAGGCGGGTTTCTCAACCTTGGCAACTTTAAAATGGGCAGACTTCAACTCCAGGCTGGCTGGGGAATTCTGGGAGTTTTAGCTCACCCATCATAAAATGGCCAGAGTGGAGAAATGCTGCTTTAGTGTAAGCAGCAAAACTTGGGGGGGGAGGGGGGCACAGATTTAACCTCCCATGTAAAGTGGGAGGGAGACTGAGGCTGGCCAAGACGGGGCCTCTGCCAGCGCCCTGAGGCCCTTTGCAACCGGAGAGGAGAGCCCAGAGAAAGTGGTCCCGGGTGGCCCTCCGGGTCTCGCGCAAGCCTGCCCAGGGCTCTCCCTGCTCCCATTTCCTGGAACGAGGGGAATGTTTTCGTGACGTCAATGCTGACATTCAGGGATCTTGCCAAGTTGCAAGCTGGAACAGCCGCTCACAACAGCTGACGTGGGGGCTGCTCTGGAAAACAGAGAGGAGCCGGGAGGGGCGGAGGGGGCCTGGGCTAAGACTGATCACTTTCCCCACAATCGGCAGGGCCTCTCCCTTCCTGGGACCCTGCAGCCCGGTTCCTCCTCTGAGACCGCCCCTCTCCTCGGCAGAGTCTTGTGGCCAGCAACCCTGCTGGAAGGAAGATGCCCGGTGGACCTCAGTGCCCGGCTGCCTCTCCTGGAGCTTCCAGTGGCTGCCACCGCTCTCAGCCGCCTCCAAGCCCCCTTTTGCCAACCCCCCAGGGCAGCTTCGACTGCTTGGGCCTTTGCTGTGTTTCATTCTAAAAGTTAACTTTTTAGCATGTGAAGCATGCTAAAAAACATCAAAACCACTGATGGGCTGCCATCAAGGAAGGTGCTGAAGCTGGTTACAGAATTTTTCTGTGTTCCTCCAGTCACCAGTCTCCAGTGGGCTCAGCTAAAAGAGATTTTTGGGGTGGGATCCAGGGCAGCCCTTCCTGGTCAGAAAGATGGGAAAGAGCGAAGGAAGTTGCTCATGAAGCCGGACAAGGCCAACGGCCTGCCTGTTGGCTCTAACTGGCCAGGGGCTCACCAGGCTGAATAGCTTCTCTCTCCCCTCCACCTGGCACAGACAGGAGAGGGGCGAGTCCCCAGAGAGGCTGGCTGGGTGTGCATAGCCACTTGGGCACAGCAGAGCCGGTGAAAGACCGCTTGAGCTGGCCAAGATGCTGCCTCTCTGCCTGCTGACACGCTGTAATTAAGGGCAGAATCATCAAAATAGGGATCTGGCCGTATTTCTGAAGCAACCCAGAACGGGTGTCCTCTGAAGGAGGATTGTAGGCAACGGCTGGTTTTGAAACTGACAGGGACAAATAAGGAAAATGCAGCCTCTAATTGAAGCCTGGGCAGAAAAACTGGCTGGCCTGGACCCCGCCAGTTTTGGGCTCCACCCAAGGCCCCTCCCTCTCCCTCTCGGGCAACTTCTCTGAAGGAGCCTGCAAGGGAGGCTTTCCCCCCCCCCCCTTCAGCTTCCCCTGCCAAAGGCGCCTTCTCTCTCCTGTGCCGGGTTTGGCCTCAGCCACTTTTACCTGCTGGCTGGCAAAAGGGGAAGCACCCTGAGGGAGGCACAGAACAGCCCCCTTTGTTAGGATTCAGTGTTTCTCTAGAAGAGGGAGAGGCCCCCAAACACAAGGAAAGGCACCTTCAAAGGTGGCCTCTTCTCTCGGTTGTTTTTTTTTGGGGGGGGGTTATGGCTACCTAAGACAGCCTCCCCTCTAAATATGTATGTATTTATGTATGTATAAAATTCTCAACACACATTCAGACACAATATAAAGAATTGTTGGTCAACATTCAGGCTAGTGGCAGAGGGAATCCAATCTGCACAAGGCGAGGGGATTGTCTGGTTCTCCCTCGTGTAAAATTCCCCCCATTGACTTGCTCCTTTGGTGTGTCTCAAGCTCCCCCTTCCTTCTTGGACACCCCAAAAAGGCTGTCTTGGCAGAAAGAGCCAAAACTGCAAGTGGGGGGTAGGGACAAAGGCCACGGGGGGGGGGGCTCAGAGCCTATGCAAAGTGCTGGGGCCTTCCTGGGGTGACCCTGAGCTCCGCCAGAGTCTCTTCCCTTCTGGAGGGGCAGCCTCCTGAGACTCCCCAGGCTGCCCCTGCTGCGGCTACTCACCCACAGGGCTGGGACAGGCTCCATTCGTGTTGCCGAGCTCCCCTCCGAGCATCGCCCCTAGGAAGAAGGCCAAGGGTCAGTTGCATCTGGAGCCACATTCGGACAGGACAGTCCCACCAGAGATTCCCTGCTTCTCTAAGGCCCCCTTTCCAAGGGAGGGGGGAAATCATGGCAGAATGGCTGCCACCTCCCTTAAGTCCTCAGGCTAGGCCTGTTCACGTTCCCAAAATGGTGTCCAGAGCTGGGCATCCCAAGCGTATCTACATGTGAAAATCATGTTTGGACACACCTGAATCACATTTCAGATCAACCACAATACATGAAAAAAATGGCCCCCATTTATGGCCATTGCCATGTCCCATGGCCATAGGACTACAATTTATGATTTTTTTTTGCCCAAAACCAGTATTTACTTCCAGTTTTTGGCCAAAAGCTCATAGTAAACAATGAGTTCACTTAACAGCAGTTGCTTAGTGGATTCACTTAACAACCGTGATGTGCTTAATGACCACTACAAAAAAGATCATAAAATTGCATTGGTCATGGGATGACCTGCTTTATGATCTTCACAACTTACAATCAAACTGGGCAAGCTCCAATACAGTCATAAGTCCAGGATTACCTGTACTTGTCTACCCACAACGTACACATCGCCAAAATTAACTCGTGGCTGAAGGCCCTTGTCCCTGTTGGTCTCCTGTTGTTTCCCCAGTGCTGAACGGGGGACTGTGGAGATGGCCCAGGCCAGAGCTCAGCCACTGGCGCTTGGCAAACCGTTGCCTGGATGTCATAAGCTCCTTCGGTTGCTTTTTGCTTTCTCTCTTTTCTTTTGGGTTTGCCCAATTCCTTTTACACTGCCTGAAAATCCACCAAGGAGAAGAAGGGAGAAGGCCGTACCTGCGCTGGCCGGCCTCTGTGGGAGCGCCGGGGAGACGGTGTTGCGCTGGAGGGCTGGCTGTTGCGGGGACAACAATCGGGGGTCGGTCAAGGAGGAAGTCACTAGCGATGGGGTCACCAGGGAGCCCCCGGGGTTGCTGAATGGCAGGGCGTTCTGGTTGGCCATTGGCACCGTCACAGGCATGGCAAAGTTGGGAGCAGGAACGGAGGACTGGAGAGAAAAGGGGCAGGAAAGCCGGCTGAGGGGGAGCCGAGGGAGAAGCCTCCTCTGTCACTGGCTGTCCTGCACTTCGCGGGACCCACCACTCAGTGACAAGAGGCTGTTGGAGACTTTTGATTCCAAGGAATCCGGGAGCGACCAATGGCCGGCCAGCCTCCGAGGCCCACAGATTAGGGCGATGCTGTGAGCCCGGAATGTTGGGAGGCGAACAAAACCTCTGGCAGAACCCCCCGTTCAGTCCTCAGAGGGATGTTCATCCAACACAGATCCAAAGCTGGCGGAGCAACTCTGGATGTTCATCCCACAGACCAAGCAGGACGGAGGGCGTGAAACTCGTCAGCAAGCAGAAATAATCCCGAAAGTCAAAGACGGAAATAAAGGAGGGAGCAGGTAAGAAGTAGTTAGCAACCTCAGTCTGACACAAACTGGGCAAGAACAAAGGTAACAACCACTCATCTCCACACCCAGCGAGGTCAGGAGCCCTCCTTGTTCTGCAGCCACTCCAGAGATGCATTTTGGGTCCTGGCAAAGGGAGCAGCTTGTGAGATGAGCAAGCAGGACAGCTGGGGCGGGAGGAGGGGGGGGGGCTAAAAAACGATTAGTTCATTTTTATATGAGCTTACAAGCTGCCCATCTCCAAAGGAACGAGAGAGTCGGGCATGTTAATGGGAGAGGGGAGCCGGTCACACAAGAGTCGGATGGCAAGAAATGAAACCGTGTTGGGAAACATCTGGGGGGAGCTGTCTTTGGGGTGGGGCCATTTAAGGAGTGGGGAGGACTTTTTGCAGGAATGCTGTTAAGTGCAGATCTAAATCCAGCAGGAAGGTGGACTAGCTGCCCTCTGAGGTCCCTGCAGGGGTCCTTGGTGTGAAAAGCTTTGGATGTCAGCTTGCTAAGAAGACGCTCATGAAGCTTTGGCCAAGACACCAAGGCCCTGGGCTCCGTGGGCTTCCGGGGTGCCCCTCCACTCCAGAGAAGGCGTCTCCTCTCCAGGGTAACTACCAGGTGCCATCAGCATCGTCTTTTCGATGCCAACTGAGAATATTTACTCCTTCGCACCTTTAAAGACATGGTTTAAATCACTACAAGATTCTGGTGGTTTTAATTCCTCTATTTATTAGATGGCCGCAGCACTTTTCCTGCATTGCTTTTGACCTTGGCTGCATTTGAATTTTTCAGAGGTTGCTGTATTGTGGCAAAGGGGGGGAAACCTTAACGGGGGTGGGGGTGGGGTGGTGCATATGTGAGCGTGCAAAGCTGCAGTCCTTGAGGATGCGCCAAGCAGCCTCCACCGCAGCCACTGCCCTTCCAGAGGCTGCAGCCTTCTCTGCTGGGTGTGCCCCTTTTCCACAGGTAAGGGCAGATCTTGACTGGGGCTGCTCTATCAGCAGGGCCCCAAACAGAGCAGCCAGAAGGGCCTGGCCCTGGCACCGGCTTTGTAAGGGTGAAATCTGTGGGAAATGACCTCTCTGGAGTCTAATCAGAGCAGAATTGCTTTCTCCCCATGCCAGACTCAGCCGAAAGCCCTGGCCCCATTGTCTTTCACACCCCATTGCCTTGGGACCATGAACATGCCACTTCCTTTAGGGAAGGGTCTGGGGGCGTCTGCTGCCACCTCTGCTTCTCCCGCCCCGTTTCTTCTGCCTTCGGCCACCCCCCAGCCTCCTCTTGGTCTCATGAACAGATTGGACCCTGTGGGGCAGGAAGAGAAGAAAAGGGAGGCTGAACTGCCGGGAGTTGCAAAGGAAGCCCACAACCTGTGGGTCCGGCTCTGGGGACGCCATCAAAGCCCTGGCCAGGCACAGCTTGGGTTACTAGTTAGTTAGGCAGAGGGTTGGGGTTAATTCTCTCAGGAACCTCGTGCACCCCCCCTCCTCCCAAACTGCCTCCATCTTCACCCCCTTCAGCACTTCTGGGACAAATCTGTGACTCTGGAGGGGGGGGGGCACCTTCAGCCTCTGGAACCAGTTCAGGGCCCATATTCTCCTGCTAGCCCCTCGCTTGCTCAGGCGGGGAACCCAGATGAGGCACCCCACAGCTGTCCCTGTCCAGGGGGACTCCAGGCACTTCCTCTCAAGCCCGTTTCAGGCCACACCGCCCTCAAAGGGGGGAAGGAAAACAGGCGCCAACCACCTTTGGGTCTCCTGCCCACCAGAAGCAAAGACGGCCTGTTTTACAGCTGGTCTCCGGCTGCTGTTTTGCACCAAGACCCTCAAACCGAAGAAGAGTTGAAAGGAGATGGAAACGCTGGCAAGCCCTGGGGTGGAGTGGGTGGGTATTACCGGATGGATTTTTTTACATTTTGTAAAAAATGTGCCGAGTCACATATGTGAGACTTGGGTGGTTATATATATTTATTTAATAAATAAATACTAAATAAATAAAGCCAGTCTGGCCTGATGCCCAGTGGGGGGCAGGCTACCGGCCACAGAGTCTTTCCTATTTCTCTCCTGGGGGGAACCTGGGTCAGAAAGCATGGAGGGCAGGACTGCTTTCATTTCCTCAGGGGACCAGGCCCCCTTTGCTTCCCCCTAGGCATATGGGAAAGTCTCGGCCAGGCGAGCGGGTGTCGGGGAAGTGTCCACACGTGTGTTAATGACTCAAGGACGTGCAGGGCTGGCACAATGTGCAGGGCACACATCCGGCAGCCGCCCTTGCCATGCGGAGGGGAGCGAGTGGGCTGCCCCCCGTTACTCACTGTGAGCCTGTAAGTCTGCATCATTTTATCAAACTCCTCATCAATCTTTTTATACTTCTCTTCAGTCTGGGGTGTCAGGGTGAAGATGTCCTCCCCGTCGGGACTCTCCCCCTCTCTATGCTTCTTGTTCAGCACCTGTCAGCCAATGGGGAAGGGAGGTCGGGGGTGGGCAGGGGGTGTCGAATCCAACAAACAAACAAGAACAAGAGAGACAGAGAGAGAGAGAGAGAGATGGTGAGGGGCTTCTGGCCGGCTGGGGCTGGCTACTTACGCCGTAGCGCTTGAAGAAGTTGTCCAGGTCCTCACTGGCTTTGCGGTACTTGTCCTCCGTCAGCGGGCTCTGGTCAATGGAGTCTTCCCCGTCGGGTTCGGGACTCTCACAACCATTAAAACCTTTCTTTCTTAAGGTCTGAAAGCACAACCGGGAGACGTTCAGGGGGGCCTTGCCCAGCCTTGGCAGAGGGCAGAGTGGTTGCCACCCGGCAGGGGATGGGAGTCCAGGTGCCACTGGCTCAAGCCAACGAACCTTTCCTTTCCTCACTCCCACCCCTCAGCCACACAACAGTCCCCTCCCCTGGGCCTTCCCTGCCGTTCCCGATTCCACTCGTGCACCTGCTGGGCCAGTGTGGACCTCAGGCCAGGGCTGATCTGCGGGCACTGGAGTGCCCAGGGCCAGCAGGAGGTAGTTCTGCTTCCTGGAGAGAATGGCAGGTTGAATTATAACTGAACTCCGGAACTCAATTCCAGGAAAAAACCCAAACTGGACAGAGATCCCATAGATCTGGAGGAATCCTGCCTGGCAGTTCTTGAGCGGCCGCTGCCTTCTGGTCCCTCGCTCGAGACCAATCTCTTCCCAGGCAGGAGAGAAGCGGCTGCACACTTCCCATGTGTCACAAGAACATCAAACGCCGTGTTTACCAAGTATTTATTCCAGGCATGGCAGCTGATTTGAAGGCTGCCTTCCTCCTCTGCCACGCTTAATCACTGTGTTTTCAAAATACCAGAAGCAATTAGACCCCATTACGGAGCTCCCACTTGCCAGCTCTTTTTAAAAGTCAGCTTGTGGCAAGGTTGTGGAGAAGTCTTGATCTCTTGTTGGGCTAATGAGAAATTGAAAGGGGTCTCTGTGTGTGTGTTTGTGTTTGTATATGTGCGTGTGTGTGTGTGTGTGTGTGTGACAGAAAGATTCCAAACATCACTGGCCATTTCAGCAAAAAAGAAAAGCCTTTTCTGGATTAAATCCAGGCCCCAAACAGCAGAGGGAAAAGACCCAGGCAAATGTGGTCGTGAACACTCGGGACTTTTTTTCCAATGTATGCACTGTGGGTGACCATTATTAATTCATGGAATTATAATTTTAGAAAGGACGAAAAGGAAGCTGACTTTGGGTGAGAAAGACCCAGAATCCAATAGCACCAAACTTTAGCCTGAGCCATCGGGACCAGAGGAGGTGGCCGGCACGTATCCCAGCTGTGATTCAGGCACCGGGCAAGGCTTAGAGCAGCTGTCCTCTCCCCTCCCCCCTCCTGGAAGGGCAGCTCAGCCCCCCCCCCATGCCCTTTCCAGCTCTGGAGCAGCCAAGGAAGGGGGGCGGCCTCTCCTGGGTGGGGCTGCCCCATAGGCCAGCTTCGGCCCTCAGAAGAGGAGGAGGAAGTGGTTCCAGAGCCCAGAAGGACCAGGGAGAGTCAGGAGGGCCCCTTCCCACAGCTACCAAAAAGGCCTCTCCGTGGCATATAAATTTAATAAATAAATGAACAAACAAACAAACAAAATAAAAATAAGACTCCTGTTCATAACCAGCCTGGCAGCTGCGCTGAAAAACCAGCACAAAACAGAGAAGGCAGCAGCCACATCCAGGAAGGCTTCCTGGCCTTCCATCTGGGTTCAGCCACTGCAGTCAGTGCGGCACGTGGCTCCTCTCAAAGTGGTCCAGATGTGGCCCACATGGGGTGCAACTGCGCAGCCCCTGCTGATCTTGGCTCCAACTTGCAAGGATGATCCTGCAATCCTGTCCTTTGCAAGTGTGTGTGTGTGTGTGTGTGTGTGTGTGCGTGAACAAAGACACAAGAGGGAAACTCCACTTGGGGGTGCGGGGGTTGTAAGCAGCAAAGAGGCATCCTCTCCCCAAGTTCAGGGAAGACCCCAAGGCTTGAACTCGGACGGGGGAGCAAGAGCTATCCCAAGAGCTCAGGAAGGGGGGGAAGGCAATCAAAAGGGGAAAACGCAGCAAAGTCTCACCAGCCTCACAAAATGGCCACCAAGCGCCAGGGTTTTGCTGAGGCCCACTTCCTCTGAGCCCAAGCCCCACACTGGGCCACCCATCTCAGTCAGAAAGTTTGTGCCAAGGAAGATGGGGGGGGGGGAGAGATGCAATGGATAAGCTCTCCCCATGATTCCTCCTCCATCCTCCCTCTGTTTCTTAGTGGCATTGGATTCCCCCCCAAATAAAACTGGGCCAACAGGATCTTTTGGCAGCCCGCTGTCCCCCTGGCAAACAAGCAGGGCACCTTGTGCCAGAAGCTGAGGGCGGACGAGAGCCACGGCTGCCCTGCATGCCCGAGGCCCAGGGCAGTGGCTCAGGTGGTCTTTGGGAGAGGGACTGCAGACCCCTGCCAGATGAGGCGAGGCCGTGGGGGGGGGGGGAAGATTCGGAAAAGGAGGGGGGAGTTGAGACAGACTGGGGCTAGAAGTGTGGGTGGAAACCCACAGAATGGAATTTAACAGGGAGAAAATGAAAGCTGTGCCGCAGAGCAAGAAAAAGGAAAGAAACATCGGCAGGAGGAGGAAAGTCTGGCTCCAGGGCAGCACAGGGAGAAGGGCTCATGAGCACAACAGAATGCACAAACTTCAGGCAGCAGCCACTGATGTGGGGATTGTTCTGCCAGCCAAAATGACCCAGCTCTCCTTTGTACATTGTCCCCAACTTAACTGTCATGTTAAGCAAAAAAATATTCAAGGTTGATCAAACTATTCAAAGTTCAAATGATTCAAAATACTCAAGGTTGTTAAAGAAATTTGGAGGAAAAATGCTCCCAAGGATAGAATAGCATTTCCGTTTGGATTCGGAAAGAGATGAGGCCCTTCTATGTGGAGAAGGCGGGGAGGACGATGTCAGCAGCTAAAGTGGCAGGGACACACACACACACACACACACACACACACACACACACACACACACACTGGCAAGGACCGCAGGGAAGGCCGCCCTATCTAGGACAATCCTAATCCTTCACTCAGATCAGTTGGTTTCTGGCCCCAGGATGTCCGCCTTACCTGGATTAACCCATTTGGCTTCTCCTCTGCCCCAATTGCCCTTCCTGGCAACTCTGAGCCAAGTGCCGAACGAGCCCAGGGTGGCCCTTGATCTGGAGAGAAGCTGGGGGCCGGGGAGGGGAGGGCCAAGATGGGGGCTTTTCAGTTAGAGGAGCTTATCTTAGCAGCTCCTCGACACGTTCCATATTTCCTCAAATGGCAGACAACCAGACCAGCTGGAAACGCGCCTTCGACCAACATGATGCTCTATGGGAAACGAGGGGAGGCAATTCTTGTTTGCTTGCCACAGCCGATGCCCTGGCTGAAGGCTACCTGGGGCTGGTGGGTCAGGACAGGCGGCTGGATGTAGCGGAGGATTCTCCTGGATGGCCAATCAGAGCACTGCCAATGGAGCTGGGTGCGAGGGAAGAAGCTCAGGCCCATCCCACATGTGACCTCACTCACCTAGACCCTGGCCAAGACCCCCAAAGACCTCCCTCCCCCAAAGCCTCACACGCCCCGGCTGGCAGAGTCTTCAGCAGCCCCACAGGAGACCTGTTTTGGTGGGGAGGCCTGGAAGGTGATGGGCAGCCTGGTGCAGAAAAGAGAGAAGCCAAGTCAGACTCTCCCTCTGGCCCTCCTAGCTCCATAGTGGATTTTGAAAGGCAATCCACAAAGGGCAGAGGTTTCTAAACGGCTCAAGTTTTGTTCCTCAAATGGGAAATGACTCTCAAATTCTAGACCTCTTTATATTTTATTCCACTTGCAGTGACTCTGTGTGTGTGTGTGTGCGCACGAGTGCACGTACATGTGAAAGAGAGACTGCAAGGGAGGGCCTAAGTGTGCACCTGGCACAAAACCTCCCCCCCCCTGCAGAATGATTCTTCCCCCTTTCTATTCTCTCCCATCTTGAGCAGATAAATTGAATGACTAAAGGTTTTGTGTGCCTTAATTTCTGCTCACTTGTAATGTCAATAATTACCCAGCCAAACCATTCATTTGTCTAGATCCTGCCAAGCACAGAGAGAGCCACCCACGGGCAAATTTTCATTGAAAGGTGACAAAGAAACGGCAGCAGCAGCGGCGGCATCTCACTTGGTCCCTCTCTGGGAAGCCAATCGTGCACAGAGGGGGTCGGAGGGCTGGGCCGGTCCTCCGAAAGCCCAGAGGCCAACCGGCTCCATCCCAGGACTCTCTCACTGACCTCTGGCCAGTTCTCCTGAGCATGCAGGGTTCACAGTAGCGGCCCTAAGCTGACCCTGGTCCCAGCCCCTTGGCTCAGCTCCCTCCCTATCCCAGGAAGAATCACCCCACCATTGGAGCCGCTGCTGGAGGTCGTCTCCTTTGGGGCAGACATGTCACAGGCTGAATGGGGCCAGTGCAAGGTAGTGCAGCTGAATCTGTGCACGCCCGATTGGGTTTGCTCCTTTTCTGTGGCTTAGGATACTGGGCACAGCTCAATGGCCATGGAGCGAGGCTAAAAGTCTGCCTGGATTCTCCCTGGAGCCCCGGCATGGCTCACATCCACTGAACTAAGCAAGGCTCTCCAGCCAGTCGCCCGCACAGCTGGGCGGGTGGCTCTGCAGGCCAGCACAGAGGATTAGCCCATCGGTGGGACCCCCCTCCCGGGCACGGACGGGGCACGGCACCTCGATGATGTCTGCGTTGGTCCGGCTCTCGTGGGGCTCGTTGTACTCGGTGTACTTCAGCAGCACCTTGTCCATGTCTGTGCTGGCATACTGGAAGAGCTTGTTCGAGTGGTTGAAGATGATCAGGGCGATCTCGCAGTCGCAGAGGACGCTCAGCTCGTAGGCCTTTTTCATCAGCCCAAACTTCCGCTTGGTGAAGGTCACCTGCAGCAGCAGACAGCAAGCAGCATCAGCACAGAGAGATGGCAGCCTGGAGGATCCGCCCCAAGCCTGAAGCCATCCAGATTTCCCCCCTCCCCCCAGGGTCGGGGAGCCAGAATCAGGAGATAATCTGGGAGTGGGCGCTAAATTCTCCGCTTCGGCCCCGATACTCCTTTCTGCGCGGGGTTACTCAGGAGAGCCTCTCTCAAGATGGAGGCTGCCTTGGGGTGCGCTGAAAAACGACTGGGGAGGCCGGTTCCCTAGGATCTGCGTTATGTAGGACTTACACTCCCTCGACTAAGCTTCCTTGTTGTACAACATTGAGGCCTGTTGGTGAAGCATCGCATGAAAGGATCTTGACTGCGTCTCGTGTCAAAACCACCCTAAGTGTGCCCAGCCCTGCAGAGAGATTCTCTCCCCAGAAGCGAAGCAAGCAGGAAAAGCTGAAACTCTGATAAGAGCAGAAGCTTCAATGGCTCCTTTGGCTCCGCCCCCACCCCCACCCTCGCCCCCACCCCGTTGAGGCCTCCTGTACAGACTTCATCCCCCCTTTGTCCCCCCGCCAGCCATTGGGGGAGCCCTCATTAAGGCAGGTTTTAGCTTCAGTTGGCAATTTTTTGCGCACACAAAATGCGTGTTTAGGAAAAAGAGGGAAGCTGTTTGATAATAAAGAAATAAAATGCATCTCTGACCTGTCAGCCCAACTTCTTATCTGCAAATGAAACAGCAGGCGGGAAGCAGGTTTCAGGAGGATCGCACTAGGAAATTTCAGTTGAGTTCCAAATTGTACCTTTTTCTGGGTTTTTTTAGAAGTGCCTTTGTTCCTTTTTGCTGTGGATAAACTGCCCGGTTTCACCTCCTTTGGGCAAGCGGGCAGTGGGGAAAGAAGCTCCGACATGTAAGGGCTCCTGCTTTAAGGTAGGGTATAAAATCCCCCCTCTTTCCTCTCTGGAAGGAAGCTGCTGCGGTTCCTGCCCTTGAAGTGTCCAGGAAAGGTTTTAGAACCCAAACTAAAGAATTGCAAGACTTTGGGGGGGGGGGGCAGAGCTGCTGGCTCATCACTACCTCCCCTATCTGGCCCATCCCAGCCCCCCCTATCAAAAGACTGGGCCTCCAATTTGCTCTCCCAGGGAATAGCTGGGCCGATCCACATTAGCCCTGCCTCCAGTTTTAGATTCAGTGGTTGCCACTGTTCCAGGGGACACCAATCTGGGGTGATCCCACTAGCTGGGCCGCTTTTTTGGCAAAAAGAGGGGAAAAAATGAAATAAATTCTATAACCATCCCTGGCCATATAGCACTGTAGAATCAACCCTTCCTTCAAGAAATAGACATTCTCGTAAGAGGTAAATAAAATCATTTTGTTTTTAAAAAAAGAAGAGCTAGAATCTTTTTTTTAGCTTTAAATGACATTCTAAACATTTAGTGGTAAAGGTAACAAAAATGAAGATGTGTTCAAATCTTAGATGATCACTTAAAAGGATCTGGCAGAAAAACGGTATTTAATTATGAGGAAACAAGGCAGATTATAGGATGATGCTGGCCTCTGTGCTTAAGAACAACTCTGTCAGCAAGAGATCCAAGTTGCATAAAATATACAATTACTGGACTTGTACAAAGAGAATAAATACAAAAAAGTCCTTTAAAAATTTCCCTCTGTCTCAACTAATCCTGGGCTTTTCTTCCAGATCCCTGGAGATTTGTGGCAATTAATTCTGAGGCTTCTGGAGAGATGGAAAAAAACGCATTTCTCTTCCCAGCCTGGTTCTGAGCTTCTGCTCGTTTTTAAAAAAGCAAAAGCCTTTTCTCCCATGGAGGGCTCTGGGGTCAGCCCTGCCACCTCATCCCAAGTCCCGTCTCAGCCAGCCTGATCTAGCCTGCCAGCGAGTGTGACCACCCATCACAACAGACCCAGCTTTCATGCCCGAGCAAAGCATTTTAGTGTTTATGGAGATTGCCTGGTTGACACCTTTGCAGCCAAATGCTAGATTTCCATCACAATCTGCCCACCCACCTAGGCGGGAATCCAGTTTAGGGGAAAGGCAGGTCCTCTACACCCGCAGGAATCCAACTCGGAGGAAGGAGGAAGAGAAAGGAGAAGGCTCTCCCAGGCCCCACCACAGCCAGGTAGAGGTTTTGGGGAAGCTACACCCAAAGGCTTCACCAGCAGGATTGCAGGTGGGGTGGGGGGGGAATGATGGAGAAAGGAAACATCCTTTCCCGACTCTTCTCAGAACAGATGACAAGATCTAGAGCACGGCTTTTCAACCTTTTCACCCATTGTACCACTTTTAGGATAGGGCAACTTTCGAGTACCACCAGTCACCTAGAAAGGTGTCCAAAACTTGATGACCAAAAAAAAAAAAAAAGGAAAAAAGTGATAAAGTACAGATACCGTATTTTCCAGCGTATAAGACAACTTTCTAAACCATGAAAATCTTCTCAAAAGTTGGGGGTCGTCTTATACGCTCAGTCGTCTTATACGCCGGAAAATATGGTACATCAAAGCAAGCTCCCCCTTATCCTGCGCCCCATGCTCCTCGCCCCTTGGCGCGGGGATTGGCTGTCCGGATGAGAGTTTAAGTGTCCCACGCAGCCAAATAGCCCTAGAAAAGTGTCCATGCGAGAAACAGCCGGGAGGAAGGGGCGAGGTTGGAGTGTTGGCGGACCAATGGCGGGAGAGGAGCGCTGGCGGAGAGCCAGCTGAGTAAGAATGCCCGTGTTGAGTCAGTGGCGGGGGCTTCCTGAGAAGAAGTCCCTCCACCCCCCTTGCTGCCGAAGTGCTGCTCAGTGCTCACAGAAGGCCAGCGATTTCGCAGAAGTGTCTGCCCCGTCTAGGGTGGTGGAGGGAGGCAGTGCGAGCGGGGCTTTTCCTCCCCCGGGGAAACCCCCTCCGCCACCAGCCTCTGCTCGGGTGAGCGGCAGGAGCAGCTGGTGGGAGCTGGTGGCCTGCGCAGAGGGTGCCGCTTCCTCAGGGTTGACCGCACCCAGTGCCGTTGCGCTGAGCACCAGAAGCCCTGGGACCCCGACGGACGGACGCTTAGCGTTTCCTCCTCCATGCTCGGCCGCTTCTTTGGCAACCTGCTGCCGTGGCTGGTGCTCTCGCTGCGCAGATGACAGAGCGATCTGCCCATGGGGTGTCGTCCCGGAAGTGGTCTGGCAGGCGCCTCCACCGAAGGACTTTAGGATGCGCCGCCTTTGCCAGCCCCACCCAGCGTGGGCAGCCTTGGGGGTCGGGCAAGTGGGAGTAGAGGGTGTTTTCAGATCTCATGGAGAAAATGGAACCAAAGTCTCTACCTGTTGGACAGCTGGGCTTGGCTAGCACCGCGACCCGCTTTCCTCCCCCCCTCGTGCTCTCCTTTAGTCCTCCCTGATCGGCACCTGGAAGAATGACTTCAACTCCACCATGGAGATCAACAGTGTCAGTAACACAGGGGTGTTCAGCGGCCTCTACAAAACGGCAGTCTCAGCCTCTGACAATCCCATCGGGCCATCCCTGCTGCAGTGCATCCAGCACCAGGGGCCTCAGCCCACCTTTGGTTTAACCATCAACTGGAACTACTGGCTCTGCCAGAAGGCCAGGATTGTGTTCTTGTGTGTCTGGGGGGGGGGGGAATCTCACCTCTGATGGTAGAATATTCTGGGGGGGGGCACAGCAGAAATCTTCTCCTGGAGCCCAGCAGCAGAAATTCTTTGGCTAGTGGGATCCAAATTAGGCTGCTTCCACTGGAACAAGAGAGGCCAGCTAGTCCCATTGGGGTGAGGCAGTTCCTCATATACTGCAAAGCTTCACAAGTGCACCCCATGCTTATTATGGGATGTTACCCAGCTACATTTGTCTTCAGCAGATCAGGAACAAGTGATGAAATATAATGAAATGCTAATGTGTTTAGGACTTACATTACTTTTATTAGAAAGTTAAAGTACCCGTATTTTCCGGCGTATAAGACGACTTGCTAAACCATGAAAATCTTCTCAAAAGTTGGGGGTTGTCTTATACGCCGGAAAATACGGTAGTCCTTGACTTACAACAGTTCACTTAGTGACTGTTTGAAGTTACAATGGCACTGAAAAAAGTGCCCCCCAAGCCACAGCTGAGCAAGACACCTGCCTGCCCGCCCGGCGGTGCTCTTCCTCCTGTCCGAGGTTTTCATTGTTGTGAGCATTTCTGTTGAGGATTTGCAATGGGGGTGAGGTGGGGGGTGTTTATTCCCCCTGTCTGCTGGGTGGTTGCAGCAGGTTTTGGTCACTTCACATGACCCTGGGACACTGTGACCGTCATAAATAGGAATCAGTTGCCAAGCATCTGAATGTAAATCACAAGACCCTGGAGATGCTGCAACATTCCAGCTGATTGGCGCTTCTTCTGGGCTGAGCAGAAGCGCCAGGATCAGTGCTGCTTTCCAGCTGATTGGTGCTTCTTCTGGGCTGAGCAGAAGCGCCAGGATCAGTGCTGCTTTCCAACTGATTGGTGCTTCTTCTGGGCTCAGCAGAAACGCCAGGATCAGTGCTGCTTTCCAGCGATTGGTGCTTCTTGAGGGCTCAGCGGAAGCACCAGGATCAGCACCGAGCTCCAGCTGGAGCCTGGCGCTGATCCTGGTGCTTCCACTGAGCCCTGACAGCCCCGAAGAAGCGCCGATCATTTGGAAAACGGCACTGATCCTGGCTCTTCCGTTGAGCCCTTACAGCCCTGCAGCTCCAGCCATCTCTCGCTCAGGCTTGTGCGGTGCTGCCACCGGTTCAGCTCATTTCCCTCCCCCACTACCACTTTTCTAGGATGGTCATGTACCACCTGCCAGGTGCCAATGTACCACAGGTGGTACCTGTACCACCGGTTGAAAAGCCCTGATCTAGAGGAGCACCACAGTAACCGAGGGATCCTCCTCGTCCTAAAAAGCACACCAACGGATGGGGGCCGTTCAAATGGCACAGTCACTGGGGTTGCATTAGAAGACCTCTAAGGTCCCTTCCAATTTTATTCTATTCTATTCTATTCTATTCTATTCTATTCTATTCTATTCTATTCTATTCTATTCTATTCTATTCTATTCTATTCTATTCTATTCTATTCTATTCTAGGAAGTCAAATGCTGAGGAAAACAATTAAGAAAGACTGAATATTCTTTCTTTACTTCTGTGAAATTTCTGCTTCATATCAATAAGTAAATGGCCACCCTCTTTTCCATTTCTTCTCTAAAACAAGTTTGTGTTCTGGAAAGCACTCTTCTTAATTTTCAGTTTTTTAAGAAGTTGAACATGCAGTATGCAGTCAGAACTAACCACTTCCTGAGGTTTGCACTTTGCCAAAATCCAAAGATGCCACGCGAAGGCACTGGAGAGATCCAGAAAAACCTTTGCTGGCATCTAGTGGCCCTCTAGAGATTTGCAATCCAGAACTAGCAACCCAACATCAGAAACTAAACCACAACCAAAGAAATAATGGCAAATGAAAGCCTACCGAAAGCTTGTTTCTAGAGCTTGTTTCTAGACCTTCACAGTGACTGTTTTCTTTGTGCTTTGTTTAGGATGCTTTTAGGAGTCATTTTCTTAAGCGGAATGTGGAAAGCCCGGACTCTCCTCAAGGGACACAATAGAAGCAGTGGGGGACAGAGGGGACCAACCATCGACTTTCCACACAGCAACCCAACCCTGATGGCTGCAGTTCCCTCATGCCGGGGCCCTCCTCCCAGCAGGCATCTCAGCTCACTTCCATCTTTCTAGGCCAGCAGCCTTCCTCGGTTCTGGATCTGGCTCTAAGGAGACGTTCTAACAGGCACTGTCACAAGGCCGGTCTGTGGCAAGAACCAGGCCCAGCCGACGATGGGACTTTCCCGAATTCAGCTTTCATCAGCTGAGGGGCTACATGGCTCACCAGCTCAAGGGAGGGAAGGGTCAGGCAGCCTTGGAGCAGAGTGGTGGGAGGGAGATGTGCCCTGTCCCCCTTCTGTGTCTCCATGGCCAGCAGAGGCTCCAAAGTGGTTAACAAGATCGAGTCCTAATCGCCTTTCCAGGCACCACCATGCCTCCCTCCCCCGTGCCCCTGGAAGCGGGATCAGCTTCGGTCCTTCCTCTGGGCAGGCACGTGGCCAGGCGCTCTGGCGGCAGCAGCAGCGGTGGGCAAGAGTGCTCAGAGGTTAGTGGCAGGCAGCCACTTCCCTTCTCCAGCCTGCTGTCCCAGGGCAAGGCTGCTGAGCCCCCCCATCCCCAAGGGAGGGGAGGGCATGCTACAACCAGGGGTGGATTGAAGGGCAGGATTACACTGACCTCCCAAATACTGGGCAGGGGATGGGGGGGGGATGGGGAAGAGGAAGAGGAAGCCAGAAGGGCTTCTCTCCAGAGCCTTGGCAAAGTCAAGCAAGCCATTGCCACCCCAGCTGGAGTCCAGCTTTCCTAGCAGTGGTTACAATAGGAGCACCCTCCGCTGAATCTGAACCCAGCACACAAGACCCTTAGATCACCTCAAGCCAGGAAGCCTTGCCCTGCTTTGTGTTCCAGGCAGCCTCTCTGCATGTCCTGAAGCTACACACTGGAAGGAGGATTTTGTGGAAAAGAAGAGAAAAATGTCCTCCGCCCAGGAAATGTCAGGTTCCCAATTGCCAGGAAGCGGCCTTCTCATCAGAATGGAGCCTTCTGACTCTCGATACCTGTGAAGCAGCCCCTCGTTCCCAGAACAGGGGGAGTATAAGTGCTTCCCCTCTCCTCTGCCAGGAGGGCCCACACGCCCCCCCCCCTCGGCTGCCCTCGGCACACTCCTCTGGCTTCGGCCTCTGGAAGGGGGGAACGGGACCTTTGCTCAGCAGGGCCCCTCCAGGTGCTGGGACCAGCAGAGGAGAACACCAAGCCCATCAGCGCTTCCCTCCCAGGCATGGCAGAGGGAAAAGAAGAGGGTTGAGCGCAGGTCAAGGAGACCCCTACCCAGAAAACCCAGAGGAGGTTGCTCTCCATATGAGCCCCTCTGGGGAACGGAGAAAGGAGTCTGCAGGCTACCCGTTCCCATACGCCCTCCTGAGCAAAGGCACCCAGCATTCAAGACAGAACGTGAGTCTGTTTCTATTACCACCCCCCATGGATTTAAAAAGGTCACATTAAAGTTACATTTCAAAGTCTGAGAGTGACCCATCTTGTTGTCCCCCCACCCCCGAGCTGGGGTCTGCAGCCGAGGACAGGAGTTTGCCTTCCCTTCAGGTGAGACAGGGACCCCTCCCCCGTCCTTGGTCTGTTTCAGCGGCTTGGCTTGCCCTTGGCTGACCTTGGGGTGCCCAGCCCATTAGATCTCTCTTGCTGCGCAATAAACCTGTCAGCCCAAGGGCAGCTCTCCGGCCTCGCCTTCCGAGGGAAGCAGCCATGCCTGTCATCAGCTTCCCTTGGCTGCTCAATGGGACAAGATCTGTACCTGCCACGGATCGGCGGGTTTCGTATGGCCAGTATTCGGGCACAAGGCCTGCCTGCTCAGAGGGACGGCGGTGATGTCCCTCAGCTGCTCTTGCGGACCTGTTTCGCCCCAGAGCCTCTCTCGGGTCGGGGGAGGGAGATGCTACCAGCGGCTCCCCAGCCTTGAAACTGCCACACTACTGGCTCTTATTTGAAAGGGGGGTAATTCCTCTCTTCAGATCCCTCTCTGTTGGCAAGAAGACTTTAGGGCCAAATGACAGAAGGAGGGTGAGGCTGCAGCAAGCGTGTCCCTGCCTGAGGCTGGACAGGGCCAGACTTAATGACATCTGGAAGCTTCGTCTGGCATGAACTTGCAGCAACCCAGGGAGGTAGGACTTCCCCAGATCTCCCCTCCCGAACCAGCTCCTGGCTGCCATTTCAGATGCTGACTGTCCTTTTTGGAGCTTTCCTTTAGGTTCAGGAGGTGGGGGTCCGTGAGACCCCTTGAACGGTCCCCTACCAAGAGGAGGACTTCTGCAGGGCCTCCTCAGTGATGGCCTCCATGGAACAGCTGGCCCCAAATACCCAGGACCTCTCCCCCTCTGGAGACATGACGCATCTTCACCAGCAATGGGTGCTGCAGCCACCGGGGGATGTTGCTTTGGCTCTAGTGGTTCCATTTTAACATTTTCATCACTTGCTTTAAAGCCACTCAGAGCCATTTGCAACTGAACCATTAACAAACCACTGTAAACAAATAAATAATAAACCAATGTGTGCACAGATGCTGTGAAGGGAAAAACCCACCACAAACATAATGTGGAGGCACGGATGTTTGTAGCAAGATACTTTTCATCCACTCCCCCCCCCCAAATTGCCCGAGCAAAGGGGCAGCCCAGAGTGGGCCAGGCACCCTGGGAGGCCCAAAGGAGCAGCACCTATTCCTGCAGGACTGAACCCACAAGGTAAAACCTCCTCTGAAGCAGCCGGTCACAGAAGGCATAAAAACAACACCGCATTCCTATTTTAATCAGCCTAGGCCTGCCCACGTGCAGGGTTTTCAGCTCTCAAAGCACTTCATGTACAGACATGGCTGAAAACCTGAAAGGCTGCCGTGCACCAGGCATCAACCACCTCACGCTGCAGATGTGGGTCGCAGCAGGGTGGGGGTGAGAAGGGGTCAGATTCAAATGAGGCCTCCCTGGGACATCTTGCGAGGGGAAATCTGAAGAAAGGGGCAGAAGGGATGCCCCAGAGAGGAAAGTCAGCTTCGACCTGTTTCTTCTTCTCTCCAGTCCCTGTACCATTTGTTCTACCCCTTCCCCATATCTGAGCAAAGTGCGTTTTTTTCTGCTGTGAAAAGCCCATCCACTTGGCATCTCCTTCAGGCCCTTGGTGTGCCAGCGTCTCTAGGAAGGCAGCGTCTCTAGTCAGCTGCACAAGCCAGAAGCCCATTCTGTGCATGTCTGAAGAGGTGGGTGGACAGAAAGGAGCGGCCCCATCCTCAGGGTCAGGAGCAGCCCGTGGTAGGTGGGCCGGCAGAAGAGACCCACTAGATCCACCCAGGGCAGGAATTACAAAACAAGCCAGACAGGTAGGAATGGACTTCTGCAGGCAGCATGAGCGTACTGAATAGCCAAAAATATTGCATTCAAATATTATTTCGCTACAGAACATTCAATGCTTCAGAATGCATCACTTTTTTCTGCTTTGTACAATTGCCTGGGAGACAATGGCACGACCGGGGAGAGGAATGTGACGTTAAGGCACAAGGTGTTGCAAGACCACAATCAACAATCAAAAGGAGAACAAATAATGTAGCTGAAAAACGATGGGATTCCACCAACAAGCTTCTGGCGTCCTCCTGTCCCTATTTACGTATTGGCAGCCACTTTTCGTTTCCCAATAAAGGAATGTGACACAATAAAGTAATGGGAGAGCCAGAGAGGCACCTGCCCCCCTCCTCCTGCCATCACTGGGGTGTGGGCCCCAGAGGGTTTGGGGAGAAGAGCAGGGCCTCACGCGGTCTGGTTCATTCATTCACAGATTCCAGGAACAGCCAACCAGTCTTGCAGCTCAGCTGGGAGGGAATCTGAACCCAGCTCCTAAAGAGCTTCCTGCTCCTCTGCCTTTCGCTTCACAGGGAATCGTTCCTCCAGGTCAGCTGGGCTAATTTTGACTTTGGCGAGGGTGCCCAGTGGGGTCTTTGCAAAATGAGACCCCTGGACCCTGCCGGGAGCTGAGCCGGCATCCCACCAGGCAGGCGGCAAAATCTCTCCCTCTGCTTGCCCTTCATGCCAGGACAGGGGTTTAGCTCCTCATCTGGCGGCATTAACCTTTTAAGTCTAAGAGGGCCATCAAATCCCCTTCCTCTGGGACATAAGCTCTTTGCTGGAGGCACGGCCACGGCTCCCAGCCTGGCAGAGACTCCCGCTGCTGCCTTTTGGGAGTGCCAAGGTGCTGCACTTTCCAAGGCTGACCACGGGCAAATCTGCTGCCAGGACATCTGCTCTGAGACTCCTGCAAATGTCATCGGGGTGACAAGCTCCAAAGCTGTGGGTCTCCCGCCCCTCTCCCTGAGCGCCTGCCCTCTCACTGCTCGCTCCTCCAACGCATCTGCTCTGGGGGATGCCAGCGGTGAGGACCTGCGGCAGCTCAGCCTCTCTGGGTGAAGATAGGATTAGATGCTAATCTTGCCAAGATGCCCACTAAAGCCAGGCTGTCCCTGTGATCATCTCTAGGAGCTGCCCTCCCAGGGCATCCCGCTGGCCAGGCTCCACCCTCCAAACTGGGCTCAGGGTCACCCAGCCTGGAACAGAGGAGGCCAGTGGATCCACCCCCCCCCCCATTCTGCAATGAGCAGAGAGATCTACCAGGACAGCAACCTGCAGGACGTCTCCCGTGACCATCTGCCCGGAGCAGCTGCACCCCGACATCCAACACTCGCAGCGGGGGGGCACAGAACCCCCCCTCCCCTCCGGCTCTCCCCTGGCTCTGCCAGGCCAGAACAGCTGATGGGGGAGAGGGAAAGGGGCCGACTGCCAGGCCCTCTTTCAGGGGGGAACCTCGATTCATTCAGGGCTCCTAAGAACATCCCAGCCCGCCAAGTATTTTCTCTGCTTTTCCTGGCTCTCAGGAACTCTGCAAAAGATTTACTCATTTAATAACCGAACCTCTACTGCAAATACATTATTCTGGGTGGTGAATATCAGTAAAGTAACCAGCAAAAGACCACCCAAACGGAACAGTAAAAGAACACATTATCAAACTGTGATCCAACCTAACCATCCTGCATAAGCTGAGGCTTGGGGTGAAACCCCACCCCCACTCACCTCCGGCGCAGGGAAAAAGCGCCAGGGCTTCCCAGGCCCCATCAGGAGCTAAGAGAGCCAGAACTGTCCCAGCCTCCCGGTGACCTGCTCCCAAGGGCAGGGGGGAAACAGCAAAGAGACACCCTGAGTCCCAGAGCCCCAAAAGGGACCGGAGCAACCCAAGAGAAAGGGGAGAAAAGCAGAGAAAGGCAGTCCTGTAGCCTCCAGGGCTTGGGAAGGGCTATCCAGCTGCCTGAATTTCCACCCAGAAGGTCTCCAGGAGCAGGTGGGGCCCGTGGAGCAGAAGCGACCCGTGAGCAGACCCAGGGGCTCCTGTCGCTGCCTGCAGGGCTGCCTTTGGACCAGCTGCAGCATCGGGAAAGGCCTCCACTGATGAACTAAACCTCATTCAGCAGTTTCAGGGGGTGTTAAAGGGAGAAAGAGGGAAGCTCTGGGGCCTCTCTCTCGCCCCCAGCCAAAGGGCGCTGGACCAGCCCTGGAGAAAGGAGGCGCCTTCAGTGGGGCACTGTCCCTCCCATTCCCCACCTCAGCCCCTGACTGAGCCTCCCCAGGATCCCAGGGTGGGCAGCTCTGAAGACCTCTGTACTGTCAGAGGGGCAGGCCAGAGATCCCCTCCCTGCCACAGATCATCAGAAAGGGTCCAGATAATCCAGCTCAGAGCGGATCCCGGGGATGTTATCCGCAGCAGCCCTGCAGGGGCTTCCCAGTCCCTCCCTACCCAGGAGAAACCAGGTCACCTTCGCCAAAGCTGCTGGCCAGCAACCTGAAGATACCACAAGACAGAGAAATATATTTTGCTGCTCTTACTGCCATCAAATAATCTTTACTAAAGGCTCTGCCAGCAGGACTCTGGATGTCTCTTCCGATATTTCAAGCCCTGGAGCTCCTCCCCAAATGGGGGGGATCTCTAGGATCAGTAAGCAGCAAGAATCCACCTAAGCACTTTGTGATCCACTCATTGATTCCAAGCAGCACAGGGGATCAGTGGGGGGACCTTGAGGACAGCCCCAGGCTCCTTCTACAGGGTCCATCAAACATTTGGGGTGGTCCTATCAAGCAGGACCTTCTTCCTTCTGGCAAGGGGGCAGTCCGGGAGAACAGGGAGGCAAAAGGAAACATCTGCCTAGGACAAGGCATTGACAACAACCTCCCCTCGTCCCAGATGTTGCCTCTGCCAGAAGATAAAAACTAGATTTGGTGTGTGACACCACCATCATCACCAGCCATGTTTCATCAAGTCCACAGTTGCGATTATTATTTGGATTCTCCCTCCCCCCCCCCAGGAAGGCAGGTTGAGGTCCCCAGAGATCATAAGCCAGACCGTCCTTGCACTGCCAGGCCAGCCAGGGGTGGATCCAGCAGCTCAGCTAGGGGGAAGCAGCTGCAGTCGCAGCAAATCCACTTGGTCCCAGTTCCACTCAAAGGATCTCACGCCCATTTCTCTGCAGAGCAGCTCATTCCCTGAAAGCCACCACAGCTGCTCGCCTGCCCTGGTCTGGGACGGCAACCGTGCTGTACCCGAACCCTGGCTGGGCACCTTTCCAAGGACGCACACACGCACACACACGCACACAGAGACTGCTCGCTGCCCAGCCAGTCGTGAAGGAGGCTGGGTCTGGCCAATCCCTTCCCCTTGGCTGATGACCCACACAGGGAGGGCAGCAAGGGCACTTGGCCTTCTATATAGCCACATAGCTATATATAAAGCTATATAGCTTTACAACAGTTCATTCAGTGACGGTTCAATGTTATAACAGCACTGAAAAAAGTGACTTATGACCATTTTTCACACTTTTGAACGCTGCAGCATCCCCGTGGTCATGTGATTTTCATTCGGATGTTTGACAACTGGTTCATATTTATGATGGTCGCAGCGTCCTGGGATCTTGTGACCGTCTTTTGTAACCTTCTGGCAAGCAAAGTCAATGGGGAAACCAGATTCACTTAACAACCGTGTTACTAATTTAACAACTGCAATGATTCACTTAACAACTGTGCCAAGAAAGGTCGTAAAATGGGGCAAAACTCACTTAACAAATGTCTCACTTAGCAACATAAATTTTGGGCTCAGTTGTGGTCATGAGGCGAGGGCTACATGTACCGTTTCACAGTGCTTTACAGACCTCTCTATGTGGCTTACAAACATCAGCCTACGGCCCCCTCCTCATTTTGCTGACCTCGGAAGGAGGGAAGGATGAGTCCACTTTAAGCCGGTCAGGACCGAACTCCTGGCAATGGGCAGAGTTTGCCCCTCATTCACACTCCCAACCCTGGGCTAATAGCCCTCCTTCGCCCACCATCACAAATCCACACTGGTCCTTCATCATGGTGAGAAATCACAAATGGTCCTGTGTCTCCCCCCCCCCAACAACACCTCTACAACCCAACTACAAAATTCACTGAGCAGCCCCTGCTATGGCGTACACAGGGATGCATGTGCACACCCAGGTAGCCTTGGATTTTGTTTCTCCTACCCCAGTGTTTCCCAAACTTGACAATTTTAAGGCATGAGGACTTCAACTCCCAGAATTCCACAGCCAGCACCGCTGGCTGTGGAATTCTGGGAGTTGAAGTCCACATGCCTTAAAATTGTCAAGTTTGGGAAACACTGTCCTACCCAATACTCCTCTCCAACAGAGCAAAGTTACTATGTGGCCTCACCAAAAGTTTCCTCTGCTCTTTTTTTTTTTTAAAGATTCAGTCTTTGAATAACTGGGACATTTTCTCTCCCCACTTGCCTCGCAGACCCCCCATCATTCACTGCGGACCAGGAAACGCTGCCCCCCCCTTGAAAAGACCTCTCTCTCTCTCTCTCTCTCTGTGGGTAAGAGCCCAAGGCTGGAGCTGTAGGTCGGAGGGTCTCCCTCTTGAAAACATGCGCCTGCCCGCCCTCCTTTGTTTCCAACGACAACCTGGACAGACTGGGTTCTTTGCCTCGTGTGACAAGCCAGTGGTGGGGGCCCTTGGATTTAGCCAGCATTCTGCTAGGCCCAGCTTCCCAGCAGCCACGTGCTCCAGGACCTGTCCTCCCCACCCCAGAGGGAGCCATGAAGGCAGCAGCCATCAGAAATGCAGGAATCTCATCCTGAGCCCCAATCTCCCTGTTTCAATCATTTTGGAAGCACAGCATGCCCTCAAAATAACCCCCCAAACTGTGGCAACCTCCCACCCCACAGTAAAAGCAGCTGCTTCACTCTAGAAATAATAATAATAATAATAATAATAATAATAATAATAATAATAATAATAGTAGTAGTAGTAGTAGTAGTAGTAGTAGTAGTAGTAGTAGTAGTAAAGTTGGAAGGGACCTTGGAGGTCATCTAGTCCAACCCCCTGCTCAGGCAGGAAACCCTACACCATTTCGGACAAATGGCTGTCCAGTCTCTTCTTAAAAACTTCCAGTGTTGGAGCATTTACTGCTTCTGGAGTCAGGCTGTTCCACTGATTAATTGTTCTCACTGTCAGGAAATTTCTCCTTAGTTCTAGGTTCCTTCTCTCCTTGATTAGTTTCCACCCGTTGCTTCTTGTCCTGCCTTCAGGTGCTTTGGAAAATAGCTTAATTCCCTCTTCTTTATGGCAGCCCCTGAGATATTGGAATACTGCTATCATGTGACTGGAACATAAAACAGTTCAAATTCAAAATACTCTGCACACTCCTACTCTAAATCACTGCAGAATGCTGAGAAACATCAAGAATGTTCAGTCAGTCAGTCATGGGACTTTTGATTGATTTATTCAAATTTACATACATTTGCACATGAATGTAGCATTTCTCCTCAAAATAACAGTCTTTTTTTTCAATACTTCATACTTGTATTGCAGGGTTGCTGTCAACTGAAGGAAAATGTCACTAGGAATGAAGGGATGGAACCTCATCCCAAGGTTTACCAGCCAGGATTTGGAACGGAGACTATTAGGAAATTGAAAAACACTCAGAAAAAGTCAGTGCCAAAAAAGGTCCATTACTCTGCCCAGAAAGCCTCCCAAATGTCTCCATGACATCACCAGAAGTCAGACTGGCGTGAAGGAGATTTCACTTACGGTAGATGTCAAACAAATAAAAACAACATATATGATACATGTACAGCCAGCTGATTAAACTTACTGTTAAGTTTATTTAGAAGATTTGTGAGGGCCTAAAATGGATGAGCAGCTGTGTCAATTTCTTCTTCCCCTATCGAGGGGGAGGGGCTGCCGTTTGTCCTCTCACCGTCTGGGGGTCCGCAGAGCCTGTTCCCACCAGTTATGCTCTGCGTGGGGAGCACAGGCCTTGTGCAGAGTGCAGCTTCTGTAACTGGGGGGGCACCTTTTTCTCCCCCCAAGGCAGCAACCTGTGTATGCTCACAGTCATGATAGCAGCACCGGCCTCCTTCCTCTGTGATGACCCATGAAGTTGGCCCTTCTCAAAGCCCCCCACCAACGCAGCTTTTCCTGGAAGTTCAGCTGCCCACTGAAATGGGGCCTCCAGAGGTTCGGGAAGCCAGGAGTTGGGGGCACAACGGGGGCAGGAAGGTTCGAGATTCTGTTCGGATTCAAGACCAGCCACCTCAGGAGTCCAAGTGGATTGAAAGAAATATCAGAGTCCTGATGCCTCCAGCAGAGCACGGGTGGGGGAGGCAAGGAGGGGGCACATCACACATGGATGCCTGGGAGCCTCTATGAGCACCATGTACAACACAGGGGACCTGCCAGGAAACAGACCGAGGGGGGAGTCTGATTGCATAAGCATTTCTCTTTGGTGGCTCCCATCCCAAGCCTGGGCCCCTCCCCCTCCCAGTGCCACCCAGCCCCCTGGGCCTCTCTCCACTCCCCTCGCCCGCCCGCTGGGTGGACTCAGCCAGCAAGGGCTGAAGGAGGCTCTTCAGGTTTCCTAATAGGATTTGCAGGTCACCCGGAGCACAGGGGACCAAGGGAGCAGACCTGCTGGGCCATCTGCCACCCTCAAGGGGTCACTCTCAGACCCTGATCCCCAAAGGACAGGGAAGGACTTGCTGCAGCCCAAAAGCCAGGTGCAAATGGCCCTCCTGGGGAGTGGGCAGCAGCAGATGGACCCCAGGCGAAAGGGACGGGGCCGCAGAGTCCCTGGGGAGGGACAGATGCCATCTGCAAGGGAGGGACAGCTCCAAGGGCAGCTGGGTACAGTGGGAGGAAGAGGGAGGGAGATCCAGGCCAGGGCACTTGCGGGAAGGCAGACAAATCCGCACCCAAGAAGGGGGAGTTGGAACAGATTCCACAACAAGACAATGCGGGTGAGCACGCACGCATGCACACACTCTTTCCTGTCCTTTTCTGTCATGGTAAGAGTCGGAGAAAATACCTCTCCATCCACATTCTCCACCACACATAATTCTAGATAACTGTCTCGTGTCCCCCTTCTTTCTGCCACGAAGGCCAACTCTTAGACAGGTGAAGGTGGGCAGCATATTTATGATATCTCTACCTAATCCACAAATAATATCACAAATAGCTTCTTGTTAAGATTTCGGAGAGATCCTAAGACTCCCTATAATGTCATTTTCCTCCCCAAATAAAGCAATAATTGCATCCTTCAAATAACCATCCAAGTTGCAGTGGAAACATTGCCAGACAATGCGTTGATCACCAGAGAAGATCACCAGGGCTGACGGGGCTTCCAAACCCCAGAAGTTCCATCAGGTTCGCTCCCCATTCCCCTCTTGAGAATGGGTGGCCAAAATTCCTTCCAGATTGGGTCAAGAAAATAATGCCTCATGGATTGCGAGGCAGAGAAATTTACCAAGAGATGTGGTTATTTATTTTTCAAGAAGTTCACTTCGTAATGAAATTATACAGGCTTTTTATAAGCAGAGATTTCAAATTGCAGCTCAAGATGTTATAATTTTAAAAGAAATACCTCCAAAAATTCTTAGAAAAAGAAAGGACTTTGCTTTTCTGGCTGAGGAGCTTAAGAAACGACAGATTCAGTTCAGATGGGATGTACCTGTTGGAATAGTGGTGAATTATGTTGGGACATGTTACAGACTTAACATAATTTTAAAGGCAAGAGATTTTTATGTTTCTGTTCTGAAGGCAGATGCACCACCACCTCCATGATCTAAAAGAAATGAAGGCAAGTCTGAAGAACAGCTGGCTGTAGGAGCAATGTCATTAGTAGGAGAAGAATTGTTGGTTGATAAAAGCAGACCCAAAGGAACAGAGAATGACTCATGCAGCCTATAAACGTAAAGAAAAAGAACAATAAAAGGTAGATGTTGGAGCTTCACCACAAGTGGTTACCTCAGAGCCAGTGGGAGGAACAAGACCGAAGAGGTCATCGACTGCAGATTTACATTCAGTGTTCCAAAGGCTTCAGGTCACTAAAGATGGCAAAGTTCCTGACATGGAATGTTAATGGTTTGAATTCACCACAGAAAAGAAAGAAAGTATTTCATTATTTGAAACAACACAAGAATGATGTTATATGTTTGCAAGAGACTCATATTGCTTTAAAGGATCAAAAGTATTTGATTAACTCTCGGCTGGGAGTACAGTTTTCAGCCTCCGCTCCGCAGAAAAAAGGAGGAATAGTTATTTATGTGAGGAAAGATTTATCGCCGAAGTTAATTGATTCTGACCCACAAGGAAGATATGTTATTATTGATTTATTATTAAATGGTAAGAGATGTCTTATCATTGGATTTTATGCTCCTAATCAACAACAAAAATATTTTTATAAGATGATACACAGAAACTAACTCAATTGGATTATAATTCAGTTATTATGATGGGTGATTGGAATGGTGTTTTAGATTCAAGTAAAGACAAGAAGGGTTCTTTCAAATCTCCTAATCATGCAAAATTACCTAAAGTTTTTTTTTATTTGAAGGATGATTTGGAACTTAGAGACATTTGGCGAGAACGGAATACTGAAGAAAGAGACTTCACTTTTTTTTCAGACAGGCATCAATCGTATTCCAGAATTGACTTTTTTAAAATTACTAATTATCTTTTTTCTAGGGTGAAGAATGCCAAGATATTCCCTAGAATATTGTCAGACCACAGTCCTGTATGGTTGGAGTTATCTATTGAAGACGGGAATAGAAGGACTTGGAGATTGAATGAAAATTTATTTAGACATGAGGGGAACTTACAGAAATGTAGAGATTACTTAAAGGAATTTTTTCTTTTGAATATGCATAAGGGTACTTCGATGCCAATGGTACAGGATGCCAGTAAAGCATCTATGAGAGGGGTTCTGATTCATATGAATAATGCACATAGGCGCAAACAGATGCAGAAACGTAAAGAGTTGGAAGAAGAGATTAAATGTAAGGAGAAGGCGCTTGTTTTAAATCCAATGGACAATAGTTTAAAGGTTTCTATAACTATGCTTAAGGAGCAATTTAATATGTTAATAGCTGATCAGATTGCAATTAATTTGCGGTATATGAAACATAATACATTTTGTAATGCAAATAAACCTGGTAGGTGGTTGGCTTACCAACTACGAAAGAAACAGAAATCAAGGATTATAGAGAAAATAAATTATAAAGGTAAAGAAGTATATCAACCAAATTTGATTAAAAGGAGTTTTTTAGACTTTTATTCAAAGTTATATGCTAGTGAAAGTATACAAGTTTCAGATATAGAAAAGTATTTACAGGATGCACATTTTCCTAGACTTTCAAATGATCAACGAGATGAGATGAATGGTTTAATTACTTCTGAAGAGATTATTTGGGCAATTAAGCAATTAAAGGTTGGTAAGGCTCCAGGTACAGATGGATTAACAGCAATTTACTATAAAATGTTATCTGAAGAAATGATAGAACCATTGAAGGAACTTTTCAATAATATTCTGTTGGGAGCAGAGGTACCTCCATCTTGGAAAAGGGCATTTATATCATTGATCCTAAAGAAGGATCAAGATTTGGCTCAGCCTAAAAATTATAGACCTATATCTCTTTTGAATACAGATTATAAGATTTTTTCAAAAATATTGGCAAACAGATTAATGCAAGTTTTGAAGCAATTGATCCATAGTGATCAATCTGGATTTATACCTGGAAGATATATGAAATATAATGTAAGACAAATTGTTAATTTAATTGAGTACTTGGACAAGAACAATCAAATCCCTGCGGTTTTGATATTTTTGGATGCTGAAAAAGCTTTTGATCAATTAGATTGGCAATTTTTATTGAGAGTAGTAGAGAAAATGAATTTTGGGGATAAATTTTTGTATGCTCTTAAGGCTATATATATCAACAACAATGCACAAATTATAATTAATGGGGGATTAACAGAAGCATTTAACATTGAAAAGGGTACTAGACAGGGATGTCCTTTATCCCCATTGTTATTTGTTTTAACAATGGAGATTTTACTTATTAAAATTCGAGAATCACCTAGAATAAAGGAAATAAAAATAAATAAGAATGATTATAAGTTGAGAGCTTTTGCTGATGATTTGGTTGTGACATTATCTCAACCGACAGATTCGGTTAGGGATCTGGTTGAATTTTTAACTCAGTATGGGAAGGCCTCTGGTTTCAGGGTAAATAATAATAAGACAATATTATCGAAAAATATGTCTATGAAGGAAAAGGATATCTTGGCTAAATTAACAGGTTTTGAAATAATGAGGAACGTTAAATATTTAGGAGTATATATTACAGCTTCTAATGTTAAATTGTATAAAAATAATTATGAGACATTATGGGTTAAAGTGCAAAAGGATTTAAATGATTGGAAAAAATTACAGTTATCTTTGTTGGGGAGAATCTCAGCAGTTAAAATGAATATTCTTCCAAAGTTTCTTTTCTTGTTTCAAATGATACCTATTTGGAAAAAAGATGTTAATTTGGAGGAATGGCAGAAGGGGATTAATAAATTTATTTGGGCAAGAGTTAAGTTTAAGATTATACAAGATGCATGGGAAAGAGGAGGATGTAAGGCGCCTAATTTAAAATTGTATTATGATACGGTGGCTTTAACACTGATTACTGATTGGCTCAACTTAACAAATAAAAATATCCTTTCTCTTGAGGGATGGGATTTATTATATGGATGGCATGCATATTTAAATTATGACAAAAAAGTAGATCAGGTTTTTAAATCCCATATTTTGAGAAGTGCTTTGTTGTGTGTCTGGAAGAAGTATTATTACAGGTTAAATTACAAGATTCCAATTTGGGGGATTCCTGGACACGCGATAGAGGGAATATCTAGGGGAGTGAATTTGGATAGGATTTCTTATAAAGAATTACTTAGTTTGGTAGGGAAGGATTGGCAATTAAAGTCTTTAACTGAGCTGAAACAAGAAAATATTGTACACTCTTGGTTTCAGTATAATCAATTGTTTGTTAGGTGGAGTTTAGATCAAAAGGTTGGTATTACTTTAGAGGATGTGAATTTGGTAAAACAGATCAAAGATCAAACTCGAGCCCATATAAAGAGAATTTATAATGTTTTAATAGAATTGGATTCTGAAACGGAGTTAGTTAAAGATTGTATGATTAAATGGGCTCAAAATATTCAAGAGCCGATTTTATTGGATACATGGGAGACAATTTGGATTAGAAATGTAAAATTTACCCAAGCGCAAAATTTAAGAGAAAAATTTTATAAAATGTTTTATAGATGGCATTTGGATCCCCAAAAGTTGTCCCGCATGTATCCTAATTTACAACCCAAATGTTGGAGATGTGGGAGTTTAGATGCAACCTATTTTCATATTTGGTGGACTTGTAGAGATATAAAAGCTTTTTGGATTAAGATTTGGTGGAATATTCAAAAGATTTTTAAGAGAAAGATAAAGTTTACTCCGCAATTATTTTTGTTGGGTATTATGGTTGATTTGGATGTTAAAGAAATTAATTTGATGCTGAATCTTATAACAGCTGCAAGATTATTGGTGGGGCAATATTGGAAGAAAAATTCTTTGCCTACTATGGAAGAATGGATACTTAAGGTGTCTAATTTAGCAGAAATGGCAAAAATCTCTGCCTATTTGAAGGACCATTCGCAAGAAAAATACATCTCGGTCTGGAGAAGATGGATTGATTATATTCAAAAGAAATATGAGACTGAAAAGTATTATCTTGCTTATGAGTAGATTTTAGATTATTATTAATAGTTTATTATGGTTGAATTTATATTATTTTTAGTGTTATGGTTTAATTATATTATTATTTTTGTTTTTAATTAGTTAATATTTGTTTTGAAAAGGAGTTAAAGTATGTTATAGATTGATTGATAGTATAGCTCGGGTAATGTTAGTTAGATTATGATTGTTTATTTGTTACCCTGTAATCAGCTCTGGGAAGTGGGGGAGGGGGGAAGGGGTGGGAGGGGTTTGGGTTATATTGTATTAAATTTGTAAAACTTTTAATTAAAAAAAAAAGAAAATAATGCCTAAAATCATTCAGGATGAAGCTCATAAAGCACCCTACAATTTTACCCTAAGTCCATGGAATGCCCACCATTTCCTTCTCCAAAACTCTTGATTATCTGAAACAGGCCTACTAGATAAGAGTGTCTGGGTTCATACAACGCCTTGGACTAAAGTCAACAGAGAGTTGGATAATTTGTGATTTGAGGGGTTGTGGGAAGCCAACCTTTCCTTCACATGAACTGGACCACCAGATTAAGCAAGGATGTGGCTTAGGTGGCCATATCATGTTATGCAAAAACAAGAAGGAGGTTGATTAACTCGAGTTTAGGACTGTACAAACACAGCCACTGCTAAGATGTAACAGAGGCAGAGAAAACTCCTTTTCCAACTTCACCACATGAAGTAGCCTTCTAAGAAGCTCTCTTCCATACTTCTCCAGTCATACTCTGCGTTGCTTCAAGGGAGATGAAGGAAAGTCAGTATTCGCTTGGAAGTGATAGTTTTAGTTTCCCAGGTCAACTTGGGAATCTGTTTCCCCTTTAATACCAGTATAGGATTCATCCCCCTCCCCACTCCAGGGAAATCCATGAATCCTTAGAAACCCAACAACTGCAAGCCCAGAATTTCCTCATTTATTTCAAAGCAGAAATATGGGAAGCTAAGTTTAGAACTACCCTATCATCTTCCCCACCCAAAGATTCCAAAAGACGTCAGAAATGCTGATTTAACTGTTGGTTTCAGTAGGTCTCATCCAGTAATCTTTTTTTTTAATTGGGGGGTACCTCATAAAGTCAGACATGAAGTTGGAAAGAACAGCTTGTTTTAGTCATGACATAAAGCAGTCTCAGGTGACATAACATGGAAACTAGTTCCTTGGTCTCTGGCCTTATCCTAAATTTGGATGGATGGATGGATGGATGGATGGATCCCCAGGAACTTTGAGGAAGAAGCTGAAAACCCTGAAGATCCCTGTTTACAAGCCAGATGAATAAAGAGCAGGAATGGCTTTCCAGTCTATATCCTTGAGCATCACCATACTTAGTGGTCCAGCACTTGGCAAAGCAGAAAAGAAACCTTTACCTTGTCCACAAGATTCTGAAGTCCATTGTACCACATTGAAACTATCCAATGTATTTGCCTATATTGATTAACATGTGAGAAGAAAAGTGACACCCCAGATAAGCTCTGAACTGAAGGCTTCAAAGGCTGCCGGGCTGCCTTCCAAATGAGGACCAGAAGATAGCCAGGGATGTTGAAGTCCCAGCCGGCAGGATAAGGGTTGGGAAGCAGCTGCCAGACCCAGAATTAGCAAGAAAGGATCCCAGGCCCCAGGAAATGAGTCTGGGTGGGTCTTCAGGGGGTCTGGCCTTACATATCCCAGAGCCTTGCGACCCTAAAATGCAGAGACACACCTACACCCCCATCCCCAGAGATGGTCCTCTGGGAGCCTCAGACCACCAGAAGCCCATCAAGCACAGCCAGGAACACCAAGCATCTCCCTGGCTCTGATCTCCTTGCTGTACCAGCAAGAAGGCAGAGGCCTCCGTGAATTAATCAGGATCAATTAAGGACACAGACAAATAAAGCCACTTCCTGCGACTGACCTGCCGGTTCCTTTCATCCGTAATCCTCTGGATCTGGATCTTTTTCCTCCCCATCTTCTCACGATATGAGGTGCCTCAATTTTTTTTATTTCAAAAAAGTTTAAAAAGGAAAAAAAATCAAAGTATTATCATCAAAAAAAAGCTTCCTTAAAAAAAAGGAAAAAGTAGAAAAAAATTAAGAAGGCAAAACCAGAAGAGCCAATTTCTTCAGTTCATGATATTCCACTTGGTATAAATCCAGACGGGGAGTCATAAAAAAGACAGAAGGAGCCCTGCAAGGAAGCAGAAGGGAGGAGAAAGGGTCAGAATCATGGCTTGGCCGGGTCTGAGATGATCTGTGGGGCCAAACATTCTGGGGCTGCATGAGATGCATCTCTCTCCCCTTTGAGTGCCTCTTAAATCAGCTGGGGATCCTGGTATACACACACACACACACACAGAGAGAGAGAGAGAGAGAGAGAGAGAGAGAGAGAGAGAGAGAGGAAAAACACTGTGGGCACAGTTCACCTCCTGGTCCCCCTTCCCACGACAATCTTGATAAAATCCTCCCATGATAAAATCCTCCCCCCAAACACCCCAGGAAGCAGAAAGGCAAATGTTGGGGGACCCCTCAATTCAGGCCCTAACCATTTCCGATTGCTACTTCTCGACAGAAGCACACAGAAGTTGCTTTTCCTTCTGATTCACCCTAGAAATACCAGAATTCCACCCTGATCTCCCCCCCTCAAGGACAGCTGCTCTGTGTAACTGACAGCACAGCAGAAGCCCACCTGTGCCTGAAGTCCAGGAAAGGCAGCCCCTCCGCGGTGACCTGGCTTGCTTGCACAGCCTATTATTTTTGTACGGCTGATCAGCCCCTTCCCCACCTGTCCTTCCTAGAAAGCAACTGGGCCTCTCCCCTCCCCCAAGCAATGTGGGGGAGCAGGAGAGAAGAATCTCCGGGGCCCCTGACTAGAAGAAGCCCCACAGCTTCTCACTTGGCCAAGTCTCCGTCAAGTCAGGCATGAGCTATTCCAGAGCTTTCTTTTGACTCCTCAGTCCGAGAGTTTCTCTCAAACTGAGAGAAACTCAAAGCCCACTCAATTTTTTTGAGTTCAGTCAAAGTCAGCCCATTGTGACAGATGCATTCAGGAATACAAAAAGATGCCTACATATAAAAATAAGGAAGGATAACGGAAAGTTGATCAGTTTTCAGACGGAGGCTAGATAATAATCTCTTGGAGGTGCCTAGTGGAGGTGTTTAGACTTGATGACTTCTTAAGTGCCTTCACTCACTCACTCACTCACTAATATTTGCTCAGTCAATCAGCAGCAAAATTTTAAAAAGCCAAAAAGAATAAGTAATAAGTAAATAAATACAACCAGATACTACCACTTAGTAAAAGAAATAACAGAATTTGATGGTGTCTTCAGGCCCTTCTGACGCCGGGGAAGGTCAGATGTCACCATCCCTTTTCTCCTCCCCAGGAAGGAGGAGAGGGAAATGGAAGAAAAGTTTCCACTTAACAACACTTCAACCCCAGAACAGCACAACAGGAAGTGCAAACTGTACACACCTGGCCTGTGCAGGCACAAAAGAGCCACAACCAACAATCAATTCGTGGTTTGTCGTTCTTTCAAAACAGTCGTTTGCCCCGTGGGCGCTTGGCATTCTGAAAGAACGAGAGGCAGCCGCCTTTGAGCCTGGGAGGTTCGGGGTCAAATCCCTTGCTGTCCCCAAGCCCACAGGGATGGGGCTGCCTAGTAGATCTTTGCCTGTTGGGCTGGGCTCCCCTCGAACCCCTGAACTCCAGAGGATTCCAGAAGAACCACCGCCCCAAATGTACCTGGCAATTTAGTCCTTTCCCCCCCTTCCTAAAAAGCCAACGCAACCAGCCCATTTTTTCTCCTTAGGTGCTTTCTGGTCCCAGCAGTGAGACGGGATCTCTGGTGGCATCCAAGCTGCTGGTTACAAGCCAAAGAGACCCCCAGAATCCTGCCATCATCTCCTCCGTGTCCTGAATTCAGAACAATCCTCTGTACACCCCAGGGCAGTGTGGACTGTCCCGCTGGGTCTTGCCCAGCCCATCTGAAGCCCACTAAGGGCAAACTGAGGGAGGTGAGTGTCACCCACAGAAGAACTCCGTCTCCCCCAAACAGGGTCTGGAATGAACCTCCCAGCCAGGAAGGGCCCCTTGGTGCCCCTGACTGGGAGCTGTGTGTGTGTGTGAAGATGCAATCGAGCCCCAGATCACATGCGCCACTTCATTCAGCAGATGCCACAAGGGGCTTTTGTGCCCAGCTGGCTGGGGAATGGCTGGCAGTCTGTGGGGCAAGCAAGATGAGGCAGCTGGAAAGAGTTCTGCCAGGCCAGGCCCTTCTCCTGTCTCAGAGATGACCACCTGCCAGCTGTGGGAGGTGTGAGCTTCCAACAGAGCCCCCATCTTAAAGCCAGCCTGCCAGAAGAGGGGCACGGTGATCCAGAAGCAGGAAAGTGGACTCTCCAATCCAAGTGGAAGAAGGAGCACTGTGGGCCTTTTCAGCGTTGGCTCCTGGAGAGAGCAGAGCCTCGTCCAGCCACCAAAGTCTTTAAGGGGGGGGGGGCTGTCAATTGCTCTCAAGAAACAGAGATTCCTGTTCCTGCACAGCCCAGGATTCCGAGAACAGCTGCCAGCTGCATCCAAGGCAGGTCCCCCACAGGAGCTGCACCCGCTTCCACAGCACCCAACCAAAGGTGCACCTGGGGAGCCAGCAAGAGGCCACTGCACCCTTCAACAACACCCTTCTGCCAAGCCCAAGAAGCAACTGAGGCTAGGCAAGATTCGCATGCTCATCAGTGGCTGCATCTCCTATCTTACACTCACCATGTAAGGTCCCTCCCCAGCAAAGGCCAGTCCTGGTTCTGGACCCAGAGCCCATCAATCTGGACCTAAGGGAGGATGGCATCAGCAGCAGTGTCTCTGCCCACATGTTGCTCTGCTGTGTGCCAACACTGCCTTCGGCAATAGCAGTGGGGTTCAGCACAATGTGGCAGCCGTTTCAAACTGACATACCCCTCGAGGACCTTAGCAGCCCACATGCAGTAGCAGGATAATGTCCCTCTGACCAAAATCTGTCCCATATCACAAAACCAGAACCCCCCCCCCGGGGCTACCCCTGCAGCTTCCTCAACAGGTGACCCCCTCCCCCACCTCTGCTGAAATACCTTCAGGAAAGGAGAGCCCACCTCTCCCAAGGCAGCTGCTCCCCTTGACTGGCCTAAGGGATCTTTTCTCAAAGTCCAGCCAGAATCTGCTTTGTTGCACCAACCCACCATCCTCGTCTTCTCTTCTGGAACATTCTGGACAAATCTGCCCTGTCGCCTACATGGCAGCCCTGGAGATGTCCGAAGCCAAAGCCCCACAGGGTCACCATCCACTTCTTGCAAATGTTATGCACCAGAGTCCTGATGTCTTGGTTGCCCTCCTGCAGACCTGCACCAGGATGTCAACATCTTTCCTCAAATATGCTACCCTAAATTGGGTAAGCTATTCAGGTGCTGCGTTGACCAAAGCAGAATCATGAGGAACAGTTGCTTTTCTTGAGCTGAGGCAGCTGAGGATTGCCTACTCTCTTCCGACCTCTTTTACCTCTTTAACCAGCACTCCTGGGTCTGCTCTGGCTGTGGCCTAGATACTTTCTACCACAAGCTGAATCCACTGGCTTAAGAAGTGAGGGTGGCGCTTCCTCCACCTGCCGGCACAGCTGCAGCTGAGGAAGGGGTCCTGCCTTCCTGCCTTCCATACAAGAACCCCGAGAAGTAAAGGCAACCAAACGAGATGCCCCCCACCCCCTTCTAAGCATTTGGCACCAAGTAAGGATTTGAGCCTCAAATGTTCAGTTTTCAAAAACTACTTGCAAAAAACCAGGCCGGTGATCCACTTTTCATATTAAAGGGATGGTAGAAAGACACTTGTACAAAATGCTTGGCTACGCTGGAATGTGGTTGGGGAGCCAGCCGTATAATAATAATAATAATAATAATAATAATGTTGGCAGGGAGGTCATCAAGTCCAACCCCCGGCTCAGGCAGGAACCCTACACTATTTCAGACAAATGGCTGTCCAGTCTCTTCTTAGAAAGTGTTGGAGCATTCACTGCTTCCGGAGGCACACGTGCTAAGCCTAGGCCAGGTCCCAGAGTGCTCCGGCCTCGCAAGGTCAGCTCCAGGGCCCGCTGAAGTGGCCCGAGATGCCTCCGGGAGGGGAAGCTCAGGACAAGAGAAGGCTGGAGCCGAGGCTTTGCTCAGCCCCAGCAGCAGAGAAGGATGGGGGAGCGAGGGGTGTTCAGGAAGAGGGGCGCCCAGAGGAACATTTCCCTGGGAGAGGAAGACAAAGGTTGGCAGGCAGAAGGGAAGGCAGGCGGTGGGCTGCAGGGATCTTCTTCAGAAAAGAGGGCGGGCGGGCGTCCTCGGGCACTTCCACACGGGCTGCTGCTGCTGCTGCTGCTTGGGAAGACAGGCAGAAAGCATGACCTAGTTTGCAAAGGAGGATCTGGGCTTGCAAGGAGCTCCTGGGAGGGGGGGAGGGGGGCAGATGGGGAGTGGGTGGCAACTGGGAAGGACCTTTTCCTTGCAGTCCCAGTGGCCCCCGAGGCCACCCCAGGGGCATTAGATGCTGGTGCCCTCAAGGGATGGCTGGCAGCAAGGACTGGCACCTTTTCTACCTATCCCTCTATGACAGGCAGGCGGTGTCCCTCCCATCCCAGCCTCTCTCTGAAATCTGTGGAGAGAAAGGACCAAAGGAGGAACATCAGCAAGCCAGGATGCAAGGATGCAGAGGGAATGGTCTCCATGGCAACTATTACTATGCAACAGAGTTAGAGGTTTTCCCCCTTCCCAACCCCTTCCCCCTGCTTGCAAGCTAACTAGGTAAACAGAGGACAGGGATGGCAGCCATTTGCAGCGAGCAGCAGGGCCGGGAGGGAGGAGCTTCACCAGCCCCCAAGCTCACAGCTGTCGGGCCACCTTTTCTGGGCCTGAGAAGACGTGGTTGCCTGAGCAGGCCCAGCATCAGATATTTGGGGGCACCAGGCCCGACAGCCTTGACTCTCATTTTTTACAACAATTCCTGCTTCTAAAACTTGAGGATGCAAAGGAAGATTAGAGGGTCACAGCAGAAGCCTCAAAGGGGAAGGAAATCAGCTCAAAGAATGCAAATGCAGGCAAATCTGAATTTATACAAGGCTATACAAGCAAATAAACCAGAATTTGGTTGCAAAAATCCAGACAACTCCATGAACATAGTCCATAGCCACAAAGAGAGAACCGAGTGTCTTTCATTGCAAAATTGTAACTTGCCTTTAATGCATACACCTTCCAGGAAATAACAGCACCTCCATGTATATTATTTTGCCATAAACAAACAAAGGTCCCAGCAGGGTCATTCAATTCCGTTGTTGGATTAAAATATGAAACAAATTTATAACATCCATTAAACTTCCCAAAACTGTGTTTATTTTTTTAAACCCTATAGTCCAGGTTATATATTAGTGTATTATATTGTATTTATATTGTTATATTTTATTATATTATATTAACCAGTCATTGTAGTTTTAAGCCTTTAAAGCTTTATTTGTTTGACTGAACATGCTGTGTGAATACACCATCTGGGGTTTCTTAGGGTTGAGCACAAGGGCTAAACCATAAACTTAAATTTGTTTTCTTTTGTTTTTTTAAGTACTTTAATGTAGGCTTTCTTTTTCACTATGTTCAGTAGATTTTTATAATGTATCGGATTGTCCTTTGGGACTACAGTATAAGGTCCTTCTTTCACAGAACAGTTACGTTGTTCTATTGCAATAGTCACACTTGCTCTATTGCTATTTAGTTTGTACAGACCCAGAAAAACAGAGAAGGATCAGCAACATCCCTCACAGCCCCTCCCACCCCCAACCTTCTGCCCCAAGAATTACCCGGCTGGTCAGCTTCATCCAAGCAGGTGCCTGTTAGCTGAGGGGTGGGGGAGGGGTGTTGCTCCCAACCCCTTGCTCTGAACTGGAGCTGAAGAGAGGAGAAAGGTGGTCCGGAAGTCCTGAGAAGGTTAAGGGGTACTTCTTAGGTTAGATTGTTGCTGGCCAGTGAGTTGTTCAGTCTATATGTTTAGTTTATGATTGTGTGAATCCAGAAATAGGTTAGAATTTGGTTCGTGGTGCAAAGCCAGCCAAAAAGAGCGGGAAGGGAATTAAAAGTTGGCATCTTGCAATTTAACCAAAAACAGTCCCGCAAGACCACCCAGTTGTGCTAAATTCAGAGGGTGGAGACAAAAGTTTATTCCAAGCACCAGCAAAGCCAGCCCTCAAGTCAGGATCATAATGAAGCCTAAGCAAAAGTTGTGATGGCTGTAAATTCAGCACTATTGTTGAGTGCCCAAAATTAAGTCATGTGACTGTGGGGGGGGGGAAACCATTGAAACTTCGTATCTGAGTGCTCAGTAGCCCAAGGCAGGCCCGTGGTAACTTCAAATGGCGACTAATTGACTGAGGTTCTTCAGACCTCAAATCAGGAATGTGCTCTGCATCTCTCCGAATGAGCACCTAGAGCCACATCCCTGATCCCAGCTTCAGCATGCTCTAGTCTAGAAAAAGCTGGAGCCACCCGGAGCCCTCAGTGCCAACCGCCCTGCCAACTCTACAGCATTCGGGGGGGGGACCAACTCACCAGGCAGAGGGACGCTCCTCCCAGGCCAGAAAACGCCCCTGATCCAGAGGCTGCCCTGGCCCTGGTTTCAGTGAATTCTGGTGTCTTTGATTCCTTGACAGCCAGCAAGAGCAGTTTGGCAAGTGGGTGGCCACATCAATTGAGTTTGAAAACACAACAGGTTTCAAAACACAAACGTAACTCCTCTTGCCTCCATTTTCTAGAAATGCTCAGGAGCTTTCTTTTTGCCTTCTTTTTTTGGGGGGAAGGGGAGGAACCCCCACCCTGCCTTTGTGTTCCCATATCTGAGAATTGATTCCATCACTGCAAATTTTGGCTTTAAATTAGATGTGAAATGGCACTGGAAGAAATGAACATAGATTTTACTACAAACCAAGGGAAAAGGGTCTAAACGCTGCCCTTGAACCTAGTCATCAAAAACCACACTGACCACAGGGGAAGAGAGAGGAACTCTCCTCACCTGATCCCCTGCACGATCGCCACACCTTCGACACAAGAAGACTTTTGATATACATGCATGCCTTCATTTTAGGGCTCCCGTGAAGAGACAGACAGTTGCCCTTGATCGTTCTCCCGAATCTTTCCCTGTTTTTTAAACTAGTTCAATTTCAAGACAGTCCCAGAGTCAGAGCTTCTCAGCGCCTACCTGGGTCTGCCTCCCTCCTCGTCTCAGCTTGCATTTCCAGGGCCAGCTAAATCCCCTGCTAGGGCATGGAAGGAACCTGTTGATCCTCTGACCAAATCTTTACACCTTAAATCTTTGCAGAATCCTGTGGCTGGAATGCAGGAAGGTCCAGCAAATAAGAGCAATCAGGATCAGAAAAATTCTAGAGCGCCTGGAAAACAATTGTGTGTTTGACAAGACCAGACTAATCTTATCTCATGTTTTGATTGGCTGACTTCCTTAATGGACACGGGGACACTGAAGCCGTACGGGATCCTTTGGACAAGCAAGCTAACAGGGGTAGTAGGGCTGGCTCAGATACTGCTCTACAAACACTCATCGAAGGTCCCACCCCAAACTGGGGTGAGGCACCAAGTGGCTGCCAGTCGGTCCAAGCCTGGTTTTACACCTTCAGTACGAGCTGCATGAAGAGAGAGGGGGGTACTTTCCAGTCTGCCCAGCAGGGATGAAGCAGAAAGTAAGACGCCTAAAGAGACCCTGGAGGAGATGCGGCATATTCATATTCAGCCTGGCAGAAAGATGGCTGAGAACTCCTCAAGGACACCAGGCAGAGAAGGTCAAAGTCCAGCTTCTCACCCCAGGACAAGCAATAACAGATTTATGTTGCCGGAGGAGGACTCTGGCTCCCTGCCCAGAGAGACCTCCGAGGTCTAAGAGCAGCCTGAGGGAGAGGCCATGCAGCTCCTGCCCTTCAGCTGAGCTTCCATCTGTGGGCAAAGGAGAACAGAGTGGGACTCTGGAGGGCCCGGGATTCTAGGGCCCGTCCACTTCTTTAACTCTGCAAACAGGATTCCAGCCCAGCCCAGGCAGGGTTTACAAGGAAGGAGGCCAGGACAGGGCAAAGCTCTCCATTTCATCGCCCAGGGATCCTCTGCCCTCGGTCCAAAGGTGTCGTAACAGCAGCAACCTGGGTGATTTATGTCAGCTCAAAACAGCCAGTGCTACATGCAGCTTCCTCTCTAAAGGAAGGGAAGCCAATAACACCTGCAGCCCCCGCCCGCCCGCCCGCAGCCCCCTGCAGGACACGAAATAACCAGCCACCATTTCCCTGCACAAAGGTGGGGGCTTTCCCTGAAGTCCTTGCAAAAATTGAGATCCCTGAGGCCCGTTTGTTTAAAGTAAATGAAAAGCCCGGCTGCTCCAGCTCGGCACCTCACTGGGACAGGAAGGGCTCTCTAACTCAGCGGAGAAGGTGAGGAGGATGGAAGCACGAGAGGAACATCGAGGGATCTCACGGATGCTGGGCTTGGGCTCGCTGGTTCTCCCGGGAAGCCTCTTGGGGGCATCTCTGCACAGAGAGAGCTTCCCACGAGAAGCCCAATTGCTTTCATCCCCTCACCCATTGTTCCTAAGCAGCAGCTGGCACTCATGCATACAAAGCAGTCCTCAACTTGGAGAGGAAGAAGAGGGAAATAGGGAAGAGAAGAAAGGGAGAAAGAAGGTAGAGAAGAAGGAGGGTGGATACAGTGAAAGGGGAAATAGGCGAGCAACACCAAAAGTCATGTGTATGTATTTATTTCATTTTATTAAAAGTATCTTATATATGAATGTAAAAAGAATATATGTTAACATCTGATAAATATCACGGGGGAGAGTTTGGAAAAATAAAAAAATATTAAAAAAAAGTAGTCCTCAACTTAAAATCATTATTGAGCCCAAAGTTCCTGCTGATAAGCAAAGCAATTGTTAAGTGAGTTGTGCCCCATTTTACAAGCTTTTTCCCATGGTTGTTAAACAAATCACTACAGTTTTTAGGTGAATCATGCAGTCATTAAGCAAATCAGGCTTCCCCTGCTGACTTTGCTTATCAGAGGCTCCCGAAGAAGGTTGCAGATGACAATCCCAGGACCCTGGGATGCTAAATACAGCCGGTAGCCCCTGAAGTCTGATCACAGGACTGTAGGGTGAATACTGGTCACAAGTCATTTTTAAAGTGTCACTCTGAAAGGTCTTTGTACGTCGAGGACTACCTGCCCACGGCTCAGCCTTGGCCCATGCCAGGGCCCCTCTGAGTGGGAAGCCCATCAGCCACATCTGGAGGCTCAGAGGCATTCGGATGTCCTCATTGATTTGAACCCTCGTCGGCCAGAGAAGGCTGCACCCCTATGTGATGGGGGCAAAAATAGAAAAACAATCTGCTCTTGGGGAGCTTACCTTAGAAACGAGTTGGAGCAGCAGCACCTTTAAGGCTGGGCTGAACTCACATCACACAACAAACCTGGGTCAAGCAAAGGGAACCAAGCCAATGGCCCAATGGGTGGCTCGCTGGCCATCTGAAGGCAGCCACAGGGCTGCATATGATAGATCACCTCAGCTCAACCCAGTCTGTTTCTTGAGCTTTTGCAGTTTTTCCAGATGGGCAAGAAGAGGTTCAAACCTTGCCTTTGCTCTCCAAGCTCTGGGTGGTGGTGGGGGGAAGGCAGCAGAACGTGGCACAGAGAAAGGAAGGGCCGGCTGAATTGCAGCGCCTTGGGCACCAAGGCTCTTTCCCACTGGAACTGCTCCACACCAGCAGCTTGCTTTCCAGACCCACCCCTCTGTGCGCAGGAACGAACAGCAGGGAGCGAGGGGAACTCCACTGCCCACAAGAAATGCAACCAAACCTCCAGCTTGACCTGAGTGAGGGCGGGTGGGTCGCAAGGACTGGGAAGCCCATCCTGCAGCTCCACCAGCCTCCAAGCCAAAAAAACAGTCTAGTCAACACAGGAGGGGAAGAATTTAGGCCCTCCCACTGGCAAGACCCCTCCCCCACTGCCTTTGGGCCTCCGTGATGCAGGGAGGGGCTGCATGGAGGGTGGCTTTGGTGTCCACCATGGGGTCCCTTGCTGGCTCTAAAGGGTAGGCAATAAAACCAGGCTAAGCTAATGGGAGGCACAGATTCTGCAGCAGCCGAAGGCCTCTCTGAGAAACTCAGGGGAGCCAGCGACCCCCACAGGACTGACATTCCAGACACCTTCTCGACCCAACGCTGGGCCACCATCCCAGGCCAGCAGGGAAGACATAGCTGACTGGCTTGGCCACCTTCTATCTAACTCACAAGATCAGCCCCGGGGAGAGAAAGTGGATGAGGCAAAACCCCTTTCCTGTATAGGAGAAACTGGAGGGCGGGTATATTTTCAAGGTGCTGGAGCAAAGGAAAGGGTTAAGCTTCTTTCTTGAGGGCCACCATCCTAATCCAATTATGGTTTTTTGCTCTGAATGCATCAACTTGTTAAGCTTGTTAAGCCCTTGGACAGGCTGAACATCTGTTCTAGGGTTCCTCAATCCCAAATTTCAGTTGTTTTCTAGAGAGCCAAGCCCAGAAGGACCCTCCCCAGGCCTACTGGAAGTCCCAGGGATGGATGTTGGTGTCCTTGGCACACAAGGCAAGGTTGTCTCCCTCAATCTTGGCCAATGTCATTATGGTGGAAATCACGGCAGATCCTCAGAGGTTTCTGATCATGGAAGGTCACTTACTGGCAATGCACACCCCAGTTCTGACTCCCTTCTGGACACCCCACAGTAAGAGGCTGATGCCCTGGGATGGATTTATGGAAAAAAAACACACCATCACCAAGAACCCGAAAAAACGTATCAACAATGCCAAACTCTCCAATTAAAGACTAGCAGGTCAGTGAAAGTCTGGCCGTTGGCTTCCACTAATAATTCCATTAATTTTGTTCCTGCCACTTATGTAGGTGTGCCCAGACCCCTCCCGGCCCCACGAGAGAGTCAAGAACCCTCCCAGGCAGGCCTGGAGAAGGCCCCCAGCCCCTCCACCCGGGCTTCGGCTTCCTTTGGAAGAGCCAGCAGCCACTCAGGCCCTGCCGCTCGCAGGAAACGAGCCCTCCCTCCAGGCACAGCCTCCGCGTCTATTTGGGGGTTTCCGACTGACCAGACAAGGGAGCCAAGCTGCCTGCCTGCCTGAGCTTGGCCCGACTCCGCTCCCTGCCAGACTCTCCATCCGTGACCTCGCTTGAGCCAGTCCTGCTTCCCAAACAGGAGGTCAGGAGCTTTAAAAAGAAACAGAACCTCTGCGGTGGCTGGGCTCTGCTCAGACAATGCCCGTCCTTTAGAGAAAAAGGGAGGGGAGCAGAGGGGGGGGGGCGTTGCTAATTTTAACTCTCCAGTGGAAAGAGTGAGGCAGCCCTCGGAGGCGCCAGGAAGACGGCATCCTTACCCACTTCTCCCCAGCCCTGGATGCTGCAGGGAAGCCAGCCAGGCCCAGGGGCACCTCAGCGTCCGGGCATGAAGAAAGAGGCTTTTCTTCCCCACCAGGCCTCTGCTGCCCCCTCCCAGGGCTCCGTGGGGCCTGAGGATCAGCACACCTGACAATTCCCCTCACCTGGACTCCCTTGTTCACACAGTGCCGGTCTCCTGCTTGGATGACGGGGAGAAACTGCGCGACTGAGGCCTGAAGATGTGTGTGTGTGTGTGTGTGTGTGTGTGTGTGTGTGTGTGTGTAGGGGAGAGCCCCCGTCGGGACTCAAGTCTGCCCCCTTGCTTTTCCTTCCCTCTTCCCTAACTTCTCCTGAATGTCAAAGGAACATTTGTTACAATACATTGTACTCTATTCACCTCTAAAATACAAAATGCCGATCCGGACACTGCAGGCCCCAAAAAAGCAACTGGGCCAAGATTCAACAGCTGTTCAAACCAGGGCAATTTTCCTGACCTTGGAAGAACCATGAATAAACATGGAGCTGGAGGCAAGTCTCACAATCTGCAAATGAACCCAACAATAAACAGTTGTTGTTGTTGTCTTCTACAATTTCATCGCTAAGTTTTCCTCGCCCTAACAGGGCCAAATTGCCACGTCCTAGCCTCCCCTCCAAAGAGGAGTGGAAAGCCCGAATCCCTACAGCGTGGCTGGAGGGGGCAAAGGAAAGGGGTAAATTCTACATGTGGCAGGCTGTGAACAAATTAAAAAAACAGTGCTAAGGATAAAAACAGTTTGGCAAAATCCTGCTTGCTGGGTTCACACAACCAGGCTAGAAGGAGTTCATCTGTACCCAGAGTGACCAAGGCCACCGCATTACGCTACCTTGTGCTTTACTGGTGTGAGCATCAGGCTAGGGAGACACAGACCTGCGTACTGTTCAACAACCCAAATTTAGGGATTGCCTAGCCAGGCAAATCCAGAGCTCTCTCTCTCTCCAGACTTAGTTCAAAACCATATTATTTTTCCTGAAAAAAGATGCAGATATACACAATTTTGTTCGTGGGGGGGTTTCATTGCACCCAAGTCCACTGAAGTTTGCTCCAGCAAGCTCTCCAAGCCCAACTCACATCAATCTTTGTTCCAGCTGCAGAGCAGCACGGTCCCAGCCCAGCCTCTGCGCCAATCGGCAAGTCCCCATAAACAAAAGGTATCGGACTCCCCAGATTTGACAGGACTGTTGACAAGATGGAGCTTTTAAAATGTGGCTTAGTTTTCTTTGGATTGGGGGGTCCTTTGGCTGCCATTTAGGAGCCTGGCAGCTGCGAGGACATCTGCACCCCTTTTTCGTGCAGCAGGTTCCCCCTTCTAAGCCCCCCCTAAAGGTGCTGAGCGAGGCCAAGGCCCCCCAGGTCTCCCTCCCTGGCCTTGGCAGGAGCAGCTCTCCCGCTCTCAAGCTGTCAAGAAATTAAAGCACCAATGCCTCCCTTTCTGATCCTGTCCTTGGGAGAAACACTCACAAAATGATTTGGTGACCCATTTCCGTGGCCAACCTTCACACCAACTTGTGTCCCATGAAAAGTGTCACAATCCTAATTTCCCAAGAAGACTCACAATGTCTAGTGCGGCATTTGTTTTCATTTTTTCCTCTGATTCAAGTTTTTACCCACTAAAATGCACATTACACCAAACCAAAAATCTTTATTAAATTAATAAGAAAAAAAGGTTTTCCAAAATACTCCACATGCCACAATTTCCCTACAGGCAGAGAAGAAGAAACGAAACAAAACAAAACAAAATAAAACAACACACACACACCACAGTTCTAAATTATGGGAACAATATAAGCACACACCGAGCCACATGGCTGGGGTGACAGTGATGGGAGAACTGCCAGCCACTCTCTTGCTGAGGTCAGCCGCCCATCATCAGGTGCCAGCGGGCCCAGGCCAAGTCCCAGCCCTCCCTCCGTCCAGAGGCTCTGCTCCAGCATCTCCCCAGGCCAGTCAATTCTCACTCCTTTCTGGCTGATCCGTAAGGATTCCTGGACAGAGGATCCAAGGGAAGGGGCTCAGGGTGGAGAGTGGGAAGGGGCCGGCAAGCTGGCAAGGCAGGTGGGCCAAGGAGCTGCTTTCAGAGCAGAGCTGATAGGAGCTGACCAGGTTCCAAGTCAAGCACAAGACCAACCTTCTTCCCTCTTGACTTTGCCCCCACTGTAGGCTTTACTCCTGACAAAGAGACTAAAACACCAGGCACCCCTCCCCCTGTGGACCAGACCCACCCAACTGAATTGGCCAGACTGCCAGGCCAGCTCGTATGTCCAGACCCCCACTGTGCACCACAGCTCTCCCTCCACCTGAGCCAAGGAAGCAGCCTTTATTGCGTCCTTCATTCCAGGCCTGACATCCATCCCGATACCCAAACCCAAAAGAGGTTTTCTCCCAGGGAAAGACAAAACTAAGCCAGCTGCCTCTGTCCAGGAGAGAGGGGAGACCCTCCACAAGGAGAACCTTTGACTTGCCTCTACCCTCTGTAGGTAACACTCACTCACTCACACACACAGCATGCTGTTGAGTTGTTTTCCTGGCACATAGTTGACACAGTGAGAAAAATCTCCTTAATTCTGGGGTCAAGCTATTCCTAAAGAACCACTGGAGCGCTTGACCTACATAGTGGCTAAACCAGAAGCTGATAAATCAGCTTGCCAAAAAGTAAGAGATGCAATTATTTTCAGCCCAAATCCTAAACTGTTTAGAATGGCAGTTTAATTCCTCAACCAATTCCCTTGAAAAAGTCTTAAAAGGATAGATTCTCCGTCAGTGAGAAAGGATTTCCTCTTCTTGGGACCCACAGGGGAGAGGAAGCCACCCCCCCCCAGCCACACAATTCTTGGCAGGCACCCCTCACCTGTCTGTCTATCTGTCTGTCTGCTCCCAGCAGCCTCAGCTGTCTTTGGAAGGTGATTGGGAGGCAAAGCTGTCCATCACACAACATGGAGAGGGGAGAGGGAGAGGCTGGATGCCCTGCCCGAAGCTGGCAGTCGGGTCACTGCAAGAGAGCCAAGCTGTCCAAGGCTGCCTGGCTCTTCAGGGCTGACCCTCAGCCTCCTCACACGGATTCCTTTTTTCCACCGAAGCCTTCAAAGCTTTTGAGCAATTTAAACTTAAAGAGAGGAATGGCACACACACAGCCAATCCCACAGCTCCGAGCCTTGCTAGACTCTCTCCCTCTCTGGCATGTTAGCACCCCCCTCCGTCAGCTCACACCCCCCCCCCAGCCTCTGTGCACGCTGCCCACAAGGGGAGGGAGACCCTCTGGGCAGGACCAGGCAAACCGGGGGCCATCTGAAGGCTAGCGATGGCTCTGGAAGACAGAGGCCCCTGGGCAGAGCCAGCTGTCCCGGATCAGGAGACAAGCTGTGGCCATAGAGAGTTCAGGTTCGGATGGGCAATCTTTTCTGAGCATAGGTCGGCCTCAATTTATTTTATTTATTTAAAACATTTATTTGGCCATCCATCTTCAACCAACTCTGTATGGCTCCCAATCAAAAATTAAAAGACACATAAAATCCCATTAAAACTATAAAACTCAACTGGCTAAACATTAAAAACTACAAAAACCTGGCACCAAAAATCAGTTCCAATATGGCTTTCCATCTCTAGGTTTCTCTGATAGTTTGAAGATTTCTGCTGCCATCACCACCCAGGATCACAGGATGCCCCCCCCCCCAGCCCCGTTTACCTGCCAGGCTCTCAGCTACCCTTGGCTACCCCTCTCTCCTACCCACCTCCGCTCTCTATAAAGCCCCCCCCCAGGCTGTGTTTGAGAGGGGCTGGCCAGGAGCTTCCTCACCCCCCCATCCTCCTATTCACTTCCACAGAGCTCCATCCCCGCCTCCCACCCATTTAAAAGCACTTCATCATGGGCATGGGGGGGGGATCAGTTGAAGAAAACTGTTTTGTGATGAACTGGCTGCTGAGCCACTGCTTGTAAAATAAGAGTCAGTACATCAGAGTCACGAAACTGGGCATGTTTTCCAGGGATCTCTTTGCTTTTTGCAGTGCTGGGGCTCTTCCAGCCCTTGTGCCAGAGCAGTTCTCCAGCCATGAAGAGGAACATCCTCCATATCTCACGGCCGCTGAGCTAAGCTGAAGTCCCTTGTCCGACCTACTTCAGAAATCCCAGGAATGGCCTTTGGGGGTCTTCTCCTCCAGAGGAATCAGCCCCGTTATTCGTTTTCGTCTTTGCCTTTTCGACTGACAGGCCTAGCAAGTGGCCTTCTCTGCCCCTGCACTATGCGACATCCCGTCCTCAGAGGTGAGGAGAGCCCCCCGCCTCTGGGCCTCCTGTGCAGCCTTGCGTGGGGGCACATGGCCCCCCACAATTATGGGGCTGGCTGACCCCATGAAATCCCCCCGTATTAACAGTTGTTAATTCTTCACCTTTTGAAATTTGTATAAAGTTGTTTTATAATTTTAAAAGGTTTAATCCTAAATTATTCTGATTTTGTTTAATTGTATTGATAAACCACCCAGAGTCACTCTCAGAGATGGTTCGTTAAGAAGTATGAAGTATAAATAAATAAAATATAAATAAATATACCCTGCACTTTTTTATTCAGCAGATTACAACAAGTCACCCTCTCGTCGGGGGGAACAGATTTATTTTCTGTCACTTTCATACTTGGTTCAGATAGCTTCATTTTTCTAATCGCATTATTCTTCATTATTCTTTGATTTTTACACCACATTTATTTCTTTGTAAGTAATTCAATACAGCTAACGTACCTAATACACCTTTCTTCCTCCTGGCTTTCCCACCTCCAGAACCCTGCGAGGTGGGCTGGGCTGAGAGAGAACGATTGGCCCACAGTCACAGGCCTAAGGCGGGACTAGAACTCCCGGTCTCCCAGCCCGGTTTCTAGCTACCTCTGCTCTCACTCAGCCACCCCCCTTCCCTGTCTCCCCACAGACTAAGGAACGGGGACTTCTCTGGCAAAGCCCAGCTCGCCTTGTGTTCAGAGGATCTGCAGAGCCAGCTGGACCTCAAGAATCTCTTGCACACAAACTCTCACCCTGTACAATTATTGGACAATTATTCCATGGTTTCCCCAAATATATTATCTCAAAGAATAGAAAGTACTTCCTTTGGGCTGCAGTACAATTTAATAGGACAAGCAGACGTCTTAGCCAGGGGTCAACAGCGAGAGAGGGATGGGCATTCTCTGATTTGGGGCATCTCAAGTGTGACCTTCTGAGAAACACTGGGGAGAACAGGTCAATTCAGGAGGGACAGAGGGGGAAACAGGGCAGGCAGAAGAACAACAGGATGCCGGGGCAGTGTGTGTGTGTGTGTGTGTGTGTGTGTGTTTGCACCCTACAAGAGAATCCTAACCCATGTGGTGAACCAGAGAGCGATGTGGGGCCGTGACTGTTAGAACCACGAGTTTCAGTCTCACTGATCAACTTCCTTCTTGCCCAGGGAGAGAAAGAAGTGAAACCAACAGATGGAGAGAAGCTGGAGCAAGGAAAAACAAAATTGACCCCTCAGTTGTGGGGGAGGCTGCTCCATGCCACTGAAGGGCCCCCAAGCCCCCCTGGGAGGAAGGGGTGTCTCCCGAGACCTTCAACAGCCACCCTGCGGTGCAAAGAGCCCCTGCCCCCAATCCCTCTGGAGTGTCTTGCCTGCGAGTCCCAGGATCGTGTCCCTTGAGCAACCGGTCACTCGACTGACTTCAGCAAACGGAAGGTGTGGGAGGGCCGGGCCTTCGCAGGAAATCCTGGCAGCACAAAGAACCAAACCTGAAGACTTTTCAAGCATGTCTTCTGCTCCCTGAAGAAAGGAGGACCACTTGCGGGGGAGGGGAGTTAAAGAGCCCTTCCTCTTCCTCCTCCAGCACCCATAACATGCCACAAACCATCTCTGCAAGTGACGGTGACCACCCTGTGGCAGTGAGTTGCAACAGGTTTGCTACTGGGGAATCTGCCAGATCCACAGATCTCTAAAATCTAATTGTACAAAAGTCAGCAATTTTTTAAAGCCCCAGACCTCCTGGGCAATATGTTATCAAGAGATCACTAAAGGGCCAGCAAGCACTGTGGAGGGATGTTTCAGGGAAGAAAGCCCAGATCTAAACAGAGCTTGAAGTCAATCACACCTAGAAGCAGATTGTCTGCAAAACTTTTCCAGTTCTCCCCAGCTGTCCCTACCAAGAGACAGAGAAGGGGGAATGAGTTAACAAAACAACAGAGTTGGAAGGGACCTTCAAGGAGGGTCATGTATGTGTTTCACTTTGAGAGGGCAACTAAATTTCATTTTTGATGTGTGCCGTTGTGCCCACAGTAAAAAAAATGACAATAAAGGTTATCTTATCTATCTTATCTTCTAGTACAGCCCCCTGCTCAAACAGGAAACCCTTCCAGGTCCCTTCCAACTCTAGAAGAGAAAAGAAGAGAAGAGAAGAGAAGAGAAGAGAAGAGAAGAGAAGAGAAGAGAAGAGAAGAGAAGAGAAGAGAATATTCTTCTATTCTATATTCCATTCTATTCTATTCTGTATTCCATTCCTATTCCTATATCAATGGCTGTCTAATGTCTTCTTAAAAAGCACCCATAACCTCTGGAGGCAGGTTGTTCCACTGATTAATTGTTCTCACTGCCAGGAAATTCCTTCTTAGTTCTAGGTTGGATCTCTTCCTGATTAGTTTCCATCTCTTGCTTCTTGTCCTGCTTCTGATGCTTTGGAGACCCCCTCTTCTCTGTGGCAGCCCCTCAAATATTGGAAGACGGCTATCATGTTATGAGTTGGTTTTAGGGGATTCTCCAACCAAAGCTTTTAAAAGAACCTTCTGGGTGGTGCTTTTTCCTCTGAGAAGAAGGTTCAAGACTTTGGGGAGACAGGCACAGCGACCTAAAGATGGCTCTGCAAAAGTGGAATGGATGAATGACTAAGGAAGCTGTGAGTAGACCATTCCGTGGAACCTCTCCAGATAACGACAAGGTAGGAGATTGCCTACATGTGCTCTGGATAGCAGCTCCTCACAGGAGAGTATAGGACAGTGGTTTTCCATAAATTTGAGCACTGGAAGATAATGGAATCAGCCATCTTGTTTGCAATCACAGCAGACTCTTAAAGGACACTAAATTCGCAAACCTCAGATTCTAATCACTTTCCAAAATTTCCCTATTATCTATTCTAAAGCTATTAGAGACATTGAGAACAGATTTTTAAAAAGTTCATAGGGTAATTTTATCTTCACATCTGAACAAAAGATAAAGAATCCAGATAAATTTGGAATATTGATTTTTACTATGAGAGTTTGGAATTAAGTATAAAAAATGAACAACTCCTTATGGGAAACAAATTTGATTTGGTTATCCTGGCAATTGCAAGTTATAACAAAAGATAAGTGATGATTTTAGAAAATGGACACTAGAGGGACTAAAGATTTTAAGCAGAAGAAAAAGCTTGATGACAGTTAATTCTGGATTTATAGAACGATACAAAATGTTATAACATTGGAAGTACTAAAGGAGACCTTTGCAGAATGGAGCCAGCAACATCTGCCAGTAATGGTGTCTGCTTCTAAGGACAGACTATGCCTAAAAGATGTTAATAAAGGAATGACAGATGCAGAACAGATTTTATCTGATAAGGTAAAGTACAGAATGTGGGACTATAAATGACAAAGAGAATGATTTAGAAAAAGGATGCTTTAACTAGTTATCAAAAAAAAAAAAAAAAAAAAGGCCTGGCTGACGTTTTAAAAATTAAAAGGGGAATACAAGCAATAAACTAAAAGAATGTCCTCTTAGATGTTTTCTTATTGAATTTACAAAAGAGGCTTGTTAAAGTCTTGAAGAAATCTATGCAATGGGATAAAAATGAAGCGAAATCAAATCCTACAACAATATGACATCTGATTAAAGATTTAAACCAGTGTTTCTCAACTTTGACAATTTTAAGGCACGTGGACTTCAACCCCCAGAATTCCACAGCCAGCATTGCTGGCTGTGGAATTCTGGGAGTTGAAGTCCACATGCCTTAAAATTGTCAAGGTTGAGAAACACTGATTTAAACTGTAAAAGAAAATAAAAGGAATATAAAGTTGGTTTATTTGATCAAGATTAAAATAAGACATATTGTTGTAATCTTCTTATAACCTTTTACAGACCTTTGACTGACACCACGATTGAAAAGTTGATATTCATGGATTTGCTTACAGATAAGAGACAGGATGTGGCTCGAAGGGGTTGAGGTATTATTACATTTGTTTATATTCGCAATGAAGGTTGGAAGTCACTTCTTTATATATTCTTTTATTATATTTTTCCTTTTTTTCTTTCTTTCTTGTACTTCCTATTGTCCATTATCTTCCCTTTCTCTAAATTCAATCTGTATTAATTTTTACTACTGTAATTAAAATTCTTAATAAAAGTATATTTGAGAAAAAAATGTCCAAGATGGTCAGTGAAAACTGGGCCTTTGCTTTCAGACACAAACAGCATTAAAACTGATTTTAGTTTTAGTTAGGAGAATATTTGCAGCTCAGGGTTGAAATGAAAGCTCTTTGATGCTCTCTGGCTTGACTGTTCTCTTGCAGAGGTTTCATAACTTGAACTAGGTAACATCATCAGTGCTAGAACTGATTTTTATTCACTAAACTCCTCAATCCCACGTTTTAAAATTTTGCATATTGATTCTATACCGTAGGCCCTGCAATTATTTTATTTATGGCATCTGTATCACCATTTGATAATGATCATCAAGGTTGCATACAGCAAATTAAAAAGAAAATAAACATGTACATAAAACTAAAACAGCAACAAAATAACTCTATGTTTAAAAGCTGGGACGGGGCAGGGGGGCGCTCAGAGGCTCCTGTCCTTTTCCTTGCTTTGCGCCTCCTGAAACACCCACCACCTCAAACAAGCTAAGAACCGCTGAGGCCCAGTTCAAGGAGCCCACCCATTCATGGAAAGAGGAATTCCAGGGGTCCACGAGCCCCACCGCTGTCTGGCTGCCCATCTCTGTCTACGTTGAGATCCGGTGTTCTTGGCTCCTGGAGCCACCCTCGGAAGCAGCTCCAAACTTCCCCGACCGCTTGCAAGGCCATTTCAAAGGCAAACCGGGCGCAGGCACGCAGCGGGCGCAGGTTGGCAAACCGGAGGCTTCGGGAAGGACTTCAATTCCCTGAAATGTGTGCTTTATCTCCACCAACACAGTTTTTGTTTTTCTGAGAAATCAGGATGCTGCTCAATATACAGGGGGTCCTCAACTTACGACCACGATCGGGACCAGAATTTCTGCTGTTAAGCGAGGCAGTTATTGAGCTGTACCTGATTTTATGACTTTTTAAACCATGGTTGTAGGTGAATCACTGCAATTAAGAGAATTAGACAGTCGTTAAGCAAATCCAGCTTCCCCAATTGACTTGTCAGGAGACGCTGAGTAGGTCACAAATGGCTACGAAGGGACCCCTGGATGGTGTGGCCGTCACAGATCCGTGCTGGTTGCCAAGCAGTGGGGATGTTGTGACAGAGCGAGGATTGGTTGTCAGCCACTTTTTTCAGTGCTGCTGTAACTTCAAATGGTCATTAAATGAATGGCGGTCGGTCAAGGCCTATCTCTAATCCAGTTCTACCAAGCGTGAAAGCCCCCCCCCCCCCGCTGATGCATTTACCACATTAACCTTTGAAAACCCAAATTCAGAAGGACATGACAGACACCCCTTCCCCACTGGAGGGGTGAGGAGGAGGCCTGCAGATCCCAGCAGAGCCGGCCATCCGGGAGCTGTAAACAGAGGGGGAAACTGCTCAGTCTGTCATTAGAATCATAGAGCAGGAAGGGAGCTAAAAGGTCATCCAGTCTAACCCTCTGCACACAGTCCAGGACTCACCACAACAGATTATATAGCCTCTCCTTGAAAACTCCAGGGAAGGGGAGGGTTCTGCCTGGGACTACGCTAACCCTAATCCTAACCCCTTCACAGTTACGCCTCCGTTGCCTTTGTCACAAAAGGAAGGCAAAACCATCTCCAGGTGTCAGGATGGGATTCACAGAGAGCCTCCCTTGGGCTGCAGCAACCAGCAGAGCCATTTCCTATCCAGGGGTCAGGAGAGGGGAGGACCACTCAGCGCCCCACAAGGGAGGGCCTGGAAGCCTTTGAGAGAGACACCAGAGACTTCTGTAGAATTGCAATATTCTATTTGTCTTGAGATCTCTCAACTCCAAACGGTTTAAAAAAGGGAAGCCAGGCAGGGAATTTTCCCACCTGAAGCAGGAAGCCAGGCTCTTGGGTGGGAGAAGGCTTCCAGCAAAGGCCCCGCCTCTCTCAAGGTTGGAGAGATTCCCCCCAATCCATCTCATTCCTGACCTACTTAGTGGCGAGTCAGCCAAAGCATTAATGACTGAAGAGCCTCTGGCTAATTGCTGGCCGGGTGAGGCTGCTGGGTTACATAATCTAGCTCTTTTCTGCCAGGCGCTGGCACATCTGTGGGCACTGGCAGCCTCTGGCCACTGCTCGGGGCGGAGGTGTCATTTCTCACACTGCACTCAGGAAACGTTCCCTTCCCCACCCCATACATGTGCACAGCAAAGAGCAGAGGCTAAGATGGAGGGAGGGACTGGCCACCCCTGGGAAGAAATATCTACCCCCTCCCTGATGAAGGTCCAAGGGCCTGGGGAGAGGGTGACCCAAAAGTACCCCCCCTTGCTCAGAGCAAGATGGATTAAGGAAGGCCTGAGGTCGACCCCCCCCCCCCGCATATACCTTCAGAACCTCTGCCTTATTCTTCTTAATAATTGGGGCACCAAAGCCCTCCTAGGTCCTTGCAGAGTTGGAGGTCTTCTCAGAAAGTGCACACTGATTTTGAAAAGCATCTCCTCAGGCATGAAGAAGGCTGGGGGGAGGAGCGCCCTGGCACAGAGTCCCCCTTGCAGAACGTGCAGCTTGCATCGCTTGGAAGCCGGCCAAGAAATTGGAGTCCCAAGGGGGCAGTGGCAGCAGCGGCAGCAGCAGCAGCCCCATATTTGGGCAAGATGACCTCAGTTTGCAATGGCTTCACACACACACACACACACACACACACACACACACCGCACAGCCAGGCCTGCTGCTGCTGTTCGAAAGGGGCCTGCAGTGGGGAGCCGCCCGCTGAAACTGCAGCCAGAGGGATCAGCAGAAGCACTGTCCTGCGCTGGCCCAGATGTGCAGCTGCTTCCCTGTGAGTCAGCAACCTGTGAGAAACACACCACCCCCACACCAACGCGCCACATGCAAGGTGGAGTGACAGCCTGCCCACCTTCCCATAGCAACCAAGCGTGTGTGCACTTTCCTGGCCCACAAAGGCTGCAGCAAGAGTGCTGCTGTTCTGACAAGCAAGCCACAACGGGCAGCAGGTTGCAAGGTGCGCGAGGCCCCCTGCCAGAGGCGAAGGAGCTCCCACAAAGGCAAGCTCTCTTGGCAGTCTGGAAGGGGGACCAATGCAGGGGGGGAGACCCCAAGGGCCCTGCCGCCCCTAAGAGTAAGGGAGGGAGGATCCCTTTCCTGCTTACTTGCTCCCCCCCCAGGGACTCTGCAAGAGATCTTCCAAGATTCCAGGCCAGATTTCAGCCTTCCCACGTGGGATTGTGGAAACTGCTGGGGGTGCGATCACTGCAGATCTCACAAGAGGCCATCCCATGGTTATAAATACTGTGAGATATTTTTTTTAACATACGAAGCTTGACAAACTCTTTCTCCTCCTGACGTGAAGTCTGTACCTGAGCGTTTCAAGCAATCCTTCCTCCTTCCCTCCCTTCAGATCCCCATGAATGGATCTTTTCCCTCTTCCCAGTTAGGGCCGCCTATTGGGATAAGACAGGACTGTATGCTGCTTAAATCATATTCTTTTTCACGCACTTAAAATGCCTCTACAGAACTGCATTTTCCCAAAAAAAGAAAACTTGCATTAGAGAATAAATAGCCCATCAAACGCAATGCAGAATTAGGGTTGAAATCTAAATGTGGCTGGAGGTTATTGGCTTTCAGTTTAAGCATCCTTCCGCTGGCTGGCTTTCCAAGGAGTCGGTTCGTGATTTTACTACCTTCAGCTTCTTAATTTGCCCATTAGGAAGCTCTCCTGAAGCCTTTGGCAAAATCAATGCTGCTCTGTTCTCAATCCGCCCAGTTCTGCTCTTTAGTTCTGGCCCAGATATATTTAGGAGTCTTAGATTTTGTACTGATATTGAGCTCAGCAGCTCTAAGATGTCATTTAATTTTATCTTTCCATACTTGAAAACTTGACATACTGCAGAGGATGGGCATCCACTAAGTACAAAGGAAGTCCAGTGGCTAGAAATAAAGGCAATTCTAGCCGCATGGCGAGAAAGCGTAAAAGTCTGGCTCTCTTATGCCTTGGCCAAATCTCACCTGGAATCTTGCGGTTCCCCATCTACACCCCCAACACCACGTACAGACACGCAATCTAAGAAGACGTTAATGAACTAGATTATATTCAGAAGAGGTTGATGGGAAAAGGTGGAAAGAGAAACTTAATCAATATGACAGGTAGATACAAGAATTACTTACTTCGCATTGCTCCAAATCAGTGTTCCCCAGCCACTTTAAGAGGTGTGGACTTCAACTCCCAGAATTCCCCAGCCAGCATAGCTGGGAGTTGAAGTCCACAATTTTTGAAGTTGCCATAATTGAGAAGCACTACTCTACATGATAGAAACTGACCCAACAATGACAGAAAAAGGGAGGAATCTGAATTAAAAGAACTTTCCGACATGCAAACTAATCAATGGTGGGGCAAGCTGCCTACAAATGTGGTGGAAGCTTCTATGAAGGTTTCATGGCGAGGCACAATCGTCACCCATCCAAAATCTGCTGAAGAGCAGATTTTTGGCCTCAGCAGGCCGGGGACAGGCTGACCTTTGAATCCCTGCCTGCTTGGCAAGACAGCCAAGGCAGCGTCCTTCTGGATCTCGGCTGAAAGTTTTGATCCTGTCGATTCAATACTTGCCAAATTGAAAGTCCGACCAAAGTGGTTTCCTATGCTACCAAATGATGAAATTGCAAAAGAAGACATACGAAGGCGGAGCGAGAGGAGAGTCTGCTGTGGCGGAGCTGATGAGTCACCCCAAAAGAGGTGAGAAGTTCTGAGAACTTCGGAGGCAAAGTTGCTTTGCCAGAGAAAGGCGTGGAGAGGGGGGGGGGTCCCGGTGTCACCCAGCTCCAACTCATGAATATCATGCTAAGCTGGAAAGACACATTCTCTACGTGAGCTCTGGCTAAGCAAAAGGGAGCAATTACAATCTACACTATTTATTTGGATCCCTATTTGGATTCTGCCTGTAACTACGCTTATCCCTACTTCCTCCATGTCCAGATGGCCATGGGAGGAAACATTTACTGGCGTTGGCAACCTCTCTTCCCTACCTGGGGACAACAGCAGCTCTGTGCAACTGAGAGGGCACTTCCTCTCCCTTCCCATTAAGAAGAAAGGACCGTCAGGGGAGCTCAGGAATGGCCTCTGAGTGAAAGACACCTCCCTGTGCTTCCAGGTCAAAGGTCTGGTTTAAAAAAACAAAGAAAATGGACTTTTGAAAGCTTGCAGAAACTTGTTTTTGCTTATTTCTGCTTTGACAAACAGGGGAGGAGGAAGGTGCTCTCCTGTCAACGATCCCCACACCAGATCCCCAAAGCCTTTGCAGCAGCAAGCAGACATGGCCAGGAGACTGGCAACCATCATGAGGGTTTTTCTTGGGGCCCCATGTGGAAGAGGAATTAGAATTTCCAAATCCATGGAAGCATTTGGGCTCTGGGTTCCAGGAAAAGATGGGCTGTCCTGTCGAAAGGCTGGCAAAATTGGTGGGAATTGAAAAACAAAATCCCTCCTGTTTATCATAAAACACTGGAGGTTAGACTAGAGGACCTCCAAGCTCCCTTCCAACCCTATTATTCTGACTACATTCCATCACAGTGAGACTGTCTAAAAGCTGAGCAAAAGAACAGGGTGTAGGAATATGGGACCAATTTAATGTGGGACACGTTTATTGCAAAAAAAGGACCAGAGATGACACGATAGCAGCATTCCAATATCTCAGGGGCTGCCACAAAGAAGAGGGAGTCAAGCTATTCTCTGAAGTAACTGAAGGCAGGGCAAGAAGCAACGGATGGAAAGAGAGGAATAACCTTAGAACTAAGAAGAAAGTCCCTGACAGTGAGAACAATTAATCGGTGGAATGACCTGCCTCCAGAAGTTGGTGTGTGCTCCAACACTGGAGGTTTTCAAAAGAGATTGGACAACCATTTGTCTGAAACGGTATGGGGTCTCCTGCTTGGCCAATGGGTTGGACTAGAAGACCTCCAAGGTCCCTTCCAACTGTTGTTCTGTTATCTTTCTTCTGAGAGTAAAGCAGAAGATGAACAGTTGCAGGAACTGGGAATGTCTAGTCTAATGAAGAGAAGGACTGGGATGACATGAACAATTAATCAGTGGAACGACCTGCCTCCAGAAGTTGTATGTGCTCCATCACTGGAGGTTTTCAAGAAGAGACTGGACAGAATGGTGTAGGGTTTCCTGCCTTGAGCAGGGGGTTGGACTAGAAGACCTCCAGGGTCCCTTCCAGCTCTGTTATTCTACTTGGATGTGGACTCCTTAGACATGGGAATGGCTCCACCTGGGTGGGAAAGGAGTTGCGTTCGCTGTTCCATCTGTCCCATGACTGTTCCTCTTCCAAATGTTCAAGCGATGAGGAGCTCCAACTAGGGGAACCCAAACAGGAGCAAATGGGAGAGGCAGAACTGCACTGCTGGCCATCTTGTCAGCCCTTCAGTTTCTTCCCTGTCAGGCTATAGCTCCAGGCGGCCATCTTGGGGAAGAATTATGGGTCACTGGTTGGTCCAAGGAATGGCACCAATTCAACCAGGTCAACGTGGTTGAGGCACCCTTGATGCCATTCCCAGCACAGGACCAACAAATGGCCCTAAAATGATCAAAACGCCATTTCTATGGTTCCGTATTTTCACCCACTCTTGATGAGGCATCTTGGACATGACTTAGGTGATGCCCACCCCAACCACCCCCAGGAATTGAAAAATGCTCACATGGAGGACAGAAAGCTGGTAAACCTGGGTCCCCGGCAGTTATCTGAGATGCCCCAATCCAATCCCTTGTTCCCTCCAAAGGCAAATTCTGTTGCTGGGGTCCACAGCCACCATTGGGACTCAAGAGCGGCCGCAGCCTTTTGCAGGGCTCACTGGGGTCGTGGCCTGCTGAAAGCCGTTTTATTCCCACAGCCTCTTCCCTCCTTCCTAGAATAAGCCTTGGCTCCTGGCCACCCAGGGCTGGGCCAGGCTCCCAAAACTTTCCCAGCAGGGACCAGCGAGGTGGGAGCAAAGGTTTTGCTCACCTGCCGGAAGGCGGCTTCTTCCCAGCCCAGCAAAGCCCAGCCTTTCTGAGAAGACCGCCAAGGAGGTCAGTGCCGCCTTCTTAACAGACCCACCATCTGTCATCACAATAAATGAGCCCTCTGGACTGCCTCATTCTTGTAAGCCATGGAGCAAAATTGTTTAGCGCCACTCCAGAAGTTAGAGAAGAGAGAAGGGGGTGAAATGGCAAGGACGAAGATTTCAAGGGGCCTCCAGGAAAATGCTCTGTTCAGCAGGGAAGGCTGGGCTCTCCTTCCCTGGAGCCCTTAGGGCAGGGGTGTCAAATTGCTGGCCCGCAGGCCGGATGCATCATAGTGAAACTGCGCCCACCCCATTGCTGGCAATGGAAACAAAGTCATGATAGGTCACAAGACGTCACATGATGTTGCGAGTTTGACACCCCTGCTTTACGGAGAGGCTGGATGGGCCTCCTTGCTGGCTTCTGTATTTCCTGGGGCTGCTGTGAACCCAGCGCTGGCAGGGTTGAGGACGGGCTGGATCAACTCCAAGATGACAGTCAGCCAGCAAGATGGACCAGACCAAGAACCCACTCTAATTCCACAGGAAGGCTGAAACTATCTTTATGGAGATTGGCTATAAGAACAGAATCTTGCAAATCTCATTGCGCTGAACCTCCCCATCCCCTTCTAATACTTCAATGAACTGGGGGGTGTGTGTGTCTTGCAGATTTCAGCTTGTGTTCCACCCCTTGTCAGTTTGCTACTGGAGCTGCCACAGCTCTGACCCAGACCATCATCCTTACTCTTTGCAACATCTCCCAACTCTCACCAAACCCCATCTGCTTCACCATGCGACCTTTTCATGATTATTTCCCAACTTGCCAATGGCAACAAAGGTTGGATTCACATATCACACTAAGTCAACCCAAACAAACCACATTGTGACTGAGTTCACAAACCGTGCCAATGATGGGCTAGAAAATAAGGCCCTCTCTCCCACTCTCCTATGGGAAAGGGCTTCCAAGGGTGCTGCTGTCTCTCAAAAATTAGACCTCAGAAAGGAAGGAAGGAATTTTTGCTCAGGAAAGCTCTGGTTGAGGGCAGCTGCAGTGGGGGCAGAGGGGGGAGGACGGCAGCTTCTCAGAGTTTCTCTAACCCCTCCCCCCCTCCCCCCCCCCCCGTCCATTATGGGAAACCGGAGGGCTCTGTCCCTTGAGGAATTCGGTCCGGCTGGCAGATCTCTACCCAAGGCAAGGCCACTGACCGCTTCCGCTGACGCGCAGACTGGCCCAGCCTCGGCCTGGCAGGCTGAAGCGACTGACTGATTTTATTGCTCCTCATCATGAGGGCTGCCATGAGATAAAGAGCCAGGCGGAGCCGAGCAGCCCCTCTTAGGCCGAGGACCAAGTAGGGGCATGTCTGGTAGCAGCTCTGGGTCTCCAGGGCTCTGGGCCAGGGAGGGGGCGGGGGCACCTGACCCGAGGGGGGCCTCCCAACAGCTGCCCTCCACAGCCAAAGGCTCCTTCCGTGCTTCCTGAGGTCAAGGAGCAGCAGGCAGGAGCCGAAGGCAAATGGCAGATCCAGACAAAAGCCTCAGCCCAGGAGGAGACCTGCTCTCCGCAGGGTGGGGAGCGGATAAGGCTGAGCTCAGAGCTCCTACAAACCTAACCCACGCCCTCCCTCTCCCAGGCTTGGGGATGGCCCAGTCATCCTCCGCAGTTTCGGCCTGGCGACCAGATGTGAGCCAGAGGCTTCTTCTGTAAAAGGGTCCACAGAGTTCTGGGGCGGCTCTCATCCTCCGCTTCAGCCAGATGCCTCGTGGGAACTAAGACATAGCAGCTGAACCTGAAAGGCACAGCAAGTAACCACCTTATGGCTACTATGTGTAAGAGAGCTCCTGAGTGCAGCTGTGCTCTTCCCTAGGTGAGCATTCAGGAAATGGAGAAGGGAGGGAGGGAGGGATCCTGTGGATGTGTTTTTCCTCCCAACAGATTACAGGAGGTCATTCAGTGACCATTCAAAGTTACTTTGGCGCTAGTCCCCAAGTTATGGCCCACTGCAGCACCCCTGCAATCATGTCATCTTTACAACCACATCACATAGTGATGTAAATTCCTGTCCATCTTGTAGTCATAAGCCGAGGACTGCAGCCAACCTCACTAACTCTGCTCCTTGAACTGCTAACTGGACACCAGTGAAGGATTAATGGATAAAAGGAAGAACAGGCCCCCATTTGCAGTCCACCTTTTTTCCCACAGCTGGCCAGATGGGGGAATCAGCTGTGTCCTATCACAACTCTTGTTCCACCTGTTAAAGTGGCCTTTTTCTTATTCCCAAGGAACACAACAACCTACAAGCTGCCCGCTCCTTGCCCTTGGCAGTTGATGCTGGCTATTTCTGGATGTCTTAGCCAATACTCACTGCTAAGAGGCAATTGGGAAACGCTTCTTAGAAAACTCTCTGAACTCTGATATCGAGACATTCCACAAGCTGTGTGATTTGAATGTGGGTCTTTTCCTCTAGCTACACCATACGGGCTTTCACACAACCATTCCAACTCCTCAATCCTTTTGTTGCCTCCTCTGCTTCCACAAGATGCTTGAGACAATGAGAAGACATCACGATGACCTCCAACCTGGGTGCCCTACAGATTTCTTTAATGTATTTATGGTACCTGCAATTTTATTTTCCGTATCTATCTTAAAGTACAGTCGAAATAACTAAGTTTCCATTTACTTAGCCTCTGATAGAGAATTGATGCCAACAGCTACACATAACCCAAGGCCCATCTCCTATATCTCAGCAGCTAAGGCAGCCCCCTCCCAGCCCCCCACTCTGAAAACAGGTGCCACCCAGAGAGAAAGCAGGAAACATCTGCCTTTACAACCAAATCCAGCTGGAGACAATCCAGCTGTTGGGTGGTGACGCAGATGGGTGCAGAAATAATACTCTCAAAGGAATTTATTTTTTCCTATCATCAAATCAGGACCCGGAACAGGCAGTTCTTCTCTCAAGAACTGCCACCAAGTAACAAAACAAAAATCCTAAGAAAGCCAGATGCAAAATGCAAAGAATCAAAGATTTGGATCTCAGTAAACAACTGGCACTGGAGTGCCAAAGCCAGAAGCATCCTATCCGAAAAAGAAGCTTGGCATCAGATGAGCTGCTCAAGGGGGAAAGCGGAAGGAACCCCTCTCTCACAAGTCAGCTGGACGAGACCCCAGCAATGAAGTTGGCTGCAGCCACTCTCTCACGTCCCCAGAAAAGCTGCAAAAACGGGGAGGGGAAATGGAAGAATATTGGGAGCAGGAAATGTGGCTTTTGGACAAGCTGATTTCAAAGGTAACTTCCAGAGATGCCGAGGAAGAAGAGAATTGCATCCTAAAGCCTGGGAAAAGGCCTGGAAAATTTGAGTCCCTCTTTGATAAAGACAAGACAACCAACAAACGTGTCTGAAGACGTTCAGTTCCCATCAGCTGGTCAAGCCATCAACCCAGCAGCTGCACTCACCAAAAAGCACTCATCAGTGCTTCTATGTGCTGCAAGACTTAACTCTAGGTCAGGGATGCCCGACCTTGGCAACTTTAAGACTTTTGAGAGAGGCCAGGAACCTCTTATCCCTTCACCAAATAATTCCTGATTTATCAATGTGAAGAACAGCAGAAGACCTAGACCAGGGTTATCCAACATGGGCAACTTTAAGACCTGTGGACTTCAACTCCCAGAATTCCCCAGCCAGCAAAGCTTTGTAGAGCTGGCTGGGGGATTCTGGGATTGAGATTCACAGGTCTTAAAGTTGCCAAGGTTGGATAACCCTGGTCTAGGTCTTCTGCTGTCCTTCACATTGATAAATCAGGAATTATTTGGTGAAGGGATAAGAGGCTCCTGGCCTCTCTCAAAAGTCCATGAAAGGAAAAGAACTGCCCATCTTCATTTTGAATTTTGCTTTATCTGGGGACAATTTAGGAATATACAGGGACGCATCCCTCAAATATTGCCTAGTTATTGCCCTGTCTCTCATTACCCAATCTGCATGAAACCCTCAGTGGCCAGGGGACCAGGAACAATTGGCCCAAGGAAGTAAGTTGGCTGGAGAACCCCGACCCCAGGTGCTCTTGGCTGGAGTCTGAAAGGGAGTGGCTCAAGTGCCCCCCCCCTTCCAGTCTATGGCTCTTTCTACAACTCTACCTCTCGCTGTATGGTGAACCTGGATCCTCCAGATGTTCCCTCCACACTATTTGCTTGGCTCCTCGTGGCTGGGCTTCCTCTGTGCCAGTGCTCAGTATGTATATAAGGTCTTCATTCTGTAATCTGAAGGTTTAATTCTTGCATTGACTGGAGATTTGCTTCCTTTCTGTTTCTGAAAGGTGGGGAAGGCTCAAGGAGGCATCTTCCCCTCTTGCTGTGATTTGCTTCTCCTCGGAAATGCCTGTCTTCCTGAGGAGGGGCTGAGCTCCCTTTGGATCATCCCTGCAGCTGTTGATCCAGCAACAAGTACAGGAGGAGGGTCAGCCATCTGGACACCCCCAGGAGCAGCAGAATTTGCTCGTCAGAGCCATCAGATCATCTCTCCACTTTAATGGTGCATACAGACACCTATCAATTCTGAATTTGGGGGCCAACAGAAGGAAAAACACCAGCATTATCCCTTCAAGAGCAGAAGCTGGAGTACACAAACCACAACCACGAGCTCAAACTGCAGCACAATGCTAGTGAATTATAAAATTGGCTCCCGTGGTTGTAACAGAGCAACCAAAGGATACAACCTGTTCCCGAGGAACAAAAACAGTCAGAAGGGAGGGGCTGGACTTGAAAAACATTCCCACATATCCAGGAGAACATCTGCACCAAAGGAGGAATAAATAAAGGCAATATGGCTGTATGACTCCTCCAGCCAAGGAGAAGATGTGGATGAGGTCTTCAAAAGCAAATTGCAGATCTTTCAAATAAAGATGAGATTGTATTGGTGGAGACACCACCTGGCCTCCAGAAGTAGTGGATGCTCCAACACTGGAGGTTTCTAAGGACAGATTTGACCACCGTTTGTCTGAAATAGTATAGAGAGTCTTCTGCCTGACTTCTAAGGTCCCTTCCGGCTCTGTTATTCTGTTAAAGAAACAAACCAGCCCAAGATGGGCCTTCCAGGAAATCCCCGATGTATCTTGCTGATGACTTCCTCCTTTAGACAGTGAAGGAAAACACAGAAGGATAATCTACCTTGAATTGACACTAATCAATTGAGAAGACATTGTTGGGGACAGAGAAGTAGCAAGAATCTTAGATGGAAAGGATCACAGGATGCTTGGTGTTCTTGATTTTAAGGGAAACTACAGCAGTCCTCATTCACTGACCAGAGTTGTAGTTATGGCAGTCACAATGTCCCCGTGGCTGTGTGGTTGCAGTTTCGGTGCTCGACTGCCGGCCTGCAGTTAAGAGGGCTGTAGCATCCCATTTGCAACCTTCACTGATGGCTTCCAACAAAGTCAGTGGGGAAACTGCCAGCAGGTGGCAAATGGCATCAAATGATTTGTTAGGATTTGCCTAACGACGGCAACCACAACAACTGTTGTTGTAAAGTGGCACAGTCACATGATATCACCCTAGATCACTTAGCGACAGAGTCATTAAGGGAGAACTATCTGTAAAGCCAAGCCTATTTAAATATGTATTTCGGACTTCAAGGAAGGCGACAGGAGCACTAAGGGAAAGCAAGCTAATGGGAAAAGGAGCTCACTAAAGGAGATCCTAACGGCACAATTGTGAGCAATTCCAACAATAAGAAAAGGCAGAAAATGCCAGAATGGCTCCCCTAAAATCTTAGGGAAAATCAGGAAATGAAAAAGGAAACACTCAGAAATGGGAAGTCAGACCAGTGAGTGGAAGTGCTGCGTTGGGGTCAGAAAAGCTGCAGCTCAGAGTGAAGGGAGGCTAGAGCCACATGCTCAGAACCACAAAAAGCTAATACAAAATGTTAAACGTGACAATGAAAACGCAGAGCGACTCAATTCCCAATTTTGGGTCAGTCCAATCCAACTAGAGGATTTTTATTTTACCAAATAATTGTCAACAGGAAAACAGGGCAGAAATGGAGGTAGACGAAAACTTCAGAAAAGATAACCTTTATTGTCTTTTTTTTTTTTTACTATGGACACAACGACATACATCAAAAATGAAATTTAGTTGCCCGCTCTCAAAGTGAAACACATACATGACACACACCTAAACATACTATGTACAACATATGTATAGACCCACACCCCTACATATACATAACAAATAAATATTAAATGAAACTATGGCTGAATCTGGATGTTCTGCTGCGGATACCACGAAGCCCCCTCCTCCCAGAACGTTAACAGGGAAAACAGATTGTGAAGAGGATGTGTAGTGTTCCAGATGATCTTACGGACCCTGCTCAAGCAATGCTTCTGTGCCATGTCCTGGATGGGAGGGAGGGAGCTGCCAATGATCTGTTCGGCCATCCTCACCACTCTCTGCATCGCCTTCCTGTCTAAAGCAGGGATGCTTCCAAACCAGACTGTGATGCTGTAGGACAGGATGCCCTCGATCGTCCCTCTCTAGAAAGTGGTCATGACAGGGGAAGGAAGATGTGCTTTTCTCATGCAATGCAGAAAATGCAGGCACTGCCGTGCCTGCTTCACCAGTGTCCCCCTGTTGAGCGACCAAACCAGCCTACTGGTTAGCTGCACACCCAGGAATTTGATGCTGGTAACCATCTCCACAGGTGAATCATTAAAAACCTATTTATTTTGAAGGAGTTGGAATCTCCAGGGCTAGATAAACTGAATTCTAAGATGCTGAAGAATGAACTGATGGGACGGTGTGTTTTTTATATATTATCTTTTGAGAAATCTTGGAGATACAATAAAATGCCAGCGGACTGGAAGAGGACAAATCCCGTCCCCATCTTCAACGGAGGATCTAGAGGATTTCGAGACTTCAAAACCCTGGAAGGATACCACATTGGCCCAACGGTGCTTCTTCCAAGGCAACTGGACTTTCGCTTCTCATCCAAAAAGCTTCTTCAGAGAAAGCACTTTTGGGACAACTATGACCCGGATCTCCACAGTCATTTAGTGGTATCACTTTGACTGTGTAGGACACGTTTAAGCCAAAGGCACGCAGATTCCAAATGGCTACAAGGAACAGCCCCCAAACAGAAATGCGGGTGGACTGTGCAGCTCAGAGCCCAACAAGCGTTTCCCCTGGATTAGAGAGGCTGGGATAATCCTATTCAACAGGCCTTCCCATCCCGGGCACCAGGGTGGGCTCCCCGCCTCAGCAGCTCCTGGTTCCACGGCAGTCCTGTTTCCTCCTGAGAAAAAAGCTCCAGCCTCCAGGCCGTTCCCAAGATCACTTCTGCATTCTGTGTGGACCCCAGAGACATTTTCAGAAACCAAAAGTGGTCACTGGATGCAGTCCAGCAGTTTCTTTGCAAGCTCCAGAGAAAGTGACAGGCAGCATCTTAAATAGCTTGTTTTCTGGAAAATGGAGATTTCGTGACAAGCCAGACCCTTAGCAGCAGTCCTTTGGTGAGACAACGCACAAAATACCTCCAGTTCCAGCTATGTCCCAAACTTTTGGCAATGCTTTGCTACAAATTGGTGCCTATCGGGCTTCCACTGTCCCATCCTCAAGATGAGGCATTCTTCAAGAATTTGCCAAAAGTATACAGGGCTCTGGCACAGGAGCCATCTCCATCACCGCACCCAGCCACCAACTTCTTCTGCCCTGCTTGAAATGGCGACGGCCGCAACGCAGGAATCACTCCACAAGTTCAGTCTCAGTTCTGTGACGCCAGCTATGGACGGCCGTCTCTTCAAGTGGCTTTGCTGGAGCTTCACTCTGGGCAGAAAAAGGGGCCTAGCCCACACTTATGACCCCGAGTGGCCAGCAGGCTCCTCATATCCCAGGCCTCCGGTTTTGGAGAGAGGACAGAGCAGGACAACCAAGTCTCTGCTGCTATTTTTAAGCAAAGTACACAAAACAAACCCAAAAAAACGCCTGGCTTCTCTTAAAGCCTACGAATGTGCATTTAAGCTCCAAATTTGGGAAGGAGCAACGACACCTCCTCAAAAACCTGGATTTTCACTCAAGCAGGCTATTTCCAAGGACTCTTCTGAAACTGGATTCAGCATGCTACAAATTTAGTTGGTTCTTTTGAAAACCTACAATGGTATACGGCTCTGGTGTGTAAGACCAGTTATAAGGGGAGGAAAAGGCAGGGCAGTTCTGACCTCAAAAACAGCTAATAAAAATAACAGAGAGAAAAAAAATAAGCCAGATACACCAGAACTAATTGTTTTATGCAGACTGCACACAGCCCTTCGGGCTCCATATAAAGTGACCCCAGAGGATTCTGGGAAAGGCGGCTTTGTGAGAATTGCAAGAAACTTGCCAAGGTCAACTGGCTTGCCAAAGGGGGCTTGGTCAACTCTGCCTCCTGGGCATTTGGATGGCACCTGCTAAGCCCTAAATGTGAAGGAGTCCTCCTGCTAAGCAAGAGACAGATGGAAAGGTGAGTCTGCCCAGGTAATTTCTAGAAGAGAGACTGTAGGAGAAGCACCAAATTAGTCTACAGTGGCAAAATATCAGAAATCTTTTCCAAGAAGAATGAAAACGAATACCAATAACATTTACTCTGCTTCATAAAATGTATTTTTCAGACTCTCAGAGGGGGGGGAGGGAGGGAGGGAGGGATACACACACACACAAACGTATTTTTATAACCATTAAGGATAGATAGATAGATAGATAGATAGATAGATAGATAGATAGATAGATAGATAGATAGATATAGATATAGATATAGATATAGATATATAAAAATCAAGAGCTTAAGAGAGCAGGAAAAGAAGACAAATGGAATCTCCAGGTCCAGGTTCACCTCAAGCATGAAATTGCACATCTTTTAGCAAAAATTCACGCCGTGTCCTTAATGCTTGACCTCTGTCCAGAGGGCTGGAAAGGGGCCAACGTTACACCATATTTTTTTTTGCAAAAGAGATCCACAGAAAATGAAACTGGTAGTATTGTTATTATTAAAAGATTTAAAAACTCAAGCATACGAAAGTCAATTGGCACGGTGGTTAAGGCATCAGGCTAGAAACCAAGCTAGTCTTGCCTTGGGCACTAAGCCATCTGGGTGACCTTGGGTCAGCCACTCTCTCTCAGCCCTAGGAAGGAGGCAATGGTAAACTTCTTCTGAAAAACCGTGAGAAGAAAACTGCAGGGACTTGTCCAGGCAGTGGCCAGAAGTCAGGACTGACTCAGAGCCCCTCCAGTCCCACCTGGATGGATAAGCATTGCAAAAGAGAAAGAATCAACGTGTTTGTGGGAAACTTCAATTACGTCTTGCTAATCTCTTACAATTACACAGGCACACCGTTGCAGGCAATCTGAAGTCTTTGTTAATTGGTATTTTTTGAAAGACTCACGGCAACCTTTCTTAAGAGCTCCTAAATAGACTTAAAAACCATAGGGCAAGAGGCCCTCTTAAAAATCAGCAATAGATTAAAGAAGTGAATACAGGTAATAAGTATTCTCGCAAGACGTATGCAAAAAAGTAATTTCCCATAGGACCGTGTTTTTTGAAGGTTCATAATGTGAAATATTTAAAATATTTTAATAATCTTTTCATCAAGAGGAGTTGAGCAGGGAAGCTGATGACATCAAATTATTGAGGAATAAAATCCACTTTTCATACCTGTCCAGGTGGATTTGTATCCAGTGAGAATTATCCAGAAAGAGGAAAGGAAGGTGGAGGGCCAGTTTGTAAAAGGGCACATTCCTGGATGGGGTGTTAGGAAACAGACTGGAATACCAATCAGAACTGTTGTCTCTTCAGACAGGGGGCCAAGCCAGGAAAGAACCAGGAAGGACAATCCACAAGAGCGGTTCTGCATGGAACAAGGCCATCTTGCTGCCCTTCTATAGAACGATTCGGGGGGGAGGGGGGGTGGGTCTCCTGCCTTTTCAGAAACCTAGAAACCAACATGGCAGGCTGGAGAAGGGGGAACCAGGCAAATACAAGGAAGCCCTAATTCTTGAGAGACACGAAGGTGGTGCGATGAACCCTGTGTCGTGGGAAGACATCATCCACCCCAGGGGCTGCTTTACACTTCAGCTGCTGTTTCTAGCAAGGAGACCATGGAAGGAAGGGACCAGTCTTCCTACAACCTACTAAAGGAAGTTGGCAATCGTTCCAGCGTGTTTGCAGACCCTGACATATTTGAGGGGCAGTCACCCCTTCAGCCCCCATAAGCTCCATTTGGTGTCCCGCAGGACCTTCAGTGAGCCACCTGTTCATTCCTCAGGATTTGCACGATGCAGGTGCTCTACCGTCGTGGACGGAGAAAGCACCAACTGGAGCAGAACCATCAGAGCAGACAGGAGAAGGATGTCCTCGCCTCAACTGCCATGTGGTGCCTGCAAAAGGAAACGGTAAAGCCAGGCAAAGGGCTGGCCTCGGTCAGGAAGAGGATGGGGCCCCTGGATTCTGGGGCCTCTGCGTGGCCCCATCCTTTGAGCGAGGCTTGTGAGTGACTTAGAACTAGATCCACGGAGGGGACTCTGCCCTGAGAGCGCCGGCCCTTCTGCCTGGAGCACCCAGAGGCATCTCTTGCTCAACACCTGAAAGTCACATCCAACTTGCAGCAACTTTTCTTTGAATGTTTCCCAGTTCGCTAAAAGACTGACAAAATGTTCCATTCTCACCCTTTCACATCTTTCCTGCCAAAAGTCTGACAAATTATTATTTTTTTATTGTTTTTATATGTATAAAGTAAAACAAAAATTGCCACAGAAACTATCAGGACGTTGTAAAATCAGCATAGATATTTCTGGAGAGGAAGAGAATGTTAGAGCGGGAACAGTAAGCTGGGATAGAAAAGTGGAGAAGGAAAAGAGAAGGATGCCTTGTTTTGACATGACGAACACTGGCAATGGCTCTTTAGAGCTACGGAACGGTTAATACAGAGGCTGCTGGGAGGCTCACCTGCTCTGACCTCTGTGGAAAAGAGGCTCTTTTGGCCAGCCTAGCAGAAGCGAAGGGACGTGGGAGCCAAGGTCATCCTTGGCTTCTTCCCTCCTGCCTCCCTTGACAAGCCCTCACAAAGCAGCCGCAAGGCAGCCTCCTCAGCCTGGTGACTAAGAATCCTTACATAAGAGAGCAAGGGAGGCGTTCTTACGGCATTTATGATGCCCTCTGCACTTAAAGGTATTTCTGCTAAAGCCCAGCCTTGCTGCCCAACCCAGCCCAGGCAAAAGCCTCTTTTGGCTGAAGTCACAATGCCTCTTCAGCTTGAGTTTGGGGGGCAGCTGCATTTGCCCGCAGGATAAGGGCTTTTGATTCACAGCCCCTGGGTCTGGCCAAGACTGTCCAGAGCTTCACACAAATTACACACGACAGATCCTCTCTCCCCGTGTCTTTTAAATAAGGGGCCCTCGTAGGTTCTTCGGTGGAAGCATCAGCCAGCTAGGTCAGCTCAGCAGCGGCAGTAGGCACACAACTACATGTAATACACAATCAACACAGCTCTCTTGAGTTTCAACCAGGGAAGAAGGGACGGAAACGTAGCTGCCCTCCCAAACCAATGCTTCCCAGTTTCGTGGGTGCCTTTTTGCCAGCAACAATCATGCGGTAGAAATGAGTCTGGATTTCCAAGGCCGCCTAATCAGTCAATGGTCAGAACAGGATTTAACCCTTGGGCTGGGGGCTTCTCCATCTTTCATCCCCTGTGCCCAAAGGCTTCCAACGTTCCACTGCAAAGCAACAGAAAAGACTTTCAAGCCCATCTCTGCTCCCAAGACCCCAGCCCTAGGGGACCCCCCCCCCAGGCTTCCGGCTCTTCCCACCTCCTGCTGCTCAGATTCTGGAGTTCCCGTTGTAGATCAAGTAAAGAAGAAGGGAGACTTCTTAAACTGAGGGGTCCCAACATTTAACCAAGGGGCGTTTCTGGCTGGCTCAGGACTGACTATCAAAGGCAAATGCCAGATTCTACCGATTCCGGTTGGCCCTGACTTTGTTGGTCAACAGTCTCTCTCGCTCCTAACCAAGGCAAAGGCCAGGGAACCCAATTAAAGTCCCAGTCACCAATGGCTTCAAGCTCCTTCTGGGAGGAAGGGGTGGGCCACCCTCTGGGCATGGGGGGTGGGGGTGGGGGGGTCCTCCAAGAGTCTCATTAAGGAGCTGCTCCTCAAGGAAGTCCCTCTGAGCCTGTACAAGCCGAGCTCCTTAATGAAGAGGCAAATTCTGGGACCTGTCTCTGTGTGAGTGACAGCCCTGGTCTCCAGGGCATCAATCATGGCTCCCCAGGGCTGAGAAATGATGTTCCCACATTGGCATCCTGCCATCAGGGCATGTGACACCACTGACAGCCCAGGAGGACAGGTGTCCCTCTGCAGCGGCTAAAGCTGCCGGTTCCAGCTGGCGACTTGGCCTGCACTTCAGTCTCCTCCCAGGGCTGCTTCGTCCTGGCCGAGCGCACAGCCCTCCCATGGCTGTCTGGCCCCTCAGAGCCACCACAGAGGGCAGCCGATACCTCCTCTGCAACTCCACACTCAACATTCACAAGCCGGCTCCGAGGACTGCACAAGCACTGCACAAGCAACTCTCTTACCCTGACAGTGTCTCCCCAGCCCGCCCCCCTCAGCTGAAAAGGCTCCAGGGAGGGAGCTTAACAGGTGAGTAGCCTTAAAGACAAGCAGCTGTGACACAGGAGGAAAAAGAAAGCAGTGGGGGAGGAGGGAAAACTCCCACCAGTGTTGCTGTCCAGAGCCATTTCAGGCCTTGACATTTCAGGCAAGCCTCCTTCTGCAGAAGCTCAGTGGGGGGGGGGAGGACTGGGAGCTTTGCCTGAGCTCCACTGCCAGGCCAAGGCCTCTGCCACCAGCCACAGAGATGCTGGCAAGGGAATGGCACCCCACTCTCTGGACTGTCGTCTAATGATGACCAACTGCCCCATTTTTCCCATTGGGGGGGAGGGAAAACCACATTACACAAAATAAAAAAACACTTCAGCCTGTCATGGCTGCCTCACGAAGGGCTTGCAACATAGGAAGGAAGGAAGGAAGGAAGGAAGGAAGGAAGGAAGGAAGGAAGGAAGGAAGGAAGGAAGGACATTTGGCTCGGGCACCGCGGACACTCTTTGTATGACACCCTTACACCCATTATAAGGCAAACTAAATATCAGCCAGTTCTGGGAAAAGCCAAGAGCCTTGTTGAAGCCCCATCGAAAACACACCCATAATCTTAGGCAGGGAAGCGAGGCCAGATGCAACCAGCCCGTTTGCCCAAGAGCCAGCCTGGGTAAACCTGCCATTCCTCTGGGCAGAAAACTGCCAGGAGGCGCCGAGGCAGCTGGCAATTCCCACCGCTCTGCAAAGGGTGCAGGGAAACCAGGGGCAGGAACGCAGGACAGCTTCCCATCTCTCCCTTCCTTTCACTTCTGCCATTCAGATGCCCGTCTTCTTAAGGACAAACAAAACAGCCACCAGGCTTTTCCAGGAAATCAGGAACTACGTTTTCCAGTTGGAGCTCAGATTCAAACAAGCTACGCTAGGAACTAGTTCAGAGAAATTTTAAACCTCTACATTTGACGCAGAGGGAAGAAAGCACAGCTACTCCTCAACTTACGACCACAATTGGCACCAGAATTTCCCTTCTTAAGCAAGATGGTTGTTAAGTGAGTCACGCCTGATCTTTGCCTTGGTTAAGCAAATCACTGGACTTGTTAAGCGAATCAGGCTTTGCCCATTGGCTTTGCTTGTCAGAAGGCTGGGAAGGTGGCAAATGGGGGGGTCACGTGACCCCCCCAGGGCATTGCAGCCATCCTAAATTCATGCTGGTTGTCAAGCACTTGAATTCCGACCATGGGGCGTGGGGGAGGCTGCAGTGATCACAAGAGTTGAGAGTTTCTTCTCCAGGTGCTGTTGCAATTTCAAATGGTTGTTAAATGAATGGTTGTAAGTCAAGGACTACCTGTACTTAGGAAGCATGTGCGTGTGATAAAACAAGAGCCAAAAATAAATGGGAAACCCAAGAAGCTGACTGGCTGGAGGCGATGATATCCTGAAAAAGTGATGAAATGTTTAAAAAACAAAAGGCCCTGAAGCAGCCTGTGGATGTTGTTATAGAGTTAATTACATTTGCTTTTATTCTTTCCTTATCTCAACCGTTTAATTTTTTTTTTAAATGGCTTATTATTTTGTACTCTATTTCTTTGCTTGGTAGAATGGAGTTCCCCGCGAAAGGTCAAAATAGGATGGGGCCAGCTCTATGCTGGTAGGCAAGACTCAACAAGAGGCAGCATCTGGCCGACCTGGTCTGGACTGGGGCGCTAAGCGGGGTTGGGCATGGTTAGTTTTGGATGGTGCTGGTGCTGGAGTGGAAGAAATCAACTGCTCTTGTACTGCTGCCCAGAGAAGGGCAGGAAGGGAAGACATTCTTGAGGCTAGACACCACCCAATGCAGACAGAACTTGGCATCGGCTTTCCCAGGAGAACAGCAGCACTTCGAGCCTCAGGGGCCTCAGTCACTCATTGTAGAATAGCGACTTGATTGAGCAGCTCCTTTGCAAAGAATGCAGAGAAGCTGATTGGTATCCAGGTCATAAGGATCTAAAAAGTGTTGAAAACATCAGCTCCCTGACCAAGAATCTCTCCACAGAGTTTGATGGGCTGGTGAGGGTTCTGCTGCTGCTAATTTCTCCCCAAACTTACCAAGACTCACCCTAACTGGTTGCAACTGGAATGACTCCATGCTTCCCAGTGACATTTACACTGGAGATTGGCCATGGGCTGGCACAATAACCCAAAGCTCCCCCTGAGACAACAGGCTTGGACCACGGGCCTTGGTGTCACCTGGGAGCCATCAGCATCCATCAGCTCCTTCGGCAGTGGGAGAGTTAGTGTCTGGTACCAACTTTTACAATCTAGGCAGGAGATGCAAATCTTGGTAAGGCAAGGCAGTACAGAAATAGGATCACTTGATCAGATTTGATCTGTAGGATGGGAGAAGAGTTTTATGGCAAACAGAAAAAAGTATAGTTCACAGGTGCAGAATTTGTGGCTGCCAAAAGTGACCAAGCCCTTCTTTTTTTTCTTTTTATCCCAAGGAAGCCAACAGAGAGACATGTCCAAAGCTAAACAGGCCCTCAAAAGAGGAGGGGCTGAACAGGAATTCCAGCATGTAGGTGGGCTACCTCTCTGATGAATGGAGCTATGCCTCTGAAGAACCAGTGGCTTTTCTTTCTTCAGAGCTACAAGGGGAGAAACCCCAAACCCTAGCAATCCAGATTTTAGGGGGAAAAAGGATTGCAAAATCAAGGAACGAGGTAGCATTACTGTGGTTTTATTGTACCACATCCAGATTTGCTAATGTTGTGGATGGTTTTGTTGAAACTGTTCAGAGATTCCTCTTTCTGCATTCCTCTTGTGAAGACTTCTGAGCCATATGGCCTGACACTAGCTAGATAAGGAAAGCCCGTCTGGGGAAGGCCTCGCTGGAGTTTGTCCTCCACCTCTCCTCGCTGGGCAACAATTTCAGGTCTTAAATAAGTTACTCTCCAGCTTTCCAGCATGAAGCCACTGTGTGATTTGCATGCCTCTGACTTAGCATATTTTGGGGCTGCAGCTACTACTGTTTTTAAAGCATGAATTCTAAAGCGTTGTAACATTACACAAATCCAGCCAACTGTGGCTTATTCACTAAACTGTGATTAAGCAAACTGATGTGGGAAGCCAGAGACTGTTCTTTTTTGGGCACTGTGATTTACTTTTAGCCTGTTCTTCTGTCTACACCCTATTTAAAACTGAACAACTGAAAAGTGAATTAAACCAACAAAAGGTAAACAGTTAAAACTGAACGGAAACATTAAAAAAGAGAAAATTATAGCTCACCATAAAAACAAAATAATGAGCAGCAGCAAAAAGCACCAAACATCATGTTAAAGGTCAGCACACCAAAAGGCAAAATCAAAACCACAGGCACAGCCAAGGATCCCAAACTACGGTTTCCCACAGCCACCTGCAGAGTTGGGACGATGAGCACCTGGTGCTTTTCAAGGACCGGCAAAGCCCGATTTGGGTTCAGAGAGGACCCTCACCCCCAGCCTGCCCCCCCCCCCGGGCAGCCCTGCCAGTCTGTCCCCATTGACCAGGTTCGAAAGGCAGTTCACCCTCTCCCCAAAGGGAGCCTTTGTGGACACCACAACAGATGATCCTTCAGCCAGGCGGCAGTTAGGAGAAAAGGCAGGGACAACGCCAAATATTTTCATTAAGACTGAAGAAGAGATGAGCACAAAAGCGGGCTCTCCTGGGGATACAAATAAGTAGGAGATTACGTGTTTCTGACCTCGTTTTCCCCTCCATCTTTGCCCTTCAGAGCAGAAGGCGGCAGGCACCACTGAAAGCACTGTCCTCCATAAAAGAGTTTCAAAACCAAACATGACGGCATTGCAAACGGTCAAAATGCGACTAATGGGGCAGAGGAGGAGGAAGAACAGAGCCAACCCAAAAGGTTGCCCAGAGGAGGGGCACAGGGAGGGTGCAGGGGGAAACCAGCAACAGCGAGAGCTTCTGCATCCACCTGCAGCAGAGGTGGCTGGCTTTGCTGAAAGCGCCCACAGGCTCCGTCCAGGAAGATGGCAGCTGGGCTCTCTCCCAGGCCAGGCGGGGAGGGGAGAGGACTGCCACAATACTGAAAGCGACAACTGGGCAAGCCTGAAGCGGGTGCGAATGGTGTGTGTGTGCCTGTAAAACACACCCAAACAAGGAGCTGGCCCAGGTGTTTGGGCCTGAGAGAGACATGGGAGGGAGGCTGCAGGGGAAGGCCAACCGTAGCCCTCGAGACGTGAGACTTCTAAGGATTTCTCGCCCCCTCAAGCCTTTACACCAGTCCCTGAAACGGTCCAAACTGCACCAAAATCTCCTTCTTGCGCATCAACCACATGTTCCTTCCTTCCTTTCCTATCTGGGTGGCTAGATCTGAAATTCAGCACCAGCACAAAGCTCCAGTAGCCCCAATCAGCAGAGAAGCCTGAAAATGGGGCACTCACCAAAACCTTTCCAAAGAGGCAATTTAGATGTGTATTTCAAGGAAGAGACCAAAAGGATACAAGGGACACAGCTGCCAGGTTAGAGAAGGCCGAGTTTCACCCCCAAGCCCCTCCACACGGCCTCGTTTTCCGGATCCACAGCCAACAGCAAAGCCATTAAGCGCCCCTAGACGAAGGATTCTCCCTTCCTGGGAAGACGCTGGCCCAAATTTAGGGATGAGCAGCCAAAGGAATGCCCATCTCTCCATGCCCACCACTGGCCTGGCATTCAGCGACTCTCTCAGCAACTGAAGCAACCGTTCCCATGGCACGGAGCACTACAGATTGTTCAGGTGCTGCGCAAACTCTCGACTTACATAACCAGAATAAATGGTGCATGCCAGCCACATCAAGCCATGGTCAACATGCAGCAATCAGACATTCAGCCTCCTTCTCCTCTGACCATTCGGATCGACCCTCCTCAAAGACACGCTGTGCCCCCTTTCTCTAGAGACACAGCCCAGGGCTGCTGGTCCCAGGAGGAAGACTCACAAAAAATGCAACATGGGCTATATTGACACAACATGTTTCAGTGGCTTAATGGGAGGCCTGGTGGCTGCATCCCCAAGTGGCTAATTTTAATTCTGTGCAATTTGGTGCGAAGTGCCTCCTTGCCCGGCCGAGGGCTCAGCATATAGGGTTCATTCAGGAACCAAGCTAAACAAGTTGTGGGAACCCAGCTGTGGAAACAACAATCCATCCTGGGCCCTGTGCAAACACAGCTGTGACAACCTACATGAAAAGGTGAAATCAAAACCATTGTGGCAGTCAGTCAGTCAGTCATATTTCACTTATCCCACACAAGAGCAAAGGCCGCCACTTGTGGACCTCATTCACAACCACCTCCTTGGCCCCTTTTCAACTGTGGAACCTGCCTCCCTCCCCCCTGCCAGGTTCCCTGTCCCAAAACAAGCTTTCCCAGCCCAGGGCTGGCTGCCCACTGCCAACTCCTGCCAATGATACAAGTCTGACCAGCACAGTTGGCGTGTTCATGGGGTGGGCCAAGCGGCAACTTTCACCGAGGCACGAGAGCCCAGCCTTCACAGCTGGCAGACCAGACGCTGCCCATTGCCTGCCAGAGACCCACTGCCAGGGGGGCAGCAAGCAAGGTCTGAAATGCTGGCAGAAGCCGCTTCCCCCCCCCAACTCAGGGGACAGAAGTGACCACCTCCAGAAAGTGGAAGACCCAACTCAGTGGCTGGTTTCACAACAGGCTTATGCATAATAAATTTGGCTATGGTTTAGGAAATAATCCAACAGGAATACACCGGCCAATTTTGCAAGACATTCTGACCTAAAATGGCATTGCCCAGTGGTGGTTCAGTCCCCGTGTCTGCATGGCACCCAAAACCAGCAACCCAACTAGCCTGGCATATCAGACCAACCTGGGTGTTCTTTACATAGACCAATGTCACCCAAACTTGGGGAAATTCAATTTGAGAAAAATTATCTTACCCATGGATATACATAACCAAGAGAAGTAGCTTCAAAGAATCATCACATTCAGCAGGAGAGTGACAAAATACACACACACACACACACACACACACACACAGGCAGGGAAATGGTTAGAGAGCAACTTACAATTCTGTGAGAACCTGGATGCTTTCACATCAGAGGCTGGGTTCAGACAGCATGCTTATCACCCCCAGCTGATTGAGGCACCATTTACTCAATTAACCCAATTTTGGGTTGACATACAGAAGAATGATAAATTAACCACAATGGCTGTATCGCTATGTCAAAAAAAAACACCCCATCAAGATTAAAACTGAGAAATGTTAACTTATTATGGGAATGCAGTCAAATTGGTTCAAAGACTGAGCCATGGGTTAACTACAGCTTTTTCAATAAACCATCATACCATATGATAAATTATAAATCATCAGATATATGCCACAATTCTCAAACACATTAAGGCAAACCAACCGCATTATACTTTGGCATATGGTGTGAACGAAACACAGCTGTCATATCCCATCATATCCCATCATTCACAGCTTAGTACACCAAACCAGTTACCGCTCATCCAGTGGCTCCAGGCTTAGGAGCTCAGCCCAGGGTGGTTTATTCAGTAAAACTGGGGTTGAGAAGCGCCCGTCTTAGAGGAGGGACACCTGAGCGCAGCCCAGGCCCCAGCAAGGCGTCCGCACAGCTTCCTTCTCAGGCCAACCACACAGAACACACACAAAGCGGCTCGCGGCCAAAACTCCCGCCGGCCTGCGAAAGGGGGGGGGGTCATTACATTTGCACTCTGCCGGTAAGAGCCTTTTCTGATCCGTGACCTCGACAGGCCAGGCGGGGAATCGGAGGCCGCCGCCTCATCACGGCCGGCTCCGGGGCCAAAGGCTCCCCGCCCGCCCCACCGGCGCCCAAAGCCCCTCCCGACCGGGGCCGCGGCCCTCTCTGCGGCCGCCCCGCTGGAGCGAGGGGTGGCTGGGGCCGCTGAAGAGCCTCGGCCGACGGGCTAAAGGACCGGGGAGGGTCCCCCCGCTGAAGCGCCGCCCCGCCTGGCCCCCCGCGGTCCTCCCCAGGGGCGGCTGGGGTGGGGGCCGCTTCCGCGGACCCCCCGGCAGCGCCATCCTCGGGACGCCGTCAAGGGCGCGTCGCTGCCCGCCGCCCGGCCCCGCCGCCTTCCGGCCGACCCTCGAGGCTCGTGGCGGCGGCGCTGGAGGGACCGGCCCGCTCCCCCTGCCCGGCTCCGGCGGGCGCTGCTCACCTGCGGGCCCCGGCCAGGCGCCGGGCGGCCCCCTCCTCAAGCCTCGGGCGGCGGGCGCGCGGGGCTCCGCATCGGCGGCTCCGGCCCGGCTCGGCTGGGCGCTGCTGTGCCTGCCTCCCGCGCTGGCTGCTCCGAGGCCGCCGCGCCGCTCAGCCCCTCCGGCAGCCAGCAGGGCGAGCCAGGCGGGCCGAGGCGGCGGGGCAGCTGCGGCGGGGACCAATCGCCGGGCCGAGGCGGGCAGGGCGGCCGCCTCCTCCACCCGCCCCCCGCCGCCCCGCCCGGATCCCTCCGCCCGCCCCAGCCCGGCACCGACAGACGGACGGGTGAGTGGGCGGCTGGGCAAGCCGGCAAGGCGCCGGGCCGAGGGTCGTGGGCCTGAGCCTCCGACCAATCCCGGGGATACCCCTTCCTCGACCGACCCCGGGCTAGCCGCTCCGGCGAAGCAGCAGCGCGCAGAGCCCGGAAGGGGACCGCCCGGAGCGCCCTCGGGGATCGGGCAGGCGAGCTGGGCGCGATCCAGAAGCAACGGAGCGCCGGGCGGGGACAGACTTTGGCCGAGGCAGCGGGCGGACCCCCGGGGATCCTTGCGCCCTTGCCCCGAGAGGCTCCAGCCCCGCCGCCGCACAACCCCGGTCGGCCTGCACTTCTCCGGCCGGGGAGCGAAACTCCGGGCTGAACCGGCGGCAGCAGTTCAGGTGTCACATTGTATCAGGCCAGCTCTGCTTTTTGGGGCGAACCGACCTCGAAGCGATGCGGGCCAAGCAGGGCGGCCGCATTCAGGCGACGCGTGCAACGCAAACACGCGAACCGGGTCTTGGGAACGCGACCTGGGAGGCGGGCGGGGACTACATTGCACGCGCGGCGGAGGGACACGTTGTTTACGAGAGGCCGGCTGTGAAGCCTCCGAGAGAGGAGGGCGGATCTAGCCGGGCCCTCGGCGGAGGAGGCTCCGCTCTGCCCCCTCGCGACCGGCCGACGACGGTGCATGGCCCCGCCCCCGTGGCATTGGCGTCACGCGTGCGTCACCGTCTCCTGTGCGACCAGACGGCGCGCGGCCTACGCCCCCTCGCGGGAGACGGCGGCCACACCCTCCCGGCTCCTCCCCTTCGGGCGCGCCTGCGTGGGGGCTGCGCGATGCCCGGCAGACGAGCGGGGGCGGGCGGCGCGTGGCGGAGCGGCGAAGCCCGGGACGAACGAGTCGTGGGGAACGGAGGCTTCCGAGCCCGTGTCTTCTGCTTTGCAAAGAAATGCTTCCTTCTCTTCCCTGTCTGTCTGCCCAGCGGGAATGAGGGCAGCGCTTAAATGTTGCCTTATAAAATCACTTCGTTTCCCTTTTCCCACCTCTGCAAATTTCTTGGATATAGTAGCAGGGCTAATGGATACAGTAGCTACGTTTTGTAAAGTAAGAGCACTGGATTAATTCGTTTGTTTATTTTACAAAATCTAGCGACTACCGCCATCCTTTTATTTGGGGGCTGAGCAAAAAGCCAAATAGGACGGAAGGTTTGGGTCAGCCCGGTGTGCGAATTCACCCAGAGGGAGCAGAATGTGGCGGCCAGGAGGAGTTTCTCACGAGGAACTGCGCTCCTGCTCTGAAGATGCCGCCACCGAGTCAGCTTCTCGTACCCAGAATCGCTTCCTTGCTTTCTTTTTAAATGTCTTTCCATCCGATAAATACCCCCGTCTCTTCCTGTGTCTCTCGAGGCCAGCGTCCTCCAGACTAATCGCCTCGGATTATTGGAAAATTTCTGGAAAACTCTCCTCTCCTGGGGATGGTTGACTCTGAACTGGTCTTTTCCAGCTGTTTTCCACCTTCAGAACAAAAGCCTTCTGCCTTCGCAACTAGACAAAACTGAATAAAGCACCAGCTGTCTGGCTCCATCCTGGCCCAAGGTTGTCCATCATTCTTGTGCTGGCTCACTTCGGAAGAGACTCACCTGGGTCCACTTGGTTCAGGAGAGACAGAACTTTAGACAAAACTGTCCTGGGGGTTCCTAAGTATCAACATAGTGCAGGTGACCTAAACTTGACTTCTAGACGTGTATCTCCCCACCTTTTTCTCGCATCCAGAGCTGCGATCCACTCCCAGGATTGCCCAGCTGCTTAGGCAGCCAGTGACCACTGTCCCTCCCCCCTCCCCCCAATTAGTCCTGATGTCCTACCCAGAATGTAGTGGAACCCTTGCTCAAGTTCTGAGTCTTTGCAAGAAGGCAAATGAATGCCATTCCCCTTCTCAGACTGCTGCTATTTCCTCTCAGACTTCCCATCCACGTTCAGCAGACCTCAAGGCTATTTTTGGCCTGCTTAATTATAGGGGGGAAATCCATCAGCACCCAGGACAGATGCCTTTAGAGAGAAGCCGGGAGAAAACGGCTCTCTCCACCAGAGTCCTCTGCATACAGCGGCAGCCATCAGTGGAGAACTGTGAGGTCGGAGCACTTCCAAAGGCTTGAGAGAAAATAAATACATTACAAATAAATAAAATAAAAATATTGGGGGGGGGGTTAACAAGATCTTCTTTATCTCCTGCTTTGGGGGAGATTCTGATTGATTAATTTCTCTCTGTCAATCTATCTGATCTTCCTGCTCCAGGGAGAAGCCTCCTCCTCCTCCTCCTCCTCCATCATCTCAGTATTACATATCCAACACATTTGCTGCCAAACCATAAACTATTCACATTGGCTTACCACAAAATTGAACAAAGCCAGCTGATCAAAATAAACAAATAAAACACAGTAGTAATATATATGTAAATTAATTAACCAATAAATCCAGCACTAGCAGCACCCACTTAGTTCCCAAAATCACCCAGGAAGAGTTGGCTTCCAATGAGGCAGGCCAGAATAATGTAGCCCAGAGAGGAAAACCAGTTTCTGGCTCCACCACCCCACAGAAGGCAGGAGCTGCAAGCCCCCTCTGGTGGTAAGCAATGTCAGGCAACGCACACACAAAAGTAAGAAATAATAAGCAAAATGCAGCCACGAGACCCAAGTAAAATGAAAGGGGAAACGATCTAAAGAGGCCATCCGTGCCTTCATCCCTTCCCTCCTAGATTACTGCAGTGTCCTCTACATGGGGCTGCCTTTGAAGGCCAGCTGCATTGCAACTGGTCCAGAATGTGGCAACACATACAGTGAGGGGTTTTCCCCCTGTTCAGCCACATTACACCCCTGTTGCGTGAGTTGGACGGGCTCCCAGTACCTTCTGGGTGCAATTCAAGATGCTGGCTGTGACTGGAAAGCAGAGGTCTCCAAACTTGGCAACTTTAAAACTTGTGGATTTCAACTCCCAGAATTCCTGAACTGGCTAAAGAATTCTGAAACTGAAATTCACAAGCCAGAAGTCAATGGCAGCTTTCTCAACCTTCCTCTCAACACCTTCCCTCTTCTCTGCATTAGAGAAATTGGGAGAGGTAAGTTGCAGCTGTCATGCTTCTGATAGATGAAACCCATCAAAAGAACTTCAAGGCCAAATTCTTCCTCAAAGAACATTTTATTCAGGAAACAAAGTATCGGTACTACATAGTTGAACCCCAAAACTAAATTCCCTTCCCCAGATACAAAGTAACAAAGTGCAGTTCCCACCTCCAATAAGCTGTCATAAATCATATTCTCCAATTAGCCTAAAAGGCGGGCTTTCTCCCCAGCTCCTCAGCCTGCCAAAACATTATCAGTTCCTCCTTGGGTTCCCACAAAGCAGAGCTATTATTATGGCTAGCTGAGCTTGAGCTTTCATCCCAACCCCCCCCCCAACCCCTTCTGCACCTAATTTCTAAATACCAGAAAAAACATGTTAAAAGCAAAGAGAAAATGGCTGCAATTTTCATCAGTTGTCAGAGAGGGAACATCCAACGTTTACAGTGTTGACAGCAGCTGCTTTACCTGCAGCTGCTTTACTGGGCCCTCCCCCCCCCCCGCACCCCAGCTTCATATATTTGTTTGGCAGTTTGATTTCCTCAAATCCTCTCAATAAACCCAGTTTTGTACTTGTCCCCTGTCCCTCAACCCCCTTTCATTCTTGACTCCCTTCTCCTTCCTGCAGTCTACTTTTTTCAAGGTTCTCTTGTATACTGCTACTATTGAGCAAGGTCCCCCCTATATTATACCTGTACATTTGGTTTTTCTTGCCTAAAAGTAGAACCTTACTTTTTTCACCATTGAATTTCATTTTGTTAGATAGCACGCAGTGTTCAAGTCTGTCCAGATCCCCCTGTATCCTAAGCTGTCTTCTGGAGTGTTGGCTATTCCTACCAGTTTGGTGTCGTCTGCAAATTTGATGAGTTCCCCATCTATTCCCTCATCCAAATCGTTGATGAAGATGTTGAAGAGCACTGGGCCCAGAACAGAGCCCTGGGGCACCCCACTAGATACTTCCCTCCATGTAGATGCAGTTCCATTGAGGACTACACACTGAGTACGGCCAGTCAGCCAGTTACGGATCCATCTAGTGGTTATTTGCCAGGAATTGAGAGAGCTGGATGCCATGATTTTGGTTTTCTTAATGTTGAGTTTCAAGCCAACTTTTGCACTCTCCTTCTTCACCCGCATCAAGAGGCTCTTTAGTTCCTCTTCACTTTCTGCCATTGGAGTGGTATCATCTGCATATCTTAGGTTGTTGATTTTCTCCCGGCAATCTTAATTCCAACTTTTGATTCATCTAGCCCTGCCTTTCTCATGATGTGCTCTGCATATGTTAAATAGGCAGGGCGACAATATATAGCCTTGCCGGACTCCTTTTCCAATTTTGAACCAATCAGTGGTTCCATGTCCAGTTCTCACTGTTGCTTCTTGACCCGCATATAGGTTTCTCAAGAGACAAATGAGATGGTCTGGTACTCCCATCTCTTTAAGAACTTGCCACAATTTGTTGTGATCCACACAATCAAAGGCTTTTGCATAGTCAATGAAGCAGAAGTAGATATTTTTCTGGAACTCCCTAGCTTTCTCCATGATCCAGCGTATGTTGGCAATTTGATCTCTAGTTCCTCTGCCTCTTCGAAATCCTGCCTGTACTTCTGGTAGTTCTCGATCCACATACTGCTGGAGTCTAGCTTGTAGGATTTTAAGCATAACTTTACTAGCATGTGAAATGAGTGCAATGGTGCGATAGTTTGAACATTCTTTGGCATTGCCTTTCTTTGGAATTGGAATGTAAACTGACCTTTTCCAATCCTGTGGCCACTGTTGAGTTTTCCAAATTTGCTGGCAAATTGAATGTAGCACTTTTACTGCATCGTCTTTTAAGATTTTTAATAGCTCAGCTGGAATACTGTCACCTCCACTAGCTTTGTTGTTGCTCAGATTTTCTAAGGCCCATTTCACTTCACATTCTAGGATGTCTGGTTCGAGGTCAGTGACCATCTCATTGTGGTTATCTGGGACGTTAAGCTCATTCTTGTATAGTTCTTCTGTGTAGTTTTGCCATCTCTTCTTAATCTGCCTCTGTTAGGTCCCTGCCATTTTGGTCCTTTATCATGCCCATCTTTGCATGAAACGTTCCCTTCATATCTCCAATTTTCTTAAGAGATCTCTGGTCCTCCCTATTCTGTTGTTTTCTTCTATTTCTTTGCACTGTTCATTTAAGAAGGCATTCTTATCTCTTCTAGCTACTCTCTGGAATTCTGCATTCAATTGGGTGTATCTTTCTCTTTCTCCTTTGCCTTTTGCTTCCCTTCTTTCCTCAGCTATTTGCAAAGCTTCCTCAGACAGCCATTTTGCTTTCTTGCATTTCTTTTTCTTTGGGATGGTTTTAGTTGCTACCTCTTGTACAATGTTGCGAACTTCCATCCATAGTTCTTCAGGCACTCTGTCTATCAGATCTAATTCCTTAAATCTATTTGTCACCTCTACTGTATATTCATCAGGAATATGATTTAGTTCATACCTGAGTGGCCTAGTGCTTTTCCCTACTTTTTTCAATTTAAGCCTAAATTTTGCAATGAGAAGCTCATGATCTGAGCCACAGTTAGCTCCTGGTCTTGTTTTTACTGACTGTATAGAGCTTCTCCATCTTTGGCTGCACAGCACATAGTCAATCAGCCTGTGCCCTGCTTCATTTTGTACAAGGCCAAACTTGCCTGTTATTCTGGTTATCTTCTGGCTTCCTACCTTAGCATTCCAATCCCCCATGATGATAAGGACATTATTTTTTGGTGTTAATTCTATAAGGTGCTGTAGGGCTTCATAGAACCGGTCAATTTCATCCTCTTCAGCACCAGTGGTTGGGCATAGATTTGGACTATTGTGATATTGAATGGTTTGCCTTGGATTCGAATTGAGATCATTCTGTCATTTTGGGGATTGTATCCCAGTATTGATTTTCCTATTCTTTTATTGACTATGAAGGCTACTCCATTTCTTCTGAGGAATTCTTGCCCACAGTAGTATACCTGATGGTCATCTGAGTTAAATTCACCCATTCCTGTCCATTTTAGTTCGCTGATTCCTAAGATGTCAATGTTCAGTCTTGTCATCTCTTTTTTGACTACGTCTAGCTTCACTTGATTCATGGATCTTACATTCCAGGTTCCTATGGAGAAAAAAATCTTTACAACATCGGACTTTCCTTTCACCACCAGATATATCCACAGCTGAGCATCCTTTCAGCTTTGGCTCAGTCGCTTCATTCTTTCTGGCGCTACTAGTACTAGCCCTCTGTTCTTCCCCAGTAGCATATTGGACACATTCTGACCTGAGGGGCTCATCTTCCAGCGTCATATCTTTTTGCCTTTTAGTACTGTCCATGGGGTTTTCATGGCAAAGATACTGGAGTGGTTTGCCATTTCCTTCTCCAGTGGATCACATTTTGTCAGAACTCTCTGCTATGACCTGTCCGTCTTGGGTGGCCCTGCACGGCATAGCTTATAGCTTCATTGAGTTACGCAAGTCCCTTCACCACGACAAGGCAGTAATCCATAAAGGGGTGTGATCTACTTTATCAAATGCCTTATTCAATGGTGGGATTCAAATATGTGAACAACCGGTTCTCTGTGTGCATGCTGCTTCCGGAAGTCCATTCTGGGCCTGGGCAACAAAAAATTATCTACCGGTTCTGCCAAAGTGGTGCAAACTGGCTGAATCCCACCACTGGCCTTATTGAAGTCCAAGTAAATTATATCCACAGCATTCCTCTGGTCCACTAATTTTGTCACCTGGTCAAAGAATGCAACAAGATTTGTCTGGCATGATCTGTTTTTGAGAAACCCATCTTGGCTTTTGGTTATGATTTTGTTTGTCTCTACGTGTTCGCTGATTCATTGTTTGATTATCTTTTCCAGGATCTTCCCAGGTATTGAGGTCAGGCTGATAGGTCTGTAGTTTCCTGGATCCATTTTGTTTTTCCTTTTTTGAAGATGGGAACTACATCAGCTCTTTTCCAGTCCTCTGGTAGTTCCCCAGTGCTCCAAGATCTTTGAAAGATACAGTTCAGTGGTTCTGAGATCTCACCTGCCAGTTCCTTGAGAACCTTGGGGTGTAATCCATTTGGTCCTGGTGATTTGAACTTGTCAAAGCTGGACAAATGCTCACTTACCATTTTCTTGCCTATCTTAACTTGTGTTTCTATTCTGTTTTTTATGGTACTGTTTTTGATAGGTTGGATTGTTTTTTCCCTTTGTGTAAAGACAGATGCAAAAAATGAGTTAAATAGTTCTGTTTTCTCCCTGTTGCTTGTCACCTTCTTGCCACTTTCCCCCACTAATGGGCCAATCATTTCCTTAACCTTTTTCTTGTTTTTTACATGTTGAAGGAAGCTTTTTTTTGTTATTTTTTACTTTTGTCACAAGCCTTAGTTCGTTTTGAGCCTTAGCTTTCCTCACTTCATCTTTGCAGGCTCGGGCTATTTGCTGATATTCTGCCTTAGTTATGTGCCCTCTTTCCACTTTTTATACTTGTTCATTTTGTTTTTCAATTTATCAGAAATCTCTTGCTTCCCTCCAGCAAAGTGGGCCAAAGCCACCTCTGACACCTGGCCATTTTCACCTCTTTGTACACGTATTTGTTGCTAGTAGCAGACCATATTTGTCCACCTGGAAATGTCTTCATGCACTATCCCATCCTCTGTATACACACTCTAGAAATGTAGGCATATGCTCTAGTTTTGACCATTATGAATAATATCCAATTTATTGCTCTATTTTTGCTGGCAAATGCAGCTGCTTTCATCTTCCATACATTCATTTTCAAAGCTGTGGACATCACTTGTATAGTATAAAATGGCTTCTCAGCCAAAAGCACAGCTTTATCTGCCTGCAACAGTGTCCATCCTTCTACATGTGCAACCAACAAAGTTCTACCCCCCTCTTTGCTGGCAAATCTCTGTTTAATCTCATTTGGGTCAGGGTCAGCTTAGAGACTGGCCCGTGCAGGGGAGAGAGAGAGAACCTGAAGCAGAGGAACCTTGGGTGAGAGTCGCCAGAGACTGGGGAGGGAGGGAGGGAGGGAGGGAGGGAGGGGAAGAGAGGCCAAGGCTTGCACAAGGCTGAAGTGCCAGGCCATCCTGGAGCAGGTCCAGAGCAGAGCAACCAAGTGATAAGAAATACTTTAGGGAGACATCAAAGCTGCCACCGAAGAACCGACATCTAGAAAACAGGGCACAGTCATTCATATTTGTTTCAGAAGGCGGGACTAGAAATAAGGAAGCACCTGGTTGGACATCAGCTGTCCAGGGGTAGAACACTCAGGATAAGGTGGATCTCCTTCCATGGAGGTGCTAAAATCTCCATGGTAGGTGGGGTAGATTCCTGCTCTGGGCAGTCTGGATGGCCTCCAAGATTCCCTCCAATCCTTATATCAGCTGGGGGGTCTTGTAGGTGTGACTAAATTGTATCGTGGTCTGCATAAATGCTAGAGCAGTTAGGCAAACTGCATAAGATGGAGGCTTCATCTTGGTCTCTTTACGCTGCCTTTAGAGGCAAGTAAGGAATGGCTCTTGTTTTCACAGACAAGACAACATACCTTTTCCCAGCTCTTCCTCTTCACTCCTCTTTCCTGTGAAAACACAATGGACACTGACCTTCATCACTGCTTTGTTCAGTCAAGGTTTCCACTTCATGCTTCTTAATAACATGGAGAATGTCGAGATTGGTTTACTGGCCAGTCACATCTGCTCTATGCAGGATTCCTTGCCTGTATTAAGAGCACAATTTGAGCAAAATTGCAAAAAAGCCAGCAAGGTGCAAGCCCCCTCACTCTGTTCTAAGCAAGCCAGGATCTCTAATGTCCAGAATAAGCCAGCGTGCCAGTGCCTGAATTCTCATTAGGCAGGAAGTGGGGCTTTGTGTGACTTACATCTTAAGTAACCACTAAGCCTAATTTTGGGGCGTTGAGGACACACAGAGCCATTAATGGATCACCCAGGTTGAACATGTCTGACCCCCTTGGCTGGTTATCCTGAGGTTCCTCAGAGGCCCTGGCTGGCAGGGGGTCCCCCGGGGTCTTTCTCAGCCTGAGCCAGAGTTAGTGGGGAATGAATGTTAGACCTTTACGCCCTAGAGGTGGAAGGGCAAGATCAGCTGGGGATTTGGGGAGCCAGTCAGGCCTTGCTGGGGAGGTAACCCCATACACTGAAGTGAAGGAGGGGGCAGGAAAATGCCGAGAGAGGTGGAGGGAGGGAGGGGATGGCGGGCAGCAACTCCCAGCCTTGAACCCTGCACTTGCCTAGGGGTGGTATCCTATGCCCCCCCTTCTTGAAAACCCCCGCTTTTCCCTCTGTTTGCAACATGACCCTTGATAAAACCCAGCTGGCTTTACCCGGCTGTGGTTGCCAAGGCAATCAGATGTTGCCCTGGCAACCATAACCACCTTATGTTCGTTATTGAAGAAGATTCACTGTCTAACAAAGAAATTGCTTGGACAGTTGTGCCAGTGTAGAAAGAGGGGGACTGGCACCCATCACCACAGTGACCGTGGGGCAAAGGTCTGATATGGCTCTGCTTTGGCCAGTTTCAGGTTCTTTGTGCAAGAGATGGACATTTCCAGTAGGGGACCAAAGAGGGGCTGGGGGGGGGGCAACGCCTGTGCAATCTGGCACCTCCTCTGCCCACGCAGCCCCAACCAAGGGAAGGGGGGTGGGGCAAGACCAGGAGCCTCGGAAGAGCTTTGGCAAACGGCCACAATGAGACCACGGTTCTGAAGGCTCTCCAGGAGGCAGGGAACCATCGCCGTGGGAGTTGTGTGTGACTTGCAAGTCTGCAGCATTTGAATCGAAGGCCAGGCTTCTGCCTGGGGTCCTCCTGACCCTCTCTAGAAAGAAGGACCTCCAACTGAGCTGGCCCTCTCCTCAGTTGCCAGCAGCTCGGCTCCAAGAGGAGAAGAAATCCTTTTGCTTGCCTTCTTTTAGGAAAGGACCAGGAAGGCCCCACGGACAGCTCCACCCCAGCCAAGTAGAAGTAAACAAGGCACCCTCACCCCAACACCGGAAGCCATGATGGAAACCAGTGGCAAATTAGCTCCCTCTTGCATCATTAATATCCACAACCATGAAAGTACTAGGAGCAACCACAACGGTTTCCAGAGAAGGGGGTCCCAGCACCCATTTATTCCCCCAGCGGGATAGTGGCTCCCTTTGCCAATGGCAGTTGGCCTGCAGCCAGATCTGCCAGGGATGAAGCTGAACGGTCCAACGTAGCCTTTTTATTTCACCAGTCATGGGGGGGGGAGGTTCCTTGTCCTCTGGCCTCCTGCCCTGCAGAGGCTTCCCTTCTACAAAGAGGGGTGGTGTCTTACCCTGTCTGGGCCACTTATAGCGGTAAGAGACCGCAGGCACTGTGCAGAAGACCTGGGGGGGAGGGAAGGAGCTGATGAAATACCAGCCAAACTTCCTGCAATGTTAACTTGATGCTACGAGGGCAATTCGGAAATAAACCTCCGTTTGGTTATCAATGACACATACAGAACTTTTATTATACACATTAGAAAACTACAACGTGACATGACTTTTTGACATAATCGCCATTCAAATGGAGGCACTTGTCGTAATGTCTTATAAGGTTTGAAGTGCCTTAGTCATCGTCGCTCGGCGCCAAATCTGAGCTATGGGGGGGGGGGTGATCCAAAACATCCCAAGGGAACTGCTTCAAAAGTTCCTGGGTGCGTCTAGTGGTGCGTGGGTGAGCATTATCGTGAATGAACACCACACCAGAAGTGGCGCCAGAGAAAATCCCGCCAACGGTGAAGATGTCAAAGGAGTAACTGCTAGTGAAGTTCATGGAGCCTGGTTCGACCATCAGTTCAGACATCTGCTGTGAAAACTCAGACGAGCATCCACAACACAACAAGTGTCGGGGCAGGCGGACTTCCAGGGTGGTGTTGGTTCACGATAATGCTCCCTACACGCTGCTAGACACACCCAAGAACTTTTGAAGCAGTTCCCTTGGGTTGTTTTGGATCACACACATCCCATAGCTCAGATTTGGTGCCAAGTGGCTACTACTAAGGCACTTCAAACCTTGTAAGACATTATGACAAGTGCCTCAAATTGAATGGCATCATGTCATGTTGTAGTTTTCTAATGTGTATTATTCTGACACAAACAAGTGTTCTTTTTAAAATCCAGTCAGATAGTTAACTCAAAAGAAACGATCTTCTAATAAGCAAAACATATTTTAATGAGAAAGATTACTTGCGTTCATGTTGTGATTGGTGCTGCTGGAAATACGTCTTTGTTCATCTTTTAGATCATCCCTTTAGGTAAGAAAGTGTTATTGCTCTTCATACCATCTTTATGCTTATAGTGTGACCTTCCATGGCCCATGCTTCTTACAGACAAAGAGATTCCCATGTGGCTTGTGTCCAGGAAGTCTCCCAATGACCTTTGGAACTCCTCCCACTGACCCATCCACATACCTAGCATTTATCCCAATAACTGCCAGACATTCCAACATAGAGCTGGTCCATAGAGCTATATGGGTCAGAATATGTATAATAACAGTTCTGTACCTGCGAGTGTCTGTCATTGATAACCAAACGGAGGTTTATATCCGAATTGCCCTCGTATAATGCTGAATTTTGGTTGGGGCTGCCAGGATCAGCACCAAACGTGTGGAGCTGCTTCTCTGGATGATCCTCACTGACCAGCTGGCTGGTTGGCCCTCTGAATGGCCAGCCTTCCCACGATCAATGCCTTGACCACCAAACACAAGGCTGCCCTTGCAGGCCACCCCTGGGGTCACTGAACCGAGCAGAACATCGGTGGGCCTCATTACCCCCCATTTGGGACTCCAAGCTTTGCTGGGCCCCACCCTTTCTCCCCCATTTCAGGGGAGGCACTCCCCGCTCTTCCCTGCCCCTTCTGCTTTGGCCTGGCTGAGCCACACTGGCATAGACGCCCCGTCCTCCTGCCAGGGCTCACGTGGGGGTCCAGCCAGCCAGGCAGCCATCCGGGGGTTGAAGGGTTCCTCTGCTGCCTGGCCGGGCTCCCCTCCAGGCCCTGCCCGTCAGTCAGTCAGTCAGAAAGAGTGTGTGGGAGTCCTCCACAAAGCAGGAGGGTTGGGGCCGCCTGGCTCAGCGCTTCCTCCACCCGGAATGTCTCTTTTGCTGCCTGGGAGAGCCTCCTCTGCTGCTGCCCAGCTCCTGGGGCAGGAGAGAAATGCCTGAGCCAAAAGACAGGAGAAGAACCGGGAAGCCAAGCTGGTCTTCGCTTTCTAAGACTTGCAGGCACTGAAGGGCCCAGCGAAGCCCCTCTTGCCCTCAGCCCACCCAGGGTAACCAGCAGGCACTCCTAAGCAGGAAAGGCCTGTGCCAACCTCTGATCCCTGGGAAAGGCCTGAAGGCACCCCGGCTCTTCTGGGCCTCCTTTGGAGGGGCAGCTTTCCAAGCCCAGCCCTGTTCCTGAGAAGACCCCTCCGTGCCCTTCATCAAGGCTCCTGGATACAAAACTCTTTGTCTGAGAAGCAGCACTTGACACCCAGGGACAGGAAGGTCAAAGGGGTCAAAGGAAGTCCTTAGTCCTGGGCCCAGCATCCGTGTGGGGAAAGCCAGCTCTCCGGGGAGTTTCCCTTAGAGAAATCTTGGCCAGAAGGAACAAATAGACTGCCTCTGAACAGGGAGCTCTAACTAGTGCAGCCGACTGATATTCTAGAGCTACCCTCTTTTCCTTAAAAACAAAACAAACAAACCACACCTGTTTGTGCTAGTGGCCCTCAGTTCCATTCTTTTGGAGGTGAACCCCTATCCCCTATCTCTTTAAAAAAAGTAGGAATTTAGAAACAATCTTCTGCCTTCTCCCAATTTCCAAAGCAATAGGACACACACCCAGGGGCACCGAGCCTCTTGCCTCCCTCAAGAGAATAACATCACAGACCACATGTTGGTAGGTTGGCAGGACACCAAGGCAGGGAAGCAGCTCTGGTTTTAGACTTTCTCTCCCCATCAGCAGAAGTTTGGGGACGCTTTTGCCCAGCCCCACACAGAAGCCTGGAGGAAAGCCCGACACCCCCCCCAATTGCAACCAGCCGGTCCCCACAGCTGCTCCTGTGGGAAGAGGCTTCTCTCTAGTGAGATACTTGCCATTCCAGGCTTTCATTCCTATGCGCGCGCGCACACGCACACACACACATACACACACACAACTACTTGCTCCTGGAGACACAGAGGGAGGGGAGGAACTTGCCCCAGAGAAGGGGGCCGGGCCCCTTGCTTCAGGGGAACTTGACCAAATAGATGGGCAGAGGCAGATGGACAGGAGCCATGCTCCGGCCATCCTAAGCGTCAACCGTGGCCCCATTCAACTGGCTCAGCCCCTCTTTGCATTTGTGGGGCTTCCTCAGTGCCCCCCCTTCGTGCTCAGCTGTTTACAGTGCAGGCAAACCAAGCTGGCTTGTGGGGGGGGGGGTGTCGCATGGCAACTGTGATGTTCTCCAACTGTTATATCGCTTATCCACAATTCCCTATAAATACCAAGCCAAAAAATAACCTATGAAACTCGCTGCCACCAGATGTGGCCATCTGCTCCAAAGGCTTTAAAATGGGATCAGGTTAAGCAAGTGGTGGAGGCCTCTCTGTGGCCAGTAGGCACGGGTCACTCAGGAGTGTCCTTCTTCCAAGCAGCCCAGATGGCACTTCTTGAGCATCCCAGGGAGTTTTCCTGGACACCAGCGAGGATGGGCCAGAGCCAAGAGCAGGCAGGCAGGTCCCGCCCCCCCCCCAGCCCCTGCCCCCCTTCCTTTCCTCCTCACCTGCGGCCACCACCTCGGACTCGCTCCTTTCTGGCTTTACTTGAAAACAGCGCCACCTAATGGGCAGATCGCCTGCGGCACCGTTTTTCCCCAGGCTGAGGCCGCTTTTTACATTCAAAACTTCAATGATACAACTTGGTTTATTTAATGCTATGGCCTTTTGATATTGCTAGGAAATTAAGAGAGAAACAGGCATAATTTGCCCTCTCTACCGGTCTCCTCTGTTTCCTGAATCTATTGGGTAATTTTTACCAAGCCTGTTTTAAAAATCAGAATGGAGCTGGAAGGGACCTTGGAGGTCTTCTAGGCCAGGGCTTGTCAAACAGTGGTACGGGTACCACCTGTGGTCCATGGGCACCTGGTAATCCTAGAAAAGTGGTAGTGGGGGAGGGGAATGAGCCGAACCGGTGGCAGCACCGCACAAGATACAGGGCTGTCAGGGCTCAGCGGAAGCGCCAGGATCAGTGCCGCTTTCCAGCTGATCGGTGCTTTTTCAGGGCTGTCAGGGCTCAGCGGAAGCACCAGGATCAGCACCAGGCTCCTGGTGCTTCAGCTGAGCCCAGAAGAAGCGCCGATCAGCTGGAATGTTGCAGCATCTCCAGGGTCTTGTGTGTTACATTCAGATGGTTGGCAACTGATTCATATTTATGACAGTCCCAGTGTCCCAGGGTCATGTGAAGGGACCAAAATCTGCTGCAACCACCCAGCAGACGGGGGGGGGGCGGGATAAAAACCAAACACCCCCACCCCTGCTGCCAATCCTCAACAGAAATGCTCACAACAATGAAAACCTCGGAGAGGAGGAAGAGCGCCGCCGGGCGGGCAGGCAGGTGTCTTGCTCAGCTGTGGCTTGGGGGGCACTTTTTTCCAGTGCCATTGTAACTTTGAACAGTCACTAAGCGAACTGTTGTAAGTTGAGGACACCTGTACTTTATCACTTTTTTTTTTTTTTTTGGTCATCAAGTTTTTGACACCTGGTGGTCCTCGGATGTTGCCATATCCTAAAAGTGGTACAATGGGTGAAAAGGTTGAAAAGCCCTGCTCTAGTCCAGCCCCCTGCTCAGGCAGGAGAACCTATATCATTTCAGACAAGTGGCTCTTCTTAAAAACCTCGAGTGATGAAGCAAGGCCAGCTGTTCCACTGGTTAATTGTCCTTACTGTCAGGAAATTTTAGTTCTAGGTCGCTTCTCTCCTTGATTAGTTTCCATCATTGTTTCTTGTCTTGCCTTCTGGTGCTTTGGAAAATAAGTTGACCTCTCCTCCTTGTGGCAGACTCTCAAATACTGGAAGACTGTTATCATGTCCCCCCTAGTCCTTCTTTTCTCTCAACTGGCATTCTCAAATCCTGCAACTGTTCTTCAGGCCTTTAATCATCTTAGTTGCACTTCTTTGCATTTTTTCCCAAAGTCTCAACATCTTTTTTGTAATGTGGTGACCAAAACTGGATGCAGTATTCCAAATGTAGCCTAAGGCTTTATAAAGTGGTACTAATACATCACGTGATTTTGATTCTATGCCTGTTTATACAACGAAGGGTTGTAATAGCTTTTCTGGCTGCCGCCGCACATAGCTTACTCAGATTTAAGTGATTGTTCACTAGGACTCCAAGATCCCTCTCACACTTACTGTTTTTGAGCCAGGTTTTGCCTAATCTGTACTTGTACCTTTGGCTTTTCCTGCCTAGCTGTAAAACCTTGCTTTTCTCCACAGTAAAAATGATGTCGGATAGGGTCCATTGTTCAAGTCTGTCAAAATCTTTTTGGATTCTGAGCTCGTCTTCTGGGGTGTAGGCTATACCTGCCAGCTTGGTGTCATCTGCAAATTTGATGAGTTCCCCTTCAATTCCCTCATCTAAGTCATTAATGAAGATATTGAAGAGTCCTGGGCCTCAGATGGAGCCTTGTTGTATCCCACTGCTTACTTCCCTCCATGTAGATGTAGTACCATTAAGGATGACTCGTTGAGTATGGTTTGTCAGCCAGTTACAAATCCATCTTGTGGTGATGCTGTCTATCCCATTTTTCTAGCTTATCAAGAAATAGGTTGTGGTCTACTTTGTTGAATGCCTTGCTGAAGTCTAAGTATGCTGTGTCCATAGCATTTTGCTGGTCTACTAATTTAGTCACTTTGTCAAAGAATGAAATGAGATTGGTTTGGCATGATCTGTTTTTAAAAAAACCTGTGCTGGCTACTAGTAATAACTATTTGTTTCTAGATGTTTGCAGATCTATTTTTTGATATTTTCCAGCATCTTCCCAGGTATTAATGTCAGGCTGATTGGTCTGTAGTTTCCTGGGTTTGTTTTTTTCCCATTTTTGAAGATGGGAACCACATCAGCCCTTTTCCAATCCTCTGGCACTTCCCTGGTGCTCCAAGATTTTTTCAAGATATGGTGCAATGGTTTTGAGATAACCTCTGCTGGCTCATTCAGAACTCTGGGATGTAATCTGTGAAATTACCAGTATCTCTCAATAACAGGAATATTATTCAGAGAATCTTTTCATATTTTTAGTCAGATGAAATTCATTTCTCTATCATTCTTTAATTAACTCTCCCCCCCACCCCCCATGTTTTCCTTATCCACTAGATTTGGTTACTGTGGTTAGATTTTTCTGTTTTCAATGATTAGATTTAAGTTCTACATTTAATTGTGAATTGTATGAATGATGAGAATCATGCTGTACAAAACATAAAACAGAACCCCTTTACAGTTACACCCATAGCAATTTCTAGCAAATAACATTCAGTAACCATATTAAAAAATTTGAATAGTTTATTATAGATCTTAATAAAATGTCTGATTATATTAACAATCTGTGCAAACTTTTTATCTTATTCTTTTGATGGAATACTTAAATTACCAGGGAAGATCCAAAGAATTCAGTTTTCAGTAGCCTTCCAAACGCTGGTATAGAAACAGTTGAGCTCTTTTGATAACTTGGCAGTTTCAAACTAGCAGTGAGCGGAAGTGTAACCCACAAATCTGAATTTCTAAAGCTCTCCATTTGAGGAAACTTGATTTTATGTAAATTCTCAGGGCTGGGAGTGACAAGTATTAAAAAGCACCCACCCACCCCTCTCTCAGGCCTGCATACCATCGCCTCTCCCAGCCTGATTCTTGCCAGCTGCCCCGCTGGTGGGAGAACAAACTGCCCCTCCAGGAGATCAGCGCCAAGAACCTGTGGGGGGCTGTGGGCGCCAAAAGGCGGAGGGAAACGGGGAAGTCCTTGGCTTCCTCAGAGTCTAGCAACTGAGAGAGGAAGATGTTTGACTCTAGAGATAGGGTCTCCAGACTTGCAACGTTCAGTTCTTCCTGAACCCTGAAGCTTTAGGCTACCTGGGCTGAATGACCGGGGTGTGCGAGAGTGTTTGTGTCTGAAGAGGGCTGGACTGTGGGTGAAATGCTTTGCACTTAAAAAAGCAGCCTATCCTTGACAGACGGATCTAGTGTTCTACAGGCACGAGGTTTATATGCCAAGGAAGCCTTCTGCCATGCAGGGATCTGCCCTGAGGCCCCTCTGAGGGGGTCTTCTGGGTTTCTTTGAAGCAGGACTGGAGTAAAGCAAGCAGCACTACGTCTCTTTGGCCTCTTTCCAACAAGGACCCAGTAATCCACAGCTGTTGCCCGAAGCACATTATTTCTTGAAAAACTTCTTGTTCAGAAGGAAGATTAGAAGGTTGACGTTGATTTTGGCTTTGTCAAACATTTTCATGACAGCCACACCTTCATACTGGAGCTGGAGGAGGTCCTGAAAGAAGAGACAGGGGTCCAGAATGGCGCGGGGTCTCCCGCTTGAGCTGCAAGAACCCCAAGGCCCCTTTCATCCCTTCTGGGATTCTGAGCTTTCAAAGGATATTTCCAAATAGAAAATGGGGTAATCTAAACTCGGGCTGACCAGAGCAGGGAAAGACTGAACAATGCTGAGCTTGGTTGGCTTTAACCTTGGTTAGTTCCTTTGTAACTTAGCATGTTATAACTGCGTTGTTTGCAGCTTTGCATGTGGTGTGACCTGTTTGGATTGTGTAACCCATTCAGTGCAAACCCAGAATTGACCATGCCTGTTCAGCGACCCAGTTAACTCCGCGTGCGAGTCTTTCAGAAAGATGGAGGCTCTCGTAGGGTGCAAATGAGCAACCTGAGAACTTTTCCTGCTCTGTGTCTTTTTCTCTATCTCAACTTTCTCTGCCTGGTAACTAATTTTAGCCCGTCAGGCACCAGTTCTGCACCTGCAGATGAACTGAGCCCTTTCCAGGCTGGGATCAGGCCCCGGGTGTGGGACTCGGTCCAAGCCGATCACTCATAGGGACCTCAGGGGAAGGGCAACTTCCCGATCTCCCGGTGGCCCCTCTGACGCCCCGGGATCCCTTCCAGGACCACCTCCAAGGGCAGGGAGAGGAAAGCCTTGAGCTCCATTTGGCTTCCTCCTCTCTTCTTTTTCTCCCATTTAATACCTAGGAGACCCTGCCAGGGGACGCAATCGGAGTGAGCCCTTCTGAGGACTTACTCAGGCCTTCTTCTCAGACAGATCCCTCTCCTGTTCCCTGAAGGCTCTTAGGATCTGGTGGGGAGAGGCTGTGGGCTCAGCCTTCTGATTCCAAGGAAATTCCACTCTCCGTTCTGTGGCCAGAAGCGCCTCTGCCCAGCTCCATCCTCCGCCCGGCCTCTAGGCTCTCTCGTCAGTGCGGCTTAGGGGAGGCTGCCCTTAACCCCCCCCCCTAAAGCTGCAGCAGAATGTCCCCATGTGAACTATTGCTAACAGGGCTTAAAATATTTTAGAGGTGATTGATTCGAGCGATGGGTGTACAGAACTGTAATGTGTTTGTGCCTCACTCAGTCTACTTCCATCGGAAAGGTGGTAAATAATTAAATAATCAAACTGTATGGAGGGAGCCCTCGTCAGTTGCCCCCTTACCTGGTAAGTAAGCTGAAAGTTTTCCATATCGATCCCCATAAACTTCGCCTTGACCTGAAACTTGCCAGCTTCCCGGGAAGGGATAATGTCAAAAATGACATTTCTAAGTCTGAAAAAAAAAAAAAAAAAAAATAGGGAGAGGGGGAGGAATTAAAGCCATGAAACTGAGAAAATGGAATTGGGGATGAAAGATTTACTTTTCCCACAGCACGATAAAAAAAAAACGTTCAGTACACCAAGCTGAGATTTCAGGTGTTTTATTCTCACTGAGGACTCTCTGTCACCCACAGACAGACCCGGAGGAAGCCCAGATGGGGGCATCTGCATGGAAGAATGAGGGGCAGCAGGAGCCAGGAGGGAGAAGGGAGAAAGGGGGAGATCCAGACTTACTGGTTTGGTGGGAGGTCCTCAATCTCCAGCAGGACCCCCTTCTCAAACAGACGGGCCGCCGTGTAATGCAGCACAGCCTGTTTCTTGCTGGGCCTGAAGGGAAAAAAAAAGGGGGCAGCCTGGATATGGGAAGGTGTGGTGGTGGGGGGACGCCAACCCTTGCCTGCCCCCACATTGGCTTTCCTCCACTCAGGCCCCAGCGTGGTCAGCTTGGGAGGAGCAGACCAGGCTCCCAAGCCCCACTGGACTCCGGTGGACTCCGCCAGCCTTCCCAGGGTGGACCTGGGCACAGCTACCAGCCGAGGAATGCCGGGGAAGGGAAATGGGGGAAGCGCCAGCGTTGCAAGCCCTTTCCAGTGGGGGGGGGAGCATCTGCCACGTTCTTTTAGTGGATCCCCTGAAAAGCCACCAAGGAAGGTGAGGTGGGGGCCGCAGCCTCCCCACCAAGGAGGGCTCAAGGCCATGGGGTGTTTCGAGATGAAAGATGCAGCCAGAACCTCCCTTGCTTGGCCAACAGAGAAGCTGCCCCATAACTGGAGCAGATTCTTTTCAGGCAAGGTGTGGCGTCTCTAGGGCGGCCCCCCGAGGCAGAGGGCCCAGATCTGCGCTCCCTCCTGCCCCACGGCAGCTGGGTCCCCTCGATACCCAAGCCGGCCGGGCCCCATACTTGTCTGTGGCGGCCAGGTTGTCCAGGCAGGTGCGGAGGTACTTCTGGTAGTAGTCCACCTGCTCCTGGTAGAAGCGACGCTTGGCGGTCAGACCTCGCAGGGTCTGCTGCAGCTTGGCCAGCTGCCCCCTGCGGCGCTGCCGGTGATGCCTCTGAGAGCGGATGTCCTGCGGGAAGCCGAGACCGGCCCAATGCCCCAGGCGCTCTGCATGGGCCCCTGCCCCTCCTCTGGACCACCTTCCTCACTCTCGGCAACTTTAAAGCGACTGGACCTCAACTTCCACCATGCCCAGCCGGAATTCAGAAGGCCGCTCCCACTTTGCAGGAGGAGGAGGAGGAGGCAGGGCGGGAGCTAAAGCGAGGCTCTCCCCCTCTGGAACTTTAAGGCCTCTGAACTTCAACTCCCAGCTGCGCTGGCTGAGGAGTTCTGGGAGCTGAAGTTCACAGGTCTGGAAGGTGGAGACCCCTGAGCTAAAGGCGCCTCCCTCCGACTCTTCCTTACAGCCAGCCTAAAAATGGCTTCCCTGCAATTTTACAGTGACTGTCAGCCAAGATGTACACCGCCAGGTAGGCCAGAGAATGAAAGAGGCCGGGTCCTGCCAACCCTCCCCCCAAGGGCACCTCCTCCGCTGCCTGGGTCACCTGGGCAATCTCGCTGAGCAGGGCCCGGGACGGGCTGGCCGAGCCCACCAAAGCCAGGCGTTCCAGGCGCTCCAGGACTTTCTTCTTCTTCTCCTCCAGGGAAAGATGGCGGCTGCCAGCCTGGGAGTGTCCGTGCAGTGCCCACTCCCGGTCCTGGGGGTGGCCGGTGGCCCTTCTCTGCAGTAGCCGTCGGTGGAGCTGCTCCTGCGAAAGAGGAAGCCACAACTGTGTCTGGCCGCTCAGTGACCAAGTTGCAAGTGAAGCCTGGAAAGCGACTCGGCCACAGTCCAAACATTCACGCCCAGCCAGGCGAGCACGTCTGTGTCCCTGCGCAGACAGGCAGCCCCAGTCATCCCAGCCCCAGAGCCCCGTTTTTACTGGCCTTCTGAAGGCCAAGTGTGGTTGCGGCCCCCTGTGCTGGGGGAGGGGGAAAAGACCATCCCCCCCAATAGAAAATGTGAAGGATTTTTATTCCCTTCTTATTCTCCAGATGGCTCTGCGTTTCTCCCAAGGTGACCTTCCCATAATCCCCTAACCAGGGTGACTCCTGCCAACGGCTCAGAGCTTCTGGCCTGGGCCCCCCTTCTCCCACAGCTTCATCCCGCAGGAGGGGAAGGAGCCCTCAAAGCCACCCGCTTTGCCTGGAGGAGGCCCATCCAGACTCGCCCCCTCTCCAGGCAAGCGGTTCCCTGCTCATCGCTCCACCCACCTCCTCTTCCGATGCCTCTGAGTGCAGGATCTCAGCCAGGGAGTCTCTGGGCTGGGACTGGATCACATCCACCAGCATCTGTTTGGTGCTTCATCACCCAAGGAGAAGGAGAAGAGGGCAGCCGGTCACTCTGGGCAGAACACAGGAGGTCGTGTCCCCTCCTCCCAGGCCCGCTCAGCAGCGCTCACGGCTCAGGGCTCAAAGGGTCACTGAGAAGCTGCCCAGCAGGAGGTCACACAGCCTGTTGCAATTCTAGAAAATTTACTTAGTCCTTTTACTACCAAGGAAATGGGGAGAATGGTTTTTGTGCCAGTGGCCCTTATTAACCAAACTGTGACCCTCAGGGAACAAAAAGGGGCGGGTCCGAATTCCGCTCTGAGCTACCATAATTGTAATTCTCCTAAGGAATCTTCATCACAATGCTCATGCAAAGCACAACCGTTTGGCAACTGCAGTAGAACAGCTGTGGCACCCCAGTCACCTGATTGCCACCTGCGATCCCACACCAAAGCCAAGGAGAAAAACAGCAGAGAAAGTTGCATGTTGCTCTCTTATGACTCCACCTCCAGGCCCGACATGCCCCAGCCAGCCAGCCCTGCAACCTGACAGCAGCTGCTTCCTGCCCTTCAACCTGCTTGCACGCTACCTCAGACTTGCCATTTCCCTCTGGCTTCCCCAATGAATTTACCAGTGCTTTTTTTCAAAAAAAAAAAAAAAAAAGAGGGTGCTGGAACTCACACACGTCATACAACCCGCCTTGCCTACCCTACAAGGTTCCATCCAAAAAAGGAGCCAGAACTCCGTTCTGGGTGTTCTATGAGAAAAAAAGCCCTGGACTTTACTTTTGGGAAGCTGGTGGGAAGTTGCAAAGAGGTCCTTGCTTAACAGCCACGATCATCGCTTAATCATGGCCATGGGACTGCCGTTGCTAAGCAATGCAGTCAAGTAACATCATGCTTTATGGTCACAACACTTGGGGATGGTAATTCCAGTCCCAATTACCATCATTAACCAAGGGTTATCTGTAATTCTGTACCTTCCCCTTCCCACTGGCTTCCTATATCGCTGATCTGAGATTCCCTTTGTGCTCCTGATCATCATCCACTTGCTATTCACGAGATCTCCGGGGGGGGGGGGGAGCCAGGCCTCACCACCTCCCCTCACAAGGGATGCAGCCACCCACCTCAGCCACAGGCCTTTGGCATCTGTTTCCCCCTTGCCTTCGGCTTCCACCCCGCCGTATTTGCTGCTGAGGACGAGCGAGAGCTCCATTCTGGAGAGCCGAGACAAAGCATCCTCCCAGGTCCCGTTCGCCCCTTGTCCCAGGCTGTGGCCTGCAAAAAGACAGCAATCCAACAGGTTTGGAGGAGTAAAGCAAGCCAGAAGCCTAACAGCCTTTTGAGGAGGATGCCTGCATGGATTGGAAGACTAAAGTATGGGATGCCAGCCCTACCAGCTGAAGGACAGGGAGTGAGGAGATGCCAACAGAAGAGAATCTCTGTAGCTCAGGACTGAATCGTGAAGTCCTTGGTACTCTCTGAGCTTGGTTGTTTTCTTGAAGACGTTTCAGGACCTAACTAGATAACATCATCAGATGGGGGTAGGGTTTGTGGAGAGGAGGAGGAAAATAGCTGTGGAGTCCTTGGTGCTCTCTGAGAGGGATTTTCTTGCAGGTGTTTCATGACCCAACTAGGTAACATCATCAGTGCTACATGGAAATAGGGTTTGCTCTCTTTTTATATACTGTGGTTTGTCCTATCAGTGTTGGTGGGAATACAGTTTTCTTCTTGGTAGTTCTTTGATTAGGCTGTTGAAGTACTCGAGAACTACCAAGTTAGAGAAACAATCCAATAATAAAAAACACGGGGGCCAACAGAAATCTGGTCCTGGCATCAGCACAGGGCTGGCCGAGCAGTTTGCTCGGGCATCAGGTGAGGAAGCCTGGAGAGTGGGGCAACCTATGGTGTGAAGCAATGTGGCCTCAAATGGGGGCCAGCCAGAGGTCACACTGGCCTGGGTCTCCTCAAGGACATTTGCCAGGCTGAAGGTGTCCTGAGAGGACTCAGCCTCAGAGTAATTGCGGGTCCCATTTTTGCGCCAGCTGGTTATTGCGGTCTCATGGCCCACACCTCTCAGAAGCAGGTCCCCCAAACCGGGAGTTGGGCTGAATACAGTGGTCCCACCACTCTTGAAAAACCTGGTTTAGTATTATAAACGTTAAGGGCCCTGTTTCTTGGCTTTGCTATTAATTGATTAATCATCACGACTGCTGTTCCTATTTATTTATTTTTGTGGATGTATTTACTGCTTTAATGTTTTTTAATTGTTTTATAATTTTAGATTGTAAGCCACCCAGAGTCACTTGGTTGAGCTGGGTGGCTATAGAAATTGACGGAATGAAATGCAAAAACTGAGCCATTGTAGAAGGAGAGACATGCTAGTCTCCAGCAAGCCAAAGTTACGAAGCGTCTGCTAGCACCTTTTCTTATTATTAGAAGTTCTGGTGAGCTGCAGCCTTTTATAAAATAGGCATACTGGAAAAGGTGGGAGCAGAGCCTCCTCTTTTGGGCAGGGACAGTGCCCAATCCCATGCCATAGAGTACAGGGAGGACACTGTCCTCAGTTTACCTCAACGAGGCAACAGTTGGCACCTCGCCAAGGTCTTGCAAAAGTTTGTGCAGAACATCCTGGGGACCGGGAGCCAGGGAATGCTGGTGCTCCAGCAGCAACTGTGGCAAAGAGGAACAAGCAGAGAATAAGGACATTCGCGGTGCATTATTTACCTCATGTGCCTCTCAAAATGGTCTTTTCAAATTGTGTAAAACAAAAATCATTTGAGTAATCCAAATACAGTCTTAATGTTCTGAATCAATGAAGGGATAAACAGAAATAAGACAACAAAAATGAAGAATCCGAGCAGCAAGAAAGCCATATAGACCGTTACTCTACACCAGGGGTGTCCAACCGTGGCCACTTTAAGACCTATGGACTCCCACCGGTCCGTAAGTCTTAACGTCTCCAAGGTTGGACATCCTTACTGTAAACCAAATGGCTCTGTGAAAAAGAGATATGGCCAGGGGAAAACTGGGCTTCATGGTTCAGGTCCATAAAAAACTATGAGCTTATTTAAAAAAGCCACACAGTAGATTGTTGGATTTTCACACGTCAAGCCATAAAGCATGGCTTGCAAACACACAAAATCACAAACAAGCAAGCCAGAGATTGGGTTGGCCTATGCACAAAAGCAATTATTTCTCTCCCCTTAAAGCAGATTTTTTTTCCTGACATTTGAGGTTTGCACCTTGTGGGTGTTGACCAGCTCCCCAACTGTTATGTAGACCACTGGTTTGGCGATAGCCACCAGCTCAGAATATTTGTCCATATTAAATCTCTCTTCGGGTTCAGAGACCGAACAGGCTGTGTTGATGAATGCTCTGGAAGAGACAGAAGGAAAAAACAAAAGAACATGGAATCATGGGAGCGGAAGGGACCTCGGAGGTCTTCTAGTCCAACCTCCTGCTCAAGCAGGAGACCTTGTACCATTTCGGATGCCTGTCCAGTCTCTTCCTAAAAGCCTCCAGTGACAAAGCACCCACAACGTCTGAAGGCAACTTCTGTTCCACTGGTTAATTGTTCTCACTGTCAGGAAGTTTCTCCTTAGTTCCAGGTTGCTTCTCTCCTTGATTAGTTTCCATTCTTTGCTTCTTGTTCTGCCTTCAGGGGCTTTGGAGAACAGGTTGATCCCCCTTTCTTTGTGGCAGCCCCTCAAATATTGGAACACTGCTATCATGTACCCCCTGGTCCTTCTTTTCATTAGACTAGACATGGTGGGCCCCTTCCCTCCCTCCCTTGCAAACAGCCAAGACCAAGATCTTTGACGGGAGAGGAATGCTCTCTATCATACTTTCAAATATTTCATTTATTTATTTGAACTTGTTAACTGCCCAGCTCCAGGGGACTCTTCAGGATGAGCTGCCATTTTGAGCAGACCCTTCACCCTTCCAGCCATACCTTTTCCTTTGTCCAAAAGCCCAAGCAAGCCACAGGCTAAGCAGGGGGAGTAGGTGATATGCTTCCCGCATAAGGTGAGTACTAGGTGAATCCCGGTTAACGGGTCAGGGATGCCAATGCAGACATCAAAGCTGCCAAGAGCTGCGAATGGGGCAGCGGTCCCATCGCTCTCAGAGGGGGAAGGAAGACCACCGTGCTCCTCCTTCAGGGTTAGGGAGGGAAAGACCTGAAGATGACAGCAGACAAGACAAGACTGGCCTTTCATCTCCTGACCAACCTGAATTTCTGGTGTGCTTCCTCCAGGTACTGATTTACCACGTTCAAGTGGCTGTTTTCTCCCTCGAAAAGCTGGTTGGCAGCCGCGTGCTGCAGGATCTTGGCCACTGAGGCCAAATTGCGCCTCTGGTCGGGGTGCAGGGGTGCTCCAGCAGAGAGGTCCACAACATCAAAGCCGTCTGGTGCCACCACCGCTGGGTTCATGAAGCGATAGTAGAGCAGGTTGCCCACTACCTAAGACAAGAGGGAGCAAGGCTGGCACATGGGGAGCCCATCGTTTCTGGCGTGGGGGAGGGAGGATGTGCGCTGGCAAGTCTCCTGCTGACCCACCCATTCCTTGAACTGACCCACCCATGCCCAGGGCTTAGGAACGTGGAGACCACGGAGCCAAAATATGGGCACTCTTGCGAGTTGCTGTGACGTGGCTGGTCAGTGACAAAGGGGCCACCCTGGGGGGCGTAATCGTTTCCCTTAGGTGAGCCTCTAAAAACAACTCCCTGGAACTGCGCAGAGAGGCTTCTCTTGGCAGCCATGGAGTAGCGGAGAAGTGCCACCTGGGCTGTCTGAAGGTTGGAACCATGGCAGCTGGACTAACATCCTCTGGATTATTCCTGGTGGTTCCCATTGGAGGACCAACCAGTTAAGGCTTTCAAGGCCAATCAATCAAGAGGACGCTGTGACACTTGTGCTACCTTCACATGGAGCCTTCATTTCATCAGAAGTAATCTTTTCAGAGACCGGGGACAGATAGAAACAGCTACGAATCCCTGCCCTGTAGCCCATGCCATGCTGACTGAGAAACTCAGCAGCCAAAATAACCTTAAACGGAGGGAAAAGAGCAGACCCCAAGAGTGAGGGCCACGAGCCAGTCCTGCTTCTGCGCCCTGGCCCACCCCACCTTGTAGATCTCTTCCTTGGAGGCATCTGGAAACTTCTCAGTCAAGGTTGCCTTCAAGACTTTGGCCATGTAGCGCATTCCGTACCTGAAAGGAAAGCCAGATTTCATTTCTGGATGGGCAGGAATTCCCCCCCCCCAAGACACAGCTCCCATGTACGCCAAGAGAAAATGCTGGAGAAAAAGAGGGCACCCTGCAAAAGGGGGTCCATCTGTGACCCCTCTCCAGTCTGGAGCAATTCGGTGGGACGGTGGCTTTGGCACACATTAATTTGATGTGCTGAAAACTCCACCCCCCCTCTCTCTAGAACAGTGCTTCTCAACGTTTGTGTGACGGCAACCCCCGTCACACAAATGTTCTGCGCATGCGCGGCGGTGCGCGCATGGGGGTGGCGCCCCCATGCGCAATGCGCCCCCGCGGCGCCCCCATGCGCAGCGCGCGAGCGCAGCGGCGCCCCCATGCACCGCGCGCGAGCACGGCGCCGCGGAAAATGGCGGATCGCCACCTTTGGCGACCCCCGAAAAATAGTTGATCGACCCCAAATGGGGTCGCGACCCATAGGTTGAGAACCGCTGCTCTAGAAGTTGCTGTTATTTATTTGGCACATGGCATTTACAAAAGCGGTCTGTACCCTCTTTGGAGGAAACGTACACAAATACACCGCAGGACCTGTTATCACTATGTGGAGAGGGGACTGTCCCGGATATTGATTTTATATTTTAGCACAATGCCCTGCATAGTAATAAGGATTTCTGTTGTTGCTTAAACCCAACAGGGGCATTTGCCATATTGTCTAAATTCTAAAATCTCAGCCCGTCTTTTCGTCTGCCGGCCCTGAGGATACCCCTGCCTGAAACTTCACAAGAGCCCTGTGGCCAACTCCAACCATTGTTAACGCCTCTCGTGCCATTTCCTAATGTCAGCAATTTTATTCCTTGTTGGGGGGGGCAGGTTGGAAGCCAGGTGCCAACCCCAGAGGGGGGCAGCAGAACGAAAGAGACACGTGGCACTAAATCCGTACGGGATCTTCTCCACCGACGAAAGGATGGCTGAGAGAAACTTGTCTGCCAGCACGAGGAGATGGCCGAGGGAGACGTCCAGCCGCCTCTGGACCTCTGGGTGACCGAGGGCTTGTTGCGGGGTGACATTGTATGGCAGATGGCTGGGGAGAGAAGAAACAGGGGCAGCAACTAAAGCTGATGGAAAAAACAACAGAGTTTCATCATGTTTGCCGTTTCTACCTCCCACACTTGAGGGTCAGTGTTATTTTGCCTCATGCAGAAGACAAGTTGTGCATGCCTGCCAAGGCCACGTTTCTGCTTCCCTCCCTCCCTTCTTCCTATTCTTTCTCTCCGTTCCGTTCCATAAACCAGCCTGGGGCTTCCCCAAGATTCACAAAGGGAGATAGAAGCACCCTCAACCCTGCTCACTTCTTTGCTTTTTAGTACAAAAGACACAAAATACGATCTCTCTTATTATTTTTGTGTGTTTGTGTGTGTGTGTGGGGGGGGGTCCTGTTGCTCCAGCCACCCTGCGGTCTACGTGGGCACCACAGGCTCTCTGAGTCTCGCCATGAGATCCGCCTCCGGGATTTGCAGCCCCACCCACTCTGAACAGAGCCAAGCAGTGGAGAAATGCCTGTTATGGCCGCCCACCTCTGCTGTCCACTCTGGGACTCCATCTCGTTGATCCACCCTCTGTAGATCTCCACGGGGCTGGTGCGAATACTCAGGCTCCTGTTCTGCAGAACCTCCCACACCGGCTCTGCCAGGATCTGGCGCAGGGCGTTCTGCCCACGGGCATTGCGATAAAAGCTCACCACCATGCGGATCACAGTGGGGTTCCCTGTGAGGATCTCCCGCAGCTGAGTCACTTTGGACCTGGGAGGAAGACAGAGGCAGCACTTCGGACCTGGGAGGAGGGCGACCGTTCTGTGTCCAGCATCCTTTTATTCCAGAATAACCTCTTGGCGCATGGAAAGAGACGCAAAGTTAAAGGAGTCCAGCTTCCCCTCTGACTTTGCTTCCTGGAATCCAGCTAGAAAGGTCGTAAACGGTGATCACGTGATCCTGGGATGATTCAGCCACTGCAAATACATGCTGGTTGCCAAGCACCTGGATTTTGATCATGTGATTGTGGGGGTGCTGCGATGGTTATAAGTGCAAGGACCAGTGGTCACATTTTTCAGTGCCGTTGTAACTTTGAATGGTTGCTAAACAAATAATTGTAAGCTGAGGACTACCTGGTAGATTCAGCACTGGGCGCTGAAATCAGTAAACCTCAGCAGACATAAACAAAATCATAATTAAATGAATAATAGCCTTCACAACAGCTGGTAAGTGGCAGGAAAAAGACAAGGAGCAGGCCCCCTCTTGTTGTCCAAGCTGTATGACAAAGGACACGGCTGTCCCCAACTGCTGCTTCTCCTTCTAAGGTCTGCAGGAAAAGGTGATGCAAGACGTGTGAACCAGCATGACATGTCTTGCCCAGGAAGGGAATCCTTGGTGTCTGCAGGTCCCATAAAATGCGTTACACCAAATGCTGTTCAGTGCCCTCAACTGGGGTTTTCTCTCCCTGTCAGGAGCCATCCAGGGAGCCTGGCTGTACTCACAGGGGAGAAGTGGGGAGGGAGCGCCCAGGACTTACGCGATCTCCTCTTGCAGGGCACGCCGGAAGAGCTGGAGCAGGAGGTAAGCCTCTCTGGGGCTGGAGGCGTAACTGTAGAGGCTGAAGACCACCGACTCCATGAACTTGGTTGACTTGTTGGGTGGCATCTGGATGAGCAGCCTGGCCAGATACACTGGCTGAGTCTGGAAGGAGAGAAACACTAATGGCTTTCCTGGGCTGGGTGCCACATCCGCCTGCCCATGCCCAGGCAGCTACCAACCGCTGAACCGCCCAGATCAGGCAGAGCAGCGAATCAGATTCCCAGAGCAAAGCCACAACCCTGGGTGGTGCGTTCATCCAAGCTTGGTTGCAATTTGACCAGCAGAGAGAGAACAATTTATACAGATTACAAGACTTAATCCTTAATAAAACAAAGATGAAATATCTCAAGATTGCCTCTGTAATACAATGTTACTTTGAGAATTCTTGTTCAATTTTACACAACCTATACATTTCTTTATTCCTTTTTTCTTCATGGCTGTGCTAACATGTTTTAAAAAAAAGGTGCTGCCCAGGTAACAACCAAGGGGTCCCAACGGTAGCAAGGGGTCGCGCGCTCCTCCTGAAGCAGACGCTACCTAGTGTTACTCAGCGGCGGCCCCAACCGAGAGACCTGCAGCACCTTGTCAGGTGCAATGCTCCAAGTGAAGTGAGCCGCAGCTCGCAAAAGCTTTTCCTCTGCACGAGGTGTGCTAGTGCGAGGCCGACAGGTGCTGCCCACCTGCAGATGGTAGAAGAGGTGCTGATAGGCCTCCAGCGTCTTCCGCTTCTCCCTGCTGAGCGCCTTCAGCCCGTTCTCCTTGTTCTCGTCCATCCGGCTGGAGAGCTGCTCCTTGTTCTTCTTGGTCAACTTCTTGCAATGTGACACCACCTCCTGTCAAGGGGAGAAACCGGACAATGACACGACACCTGTGTCCAGCCCTCTTCTCCACTCAGGAGGGCATCTGTCCGAGGTCACCGTCACGATCCACGAGGCAGGAAACGGCCTGCCTCAGAGTGGGGGGTCAGGGTCCCGCTGGCAGGGGTGAGGGTGCAGCAGGGAGGGCACGTGAGACACTATTTCAACAGGCACCCCCCCACCCCCACCCCCATGGCAAGAGAGAACAAACTGAGAAGCAGCTTTGGAGGAGGCAGACAGAGGTGATGCTGGCAAGGAGAATATCTCTGCCACTACCCAAGAAATGTGGGTGACCAGCTGCACAGTATGTCAACGCTGCAAATACTGTATATTCTTGCTTTTGACAATATGCAGACTTGTCTGGTAATTATGGGGTTAATACAGAGCAGAAGGGGGGTTGGGGGTAAAGTCCAGGGAAAGAAAGAGGAAGAAAACATTTGACCTTCACACTAATTGGATAATGTGAGATATGACGGCTAATTTAGGGAGGGAACATGCTGATAATTTAACTGCTCAGAGGAAGAGAACTTAGATCCTAGCATCCCTCCGTTGTGCCTGTGTCCACATTTTGTAACAATAAAAGACTTTTAGGAAAATAATGCCTGGAAGTTCTTTGAAATGTTTCATTAGCCGGAACACATAACACTTCTGCCTTTGGCCGAAAGGCGGGATTTTCCAACCTTGGCCCCTTTAAGAAGCATGGACTTCAACTCCCAGAATTCTGTGTGGCTGGCCATGGAATTCTGGGAGTTGGAAGTCCACGTGTCTTAGTGGCCAAATTTGGGGAAATCTGGTCTAGGAGGAAGGCTAAGTGCTGGTCACCTTTTTCTTCAGAGGCTAAAGCCTGCATCTTCAGGTTAATTCCTACAGTGTGAAATATTTACTTATTGCTACTGCGTGGTTTTATTTTCATCTGACAAGGCAGCAACTTTCCCCACAAACTGGGGAAAGATCAGTTTATGAACCAAAGGAGAGCAGGCACTCGAACTCCTGCCCCTGTCGTGATGGGAGTGCTGGAACTCCTGTGCAGGAGCTGAGCAGCTTCCATCAGCTCTGACGGTGCCCAGAGTCGCACCCTCAGTCAGAAGCCCCTCCCCAGCTGTATGCAGAGATCTATTCCATCCCCTCCTGACCTGCAGGGTGATCCTGTTCTTGACCAGCAATCCAATCTTGATGTCCATGAGGTTGAGGTCGTTCTCCAGCTGCTGGTTGGAACGGATCCCCCTCACCAGCTTCTCCTGGAGCCCCAGCAGCTCCATCTCCTCCTGGTAGTCGCGCTGGCTCTGCTCCAGCAGGTGGGCGAAACGTCGGATGACGCTGAGTGGCGGGTCCCTGCTGTGCACTGGCAGCAGAGAAAGTGCAGGACCAGCCGTCACACGGGGTGTGGCCTCACTGCCATCAGGAGCCCCCCAAAACCACCCCCATCTTCAGGGCAGACGAGGGCTCCGCGTTGATCCCCAATCAACTGTGCTTCAGAAGACCCTCCAGAGCCATCCTGGCAAAGCCAGACCCACAGATCAGGCATTTCATTGGTACTCACATACACATCTTGAAGTGTACACAAATTCCCACAATGTTTAGGAAGGAGGAGCGCACACACACACACACACACACCCTGCCCCGAGCAAAGATCCGGACACTCACCCAGCACCCTATAAGCCTCTCTTGCCTTGTTTGCGCGAACGAAGGCCTGGATCCTAATCACGGCTGCAACCTGCCAAAAGACGCAGGGAAAGAAGCCGCCTGCTTTGAGCCTGGCCAGGGCACCTTTACCAGCTCACAGAAACACAAAAGAGGGCAAATCACATCAGTTTCCTCTCAACTTAGTTTGGTGTGAACCTGTTTGGGTTAATTTAGTGATTTTTTCAAGGATTTTTCATGATACAACAGCTGTCCAGATGGGCCAAGAGTACAACTCCCAGAATTCACCAGCCTGCAGCAGCCGATGTCAACTTTTCAAGAATTATCTGCCCAGGAACTGGGAATGAAAATGGTCACAGCAATTTTCTGCCATTCTCAAGACCTCCAAGAGGCTGCAGAGTCACCCACAGAGGGAAGAATCGTGGAGAACAGAGGGCAGTAAAAAAATGATCACTTGGAACATGTTGATCACAAAAAACTGGCTGTAAAAAGCTGGCCTGCTAAAAAGTCAACTGATCCAATCCATTTCTTTTTCCCAATGTGAATGGCATCCCTGCACATCTGGAGGGCGCACATTGGGGATGATGAGTGATAACAAAAGGCACTTTATTTAGAGACACATTAATTGGGAAAGCAGCACTCAAATTGGAGCCTCCACATTCAGGAGCAACCTGAGGATGGAGATGCCTGCAAAAGGGCTTGCTGGAAGCATTTGACTGCTCACCCCGTCCCCCCCCAGGAGAAGAGCCCCCCCCAACCAAGCAACTTCATAACAATCAGGACAGACACACTCACATTCTTCCTGAAGTAGCGCAGGCGCTCCAGGTACTGTTTTCGGGCAAGCCACATCCGCACCCAGGACTGGATCTGCCAGAGCCCAGATTGTAGAGGGAAAGGAATCAGTGCCACCACCGGCAGCCTCACAGAGAAGCCAAACAGTCCCCCCCACAGCCCACCACACAGTTGACACCCCACAACTCACTTTGATGGCAGCAGCTGTGTTCCTCCGCAAGTAGTGCAGTCTCTCCAAGTAGCTTCTGCGTTGCAGGTGCCCACGCCAGGTGGCCTGGGGGCAGAGGGCAAAGGTGATCCTCCCATCTCTGGGGCTCTCCCCTTGGCCCACTGAGCACAGCCCTTCCCTCTTCCACGGGCTTTCCCAGCCTCGTTCACAGATTGGAGGGGGGGGCTCTTCCTATGAAGCAGCAGCAGCAGATGCCCCCTCCCAAACTGGCCTCTTCACAGCTTTTCTCAGTTCCACCCCAGGCCTTCCAGCTAATGCCAAGTCTGTTTGGGGGCTTCTGACGGAGCTACTGCTAGGATCGAGCGTCACTGCTCCTCTGGGGCAGCAGCCCCAACCTTTTGGGCACCAGGGACCGGTTCCGTGGAGACAGGCTTTTCTGCGGACCGGAGGGGGCCTGGTTTCACGTGCTGCCAGCATCCCACAGATGGGGCTTCACTCGTTTACGCAGACCAGTTTTTGGCATGCTGCGGACCGGTGCCGGTCCATGGACCAGGGGTTGGGGACCCTGCTCTAGCGGGGGTGAGAGGACTCCCCGTATCGCAAGATGGGGTTCAAGGAAGGAAACCTGTTTAAAGGACGCCTGGTTGAGGAAGGCCCTCTCTCTGCAAAGGTGCAGCTGCACCCACCTGGATTTTGGTAGCTGCCGGCACCTGCTGGGATAGGAACCGTTGCCGAGCCGTCCAGTGGTGGCGGACCAGGAAGCCCCTCATCCGGGCCTGCAGCTGGACAACAAGCCAGGCATAGGATTGCCAGAGGCGCTCCCGGTCGTGTGCGGAAGACACGCAGTTGATGGCCGCCTGCAGGAGAGGTGTACAAGAGGCCCATTGGGACGGCTCACCTCCAGGCAAGGATTCCCTGCACGGAGAGCCCTCCCGGGGTGCCCACCTGCCCTAGTGATGCCCTTCAAGCTTTCCAGGGAAAGGAAATGTCCAGAGAGGAGGCAGGAAAAAGGGGCAGCCTGTGCCAAGACGGGGACCCTCTGTCACACGGTTCAAATGAGGTGGCAGCAGGAAGGACCTGGCAAGTCCAACACCCCCCATGGTGCCCAGAAGACGCCTTTCCACCCATCACAGCCCATCTCCCCTTCAACCTTCGCCCCCCAACTGTCCGTGCTGCATTGCATGGACTTGGTGGGATCCAGTGGCTGAGTGTTTGGCCCAGGGATCTGCTTCTGCCACACCCACCTGGATCTCCTCTTGGCTGAGATGGGCCGTGTTGAGGGTGAGGGGCCGGGGCTGCTCCCAGGACCCCTCAAAGGACCGCAGGTGGAAGTAGTACTCTGAGCCATCTCTCAGTCTGTGCCGTGCCCAGAGCGCCTCTGGGTGGCCCCCTGCACGCCCCCCGCCCAAAGCAAAACATTAAAGACGAAGATCAGGATGAACAACATAGAAAGCGGGGGGGGGCTCCTCGGTTTGGGCTGCAGCATGGACCCTCCCGCTTTTACCTGCCGGCCTTCGTGCTGCCAGGACAGCAGAGAACTGCGCCTGATAAGCCACGGCGCACTCTGCCACCAGGCCACAGAGGCCCACGTTCGGATTGCGCAGGACGCGCAGAGTCTGGGCTGCGTTCCCCTCCTTGATGGCCTGGTTGATGGCAGCAACGCCCAGGGCCACTGCGGGGAGATGCAGAGGGGCTGCGGTTGGGACAGGAAGCCGTGGGTCCGAGGGGAGGGGGACATCTCCCAAGCCCATCTTCCTCCCAATGGCTGCTCAAGTCCAGGCGGCCCATCAGCCCCTTTCCTTCTGGAAGGGACCCCAGAGAGCAGCCCCCAGCCTTACTTTGCTGTGCAGCTTTGCTGTCTTGGTTGGCCCTGCAGACCGCCTCTTGGATTTCTTCCCACCACAAGAGCGCTCCGGGGTCTCCTGTCACCTGCCCGGAGGAAACAAAAGGGCCCCATTCTGACCGAACCATCCAGAAACTGGGGATGCAGCCATTCTTCCCCAGACTGACTTCAAGGCTCTGGAGAAGCTATGATTGCCAGCTTCACAAAAGCCAAATCTCCTGTACATTGATAAAGCGAATCAAAGGTCTGTGCACGGGATGACCGTACATTTCCCACAGCAACCCTGTGAGGTAGGTCAGACAGAGAAGGCCAGCATGGGCAGAGTCCCTGTAAGCCTCACACCAAGAGCGGGTTGCCGTCACCCTCCACAGCACAGAACAGCATCTGACCAAACCACTTCAGCCGATTAGAAACTAGCTCAGCCGTTCCAAACTTTTGGCACCAGGGACCGGTTTCATGGAAGACAATTTTTCCAGACTGGGCAGCAGGGATGGTTTCGCATGTTATCTAGCTCCTGCACATGCACAGATGAAGCTTCACTCACTTCCATGAACTGGTTCCTAACAGGCCACGGACCGGTACCAGCCCACTGTCAGGAGGTTTGGGGCCCCCGGGCTAGTTAAAAGTAAAAAAGCCTTTCCTGGTTCACAGATTTTATGAAAAATCCAACACAACAAGCTCCAGTTATGTACATCAGAAAAGTGGTACCAGATTCCTTCTGATTTTTGGATCCCATAGACAGGCTCCCCCTGCAGTGCCTCACTCAGTGCTTCTCAACCTTGAGAACTTTAAGATGGGGGGTGGGGGGGGGACTTCAACTCCCAGAATTCTGGAAGTTGAAATCTCCCCATCTTAAAGTTCCCAAGGTTGAGAAATGCTGGTCTAACTAGTGGCACAACAGAAGACAAGCTGGCTTAGAATGGCGGATCAGGGCCAGCAGCCTGTGGTTCAAACCTCCCCTCTTTTGGGACTGTGGCGCCCTCACTGATCCTCCCAAATTTGGTACAAACCGTAGAACCACCAGTGCAGCTTTCTGCTTCAACCCCCCAAAAGTATCATCCATACGTGTGCAGTGCGATTCCCCAAGTTCCCAATTCGGGGAATTGTAGCACAACTGACTGGAGCAGGCAGTGATGCTATTCAGAGAAAGGAGGCAATAAAATGCGGCTGGTCTGGTTTCTGTCAGTTCATAAAACCATTTCCTGCTTCTGTGTAGCCTTCAGCGCAGCTTCCGGAGAGGCTCAGCCAGACCCAGTTTTGGGAGCGCCTGAAACTTTGGTCCAGGTGCCTGGTGGTGTTTCTGCATTAGCTCAGGAGACCCCACCCTTCTTTTCCTACCTGGGCCTTCTGTCTCGACATCTGGGCCAGAACAAAATGGTACCGCTTGGCTCTGGGGAGCATCACATCGGTGAGGTTGGCCGATGGCAGGAGCAGAGCCCTGAGGGTCTTCTCTGGACAGTCGCCCTGCAGAGCCTCGTTGATCAGCCGGACAGCCAGGATTTCTAAAAGAGGAGAGGGCGGCGTTGGCTGAACCCAGGGCCGGAGAGAAACGCTTTTTAAGGGTTTGGTGCAATTATCCCAATGGGGCACCTCAGGGTTACCTTGAGGCATCGCCTGGCTAGTTGCTGTTTCTGACTTGTGCATTTTAATGTTCAGGTTTTAAACTCTGGAAAAGGAATCTTTAGCAGTTTGTAGTTCTGGAATGAGTCCTCTATTTATTTTTATTTCTTAGATTTTTATCCTGCCTTTGTTATTAGGTGCAACATACATCTCCAAGGGAGATGGGCAATTAAATAATATGAAAAATAGCTATTATTTCCTTCTCCTGTTTCCCCCACAACAACAATCCTTGGAAGTGGGTGGGGCTGAGAGCGGGGCTGGCCTGGAGTCTCCCAACTGGCTCCAACGAAGCATCTGGTTTCTGGAGCAGAAGCCTTGCTCTCTGCCCCAGAGGCCCAGACAGGCCTGCAGCCTCTTTGCGGCCAACCCAAGCGGCCCAGAAGGGTTCTTTGGCTGGGAGGCCAGTTGCACCCCACACACGTCGTCCACCGCAGTTGACCCAGAGAGCCTTACTTTCCTGCTCTTTTTGGACGAAGGCGTTCACGTCGTTCACTGAGGCCTGGATATCGTTCCAACTCAGGAAGTTCCGCCGGTTCTCCCGAAAGAGGCACTTCTGTTTGGACAGGCTCTCGAAATAACTGCAGAATGGAGACAAGCGAGAAGGCCAGGTCGGAGCTGCAAGTAGCGTTACTTAGAAGGCAGAAATCCATCAGGGTCTACAGGCAGCCCTTGACTTACAGCCGTTCGTTTAACAAACGAAGTCGTAACTTTCTTGGAAAAAGTGACTTACAACCTGCACTTTTGCCCGTCACACCACCGGGTCAAGAGAGTGCAATCCAGGAGCCTGGCAACCCTCTCGTATTTACCATCTGTCGCAGCAATTGTGATTTGCAACTTTTTTTTTTTTTTTTGCCAATTTTCAGCAAAAAATGTCCAGTGAGGAGGCTGGATTCAGTTTATCATGTGATTTGCTTAATGACCGTGGTGATTCACTTAACTGCCATAAAATCTGTCATTAAATTGTGTCCAACACGACAACAACTTAGAACGGAAATTCTGCTCCCAGTCGTGATGGTGAGCTGAGGACTACCCATCCTCCAAAGGTGACCGATTTCAGGACCCTCGGCTGCCCTGCACCCAGCGCCAGACGCTGTGGCGGGGGCAGGCGGAGGAGGCAGAAGAGGGCGGGGCCCCGTGCGGAGCCAGGCGTCTTACCGCTGGGAGTGGCTCTCCTCGACGCCACAGAGGCCCAGGCTGGAGCTGAGGAGGCTCCTCCAGAAGCCGGCGCTGTCTCCACCCTCGAGGGCCTGGTTGACCAGCGCCACGGCGGACAGCATCTCCACGGCCACAAAGAGCTCTTCCTGGGCCAGCTTCCCCTGCCAAAGGAGGCCAGGTACCAGCTTTGTCCCAAGCCAGGTACGCCCCAAGGAAGCCCAAGCAGACGCTGCCAAGCCAGCCGGTGGCTTCCCCATCGCAATGCCCCCCCCCAGCCCCTACAGGTAGGAGACACCCACCTGCAGCCCAGGACATGCACCTGACTCTGCAAATGGACTTTGGAACTGTTCTTAGTCTAAATGTTTTGTAAAGAGTGGAAAGGACAAGAAGGGCCCATCCTTCTGATCTTTTAAAAAAGGTTTTGAAAAGCTCTGGAGATGAGATGGGGTGGGAAAGAAGGACTGCTCTGCAAGGAAGAAAGGCAGCAGCCATTTGAGGTGGTACCCTTCCCCCCCTCCAGGAAGCCTTCGAGGACCCGCTCACCTGGGGCTGCTGCCGCTGCAGGGCAGACAGGTCTTGCTGGTAGAGCTCAGCAGCAAAGGGGAAGACCTCCGGGAGCTGAGCCTCGGGCTTCGCCAGGGCGCGCACCGTCTCTTCCGCAATTCCTCTTCGCAAGGAGGCGTTGATGTGGCTCACAGCATGCGCGGCTGGACAGGTGCAGGGGGCATTCTCAGGTGTTTGAGAAAGGTGACTCCCCAGCAGGAGACCTCTCCCCAGGGGTTCTTTGTCCCCCAAAAGCAAGGCAGCACCCAACCAGCCAAGGCTGAGCCCTCCCTCAGGTCTTGTCCTGGAGCACAACTCCACTCACCAGCCCGCTCCTGATCACTTCTCTGGTTGGCCACATAAAGTCCAGCTTGAATTTCTCCTTGCTCAAGCAAGTCAACATGTCCCAATTCCTGAAGAAAGAAAGAAAGAAAGAAAGAAAGAAAGAAAGAAAGAAAGAAAGAAAGAAAGAAAGAAAGAAAGAAAGAAAGAAAGAAAGAAAGAAAGAAAGAAAGAAAGAGGAGCTCTGAATAAACCACTAGGAAGAGAGTTGGCAGAGATGATCAAGGTTAGGAACAGCCTTGATGGAAGAGGGTAGATACTGTAACCAGGAAAGCTGATGCAGCATCCAACTGGAACATCAGTGGGCCTCTTGTGATGTTCTCCAATAAATCATTATAAAAAGGAGTTTTTAAACAAGATCTGGGCTCCTTTATTAGTGTTATTGGAGGTTCCCCTCCATCAGAGTTCTCTGGAGGCTTCCTAGCCCCAAAGACGCTATTCAGATAAGACTGAACAAAATGGTTGTCCAACAATCCGGGACAGGGAGAAGATGACTTCAGGGGGCGCACAAAATGCTCCCGTTGGGTTTGGTGGCATCGTGTGTGTGTGTGTGTGTGTGTGTGTGTTGATTTCTCAGGCAGCTCCATTGCAGAATCCACCTGAAGGTGCCTCTTCTCATTGTCTTACAGAAGGCCGATGCAAGCGGAGTGCAATCCAGAAAGTTCCCAGCCTTGTGACACCCAAGGAGGGCCCCTTCTCCCCTTCCTGCCCCAATTCTGCTCCCCATTGGCATACCAGGGCCTTCTCTTCCCGGTCAGCAGAGAGTTGATCCAGGTACCAGCTGGCGTTGTCTCGCTGCAGGCTCTTCAGGGCTAGGATAGGATCTTGCAAAACGTGGTACAAGGTCTGAGGGTCCTGGGCCTCCAGAGCGTCCTCCACCATCTCAAGGGCACTCCTGACTGATTTAAAGAGGAGGAAAGGGTCGCAAAGGATCTCATGCAAAAACTCTTTCCTGGACAGGGAGAGAAGAAGGCCTCCTTCCCAAACCGGACAGGGGCAGATTTGGTCCACTCTGCAAGCAACCAGTCCAACAGGTGCTCAGGGTCAGTACCCCCAGCTAGAGCCCCTCAGAATCCTCCAGAATGGCCAGAGCCCACCCACCCAGCTCAGGAATGCTGGAAACACCCCTCGTGTGGTTTTTGCCCGAAACCCCAAGTTCTGCTTCACTTCAGCCAAGACCGAGGCTGACTCCACTGAAGGCACGGCCACCAGAACATGAGAAATTTCCCCCCAAACCCTGCGGTTTGCCTTCCCCCTATGGACAATTTTTCCAGGCTCTGATCTGGGCATTTCCTCCCCTGAAACAGCTTTAGCACCTGCCCTGCACCCGCAACAGGGGGCCGAGGGCCAGATGGGGCCCCTCAGGAGTGTCCCAGGAGAGAACGCCACAGAGCATCCTGAATGCAGCCGGAAAGCTGCCGGTGTCACCGTCCTCCCCAGAGATGGTGGCAGAGAGATGGGAGTGAGCCTCCCAGGGCTTTTCCAGAGAAGGCTAACTCTGATTTGACAAGATCGCTTCATTGACAAATTATGGTTTGAAAACAGGGGTCTTTGCCAAGATTAGCTAGATGAATTAAATTGAATACTTTATGGGCCAATTGGGCTTAGACACACAAGGAATTTGTGTCTGGTGCAGAAGCTCTCAGTGTACATGCAAAGCAACAGAATAATGATAATCATAATAATATCAATAAGATGGGGTAGTAAAAAGAAGGATAAATACCACTACTACAACCACACTACACATAGACAATGCTGGTAATAGTCAACATTCCTCCAAGTCCACCCCAAAACAGAATGGGAAAGGAAAACCAGGCACGGGTAGGGCCCTCAGGAACCCCCAAACACCATCTGACCAGTGTTCCTCAGCCTGGGCAACTTGAAAATGGATGGATTCAACCCCCAGAATTCCCTAGTCAGCACGATTTATGGTTTCATCCCACACGCTGGCTTGGGAATTCTGGGAGTTGAAGTCCACCCACCTTCAAGTTGCCCAGGCTGAGGAACACTGGTCTGGACTCTTCATTTTTGCAGAGAGAAAAAGGATTTGCAACAACGTTCAATCAAGACAAAGGACTTTCCCACTTCTGAAGCAGCAGAAGCAGAAGCGGGTCCTGGTCTACTCACTGTTCATCAAATTGATGCTGCCTTGGATTTCAGCTTGGGTCAAACAGTGGTCGTAAATGTCTTCCCCATCAGGTTTCTTCTGCAGATGCTGAGAACAGCAAAGAGAAACGGTCCAAAGCGGCATTTTGCCATCTGCAGAATAGCTCCAAATGAACCAAACAGAGGAAGAGAAATTGCCCGGAGGGAGGTGGGATTCATCCCACGACCCGTGACTGCACTTCTCTTGGAACTTACCAGGGAGGAAAAAAAATAATGCTAATTTGCATTCTCTAATTGCGCATTTGCATAATCAGGGATGGGAACTGAAATCAGTTGAGCAGAAGAGTTTTCCACGCCAGAGCACTGAGAGGCTGCTCACGTGCCCCAGATCGCCAGCAAAAGTTTGGCTTCTCTTCTGCAATCAACCAAACCCCAGTGAGCAGGGCTCACATCCCACAAGAGCAGGCAGGCAGGTAAATAGGTAGGTAGGTGTGTGTGTGTGTGTGTGTGTGTGTGAGTGGGAGCGAGGGAGGGAGGGAGAGAGAGAGGGAGAGAGAGAGAGAGAGAGAGAGAGAGAGAGAGAGATGGGGAAGAAATCTTATTATGCTTACCCGATTCTTTGCGTTCTCGGCCTTCTCTTCTTTGGCCCGGCAGAGCTCTTCCTGGTAGGGGCCTCCCAAACTCTCCTGCAGACCCACCAGCCTGGCGCTGGGGTTGCACAAAGCCGCCATGGTCTCTGCCACAATCCCCACTTCTACCGCTTTGTTGATAGCCAGGATGGCAGCATGCACTGAAGGGGAAAAGCCGGGTTAATGTGGGGGAGAGGAGAGCAGCAGATCCCGTGGATCAGACAGCCGTCAGCGCATTCGGCACCTGCTGCCTCGTCGACCGAGAGCTCCTTAGCCAGGATGCCACCGATTTTGCTGAAGGAGGGTAGCTGCAAGCCATATTTCTCTAGCTCCCCTTTCATGTGGTTTATTTCCTCATCTGGAAGACAGCAGAGAGAGAGGTCAGGCGAGAGGGTCTAGGCTGCCATTCTCTCCCTCCCAATCTCTCAGGGTCTTCAGTTTATCAATGTTTAAGGAGCAGAATTCTCAGGTTATAAGAAACTGAGTTTCTCCCTTCATTCATTCTCCAAGACCCCTCCGTTCTCCTGCAGCAGGGGTGTCCAACATTGGCAACTTTAAGACCTGTGAGCTTCCTCCCAGAATTCCCCAGCCAGCAGTGGGAGCTGAAATGCACAAATCTTAAAGTGGCCCAGGTTGGAAACTCCTGTCCTACAGCAAGAGTTAGCAAAATTCAGAATAAATGAAGTGCCCTGCAAAGAAGAGAAGCAGGCCAATGAGAGATTGTATTTTTTATAACTGCCCTCAAACTCTAGGATTCCAAGAATCCAAAGAATTCCACGTCTCCTTTTGTCTGTCTTACCTGTAAAGTCAACTTTTCCATACAGATCCTGAATCTGGGGAGCCAGCCCACATTTAAACAGGTATAAACTGGAAGACAGATCAGAAAAATAAACAAGAGAACTTGGTTGAACATGGGTCAAACACAAATGGTATGTGAGAATGTTCTTTTCTTGATCCCTCACCTTCCTTTGCAAGACAGGTAGGAATCTTTATTCCTTAATCAATCCCTGATCTTTAATGCAATTTTAACTCGGTCTTGGCCTAAGCTCTAGTGGCCTTAAAACTGTTGCAAGATCAACTTCTATAGTAGGATTTATATGTACAAACTCCTTACTAATTGACTGAAAAGAAGCCTAAATTAGAGGGAGAGTGGATAGAAACAGCCCCAACTACATTCTCACCTAATCTGACAACTATCTTATTGTCCTTGAAAAGGCTAAGCAGTTGGCTAATCTTTGGATGGGGCACCACAAAGAAATCCCCCAGCTATCGGCAAGGCTAGGAAGCAGGAACCCCCCCCCCCAAGATCTCAGAAAGCTGCTTGGTTTGAAGTGGCAAAGTTTACCCCACTCCTTGTGAACGGAGACCAAAGTGATATCTATTGGGGGAGGGTCTTTTCTCCCCCCCACACACACCTGAAGGCTCACCTTAAGGCATGGATGCAATACACCACACGAGGCATGTTCTTCTTGTCATAGATATCGGTGGTTTCGGGCTGAAAAATCTGGGAGGAAGGATCAGGTGTCAAAGCATGAAGGGGACCCTCCCCCAGACCCCCAGCGAAGGTGGGAAGGGTCCAGGGCCTCACCACAGGCAGCCCAACACGGCTCATAGCATCCCGCCAGCGGTTGATGTTGTCTGTGTGTCGAAAATGGAGCCCACAGGCCTTCAGAGGAAGAGAAGACAGAGAACATTGTCACCCCTACTAGACCCATCACGAGACTTTGGGGGCAGGGACTGCTCCAGAATTGAGCAGCCCCCTATTTTGGAGTCAGAAGGAAGACTTGGCAGCTGTGCCAAGACCCTCACCAGAGGCTGGCACCCCCTTTGCTAGGCACTGGGAAGTCCCAAGCTGTAGCTTCTCCTCTGCCAAATATGAAGATGGAGCAGTCTTGCTTCTGGATCAGAGGTGTTCAACCCTGGCAACTTTAAGACTTGTGGACTTCAAGTCCCAGAATTCCCTAGCCAGCCATGGCTAGCTGGGGAATTCTGGGACTTGAAGTCCACAAGTCTTAAAGTTGCCAAGATTGGAAACCCCTATTCTACATGGTGCGATGGGCATGGGAAAAGTCAAGCGAATGTGCAGGAGAGATTGTGGCAAGGAGGGGGGGGGGGTCCCTGTGAGACCATCTTGCCCTAGGATCCCAGCAACAGGATCCTGCCCAAAAGCCCTGGGCAGGGAGGAGCATCCGTCCAAGTTGGGGGAAAAGCAAGTCCCAACAAGCAGAAGGACAAGGGGGAGAGACACCTCCTGGTGGGAAGGACCAGCTGCCTTGGTGAGCAAGACTGCCCAGGAATGGCAGATCCCAGACCAGGGCCAGAAGCTGTCTGTCTTCCTCTTGGGCTCTCCACCCTAGTCACACAAGCATCTTACGAGCAGAGCTCAAGCTGTGGTGGCCTGCAAGAGCCTCAGCTCAGACTCCTGACCAGGACCACCAGCCTCGGGGCTGGAAGGGGGCCTTTCCAAGCTTGTTTACCCCACTCTTGGCCTCCAGAGGCCCCAGGACCAGCTCTTGGTCCCCCGAGGGGATGGGGAGTAGCAGAAGTCAGCAAGACCAGAGGGGAGCCCCTGCCTGACCCCCAGACCAAGAGGGCTCCAGGCCTGAGCCCCTCCCTCACCTGGAAACGGGCCTGGTCGAGGTCATAGATCTTCCCCAAGGGACAGACATCCGGAGCGAAGAAATGCCCGAGCTTGGCCAGGGTGACGCCAGTGCGCAGACTCTCCTCCAGCTCCGTCGGAGGGGGCAGCGGCTCCTTCAGGCAGGCCTCCATCCAGCTGAGGGGGAAAGTGGGGCAGGGTTACCCCTCTCGACCCCAGGCATCCATCGGATTTTGTCAGCAGCCCCTCAGGAGACACCTAGTCTGACCTAGGATTTGGGGCAGGGGCACCAGCAAAGCCCTGTCCTCCCACTGGGCAGAAGAGTCCAAACACCGACCACTTTTTTAAATTAAGTGGCTGACCCTCCAAGTCCCGTGGCCAAGGGGAGGAGGAAGCATCTCTACCCAGTTTCCTTCTGGATGTTCACACGTGTGCCCTCCGGTCCCTCGTCCCTGGGGGGCTCCCTAGCTGCACCCCTCACTGAAATAAGGCCTTGCCTTTTACAGGAAGAGCCCCCCTTCTTTTCAGAGGGGCAGTGCTGGGAGCCCCCTCGATGGTCATGTAGTTCACACTCCTTTAGGGGATCCAAATTAAAGCGTGCACGCAAACACACCCACAACATTCAGCCCCTCCCCCTCCCCCGTTCAGATCCACTTGCTTCAAAACAAAAGCAGTTCAGACATGGGAATGAAACTTTACGAGGAACAGCTAAACGGCTGGGGCAGAGTTTCTCAACCTTGGCCACTTGAAGATGGGGAGACTCCCAGAATTCTGTGGGAGTTTCTCAAGTGGCCAAGGTTGAGAAACTCTGCTCTGGTGGATCCCGCACTGAACAGGGGTTGGTCAGGATGACCTCTGAGGTCCTTTCAGCTCTTTGCGGCTCTCCAGCCTGATCACCTCTTATAATTATGGCCTCAAAGTTGTTTCTGGCTTCTAGCAAGCACATGGATTGATTTTAATCCATGATAATTGATCACACATATTGCAAGGGAAATTACCACTTCTCAGGATCTTTTGGGGAGGGGGGCAGTTTTTCAAATACAAAGGGCTTCCCCGGGAAAGCGAATCGGGTGTTCTCTCCCACCCGGCTACCCCCAAAATTGTCTCACCGCTTGGCTTCCTCCAAGTAGCAGAGATACTGGTAGGCCACGTTCTGCCGCCGCCTCTCGTCCATCTCATCCGCCGTGAGACGCTCATCTGCAAGAACCAGAAAGAATTTCACCCCACGACAAAATTCCAGGAGAGTCCCCGGGCAATTTTTGTAAGTCGCCCAGTCGCCTCATGGGTGAGAATAGGAATGTAATATGCGGGTTCTCTTTGATCTCCCCAAGAATGGCATCCCAGGGGCCCAAGATGCCCCCCCACATCCCGCTCCCCAGTTTTGGGATTTGCTTTCAGCCTTGGCTGGGCAGCCCGGCTGAACTGAGGGATGAGTGTTTTAGCCCAGTAGAGTTTGTGAATCCAACCTTTGTCACTCAGTCAGTGAGACACAGCTGAGGGAGCCACAAATAAACATAGCACAGCAAGTGTATTTATTTTCTCATTGCCTGCAGGGTCTCTGGAGGTTTCATACAGAATATTCATGCCACATCAGCGGACGCAACAATTTGCATCTTAGCTTTCTCCAGACTCTGAACTTTAGAACATGCTTATTTGTTTTTAATCTGCCAACTTCTAAAGTATTGTTTCTCAGCCTTGGCAAGTTTTAGAGGTGTGGACTTCAACTCCCAGAATTCCCTAGCCAGCTGTATTTGTTATTTATATGCTGGCTAGGGAATTCCGGGAGTTGGAAGTCCACACCTCTAAAACTTGCCAAGGCTTGGAAACCTTGCTCTAAACCAGGGACAAGGGCCTCACAAGGTTGTAAATGTAATACAAAAAACAAAGGAAGTTTGTTATTTATATGCCTCAACTATACTACGTGTTTTATACGGGGCCCAAGACGATTCCTCTTCGCTCAGGCTGGCCCAGACAAGCCCAAAGGCTGGACATCCCTGCTTGCCTCAAGGGCCCCGCTGACCCAGCAGCCCCGGGAGGACCTCCCCGTCCGCTCTCCGACCCTTCCCCGCCAAGGGCGCCTCGAGGGCAGGCGCGGCTCCCGCTGCCCGCTTAACGTCCGCCCTGCGAGGCCAGGGGAACGAGGCTCCGTCGGGTTTCTCCCCCCCCTCCCCGGGAGCGCAAAGGGCAAGGCCGCCTCCGGAGGCCCAACGGCCAGACCCAGCGCCGGTAGCCAGCCTGGCGCGGCTCCGGAATGGAGGGACCGGCGCGCACAGCTCCGCGCTCGGCTTCCCCGCCGCCGCGTCCTGCAGCCAGCTCCCTCCAGCTCCGCCCGCCCGCAGACTCACAGCTGGAGGGAGCCCGGCCGCGCTGCGCCATCGCCGCTCCCGCTCGCTCCGCCTGCGAGGTTTGAATCTCCCGCGCCGCCGCCTGGCGCTCGCTGGGCCGGCCGCGGAGCCTGCTGGGCGCCGGAGCTCTTCCCGGGGGCGTGACGGGGCCGGGCGGGGCTTCGCCCCAGAGGCGTCCCGTCCAGTTCAGACGCTCCGGCTGCCCCGGCGCGGCCGACACCGCAGCTGCCCCTCCGCGAGGCTTCCCCCGCCCCGGGAGTCACGCCCGCCAGTGGGGGCTGGGCCCGGGTCCCTGCGGGCATCCCTTCCGCGGGGCTCCTGTCGGAAGCGCCGCCGCCTGCCTGCCTGCCGAAGAAGGGAGCTGCCGCATGTCCAGGGCGGCCCTGCTGGGACTCGGCCTGCTGCTATCCAGGGCGGGGGCCGCGGCGCGCTGTCCAGCCGCGCTCTGGCCGCCTCCCCGCGCCATGCAGAGCGCCGCCGCGCCCGGCCTCAAGTTCCTGGGGTAGGCGGCGGCGGGGACGGGCCGGCGGAGGGCAGGAGGCGCTCTCGCTCCCCGGCAGCCGTAGGGGAGCGGGGGGGGGAAGGGCGCCCGAAAGGAAGGCGAGCCCCGAAGCCGCGGAGGGAGGAAGCGGGGCCGGCCGGCCGAGACAGCTCCCGTCGGCAGAGGCGGGTTTGGAAGGGGGGGGGCTTTGGGGTATCGACTCTGGTCCCGTCTTTGCACAATGCACGAGCCCCCCCGGCTCCCCCCCAAAAAGAACCGAGAGGCAAACGCCCCTCCCCGCCGCCTTCAGCCTCCCCGGAAGCGCTGCCCCGAGACCGGGCCGGAGTTTGTGTTCGAGCCGCAGCCTGAGGTCGCTGGACTAAAGGTGTAAGGAGCCGGTTAGTGACTGGAGGGGCCGCCCAAGAGGAGGAGAGATGCCAGCCGGGCACGCCGGTCTCGAAGGCGCAGAGGCCCTCGGCTCCTCCTCCAAGGGCACCCCTGGATCCTGAGAAGGGGCAGCAGCTTCCCCCCCCCCGTCCCCAGCCAGCGACTTTTCTCTTGATCTTTTATTTGCCGGAACCTGGTCGAGGAGGCAGACAGATCTGATCCGTCCAATCTCCTTTGGAGCGAGGATCAGCTCATGCTGGGTTTTCATCTCCCAAAAAGGGCGAGGGCAGCAGGCAGCCCCGTCCTTGCCCGCCCGGGTGGCACAGAATGCGCCAAGCAGTCCAGCCAGGAGCGGGGGAAAGGAGGTTCGGGGTCCAGTCGACCATTTGGGGACTGTGGGCCTGCCTCTCTGGGTAGTGGGCAGGGAACGATGCAACAGGAATGAGGCCTGGGCTCAGCAGTTCCCTCCTGTCCCCTCCAGGCAGAAAGAAGCCCAGGCCATCGACCAGGAGCTGTTTGAGGAGTACAAGTTCAGCGTGGACCAGCTGATGGAGCTGGCGGGTCTCAGCTGTGCCACGGCCATTGCCAAGGTAAGGGGGGTCTCGCCTCAGCTGTAGGAATTCCACGCAGTTGAAACCTTCACATTGTTGTCTTGAGCAATTCCGTTTCCAGAGAATGAAAAGCTGGATTTGTACAACGTTCTGGTGAGAGAGCGGAGCTGAGAGTGAAGGATGCTGGTATCCGTGTGCCTTCCCATGTTCATGAGAAGGAGAGGGTTGTGTGCAGCATGGCATGATATAAAAACGCAGTATTTATATTCTCTTAAACCCCCCCCCCCTTAGAGTTAAGTTCTGTGAAAGTTGCGTAGGAATTATAGAGCTTTTGGCCTCTGTATGTGTGTGTGTGCGTGGGCAGTGTTTCCTTGAAAAGAAAGTTCTCCAAATAATTTATGTTTCCAATGGGATGAAATAAAAGAATCATCTTTCATTTCTTTTTTTATAAAATATTTTATTAATTTTCAGTTTTTACAAATCATAAGTGCTTGGTAAACAGCGTGTTGTCTGGGTCCATTTGTTACTCAATACATATTCACTCCCTCAATATAGATTCCCATTTTATTTCCCCTCCACTCCAAATATTCTGTCAAAACTATTGTATTCCCCAAGTATTGGCTTTATCTAATGCAACCAATCTTAGAGTCAATATAGCAATGTCTCACATAATTTTTATAGTCTTTGTATGTAGCCGTTATAATCCAATAGGTCCCAAGATATAGGTCCACCACTGAAAGCAATGTTTTGTAACAGATCTTCAGTTCAGGGGTCCAAAACTTATCAATCATCTTTCATTTCTTGATATATTTTTTCTATCCTTTTGGGGGGAGGGAGTAACTATCTTCCTTTTAAGTAGACATCAGTGAGGGGACTGGGAATATGATGCAAATGTATAAAACTCTATTGTTGAAGGTCACAAAATCCAGGAGTCCTAAAACTGCGTTTATGTACAGTGTTATCTATTTCAAGAAGCTTATGAATAGACTTTTGAGAACTAGAACCCTTGCATTTCATTAGATTAGGATTAGGAATCTTGACACTGTTTCCCGCTACCCCTTTTGTGTTTGTGGGTCTCCCAAGAAATTTGTCATTCTCAGGATGAACCTCTTTTCCCCAAGGCATACCCAACCAGTACTTTCACCATCAGCCAGCCAGCGGTGCTGATCGTGTGCGGCCCTGGGAACAACGGTGGAGATGGATTAGTCTGTGCCCGTCATCTGAAAATGTTTGTGAGTGATTTGCACCTTTCCCGGTTGAGTTTGTAAGTGCTGCTGGCAGGGAACACTTGCAATGCACACACACACACCCCGGCAGCTGAGCCTCAGGCTTGCCAGCCTCTGCCATGGAGGAGTGTTTGTGCCATGTTTGGATGGCTGGCCTTCCGCCCATTGAGGAAGTCTTCTCACACTGTGGTCGCACAAAAGGCATCACAAAAGGAAGAAAGCTGACCCCTGAGACCAGAAATGCCTTCCAGCAGCAACAGATCAACCTTCTTGTCTTTGCAGGGCTACGAGCCAACCCTCTATTATCCCAAATGCCCCAACAAGCCACTTTTTGAAGGTTTAACCACCCAGTGTAAGAAGATGGAGATCCCGTTCCTCACAGAGTTTCCATCTGAAGTAAGTCAAAAAGAAAGAAAGTTGAGGTCTACCCAACTTCATACTGCCAAGGTCGAGATACAGTTCTGCAAGGGTGTGTTAGGGTTAATAGCAACAGCACTTAGACTTATAAACTGCTTCACAGTGCTTTACAGCCCCCTCCAAGCAGTTTGCAATGGTCGTATTTCCCTCCAACAATCCGGGTCCTCCTTTTACCGACCTCAGAAGGACAGAAGGCTGAGCCAACCTTGAGCCAGTGAGCATCAAACTGCTGGCAATACTGCATTCTAACCACTGCACCACCACAGCTCCTGGTTAAGGCTGGTGGGGGATTCTGGGAGTTGAAATCCACCCGTCTTCAAGTGCCAAGATTGAGAGCCCCGGTTGGAGACGGCTGGATGAAGCATCTCGTCTCCATCTGCACCCTTGAGTTGTGTTCACACAAGTTTGATTTCCATCGCAGGCTGCCCTCATCGATGAGGTTTACGGCCTGGTGGTGGATGCCATCTTTGGATTCAGCTTCCAGGGAGCCGTGCGGGAGCCTTTCGGTACAATCCTGAGTACCTTGGAAAAGGTGACCATCCCTGTGGTCAGCATCGATATTCCTTCCGGTACGTTTGGCCCAGGTGGGGTGAAAGGCTTGGGCTGGTTCGTGCTGGCCTCTGTTCTTCTGTTGCCCACCCAAATTTCCCTCTCAGAAATAAGCTCTGCTGAGCCCCAGAAATAATTTCGCTGGAGAGCAGTTTTGGAGAATTCAGGTCAGGGAATAGAATTTGGGCCAGTGCTGAGGAATTTAGCTTTTAACAGATTCTAGACTTGTAATTTGGAAGAGATAAAATACTTTTTCCCCTTCCATTCAATTGTGTCTGATTGTGAGGCTGCCTATAATTTTCTTGGCAAGGTTTTTCGGGTGGGGGGCGGTTTGGGTTTTGCCATTGCCTCCTTCCTAGGGCTGAGAGAAAGTGGCTGTTCCAAGGCCACCCATTGGCTTTGTACCAAGACAGGATTAGAACTCTTTTGGTTTCTAGCTTTGCGTTTCTACTATTAGCCTGGATTATTTTCATAGCTGCAGTTTATTTCTCCTCCCCCCCCCCACTTGTTAATTGTGAAGTCGTATCCGACCCATCGCGACCCCACGGACAATGTTCCTCCAGGTCTTCCTGTCCTCTACCATCTTCTGGAGTCCATTTAAGTTCACGCCTACTGCTTCAGTGACTCCATCCAGCCACCTCATTCTCTGTCGTCCCCTTCTTCTCTTGCCCTCCATCTTTCCCAGCATCAGGCTCTTCTCCAGGGAGTTCTTCCTTCTCATTAGGTGGCCAAAATACTTGAGTTTCAACTTCAGGATCTGGCCTTCTAAAGAGCAGTCGGGGTTGATCTCCTCTAGGACTGACCGGTTTGATCGCCTTGCAGTCCAGGGGACTCGCAGGAGTCTTCTCCAGCACCAGAGTTCAAAGGCCTCAATTCTCTGGCACTCAGCCTTTCTTACGGTCCAACTTTCACAGCCATATCTTGCAACTGGGAAAACCCTGGCCTTGACTCTACGCACTTTTGTTGGCAGGGTGATGTCTCTGCTTTTTAGAGTGCTGTCTAGATTTGCCATAGCTTTCCTCCCCAGGAGCAAGCGTCTTTTAATTTCTTGGCTGCATACTACATCCCCATACTACAAATGGTTAACTATTCAGAGTGGACATTGGTAATTAAAGCAGGATTCTCCGAAGTGGTCAATATCAACCCCTCCTGGGCTGATGGGACTATTCACTGTTGTTAATTATTATTATTATTATTCATAGTACAATTAGTTAAAGTTGTACTTATTATTTTCACATAATAAATCTTTGGGGATTGATGAACAGTGGGAAGCTTCATGAAGAGCCAGCCGAAGAGGTGGGGACCCCCCGCTTTAGGCAAATTTGAAAGTGCAAAATGGCATCCTGCGCTGACCCCCGTGTCCTCTTTCTCCCCAGAGGCTCCAGGGCTGTGCAGGGGGGGGTCCAGACCTCCCCCCAAAACAGAGGAAGCAGGGGCCGGTTTAATTCTTCGGGCTCTGTATTGCTGACCTCACTCAGCGTTGTTTGAATTTTTCATGTTCTCCTTCTGTTCTGCTTTGCCTCCCCCTGAAATCTGGAGAAAACGGGGGTGATTTTGCCAAGGGGGGAGTCAGGGGCTCTGCAGTTTAAGTAAGCCAGAGGGCCAGGGCGGTGCTGCCTTTGGTGCCTCGGGCCGAGCCGGACCCTCAGCCGGCTCCCTGCAGACAGCCTGCCTTTCGCTCACGGCCCTCTTTCCTCTCGTTGCCAGGCTGGGATGTGGAGAAGGGGAATCCTGATGGGCTGCAGCCGGACATGCTGATTTCACTCACAGCACCCAAGAAGGCGGCCCGGCACTTCCAGGGGCGCTACCATTTCCTGGGGGGCAGGTTTGTGCCCGAGGCCCTGCAGAAGAAGTACGCGCTCAACCTGCCACCCTACCCAGAGACGGACTCTGTCCTGCGCCTCTCCTAGAGCTGGCCCTGCAGAGTGCAACAGACTACAAGGCCCATCTGCTAGGGAAGGGGGGCTGTGGCTGTAGGGAGCAGTTCTGCAGGCCCACATCCCAACATCCCCCCCCCATGAGGACAGATCAGATCTTGCTCCCAGAGCCAGCAAGAGGCTCGCCCAGTTTGATTGTATTTCAGATCTGTGCAAGGGAGCAGCTCTTTGTTAGTCTCTCAAGGAGGCTTAGTTGATGCTTTGTATAAATTGGATTTTGTCTTCCTTGAATAAAAATAAGATGGGGGAAAGCTCGTTCCATCTTTTTCGAAATCAACAGTCTTTGCTAAGGTGATGGAGAGGCGGGAGGGAAGACACTACAAGATGCGGAGAGGGGGCTGTTCACGAGAACGTTGTGGCCGGTGGGGTCTGTCGCAGGGATAGGCAATTCCATCCCAAGGACCCTTGGGGTGAGGCGCCTTCTCTCTGGCTACCTTCATGCTGGGGAGCAAACACGGCTGAATGGGCCTGAATGGACTTTTTTGAGGGAGGCAATGCGATCCTGAGGCTCAGCCAAAAGTGGGATCGATTGGAAAATAGCAGCAGTGAAATTCTCATCTTTTTGAAAAGAGGATCCAGAACAGGTTCTATTGAATGGAACAGAACTTTTTACATCCTGCTTCTTCAAAGCCCAGGAAAAACAGGCCGAGCTCAGCAGATAGTCAAGCCGTCTGCAAGGGGGGCACGGGCAGCAGAGTGAGTCAGAATGAATGTTGGGTGCTATGGGCCTGGATTGAAAGATTCAGATAAAAATAGCTGCCAGTTTGGGCAGACTTGGTGATTTGAACCAAACAGGAGGACACCCCAAAGTAGGTTGCTTTCCTCCTTTCTTCATCTTTGTATCTCCCAAAACAGCCCCTAGGGACTTTGGATGGGAGGAGCAAGACGCTGCTAGAACAGAGAGAGCAAGGAGCCCAGGCCCACCCAAGGAGAGCATCACACCCAGTGGGGCCCGGCCCTTCCAAGCACCCCTTTGTGTTGGGAGAACTCCAACCTCAGGCCCTTCCGCCCCACTGCGGTAGAAGCAGATCCCAGCACCCACCTTGGCAAGGGCAGAGCGAGGTTCCCCACTGCCAGACACACCAGCTGATACTTCCTACTGAGAGATGGGAGTCATTGTGAAGGACAGAAGACCTTCTGGTTATTTTTACTAGCATTTAATCATATTGTCCCATCTTTCTCTCTTGCATGGGACCCACTCTGGACAGGAGGACCACCGTTGGCATTTCCTTCTGGTTTAGCATTGGGTGGGAAGGGGAAAAAAATATAAGCAAAGGGCAAACTAATTGAACACAACAGTTTGGGTTATCTAGAAGTTATATTAATATGAACTAAAAGGAGGAGGAACCTAATTTTGAGAACAAAGTGGGGGAAGGAATAAGAGGGGAGGGGGAGAAACAGTTCCGAAACAGTCGTGGGGCCTGGAATCCATGCACAATGCAGCATCTAAAGCAGGGGTGTACAACCTTAAGACCTCTGGACTTCAGCTCCCAGAATTCTGGGAGTTGCAGTCCGCAAAGTAGCCAAGGTTGGACAGCCCTGGTCTAAAGCATTTGGTGCAAGACTGGGCTGGCTGTACTGAACTGGAGGAGTTTGGTTCCAGTCCTTTAGGGATGGGCAGCGGCCAGGGTTGGCTATGAACATGGCTCGCCCCTGGAAAGGTCCCCAAGAGCCCGGAGCACATCAGAGGCGCCTGGCATGGTGTTAGGAAGCCTGGAAGCCCAACAGTCTCTCAATGGCGGCGTTGATGTCTCCTCCCGTAGCAATGAGGGCCTGGAGGTTGGCCTCGCGGTTGATGAAGCCCATAGCACTCAGCTGCTCCAGCTGTTGTTGGAACCGGACTTCTGGGCTTTGCGCCTGCCGTGAAAAGAAAACCCTCGTGAGCTGTTCAGCAACAGGGGTGGGTGTCAGTCTATCATCGTTCCTAACCGCTGTCCGAGTGGCATCACCTTTCAGGTGTCTAAGCTCTTATTTATACACTACTCCGGGGTCTGTAACCTTTAACTGGGCAAAACAGTGCACCGCAGGGAACCATCTTTGAACCAAAGTAGGTCAAATGACTAATTTACAAAGTAGGTCCAAAATCCGGAGCTCACAACTCTTGTGGAATTGAAATTTGGCAAAGCTTATATAACATTTTATGGAATAAAAATTATCATAATAGTATGACATAATACAAAATGTCATAAAACATTTCCTGTGGTCAACTGCTGACATTACACAGTTCAACATGAGCTACTTTCAAGGCAGGTCCATCTCTGAATATCTCCCTGAATTTTGGGGAACTTTTCTGTTACATCAGAAGCGTAGCCATTGTTGAAGCTGGTAAGGAAATATGCCTGAAACAAAGGCCCAAGAAGTCACAGGTGATCTAGTTATTATATTTACAAACCACCAAATCACTAAGGACCCTGGCAGTTTACAGATAAGAACACAGATTAAAAGCCCACAAACTCATGAAAAACAAACATTAAACCACACTACAACCAAGCCAAGTTGGGATGAAGGGCCAAATGCTCTCTGGAAGAGATTTGGAGCCATCCAAAGAGCCTGTGAAGTGCCGCGGGAGGCCCTGTCTGACTCTCATTCAAAGCTTCCAGTGGAAAGGAACTTCCCGCCCCCTTGAACAGTGGGGGCTTGAGAGAGAGAGAGCCCCTGGAGGAGAAAGGGCTCAGCAATCAGAAGAGGATAAATGCGTGTGGGACACGAGGGGCTGCCTCCACCACCGCCTACCTGAGAGTTGGCACTGGCCAGGAGCTGGACCATGTGCTGCATGAGCTGCTGGGAGGGGTTACTGTCCCCAGCTGGGGAGGCGCTGGCAGGGGCCAGGACGCTGGATACGGGAGGCTCCGGGACTGCAGTTCCTCCGGCAGAAGGTGCAGGGGGCTGGGGTGGGCCAAGAGATCCCAGACTGCAAGGCAAGAATGCGTTTCTTCAGCAAAGAAGCAAGGCAGAGAGCTGGAGACCTGTCTGCAGCAGCCACCAGAAAGACGCCACTTTGACGCTGTCCCTCCAGGGCTGAATCCCGCGACCGGGCCCACCTGGGCACGAGGCCTGGGGCCTCCGTCTGCAGCATCTGGAGTCCCTGCTGGATCTGAAGCAAAGCCTGCATGGCACGAGGGTTCGTCAGGATCGCGAGCGAGTCAGGGTTCTGCATCTGGGGGCGTAATAAAGAGCCATAAGTGAATCATGAGTTTGTTCAAGGCCGCCGCCAAGGTGGAGGCTAGATCTCCTTGTGGGTCCAGTGCTTGGACCCAGAACTGCAACCGGGGGAGGTGGGGAAAAGAGAGGAGGGGGCTGAAACAGAGGGCTACGATTCCGGCCTCTACTCCAGACTCAAATCTGCAGCCCCCACCAGTTTTTACCCCAGGCGCACCTGCTGTAGGAAGGCGGGCAGCTGAAGGCGCAGCTGCTCCTGAAGGGAAGGGTTGCCAGAAAAGAGCGGAGCGTTGACCATCATCTGGAAAGAAACAGAGGAGCCCGGCCTAGTGGGCGGAGTCCAAGCCCTTCCCTAACTACCCTCGCAGGAACACACCACCGGAGATCCCGGCATGCGGGGCTGTCTCCCCAACTTCATGGCAGCCTCACTTTCCACATTATGACAGGGCATCCTCATTTAGTGACTATAACTGGGACCTGCCACTTGGTCATTAAGTGGAGCTGAGTGAAACCGCAACTGTGCTTACGCTCTGACTTCAGATTTCCTTTGCTTTACAGACCTTCGAAGGTCGTAAATGTGAGGCTTGGCCACAAAGTTACTTTTTCATCGCCATCGTAACTGCAAATGGTCACTAAACAGGACTACCTGTATTAATCTTAAGGAAACCACTTTGCACTGCAAATGTAATGCAACAGAGGGACAACTCTGTTGGAGAATTAGAGCATCTGACTAGCTCCCGTGGCCCCTCAACCACCCAGCCACGGGGGAAAAGAGCTGCACCCACCTGAGCGGCAACCTCTGGGTTCTGGGCGAGCGTCTGCAACATTGTGCGCATGTAAGGAGCCGAAATTGCACTCTGCATCAGCTGAGGATTCTCAGAGACCTGCTGGAGGAGACCCTGCATCTCCGGGCTGCTGAACATTCCTGCGGGGTTGGGAGAGGCCATTCATCTATAGCCAATCACGCCAGAGCAAGAATCCCCCCCCCAAGCCTCTCAGAAGGCACTGGAGAAAATGCCATTACTGTCGTTTACGGGACGATTACCAGCCCCCCTCGGAATAAAGGGCACAATCGGAAGCCACACAATCTCAGGCAGAGGCAGAGAAAGAATACTGAAAGTGGAGCAGGACTGCGGCAGCATCAGAGGCTGGGTTCTGTGAGGAGGGAGAGGCTTTCTCCAGAAATGGGGGGGGGCATGTGAGGGATTTCACTAGTTGTCATGTCCCAGCAGCCACGGCCAGGGTTGGTTCGGCAGCTGGTTCACCTTTCCGCCTGCCTATAAATGCTGCTTTGCCCAAGCTGCACTGGGTTGCATGAGAAATAGACTCTTCGCTTGAAAAGTCAGGTTTTCTACTTAACTGGCATTCCAGATATAACCCACGAAAAGCATCCACTCATTCGCCTTTCAGAGACCTCCAGTGCAAGGCGGGATGCTGCACCGAGGGCCCCTCCTTGAAAGAAAGGCGATGGCACTGAGCCAGAAAGCCTGGTGAGGCTGCCAAAGGGCCTCCGGGTGAAGGCCGTACCTGATCCCAAAGCAGCTGCATTGACCCCCAGAGGGTTGGAGATGGTGGGCGTGCTCCGGCTTGGGACGGGCTCAGGGCTTCCTTCGTTCTCCGGCTCCTGGCCCTGAGAAGCAGGAACGGGATTCCAAGGGTTGGGCAACGGCTCTCGGTTCTCCGTCCGCAGAGGCTGGGAGTTTGGGGTGTCCGAACTCCCAGAGAGCGCAGAGAAGGGATTGTTGCCAAACTAGAAAGAGAAGACAATGGCAGAGGACTTGTGCATCCTCACTTAGGGCTGCCTTCTCGCAGGTGTGATGGGAGAGCAGCAGGTCAAGGATTGATCAGAAAGTTTTCTCTTCACAGAATCTACAAATCTGTGGGATCTGGCTAATCTCTGTTTGCAATTGGATCCTGTAAAGCAGAAGCAGAATCCATTTTCTGAGTAGGTTTGCAGATCAACTAACGTCAGGTAAAACTGACCTTGGCCCTCTCCTGGATCACGAGAACCACCACCGAGGAAAGCAGCTAAGCTCAGCTACTCGTGCATTTGCAATTATGAATGTCATTCTAGGCTACAACACACTGGGTCTTCATTACAACCCATATTTGAGCCAACAGGGTCTCTTAGAACGGCCCAAGATTTCCACTCACCTGAGATACACAAATATATGATCCTCCCCAAGGAACAACTGTGTGTAACTTTAAAAGATGCCCAAGTCATGAGTCCCTGCTGGTCATGATTAAGACTCTGCTGTTCTAATTAGCAGTTGAAAACAGCACTCCGCAAAGCACAGCCATGCACACCTGTTCCCTGGCAGCGCTGAACATCGGTTCCTGGATATCCGTGTACATGCGCCGCAAGGCACTATACCCTCCGGGAACACTCTCCAAGTTGCTCAGGGCTCGGTCCTGGTTGCGCATCATCTCTTGCATCATGGCTGGGTTGCGTGCCAACTCCATGGTCTGAGGAGAGAGACAGAGGATCTAAGCCAACCAGGGGCAGCCACCTTGCTTGGCATTGCCTTTCTTGTGGCATGAGGCACAACGGACAGCCAACACTGCCGAAGTAGAGTCACCTTGTGGGGGGAGGTGAGTGGCATAAATATTACATTATTTAATTAATTAAATACAGCCTTCACTCCTTTCCTAAGAGTCTGCAAGAAGCAAGGATTGACCATCATTGGTCTGGAGTTAGTGGCAGAGCAACTGAAAAATGAGAAAGGCAGAGCCAAACTCAGAAACTAGGGTCCAAGCATATAGGATAGGTACAAAATCCTGTTTGGAAAAGCAATTGCACCTGTTGCTCTGCTTCTGGAAAGAGGCTGGACAGAAAAATGGCTGGTTAGGGTCTTAAACAATGATTCATTCACACCTTAGCTGGTCTGCAGGAGGACTTGAATCCTGGACTGCCCAGCGCTAGCCCAAAATTTTCCCCACCGAGAACAATGTAGAGAAAGCAGGGAAGATGGAAAAGGCCTGGCTTCCAGTATGCAGCCAGACCAAGAAAGAAGAACAATCAACCTGGCTGAAGCCCCCAGGGGAGAACTCCTCCACCCAGCCTGATCCATCCATCACATCCCCCAAAGCGCAGACACCCACCCGGACACAGGAGGGTGAGGCCGCGAAAGGCTTCCACACAAAAGCTCTGCCCCGAGACGCAAAGCAGTGCTTGGCTGCACATTCCACACCACCAACCGCCTGACTGACTTAAGTCCACCTGGCAGGAGTCATCCAAGAGACAGACAAAACCATCACAGCCCCTCTGAGCCAGCGCCCAGTCTGCCCCACATCACACGGCACTTCAGCCAGCCAATCGAATCTCACTTGCTCAGGAGCTTCCAACGAGGTTCTCAAGGGCTCCCAGCCCATAGGTGGGACTCAGCATCACCCAGACTTTCCTAGGGGGTGAAATTCCCCACTGCTGAGGGCAGCCTTGCATCAGGGCCGATCTGAATCGCCAGGGCGTCTGCAGCACGGGCCTTCCAACCCTGCGGGCTGCCAAAGGGTGAGCTTGAGGGTCTGCTGCCCCTCCCCTCCCCTGCCCAGCAAGGCATCGCGTGACTGGCAGATTGGCACAAGCTCCTTTTCGCTGTGCAAGCCCTGCTGAAAATGCCCCCTCCTTCCTCTCTGCTTCAGGCACCCCCCAAAGATGCTTCACCTGTCAGGAGAAGGCAGGGAGCAGAGATCATGTGACCACCCGCGAGCCACAAACCAATCAACAGCGCAGAGAAGCTCCCGTATTGGTTAGGAACCGCCAACTGCTGTAGCTGAGGGATGCTTATGGGCCGTGCTCCTCACACCTGCCTTGGTCTTACCTGCAAAGGCAGCCAATCCCACAAGTCCAAGGAGAAGGGAGAAGGTGCCCACCTGGCGCATCAGCTCGGGGTTGTTAAGCATGTGGGTGATCTCTGGGTTCCGTTCCATCAGCTGCTGCATCTGGGGGTTGGCCGTGATCGTCCGCCTCATGAAGTCTGGGTTGGACATCATGCTCTGGACCAAGGGGTTCTCCATGATCTGGGACAGCATCTCTGGATTGGACATCAGCTGCCGCTGCATCTGCTGCTGAAGCTCCATGAAGTTTGCCGAGCCCATCCCCAGGTGGCCAAGCCCAGCAATGCCCCCAAAGCCGGCTGGGAGAGGCAAGGAGGGAAGGAAGAGCAGCTCAGACAACGACCTCCAAGGAAGGAAGCAGGTGTCAGCTCTGCCATCTTTAGCTTGGTGCCTTGCCAGCATCCTGCCATCAAAGGCTAGGAGGGACGGGGCAAGGGGGGGACAAATAGGCAATAAACAAGCAAGGGGATTATGTGATGGGAAATAGGGAGGGGGGAACAACAGGCTGGCGCGGAACCAGTTTGTGCCAGCACTCAAGGCCAGTTCCCCCCCCTGAGAGTGGAATGGGGAAATCTTAGTTCTAGCCTGACTTTACTGCAGACAGCAACTTTTAGTAAAAGAACCCATCATTTCACCCAAATGGAGTCGAGGGTCTTTCTTTCCTAAGGGATCTGACAGGGGCAGGCTTGGGGCTGACTACCCAAATCTGGTCTGGAACAGAGCTTAAGGAGAAGCAGGCAAACCAACTCCTAAACATCTGGCCGTCTATCCATCATTCCTGTCTATAGGTACTTGAAAGCCGGTCCCTCATCATTTTTTTTTGCCGTCTCTGGATGGATGACCCCGCCGTAGGCCACTGAGACACTGGCAACTCAGACCCCCAAGAAGTGGTGTCTGCCCCGGAGCTGCTTTCTAACAGCTCTGCCAGTGAAGAGATGCTTACAGAGGATGGAGGTGGCGCCGCTGGGCATTCCTTCCCCTGCTGAGCCCGGCGTGCCTCCCAAAGTGCGGCTCCTCCAGTTGCTGTTTCCTACGTCTGAAAGGCTACTGCTGGAGGTGGATGGCTGGGAGGGGGCCGCAGGTGACGCAGGAGCTGCGGAAGGGGCCAGAACTAACCCCGCGGCAGGCAAAGCAGTGGCAGAGGGGACCGGAGGGGAAGCCGCTGTCACCCCAGGAGGTTCTTGCACCCTACAAATCAAGCAAGACACGAAAATCACCATTGGGGAGGCAACCACTGGCTGAAGGAGAAGAGGTCCCAAACGGGGGCGGGATGAGTCCGTTCAGCCCCTCCCCCCGCTCCCCCTGGAGAGGAAAGCTCGGCCTGGCGGCGGGAGGGGGAGGCCGGGCGGGGGGGGGGTCTCACTTCTGCGGGGTCTTGATGACCAGGTGCACCGTCAGCCCGTCCTTGACGCCGTGCTGCAGCAGCGAGTCGCCGTCCTTCAGGATCTTCCCCGCGAAGATCAGCACCAGCTGCTCCTGCTTGGCCTTGAACCGCCGCGAGATCTCCTCCTTGAACTGCGGGGGGGGAGAGAAAGAGGGGGGGCCGGGGTCAGGCAGGCCGCAGCGACGCCCCCCCCTCGCCCGCCCCTCCCCCGCAGCCCCGCCCGGCCGGACCTCCCTGACGGAGACGCGCTCGCCGGTCACGATCTCCTCCTTGTCCTTCGGCGTCTTCACCGTCACGCGGATCAGGGCGCCCGTCGTGGCTGCCGTCGCCGCGGGCTCGCCTTCGCTCCCGCCGTCGCCCCCGCCTTGGCCCGGCTGCGAGGAGGACGAGGCGCCGCCGCCGCTCAGCTCCGCCATCTTGGCCGAGGGGGAGCGCAGAGCGGTGCCGGCGGGGCACTTCCGGCGATCTGGGCGCCGTTCCGGAACTCTCGGAGGGCCGCCGGCGGAATTCATAGTTCACGGGCGAGGTTATTCCGGGAAGTCGCGCCGCCCGTCCCAAAAGCCCGTCCGCGGGAAGCTCGGAACGCCGCGATAGAAGAACGGCCTCCGGCCTCCTAACGCGCCAGGGCCCGGGGTCGCCCGAGGGACGGGCAGCGCAGCGAGACGAGCTCCCAGAGCGCCCCGACTTGTCTCGGAGGACAGAGACGCGCGGATAGAGTGGCGCCGGGGAAAGGCGGGAGTATCCGGAACAGGAAGAGCCGAAGACTACAACTCCCAGCGTGCAGCGAGGGAGCGGGTCCGGTCAGCTGAGAAAACCGGGCGCCGTAGTGTTCCCCGTCTCCCCTCCTGAGCGCGGAGCGGGGGCCATGCTGCGCCCCAAGGCCCTGACGCAGGTGCTGAGCCAGGCCAACACGGGAGGCGTCCAGAGCACCCTGTGAGTCCCCCGCGGGGGCCGTGCGGAAACCCACATCTGCCCTGCCCGGATTGGCGATTCTGCCTCCCGCGGTGCTTCCTGGAGCCCCGCGGAGACGGCCGTCTCGCGGGGCGGTTGGGGGGGGAGCGGATAAAAGGGGTTTGCGCTGCGCGTGTGTACGAGGAGGGGCCGCGTGGAGGGAGGGCTGGTGCAGCCGAGGAGCGGCAGGCTGGGCCGCAGACTGACAGAGAAAGGAGCGGCTGCGAGTTGGAATTATTCTGAATTTTATATCCTTCAGAGTTTTTATAAATGCCGTACAGGTAGCCCTCGACTTACCACCACAGTGGAGCCCAACATTTCCTTTACTAAGTGAGACATTTGTTAAGTGAGTTTTGACCCATTTTACGTTCTTGCCTCAATTGTTGAGCGAGTGCAGTTAAGTTAGCCAACAGTTGTTAAGTAAACCTACCTTCTGAGTTTGCTTGACAGAAGGTCACCAAAAGTGATCAAACTGCAACCGTCATAAATACGAGCTGGTTGCCAAGTAGCTGAATTTTGATCACGTGACCCTGGGAAGGTTGCAATGGTCGTAAATGTGAAAAAAGGTCGTAAGTCGTTTTGATGCTGTTGTAACTTTGAACGGTCACTAAATGAATTGTTGTAAGTCGAGGACTACCTGTAATTCTGGAAGAGATTTCATAATTGGCATTTTTTCCTCTGGATCGGTGTTTCTCAATCTCAACAACTTTTAAGAGTTGCTATACTCCAGAATCCCCACTGGAGTATAGCACTGTTGCACTGCATTCTGGATTAAAGTTATACAGTACTGCGTGGCATTTCTCTAGCAGCATATATGTAAACTGTACATTGCCTAATCTGTTTGTTTTGCCATTCTTTTCTCCTCCTCCAGGCTTCTGAACAATGAGGGTTCTCTTCTCGCTTATTCCGGCTACGGAGACACGGATGCCAGAGTCACAGCTGCCATAGCCAGCAATATATGGGTGGCCTACGACAAGAATGGGCACCAAGCATTCAATGAGGACAATTTAAAGTTCATCCTGATGGACTGCATGGTAGGCGCCCTACGATTTGATTTTCTCTCTGGCTGTTCTTCTCAGAAGCTTCTGCAACAGGGCTGAGCAACTATGGGCCCCTTTTTATTTTGAACAAGTTTTATTAATTTTTTAGTTTTTACATCAAGGTGCTTAGGAAACAACGTGGTGATGTGGTAATCAATCATCCAAAGACAAAATTGTACATATATGGCTCAGGTTAATTCTTTAAAGATTCCCTCTCTATTTCCCTCAATATAACATATTCAAATTAATACATTTCTAAATAAAGTTCAATCAAAAAAAATTATCAATAGCATTTCACGTATATAAGTCCAAATCCTGTTTTCGAGCTTTACTAACTTACAGTTACCATAATCCAATTTAGCCTTAAATAAACACATTATTTACACTTCGGGTATCCCTAAATTCGCTTGTTTCATAACATAATAATTATGTCTAAAATAAACATATCATTGGAACAGTTACATTCTTACATTTCCCAAATATATTCTATTTCTTATTCTAATAACTCATTTATTAATGCCATGTCTTCCTTTATCACAATTCATTTTCTTGTTCTCCTTCCATTGCAAAGTGATTATCATACCTAAAATAAAAATATTACTCCCCCAAAAAATACATTTCTATTTCTTATCCTAATAACTCTCTATATAAAACCTTTTCCTTATTACAATTCCAAACTATAATCTAGTCAATAATTCATCTCAATTGGTAATAAATCAATCAAAATCTCTAAAAGCCTTTTTAACCCATCAAGTAAAATTTTAAGTCTCATTTTTGAATCTAACTCTGGCTTTCTTTTTGTGCCAGACAGGTTTCCAAAAAAAAGCTGTCAGAGTTCCGACTAATGCAGTGGTTCTCAACCTGTGGGTCGGGACCCCATTTGGGGTCGAACGACCATTTCACGGAGGTCGCCAAACAACGCAGTCCGCCATTTTTTCCCCTTTTCCTTAGCTGTGCTTTCTATTGAAAGCCAATAGAATAGACTCTCTTGAATAGACCGATTGGGGGTCGCGGCATTAAAAAGCTTGAGAACCACTGGACTAATGAAACACTTCAAAGAACTTCCAGGCATTGTTTATCCTAAAAAGCCTTTATTACAGTGTAACAGATTGCCGGCACATCATAGATGGATGTCAAGATCTGAAATCTCCACCCCAGAGCAGTTATTTTGCTAGCATTTTCCCTCCCTCTTTTGCTGTCATAAGTCACGTTCTCCAACCAGCCTGGGGGGCAAAGGTTCACTTCCTTCTGAAGCCTGCGCAATTACTCTATCTACACATTCTTTCTCCCCCCTCCCATTCTCATCTGAATTAACTCTAAAAGTACCAGACAGTTATGCATATTTTGTCAAAGCAAGAATATTCAATATTAACAGCGTTGACAAAAGCCTCTATATCATCAAATCTCAGTATTTGATTAGAAGTGTTTATCAACAATTCAGTCTGGTCGTACTTCTTTTCTCCTTCTTCCAGTATCGTCTGAGTACCGTAGTGTAATCAGTTTTGTTCAATGTTGTGGTTACTAGTTGTTTATCCACATTATCACAGTTTTCAATACCTCATATTTGCAAATCATTTCCTGTTGCTTTTGGCATTACAAGTGTTTTAATTAAAGTCATTCTTTGGTCGTCAAAGTTCTCTATGAGTTGTACGTAGGATTGTGTAATGTCGTCTTCTGTGCTGATTTGTTCTTCTGTTGTTTTTTGACTTAGAGAGTAGTCAATTGGAGTCTGGAAATCAGTTTTAAATTTTGGTGCAAGGGCTTTTATTTTGGAATTCACTTGCTCAGTAGCTTCAAAAAAAATTTCCAGTATAAATTTATAGTTAAGTTGTGAATGAGGTTCCTCCATCTCATTAAATTGTGTGTGTTGTTGCATACAGGCCTCTTTGAAGTTAATCTGTTCCTCCTCTATTATTTCTTGGCCTGTAAGTTGATCAGTTAAAATTTGAGGTTCAATTTGTAGTTCTGGAATATCATCTTTGGTATTCATCCTAGAGTTCATTTGCTTCGTAACCTCCAAAATTTTTTCCAGTATATAAGCTTATAGTTAAGCTGTGGGTAAAATTCTTCCATTTCAGTGGTGAAATAATCTTTTAGTCTTTTAGTGGAGGCTATTTTTACTAACAGTCAGCCAATATCCACCTCCACAGTTTCTAGTAAGCAATTTCACCACCCAGCTGCTTCAAAACCTTTATATTTTCCCTTTTATAATAATTTGTAGGTCAAACCCAGCCTCAAAATTAAAGAGGAAATACAATTGCAGTGTCAGCTTTCACCACGAGATGTCCCCAATAGGCTGTAAAATGTTTTTTCCAGATTCCAATAGTTTTATCCAGTTAGGAAAGTAAAAAAAGTAAAAGTAAAAAAAAAAAATATTCTCCAGCTTAATAAGTAGATAGAGTAATAAAGAGTAGAGTAATAAAGTTCAATGTAGGAATTTTTTCAGGACCCCAGAGTATCCAGGAATGAAAATAGTAAAAATTAATTATTTTTTCTTTGTTTCCAGAGCTCTTTTTCCCCAGTAAACAGACGCCGCTCTCTCAAAGCAGGGAAATAGTTCCAAAAGCTTTTCACAGGGAGATAGTTAGGGTAAAGAGAGGGAAGGAAAGGTCTCACCTGGATCTTCCATGGTGGTTCTTTATGCTTAGATGTTCTTCTGACTTTCGGCTGGTGCAGCTAAATGATCGGCCATATTAATGGCCGATCTTTTCTCTGTCGGCCCTAAGGAGCTGCCTCGGACCGCAAAAGAAACTGCTGCCCTTCCGCAATTGACGAGAGTCCTCCTCATCGGTAGTAGCCCCTCCAGGGTGACTTTCGACCCTGTTAAGGCTCTGCCGGCGAACAGATGACTCTCTGCATGACCACCAGCGCCGTGATCTGGAACCGGAATTCTGGGAGTGGAAGTCCACAGGTCATCAAGGGGCTCTAGTTGCCCACCCCTGCTCTGGAAGGCTGGAGGGTGATCAGGGCTGTTTCAGTTCTGTTCCCAGATCTGAAATGCAACTGGGAGGGTTCCAGTAATCTGCTTCCTGCAGAGTTCTGTCAAGTAGCAGTGTGACCACTTTCTCAACAACCTTCCTTATAAAAGAAACACTGGAGACAGGGTGAAAGTTGTCCCAAGTTGCTCGGGGCTAAAGTGGAGGGGTGTTCAGGGGTGACCCCTTTTGAGGGCTAAGCCAAGAGATCTCCAATTTGGAATTGCTTCTCCTAGCTCCCTTTCTTTTCCAAAATCCAGGAGGGCCGTGTGGCAATCACCAGAGTTTCTAACCTGCTGTTGTGCATGTATGCGAAGGAGACGGTGGGCTTTGGCATGTTGAAAGCAAAGGTAAGAGGGAAGAAAAATGGAAAAGACAGGGGGGGAGGGGAAATATAAAGAAATGGATTCTGATATTCTTCACCGCAATTATAAGTAAAAATAAAGTTATATTTCTCTTTCTATAGTTTCTCTAACCATCAAAATTGTAGATCACAGATTCATTTTGTTCATTTCTATCCAAAAAGTTCATAAGAGGCTTCCTGTTCAATAAATTAGACTCGCCTCCTTTGTGAGGGGCCTATTCCTGCATGTGGAATTGGGCTTCAAAGAGTCTTTGGAATAATATTTTCAGTAATATTTCACGACATGCTTATACATGGTTATTTTAAGTGCTGGATTATGGAATTAACCCTGTTTCCTGGATTCTCACGATACACTTGTCAAAAATCACGCTGCACCACCATGGCCCACATCATATTAGACTAAAATGCAGTTAGCCATTCCATGTTTTAAAATTGGGTAAATCCCTCCAGGAAACTTTAGAATAGGTGTTCTCTCTTTCTTCCCATGAGCAGGAGAGCCTCTTACAAAACTACAGCAGAGACCTGCAGCCGAGTTGAAGCCGAGTTTGGCTGGAAGGCTCTCTTGACAGGCCAGCATTTTCCCTTCTCTCTGCAGGCTCAAGCCTTGGTGCAGTACCTCGAAGACCCCCTGGCCCAGGTGGCTGCTTCCTGATGGGGCCTGGTCGGCTTCTCAGTCTGGCGAGTCCTGCCTCCCAGCAGACCTTGAAGGGCGCTGAGCACCGACCGGGTGCTTCTTTCAAACATGAGGGGGACCCGGGGAAAGGAATAAAGGATGTTCTTAGCAGCTTTTCTCTGCCTGAGGATGGATGAAAGGGGCTGGGATGACCTCGAGGGCAGACCTGCTGCCCAGAGCTGTCCAAAGGGGAGAGAAGTGGAGCCATCGTTCCAGAAAGAAGGAAGTGGACCCTGGCATGGCAGGAGGGAATTGTCCAAAGCCCAGATAGTCCTCGACTTATAACCATTCATTCAGCCACTGTTACAATGTTGCTGAAAAGGTGACGATCCTTGCAGCATCCCCACTATTTGCCACCTTCCCAGCCGGCTTCTGACAAGCAAAGTCGGTGGATAAAGATGGACTCAGGTAACAACCACACAATCACCGCCCGGAGCTCCTCTCTGAAAAATACGAGATGAGAACTAGAGATTTGCTTAACAGCCCTGGCAAAAAAGGCCATTAAACTCAGGTGTGACTTGCTTAGCAATGGAAATTCTGGTCCCAATTTTGGTCATAAGTCGAGGACTATATATCCTGGGGAAGGGCAGGAGCCCCTCTTTAGCTGGGGTTCTTAAGTTTGAAGGCAGTGCTGAAGGCCACCACTTGGTATCGCCCAAGAGTCAGGAAGATGATTCCACTCCTTGCTCGTCTTGCTTGATTTCTGATCTGCCTACCTTGGCGCTTGCTGGGCATCTCTGGTCAAAAGGACCCTTTTCCCAGGGAAGGGCTGACGCTGTGCCTTGGGGGAGCCTTCAAGTAGGGGGTGGGTGGGAGGGAGGGGTCCTGCTGGCCTGTCCTAAAGTTGGACTTGCAAATTGGACCGTTTCAACCAACCCACCTGAGTGGAGATGGCTGGAAAGAGATAAATTCTCCCTTCCCCAATTCTCTCTTGGTTGCCCTGCAGGCCTCCTTGGAGAATGAATGGCCCCTTCCCGGGTAGGGTATCAGGTTGGCTTCGGTCTGTTGCAGGGAGAGGCCCATGGGAAGGGAGGGAGTTTCAGGAGGTTTCCAGTGCCAAGACTGGGTGGGAAGCTGCACCTGCCGCACTTTCCTCCTCTTAGTGTTATTGTGCCGGGCTTCGGGGGCGAGGCAGCCCTGAGTCACCTCATCAGGGCCTTTCCTGTCATTCGGAAGCCTCGACTGCCAATTCTAGAAGCTGGGAAAGGCTCCTAGCCATGCAAAAGGTCTCTGCTGGAGCTTCTGGCTGACTGAGAAATAGGAAGAGCTTTCCAGGTGTCTCCTGCACTAACTGGAAACCTCTTCCAGCCCCTGAAACAAAAAGCAAAGCAGTTAAAATCATTGCAGGGATCAGAAAAAGAAAACTGAGGTAGTTCAGTTAATTCAGATAAGCCCTTAAAGCATCAAGGAGGTAAGGAGCAGAGAATTGTCCTTATCTATTGGCAATGAAAGTTTTCAAACTTTCCATTGTAGGATTATGAATAGAATTTCTTAAAAATCTGAATGACCAGCCTTCTGTTTTCCCACAGGATCTCAAAATGCTTTACAATAATGCTATGAAAGATAGGACAGTAACAGTGGAAAATAAAAACCCGAAAAGCCGCTCCCACGGTCATCTGCTGAGGCTCAGGAACGGCCTGGCACCCCTCTCGATGCTCAGCCTGGCCGACCGGGGGGGGGGGGCGTTCAGAAGCGTGCACAGGAGCTGGCATTGATCAGGAGACTGACTGTCACTCCAGCTGAAGCTGCTCGCTGATATTCTTGGCCAGCAATGTCAGCTTTTCAGAGAACCGGCTTTGCCCACTGCTTTGCCCTGGTGCCTGTTCTGCCTGGCCACACCCCCACACCCCCCAGCACATGATGCCTAGCCCTGGAACTGGGACCTGCCCATTCGAACAGCCCCATTCATACCAAGATCAGCTTCTCAGTCAACTGGCTGTCTTCCAGCCTTGGTCAGTCATGCACAGCCACACCCGGTTCAGTGGTGGCGGACACATACATGGCTGAGTGTCGCCAGCTTGCATGTGACGTTCCAAGATCCCTAAAAGCGATAGAACTGGGCACAGATGCAGCTGGCAACGGGCTGCGTTCTAGTTTCCCAGAGCGCCTCTGCAAATGACTGGCAGTTCTTAGAGGTTCTGCCAGTGCAGAGGCTTCATCACAACTCAGTTCAAGGAACCTGGCTGTGGGCGGGAGTGGGGGCACATCACCCCCTAACAGCAAGCAGGGTTAACTCAGTCCTGGCTCCAGACCCTGCAGGTCTTCCAGAGTCTCCAGCTGGAGTCCCAAATGTGCCTTTTGCCCACCCGGGGCTTTGCATAACTAGATGGCATCCTTGGGAACCCTTGGTCTTCAAAGAGGGTGTTTCAGGAGTGGCCACCCCATGGCCTGTTGATGCCAGGGGTCACATTCGCCCTCACTAGGATACACCAAGCCTCCTACCACTCGGGGGGCTTAGTTCCCATCAGCCACGGATGGCAAGGGCTGTGGCAAAAAAACGGAATTATACAAGGTGTGCTGGCCTGCCCTCTTCTTACTAATCACACAAATACCAATCCGTATTTCAGGCTGAGGAAAAAATCAAAGTAGCAACAGTTCCTTAGTTTGGGGGGGGGAGGAACCCCAACTCTCCAGCGCACGCCAAAGCTTTCTAAAAGGCCACACGCGGCTCCTGATTGGGCAAACCGCACCGACTAGCCAGAGATTTCCATATTAAATCCAAGATGCATTTAAATCCCTCAAAGTTTGGATGTTCCCAGAGGGTTGTAAGCTGGATTTCCTGAGTGCGGAAGGGCTGTCCCAGGAGAGGCCCTGCTTGGAATCAACCACAGCTGAATCCTTTCACCTTGCATGGTCAAGCCACTTTCCCCAAAGTGATAAAATGATATTTCCCACTCTTGAGAAGGCATCCACTGATCAAATGAGGATGCCGTGCTTATCTTATCACTCTTACGAATCTGAAAGCTCTGTTTTTGTATGCATTGCCACGGATGCTTTCATTGCCTTTTGTTCACCCCCAGTAAACTAGATGAATATGGGGCCTGGGAGTGGAAAAGAACAAAGCCCTGCGGTAGCTGAAGACGTTCTCTACTGGCCAGGGACTGTGAGAGCAGGGTCAGCGTCAGGTTGGGGAAGAGGGTGGCAGGTCTGCCCACCCAGAGAGCCAGTCTCCTCTCACTTCCCGCTCAGGGATCTTCTTGGGGCGAGTCCCGTCTCAGATCTTGACAACAGTATAATCAAAGTTCCACTTTTTAAAATGCATTTTGCCACAGGCTGTACATCAAAAAAGCAGGTCACGCTTTAATCATGCCATCCCTGGCCACCTTCTCAAGTTTTTTAACCAACACCTTGTGGACACCCTTGAGCATCTCCAAGTGTTTTGAGCTTAAAAGTAAACAAGGTGACTCTGGAGGCCTGCCAGCCCCACCTCAGCTTGCCTTTCCACATTGCAGCCGAGCTGAGGTCACCACCTCCGCAGTCCTCCCTTCTGGTCTGGCCAGATGAACGGGGAGGCTCAGCCTGCTTGGGGCATCACTGCCAAAGGAGTCCCTTCAGAGTCAGCTTCCTGTGGCCTAGAAAGGCCAAGAGCTGCTTCCGACAGGAAAGGCCATCATCCAGAGCTCACCAGCTCTGCTCAAATGGTTTGCCCCGGGAGAATGTGACTGCACCTGATTTGCACCACTAGGATGTCAGCAAATGTTCTCTACCAACATGGCTGGCTGGGGAATTCTGGGAGTTGAAGTCCACAAATCTTAAAGTTTCCAGGGTTGAAAAGCACTGATATAGATTGGCAGAGATGAAAGACAATTGGTCATTTCTTCCGCCAAGGGGCATGAAAGGAGATAATTTGCCCAATTATTTGGGAGTTACTTTGAGTATGATGGAGTTTTCCAAGCCTTCTCCCTTTATAATATTCTGTCAGTAACATTTTTCGATAGATTCAATCTGTACAATGTAATCGGTAAAAAGATTTTGCGGGGTTCCCAAACTTCAGCGCCGATACAGGAAGCCCACCCAGCCGGAGACGGGGGGGGGGATCTAAAAAGGCAGAAAAGAGCCTCGTTTCAGTTCCAAGGTGGGGCAGCCGAGTCAGCCCACAGGCCTACCGGGCGGGCTTGTTGTAACCACGGCCACAGGCGCCCTTTGGGTCTGCAGGGCGTCCCTCCGCTGATGAGTCCCACACCGGAGGCTTCGCTTCCCGCCCGGGGCTTCGCCCAGCCCCGCGGCGAGGATCGCAGGAGGAGCTCAGCTGCGGCGGCCCAGCCCGGCCGGGGTCGCTGCCGCCCTCGCCCTCCGAGCCGCTCGGCACTCCCGCTGCCGGGGGGCCCAAGAAGCGCGCTCGCCGCCGCCGCCGGCCGAGGCCGCCCGGAGCGAGCTCTCCGACCGGCGCCGGCCGTCTGGGCAGGGCTGAAAACGGGGCTCGGCCACGCGGAGAGCGCCGGGGCTCCTTCGGCCACAGCCCGCCGCGCCGACCCGGCTTTGGAAGCCGAGGCGCCGCCGACCCGCCTCGGGCGCGATGCTCCGCTTGGCGGCGGCCAGCTTCGCAAAGGAGCACCCGAGCCGCCCCCGGCGAAAGCCCGACGGCGGAGCCAAGGAAGCGGCGGCCCCCGGTCCCGCCGGCCCGTCTCCCCGGCCCCCGAGGGCGCGGGCTCGCCCCGGAGCCCGCCCGCCTCACCTGCCGCCGGCCCCGCCCCCAGGTGAGCGCCGCCCCGCCAGCCCGCCCGCCCGCCCGCAGAGCAGCAGCCGCAGCGGCGCGTCCAGCCATGGCGAAGGCGAAGGAGGCGGCGGCGGCGGCGGCCGACGACTACAACTTCGTCTTCAAAGGCGAGGGGCGGCAGCGCGGGGGGGGCGGCGAGCCGGGGCACGGCCGGACCGCGGCCCGGAGGCGGAGGGGGGGCCTCGCTTAGCGAAAGTTGCCGGAAAGCGGGGCGGGCGGACGGGGGTCGCGCGGAGGAAAGCCTCACCGGGGCTGCCTGGCCGCCCTTCCCGCGGGCGCGACGAGCCCCGGAGCCCCGCTCGGCCCTTCCTTCCGCGGACGGCCTTCTTCAGGCGCCCGAGAAACGGCCGCCGAGGTGGGATCCCCTCGATTCCCCCCCCCCCTGCCGGATTTCAGCCTCCCGATCCCTGGAAGGCGAATGGGCGAGTTTCATTTGCGGCCGCACCTGCCGCGCTCCCCCCCCCCCGCCCCGCCGGTTCAGCTCTTTCAAACTTCCTGATCAGGAGCGAAACTCCGCGGGGTTCAGGTGTCCTGTAACTGTTTGAATTTTCAGGGCCTTTGATTAATTCACCCCATTCATCCCCCCCCCCCAAAGCTCCTGTTTAGCTGAATTGCTTTGCCAAGAAAGGGGGTGAAAAAAGCTGGACTTGGCCCCGGTGGGGGTGCTTGGCGCAGGCAGAAACCTTGCAGCCCTCGTTGGGGCAGCAGGCATCTCCTCCTCCTGGAAGGACCCGACCTTTGCCAGGGGCCAGAAGGGACCCACCTCTTCTTGCGGCCTCTGGGACCCCCAAATGTGCTCGGCCCTCCCATTGTCTGAGCCCATGGTCAGCCTTTGAGACTTGGCCTACTTCTTTCTGAAGAGTTGTACTTATTTGTTTAGATAAAAATGCCCAGAACAGAAGCCTTACTCTCCAAAGGTGTGAATGTTCTGGAGGATGCGGGTCCCATGCGAGCAGTTCCTCCCCCTGCTTCTTTCCCCCACTTGCGCCCTTGGGAACCCTTTCTTAGCACAGTCGGGCATTTGAATGCACCCTTAGGAAGGTCCTCGGCCTGCCCAGCCTTCACCCTCTCCCTTCACAGCCAAAGGAGGAGCTTTTCCTCTGTGTGCAAGGAGGCATTGTTCTGCAAGTCGCCTTCTTACACACACACACACACACACACACAAGGAGAAAGAGGGAGGGAGGGAGGGAGAAGCAGGGCCAAATGAGACAACTCTAGAAGTAAGAGAGTTCCCCTCTCTGCTTCCTGGGGTGAACAAGAAGTCATCATTTCCATTATGGAAACAGAAACCACCTTGAGAAGAAACAAATTATGCGGGCCCCACATGGAGTTTCCTCAACTCTTATTGTTGCATGTGGTCTTGGCTGCTTCTATGTACCGTAAGCAGAAAGGTGTAGATGAAGATGGCAATGCAAACTGAAAAGAAGACCTTCTTCTAGGAACAGGCTGGATGTGTACTTTCATCAACTTCAATCTGGACAAATTTTCCTTTAATCCGGGTGTTCCTTTGATGACTTTGTTCGATGTCTTCCATGATTCTGGCTCAGGGCAATTTAGCTCTTGGCCCAGGCAGTGCCAAGGTGTAGCGTTATAAAAGTCAAAGTGTCCTTAGACCCAAACGGATAATCAGTTCAAATGTTTTCCGTTTAACATTTTACAGTTCTTTTGTCAGGACTCTTAAGGGCTGACATTTCGGGGGGGGGGGGCTCTCTTTTGTTATTGGCAAACTTCCTTTGACTGGCCTGTTATTACTGTACTTTTATTGACCAGTGGAGATGTTTAGTGTTGATGAGATTGGCAAGACACAGCAGGACCTAAATCAGACATTCGCACAAGGAAAACCTCTCACCTGGCTGGCAACTGGCAGCCACCGCAGTGAACCCTGAGGTCACTGGCAGCGTCTGAGGGGAAGAGCCCCCACATCCGCCTTCAGCATGAGGGAAGTCAGCAACACCTGCCAAGCCACGGCTGCCAGGAGAAGCGAAGCGGTTCAGCCCCAGGGAGGGGCCCTGGAGCCGGTTCCTCCAGGAAATGCCTGCTCTGTGCAGGGCTCCCTCCCGCCTGGGGTGTGGCTGCTGACCCAGCTCAGGGTTCACCTTGCTTGGACGGACTCCAGCCCTGGAAAGTCCTGGGGGTCGGATGGCCACTGCAGTCTGGGGTTCCTGCGAGTCAGGCCAGGGGACCTGAGAGCTTTGCCCCTCCCTTGCCGGTCATTCCCTGCTTGGGCTATTTCTAGCAGGCTCCAGCCCCCCTGCTTCGAGGAGGGGCATTCTTTATAGACCCTCAGCACTGGGGAAGAAGAGGGCGACTGTCCTGTAGGTTGCCTTCCTTTCAGATAGTGTTTCTCTCTCTCTCTTTCTCTCTCTCCCTCCCTCTCTCTCTCTCTCTCTCTGTGTGTGTGTGTGTGTGTGCGTGTGTGAGAGAGAGAGAGAGAGAGAGAGAGAGAGAGAGAGAGAAAGAGAGAGAGCTCCTGCCTGGGACCCTATAAAGCAGTGGTTCTCAACCTTTTTAATGCCGTGACCCCCAACCGGTCGTAAGTCGAGGACTACTCAACCGGTCGTAAGTCGAGGACTACTCAACTGGTGCAGCACCGTTTGCAGAATGGGACTTTTGGCAGGCTCAGCAGGGCAGAGACAGCCTAGACAATTCCTATCGGCTTTTGAAAGCCAATAGAATTAGACTCTATTCAAGAGAGTCTATTCTATTGGCTTTCAAAAGCCAATAGAATAAAAGGGAGGAGCACAGCTAAGGAAAAGTGGGAAAAAATGGCGGACTGCGTTGTTTGGCGACCCCCGTGAAATGGTCGTTCGACCCCAAATGGGGTCCCGACCCACAGGTGGAGAACCACTGCTATAAAGTGTTGGGAGGAGCAACTGCATAGGAGCCCCTGAGGGAGGCTGCTTCCTGCTGTGTGCCAGCAGGGAGGCCGGTCCTGGCCCTACCTCCTGCTGATGAAGCCAGCATCGACTCTGCTGGATCAGGCCTCCTCCCTCAGGATCTAGAAAGTCCAATTCATGAGTCCCTGGATGATCAGAGGATCTTATCTCCCCTGGCTGTTGCCTTCTTTTCAGGGAATTTCCTTCAGCTGCCAGTCCTTGAGTGCCCTGCCTGGCAGTGTACTTCACCTTAAGTTGCAAAACCTTCAGGGCGTGCAATCTCCACTGCCAAATGAGTTCTGAAGAGCTTTGACTAGAGTAGAACGCCTGCCCGTGTTTCTGGTGGAGGCCTTTGGGAGAAGCAAGCAGCCCTTTGCAAAGGACAAGGATCCGGCTTCGGGATGCCTTTGAGCAGCCAGACTGGTCTCTGCCAGGGCTCACCCTCCGGGACAGGCTCCTTTCCCACAGACGGTGCTGGTCTGGCTGGGGGAGCAATAGGGTGGGATCCCAATAACCCAGTTTTCTCAGCCGGATGTTTCCATGGTGGCTGGGAAGGATGGGAGTTGTAATCCAGCATCTCCAACAGGGTTTCAATTGAGGAAGGCTGCAGCAGGGTAAGCTGCATTTTGCATTGCTGCTTCATGTGCATTGGAGGGGGTGCTACTCGGTTTTCAGCACACCCTCCCCGATTGCTAGAAGTGAAATCTTGAAAGAGGAGGGCCCTTCTGAGGCCACAGAATAACTTCAGACATAACTTCTGAGTCACCCAGACCTGCTCAGGAGCATGCAGCAGATTCTCTTATAAAGATAAAAAAATACTTGAACGGTATGCGTGTGTGTGCGTGTGCGTATTCATTTCACAAATGCCTTCCCCATGGCTAACTGAACCTCGGTTTACTCAACCCCATTTCCCGAGGGAGGAGAATAATGCAATTCAGGAACCACAGAGTGACCACATCCACTGGATTTGCACCCTTAGCTAAAATGTGGTTAGCCGCTTGCACAATCTCAGCCCCAGTGTGGTGGGTGGGGAAGAGCTTGCCTTGCTGGGCAAAGGGGTCTCGGGAGGCCCCTGCAGGGCCAAGGGGAACCTCGGTTTGCCTCTGGGGACTTCTTCCTCTGTCCTGGGAAACTAATCCAGCTCCTCACGGTACTCTCACGGCTCCCTCTTTCACTGTCCGAACCCGCACAATTCCCTTGGCTCAGTTGTTGTCTGGATTTGACCCCGATGCTGCAGAAGGTACAAATCACAGCTGGCCAAATTGTGAGGAATGGGATGGTTTGGCTGAACTCGGCCTCTGCAGCTTAAACTATCAAGAGCGCTGTCTGAAGTCAACCACTGTGATTGACTAAAAAAAAAACCCCAAACCCAAATCCACGATTAAAACAAGCCTGGCTTAACGCAATGGATGTGCATGTAGTGATGGAGAAATGCACCCAGCGTCTTAAACAGCGTTGTCTTCTTCCTCCTCCCAGTGGTTCTGATTGGAGAATCTGGAGTGGGAAAAACCAATCTGCTCTCACGCTTCACCCGCAATGAGTTCAACCACGACAGCCGCACCACGATTGGGGTGGAGTTCTCCACACGCACCATCCTGGTGGGAGATGCCCTGGTGAAGGCCCAGATCTGGGACACGGCCGGGCTGGAGCGCTACCGGGCCATCACATCGGCGTAAGTAGAGGCAAAGGGTGGGTGGCCGAGGAGGGCAGTGGGCTGAGAGCTAGGAAGGTTTCCACCTGGTCAAATATCTCCTTCCTTCCACTTTTCTCAATCTAACAGGTTTTGACTTATTATTGGTGCTTTGAGTGACCTGATCAGGTGTTTACAGGTGATTCCCACAGAACCTGTTGGGTATATTAATGAGTCACAGGAGGATCAGCCTGGATGTGGATGCAGGCAGGGTTGGATCAGGGCATATCTAGACATGTCTTAACTTAGAGGAACATCTTGTAGGTGTGAAGGAGAAACTATGTCTGTCATACAGGATGACTGGAGTCGCCCATTTTCTAGGTTCAACATAAACTGAAGCAGCTGGGTTTACACCATCTGATATTAAACTTTCATAAACAGGTTTGATGGATGACATCCATGTAACCCTTGGGCCTTTTGCTAACCTGGTTAAGCATACTGTGCACACTTAGTCCATGTATTGCAGTAAAGATAGCACAGATGTGGGGTTCTTGGTGCTGTCTGAGCTTGATGTTTTCTTGCAGACATTTCATTACCCAACTAGGTAACATCACCAGTGCTAGAAGGTAGTAGGGTTTGCAGAGTGGAGGAGGAGGAGGACAACTGTAGGGACCTTGGTGTTCTCTGAGGTTGCTTCTTTTCTCGCAAATGTTTCCTTACCCAACTAGGTAACAATGCCAGTGTTTTCTAGCATTGATGATGTTACTCAGTTAGGTAATGAAATGGCTCCAAGAAAACAGCCAAGCTCAGAGAGCACCAAGGACCCCTCAGTTCAATCCTGAGCTGCAAATATTCTCCTTTAGTGATAGCAAAGTGTATTTTTCTCTTCCTCTGTGCCTTACCTGAATGGGAAAAGTCTGGTAAGCAGCTGCTTCAGTTTCTGTGAGGCATTTGTGGCACTGGAAACGCTCAGAGATCATGGCCGTGCTCAGTGCTATCGCCCAGATCCTTGGCTATCTTGTTGACAGCACTGACCCAGCTGTGCCAGCTGTGCTCCGCACTGGAGCAGAGGCTCTCAGGTGAAACCTTTGGTCTCTCTGAGGAAAGCCATCTCCTGGCCAGAAAAGAGCCACTGGCCCTCCATCCGACTGCCTTGGCCAACACGTCACCCTCGGCCTGATCTGGGGAGTGGTCAATGGCTGGAGAGGCCAAGCAGAGGTAGAAGCTCTGGGGAGAAGCAGAAGCTCCGAGTGATGAGCCCCACCAGGGATGACCTTCCCGGCGGAGATGTTGCCACGATGGCAGAGTTCTCCCTCTTCTCATCTTGTTCTCTGTCCTCACTTTTCTCCCTGCATTCTCTGCCACAGATACTATCGTGGGGCGGTGGGAGCCCTCTTGGTGTTCGACATCACCAAGCATCAAACATACGACGTGGTGGAGCGCTGGCTGAAGGAGCTGTATGACCACGCAGAGGCGACCATCGTTGTGATGCTAGTGGGCAACAAGACGGACCTGGCCCAAGCCCGAGAGGTGCCCACGGACGAGGCCAAGATGTATGCTGGTAGGAAGGGGTGGCTGCAGCTTCCCCAGAGCGGTGGGACTTGAGTGGCTGTGAGTGCAGTGCTGAGTCAAGGCAGGATGTGGCCCACGGCTTTGACTTTGGATGAAAAACCAGACGGGCTGTTCCAGGCCTTGTGGATGCTTTGGATGACAATCCCCATCAGCCCCAGCAGTTCATGTTGATGGATCTGAAGCTCAAAATAGTTTGGAAGTAATTAGTGGGCTTGGTCTTCAGCTATAAGCTGCAAGGGGAAGGAAGTGGCGTGCCCAGCAATTTATTCACCCTGATTTAATGATCTTAATAAAACACATTAAAATGGGCATTAGAAGAAAAACAGATCCAAAGAAAAAAGCATACAAGTCCTTTTTTTAAAATGAGATGTGGGCACTGCTGTCATTATCTTTGAAGTCGACATTTCTCCTCTAAGATGGCGGCTATTCCCTGAAGAAGGAGCTGGGCACCCTCACAGTGTCTTCCTGCAAATAGGAACAAATTTCCTTTCGGTGGCTGTCTCACACCTTCGTTCAGTTAAACTCCATTGCTTCTTTGGCCATTGAGGGGATTTTTCTGTCTTCCTTGCCGCAGAAAACAATGGGCTGCTCTTTGTGGAGACGTCTGCCTTGGACTCCACCAACGTGGAACTGGCTTTCGAGACCATTTTGAGAGGTAGGTGGGGGTGACCTGGGGCAGAGGCGCCTCTGGAGGAGCAGATGCTCTGTGGCTGCCAGCTGAGACTTAGGCTTTCCACTACGCAGGGAAGTCTTTAACACCTTATTTACTTGGCATCAGAAAGAAGAACATGGAGCTTGATAGACTTCTACCTGATTATCCAGCAAGAAGTAGAAGACACTGTAACTGCAATCGTCTTTGGGGGGCTTCTTTAGGGAATCTTTCCTAAATTCGCCAGGAACTCAGTTTGAAAATTCAAGATGTTACCTAGTTTTGAGTTTGGTCCATAGCAGACTTCTGTTCTCAGCTGCCTCGGCTGAAACAAATGAGTTCTGCTATTTAACAGAACTTGATGGTATCTGGATTTCTTCTGGATCAGAGACAAATTGGCAAAGATGGCCCAGAGTTTTAACTGGAGAGCTGCTTCCAGCCCTCAGAATGCCGGGCAAGGCTCTTCAAGGGGGTGGGATATTTATTTATTATATGCCCCTCTAGTCAGATGCATCGTGGAGAAGCGTTCACTCGATAATCCAGGAAACAGATTAGATACACCACTCAGGCTAAACCGGGGTGGCAAACTGTGGTCCCTTTATGACTTGTGGACTTCAAGAATTCTTAAGGCAGCATGGCTGGCTCAGGAATTCTGGGAGTTGAAGTTCACACTTCATAAAAGGGCCATAGTTCCCCATCCCTGGGCTAAGCTGTCAGCATGTAGCAAACTAAATAGAAAACAGAGCATTGACCACAAACCCGCTTGTTCTTTACCTGATTGTCCCTCCTGTCCCCAAAGGCCCTTCTGAAGGGTCAGAGGTTACTGATCCTCTGAACCCGTTTCTCAGCCTTGGCAACTTTAGGCTGTGTGGTCTTCAACTCCCAGAATTTATATTATTGTATTATTATATACATATGTTATGTTGTTATGTCACGTTTTGTGTTTTATGTTACGTTAAGTTATTGGAGGGCAAATTGATGGTGTCTCTTCACTGCAGACGTAAAAGATAGAAAACCCACTTTCTTTTCATTTCCTATTCCTAGACATTTTCAATAAAGTGCAGAAGCAGAAGCAGAAGAGCCCTCTAGACAACAAAATTTCGCTCTCTACTGAAAATCCCAACGCAGCATCCTCCTCGGCAGCTGCTGAGCAGAAGAAGGCCTGCTGCATGAACCTCTGAGGGGGCTGGTGAGTGGGAATCATCAGTCGGGGTCATGCACTGCATTGAGCCAAGAGGACATTTTAATCTTGGATTGCCCAACGAGCTAGTGGCTGGGTTCACATTAAGCCAAAATTAAGCCTAAAAGCAACTTAGCTATAGCTGGGCTTTGGAATTTCTTGACCTGGTTTGCCTACCTCAACTTCGGGAATTTGGTCTTGTGTTGGAGCAACATAGGAAATTGTTCCAAAGCTGGATCTAGAGTGGATCCAGATTGACCATGCATAGAACGGACTCACTGAAGCCAATGTCATGGTTCCGACAGATGAAACTCTTCAAAAGAACTTTGAGCCATTGTTTACCTTAAAGAAACTTTTATTCGAGAAACAAAGTATCGGCACTACATAGTTGAAACCAAAAACTAAATTCCCCTCCTCTGGATACAAAGTAACAAAGTACAATTCCCTCCTCCAACTAACAGTCATAAATCACATTCCTCAATTAGCTTAAAGCATGGGCTTTCTCCCCAGCTCTCCAGCTCGCCAAAACACTATCAGTTCTGGGCCCAATGTCCTTGGGTTCCCACAGCTAAATTATTATTGTTATGACTAGCTGGACTCTCATCCCATTTCCCCCTCCCAACATCAACTAATTCTAAAAGCAATAGAGAAAATGGCTGCCTTTCCATCTGTTGTCAAAGCAAGAACAGCCCATGTTAACAGTGTTGACAGCCAAAAGGTCAGTTCTAAATCCAGATGTCTGGCTATACCTGTGAAACAAACACTCTCCTCCCTCCCTCCCTCCCACTGATACTTCCCGATCTTGCCTTCCAACCCCTGATGCTAATCATGGCTGCCTCAGAGGACCCACCGGTTTGGGCAGCCTTGCCAGGGGAAAGAGTGCCTTTTGCTCCCTGGCAGCTCCTCCTGGCCCAGTATGAGGGCAGAACCTGTGCTACCAAGAGGAGGTGATGGGGAGGGGCTTCCTATCTGGTCTTAGCCATGATTCCTCAAAGAGAGCCCTCTCTGAGCCTCTATTGGTCTTTCTGGTGGTGCTTAAAAGGGTTTTCTGACCTGGGTTGATGCGAGGGTTTTTCTCCAGCTGCCCTGCAAAGCTTGACTCCACTGTAGGCAAGACACACACACACACACACACACACCTGTCACTTGGCTACTCCATGCTGGAGCAGGAACACTTCTCTCCTCTGGTCCTCAGCTCTTCACAGCCATTTCCTTCTCACCAGTAAAAGTGAAATTAGAGAGCTTTTTACAAAAAACTGGATGAAATTGGAAAGCGTTCTGCCATTTCTGGCAGGAAGATGATTAAAAAATAGTCTCCTCACCTGATCCAGGAGTAAAAATGCACGGGAATCGACCTTGAGAAGGTGGTCCAGGCAGAACACCAGCCCAACAGCTTGGCCACCCTAGAGAAAGGGTTGAAATCCAGAAAGGGTTGCTGCGCAAGGAAATTCCATGGCTCAAGGTGAATCTGCTAATCCAAATGAAAGAGAAAGATTTTATTCCTCCAAGGACCTGGCGATTGGTGACCTGGAAGTAGAATCTGTAACTCTGAGCAAATGGTGGGCAGCCGGTGGGCTGGACAGAAGTATTGTTCATGTATGAAACTGGACTCCTAGGAAGGGGTGAGGGCTGGTGGATGAGACCCTTCTGAGGAACTGGCAAAAGAGACCTTGACCAAGACATACCACAAGCCATGACACCAAGTTACTGTCCATGGTTGCAATCTACAGTAACTGAGTTCAAAGGAAATGCTAAACAATGTTTTGCTATCCGCTTTGAGTCACGTAGATCAGATGGGCGGCCATTTCAATTTAGGCAATGAATACAAAGAGATCAACACAGGCAGGTGTTGGGCAGTGTGTGAGCCCAGCCACTGGGTCAAGGAAATATGAATTGTGACTTACTGTACAGCACACCTGCACCAAATTGTGGTTGGTTTTCACCACAATCGGTTAAGAGAATGGTGCCTTATGATGCATGTATGTAGAAGTGGGATATTGGTGATCCTTCAGTTGGGCGCAGGGAGAACAGAGGAAGCTGGTTCCTCATGCCACCTTTTTGATGTGGAGCGATGTCTTCCCTTGGGAATAATTGGTTCAGTGGGGCCAGGGTGGATGGACCACGAGAAGACCAACATATCCTTGGCGACCTCCCTTTAGTCTCTTCCCTTTCTTCCTTGTTTAGGGGCTGCAGCTAGACCAATCGGCCCTGACAGAAGCCTAAATTGCTTGCTTGCTTGCAGAGAAGTGAAGCTGAAAGTCACAGGTAGCCCTCCCCTTGCAGACATTTCCAGGTGGTAACTTGGGAACCAGGCTGGGCTCGGCAGGCGCTTCTCGTGCCCTCCTTCGGTGCCTTCGGCGTCAGGCAGAGAGTTCTTACTTGCAATGATTCCTTTTGCCTGCGAGCATCACTTGATTCTTTTCCAGATCTTCCACCCACAAGACATGTGACTTTGTGGGATGGGAGTCTCTCATACTGTGTGTGTACATTTATAAATGTGTATATATTAACATATTTGTAAATAAATTGTTCTGGATGATGGAGTGTTTATGTTTATCACATGGCTTAATAGGATGGTCCTCTTAGGGGAAAACAATAGCATCTCTTGCAAAGGGAAGGGAACTGGGAGGAGCATGCGAGGCATCCTGGATCCCCCTCAACAAGATGAGAAGAAGTGGGGTTCTCCCAGACAGGCCACCAGATCCAGAAGACCTCCATCCCTGAGGACCAGGCAGGTTTAAAGGGGGAGTGCCCAGGGCAGGAGGACAGGTGGAAGAGGCTGTAGGACCTCAGACCAGCATAATTCCCTCTCCAACTTCTCCCCCCCAGGGCAAAATTCAGATTTGATAACCCCAGTGGAGAGAGAAGTCCACTTCTCAGATTTCTTAGCCCCTCTGCCCCTCGGTCAGCAATGCCTGTTTTGACTGCCAATTTCTCCTCCTGTCCCATCAGCTGAAGGTCGACTCCATCATGCTCTGCTCCTTTGACTTTTCCGCTGGGGATCGCTGTCTCTGTGCTCTGGCTGCCTCTCTGCGCCAGGTTGGATTCCTTCCTTCCTGAGGACAAACGTGCCACGATCACTGCAGGTTACAACAGGAGTCGGCACGGAGATGTCCAGAAGATTGTCACTTTGCAACAAACAAATTTAACTAGTAAAATAAAAAAAATAAAATAAAACTTAGAACATGGAATAATAATAAGAAGAAATCTTGCTGATCAACTGCCCTCAAAGAACCGCCTTATTACACGGTGGGAAGACTGTGAATGCTTTTGACAAAGTGTCCCATGACAGAGTGATGAGCAGGCTACTTAAGTATGGGCTGCCTGATGGGTCTCCTGGGTATCAAATTAACCTCGCGTGGTATCTTAGAACTGGTTTAGTTGGTATAAGTTTACATTTGGCAGGGAACCAGTTTGTTTTCAGGTGTGTATCATGCAAGAGGCCAGGAGATCAGGGCTCACCCAGCACCCCTAAAATCACTCAAAGGAAAATCCAGGTTACTCAGGCAGGCGTTTTCCCAGCAATGAAAAAACATTAAACTGTCAAGTGCTGATTTTTAGTCTGGTTCAGACCTTGAAAGGATTGGTTAACCGGGAATCCCTCCTCTCCCAGCAAGATCCATGGATTGCCATTAATGGAGCCAAGCACTCCCTGAGGACAGGCCAAACTCTGCCCTAAGAAGAATGGTGAATATCAATGGCTGTTTAAAAAATGGATTTGGTGTAATTATCAGAGCTAGGGAAAAACGACCAAAATGATTTTTCCAGCCCCAAACAACTGTGCTTCCTTAATTCAGATTGAAGCACAGATCAGATGCATCACGAGAGGGTCAAAGTCACACATACTGTAACTGGTCTCTTCCAGCTGAGCACCACAGAATGTAGATGTAGGTAGCCCTCAGCTTATGTCACCAATTGGGACCAGGATTGCCATAGCAAAATAAGGTGAGTCACTCCTGATTTTATGACCTTTTTTGGCCACAGTTGTGAAGTGAGTCACAGGGTCATTAAATGAATCCAGCTTCCTCATTGATTTTGCTTGTGGGAAGCTGGCTGGCGGGGGCGGGGGAGTTTCAGGCAGTGATCTCATGACCCTGGGAAACGACAACTATTGTCAATACATGCCTGTTGCCAAGCGGCTGAATTTTGAGAGGCCATGGGGATGCTGCCTCCCTCATAAGTGCAAGGACAGCTCGTAAATCCCTGTTACATTGTTGCTGTATCTCCAAGCATCGCCAAGCAAAGGGTTATTGAGGACTACCTGTTCTTCCACCTTTACCTGTGGATCTGGAAACACACAAAGGGCAAAGCTTTGCTGTCAGTAAACCTCAGTCAGGACTTTCCCAAGAACAGCTGGTGGGCAGGTAGGCAGGCAGGGAGAGCCCAGACGGGCGGATGGGGGAGGCTTCAGACCTCTGAGTAAGTTTCTCTCTGCAGCCTCCCCTCCTCCTACCTGCCCAGGTGAGCAGCCCAATAACCCGCCTGCAGTCAGTAAAGCTGCGGGGCGAGGCCGGGCCAATCAGCGCCACGGGGGAGGCGCTAGCCCAGCCGGGAAAGCCCGACTCCAACCGGCCAGCCGAAGCCGGCCAGACGCGGGAATTCGCCAGGCCGGGAGATCTGCGCCAGCGCTTCCGGGCGAGGAGAGACGCGCAGGTGTGGCTGACCTGCTCTGTCGGGAGGCAGCGCAGAAGTCCGGGGCGATGCGGGGCAAGGACGACGAGTACGACTACCTGTTCAAGAGTGAGTGAGAGCTGGCACACTCGCCCCCCCCCCGCCTGCTCGCAGCCGGAGCAGCCCTTCGCCCCCCGGGTTCGCCTGCTAGGTGGAAACGCTGCTCCTTTCTCATTTCCCGGTTCCGAGGCCGTAAGAGGCCTGGAAGCGATTCCTCGGTTTCGCCGGGGCAGTTTCGCAGAGCCGGTGAACTTTCTCTGGCTGCCCGTTCGTGGGAATCCCGCTTCCTTTTCCTTCCCGCTTCCCACTCCGGATTGATCCAGCCCTCAAAGCGGCACCGCTCCCGCGGAGGAGCCTTCGCGGGGATTCACCTGACTGCTCCAGGTGGGCTGGGAGGAGACCCCCCCTCCCCAATTTCCGAGCCGACCTAGAGGCGTCCAACCTTGGGAACGTGACCTGTGGACTTCAATTCCCAGAATTCCTCAGCCAGCTGGGGAATCAACTTTCAGCTTTCATTCAATTCGGAGTGGAAAGGAGGAAGGAAAACAACTAGAATCAAGCTTTTCTAGCTGGGGAATTCTGGGAGTCCACAGGTCTTCAAGTTCCCAGGTTGGACACCCCCGAGTTAGATGCTCCTTTCACACATCCGGCTATCCTGAGGTTTAAAGGCCTTTGGTACCCATTTGTCTGTTTATATCAGTGTTTCTCCAGCTTGGCAACTGTAAGATAGGCGGGGTTCAACTCCTAGAATTCCCCAGCCAGCCAGGCCTTTGGTCTCGGGGACTGAGCTGGGGGTTGCCCAAACAGAGTTTTCCAGCCGGTGAGTCAGGGCTGGGACTCAGGGCGGCTTCAGGTGTGGGACGGGCCACATGCCACACACCTCACCTGCCAGTTTGTCAGAGGCCAGGATGAGGGACCTGCCAGGGACCTCAGGAGCCTGGGGATTTTGGTGAGGAGGTCCCCTTTTGTAGGTCTCTGGGGTGTGTGCATCAATTATGCACGTCTTTCATGCACAAAAATGGAAAGACACACTTGTTCACAGAACTGAAGAGTGGATTGTAAAAGTGACGGAGCTAGCGGAGGTGGTCTTAATTAAAGAGAAGAATTTATCTAGTTTTTTTTCTCCTTGGAAAACGCTTCTCGATTTGTGCTAGAAACTGAAAAAAATGATTTGATTTTAGGTTTCTAGAATAATCTTGGTGTTAATAGAAACAGCTTGAAATGTTGTGAAGTGGAAAACAAAAGGTTAAGATGGGATTTTTCTTATATTTTACTGCACTGAAAAAAATTGGAAAAGTCCGCATTTTTATTTTATAATGAAACATAAAATAATAAAAGGAAGAGCAGAGTCTTCTCTCTACATAAAGAGGCCTGGAGTTGCTTTGTGACGCTGCCTTTACTGTTCTGTCTCCGCCTTCAGATGGGGCAACATTCAGAACGAGTCTGCTAGCATCCTTTAAGCCTAGTACATTTTATTATAAAGCTGGTGAGAGCTGTAACTTTTTCTTTGGATAAATGGTATGGCTTAACTGGTGTAGGATGATGGGGAGGCAGGGTCTTCAAGAGCCAAAGTTGCCTACCCCTGGTCTAGATCAAAGGTAGGCAACCTTGGCTCCTTTATGACTTGTGGACTTCAACACCCAAAATTCCTGAACCAGCCATGCTGACTCAGGAATTCTGGGAGTTGAAGTCTACAAGTCATAAAAGAGCCAAGGTTGCCTATCCCTGATCTAGAGAGAACTTTTGCATCATGTAACAATAATAAGGTGTTAAAAACCCAGGGTTGTTTATTGATATTTTCTGAAACAGCCTTAAACTTATTGATGAATATAAACCTAGCTGCCCTCTCTTCTGTTGGGCTGGTGAACTATTTTATCCTTAAGTGGCCATTTTGTGATCAATAAATCTGTCTCTATCTATCTATCATCTATCTAATCATCTCTCTTCTATGTATCTAGCCTTTCTCTAGCATCCAATCATCCATCCATCTATCCATCCATCAATCATATGTAGAAACTTCCATCTCCCTCACCATATTCGGGGAGATTCAGGTTTTGATGTCAAATTGCTTGGTGCAAAGCCTGGCCTATTCTTTGGCTCAAAATAATTCAGAAATGTGGATGAGATAAACTTCCTTACGAAAACAAAAACCAAGCACAAAACATCGTTTTTCAGAGGGGTCTCCTGAGGTATTTTAATTAATCACAGAGTCACTTGCCTCTTTGCAGTCGTCCTCATCGGGGATTCCGGTGTTGGGAAGAGCAACCTGCTTTCGCGCTTCACCCGGAATGAGTTCAGCCTGGAGAGCAAAAGCACCATTGGGGTGGAGTTTGCCACGCGCAGCATCCAGGTGGATAACAAGACCGTGAAGGCCCAGATCTGGGACACAGCTGGGCAGGAGCGCTACCGGGCCATCACTTCCGCGTAAGAGACTTGGTTGCTGCCTCTGGGTGCCCAAGAGGGAAGGGAGAGGGCAGCTTGGCTAGGCAGGGCCTTCTTTTCTAATAGAAAAGTTAAAGGTGGATATCGCCCTCTAATCTGGTTCCTTGATCTGTGTTAGCTTGCGAAGGCTCCCTGGAGCCCAGTGCTTCTGCTTGGGAGCTGAGGCAAACATAACAAATCCATCTAGGGTAGTAGTTCCCAACCTTGGCAACTTTAAGCCAGGTGGACTTCAACTCCCAGAATTCCTCAGCCAGCCATGCTAGAAACTGGAAGTTTCCTGCAAAAACATCATGAATTGTGATCACCTGACCATGAGAAGCTGGAAATGGCACTTAAATCAAATATAATTTTCTCGGCTTGGCAAGATGGTCCTGTGAGGTTTGTTCTGGCAATGGCCCCGATTTCTGTGCAAAGCCTGGCAGCCCCCTGTAAAGGAGAGGACCGGAGGCCATGTTGGGGTCAGTGCCCCCCGTTGGTGGTGGGAGGGAGATGCTGCTGACGGTCTGGTTCTGCTGGCAAGTGACTCTATCTCTCCTCACTTCCCCCGCCCCCTGCAGCTACTACCGAGGGGCCGTCGGTGCCCTTCTGGTTTATGATATCGCCAAGTACTTGACCTATGAAAATGCAGAGTGCTGGCTGAAGGAGCTACAGGACCACGCGGACGCCAACATCGTCATTATGCTTGTGGGCAACAAGAGCGACCTGCGACACCTGCGGGCCGTGCCCACTGACGAAGCCAAGAGCTTTGCAGGTAAGGCTCCCGGCCCATGGAGGAGGAGGAGGCTTCGGAGCCTCTCCTTCACTCAGAGAGATTCTGGCCAGCTCAGAGCCCTTCATCTGTTCCACTTCGCCACAGGAAGTGACTTCAGCACATGACTAATTCATTAGCTCAGCCCTTGGCACCACTGCTGCATCCTTGGGTGAAGGAGGAGAGCCTCGGAGCGTTGCTGTTGGTCCACGTGGTTCAGCCCCCTGCGGCTTCTTCAAGGTTTTTGGCCAGGCGCCTCCTGGGCCTGGAGCAAGGGGCCGCCCTGCAGCCCTTCCTTGGGTGTGGTGTTACTGCTGCACAGAAGGAGCAGTGTGTTTAAGTCCAGCCACCTTTTCCGCTGGCCGTTGGAAGCATGCGGGAAACCCAGAGGGGTTAAGATGTCACTGATTTTTTTCATTCATTTTTAAATTAAGGCGAGGGGCAAAATTAATTCACTTAAAAACCCTTATTTGGACACCAAATTTCCAGCAACATGGTTCAGGGAGCTAAACATGTGTATTTTTTAATTAGAAAAAGACACCTAAGATTCCTGGATTCTCATTCTGAACTTTGTCAGTGTCTTCTGGAAACACAACCCTCACTATCTTTAAAAATGATGGACTATTCTAGGACATTCCGCCTAACTTTTATTTATTTATGTAAGCTACAGCTAAAAAGAGATTTTCCCAAAGGGGCTGACAAACATTTTAAAACCAGAAGATAAATGGTATACATTAAAGCATAAAGTGGATCTGAAAAGCATAAAAAAAGTAACGGAAAGGGAGGCAATCCGCTTTGGGGGCTCTGGGAAGAGATGGTCATCAGGTGCCACCTGCTGATACTCTGAGGTTGGAGCCTAAACCTGGTGTCACTTAAGGAGGGCACCATCTCCGGATTGGTGGGAGATGGGATGAGATTGTTTTGAGCCTCAGCACTTCTGATGGTGATGAGGCAGCTGAGGTCTGAGGAGCACATGAGGGCTGGATGGAGCTTCTCACAGAGAGTATGTGTGGACCATCACCATCACTGATGATACCTTTTTCTGTGTCTTCACCTGCCACAGAAAAGAATGGCTTGTCTTTCATTGAGGCATCAGCTCTAGATTCCACCAACGTGGAGGCAGCCTTTCACAACATCCTGACAGGTATGTATGGTTTCCCTTCATACCTACCCGGGTGGACACAGGTTATGCTCTGCTTGGGAGTGGCAAAAGGCAGGCAGACCCAGCCCTGGCTGACAGGGCCTACAACACTCCTTGGATGTCATGAGCACCAAGAAAGGTTAACCGAAGGTTCCCTGCAGGGGGGGATATTAAGGTCAACACCTGGCTGTGGAGGCAGGCTCCAAAACCAACCTCCTTCCTCCTCTTAGGGATGCCTGGGCAGACATAAAGGCTTCACTTTAAAGCAGTGTTTCTCGACCTCAGGAGCTGTAAGATGGGTGGATTTCAACTCCCAGAATTCCCCCCTCGGCATGCTGTCTGGGGGAGAACTCTGGAAGTTGAGGTCCACCCATCCTAAAGCTCCCGAGATCAGGAAATGCTGCTTTAGAGGAAGCTGTGCCTAAGAGCAGGAAAAGAATAGTTTTGGGAGTGCTTGCTCAACCTTTGACCCAGGGTGCATTCACCCAGCAGATGCAAACAGGTCACCTGAAGCTGGGCTTACTCTAACGTTGTACAGGTTGGTTTGTATTTTTGTCCTTTGTGTGTTCCGTTTCATGAGGCTATTTTGTGCTTCAAAATGTCGTGCAAGTCCAGAAGGTGTCCCTGGGCAAGCAGCCTCTCCTCCTGCTGTGTAGGTGGGTCTCATAACCTCTGCAGGCTTCAGGAGAGGTGGCCTCTTTCCTAACTCTGCAGTACTCAGACTTTCCCTTTGGGAAGGCCACCGCAATACGTGGGAAGTTTTATAGCCCAGCAGATGCAGAAGTCATCTGAACCCCACCCTTGGATGGGTGCCAGATCAAAGCTTTTGGAAATGCCCATGTTCTGACTGAAATGGGAAGAAATCACTTTGGCATGACATCCGTGTTTAACGACTCTCTTTGCAGTGAAAAGATGACAGGATGCAGGGCCATTGGAGAAGCTAATTATAACGATGCAGCACTTAATATACTTCAGAAGGGAAATCAGTGGTGTGCAGGTTGATCTCCTGGGATCTCTGGACCTGAGTTATTTTTTAGCCTTGATTGTCTTCTCCTCCCATGACTGCTTCTGCTCCAGACTGAGGTCGACGTCCAACTCCACTTGGCCTCTTCTCTCTTTTCTTCTCCTCCAGAAATCTACCGGATTGTATCCCAGCGACAACTTGCAGGAGGGCAACCTGAGTCAGAGTTCAGCCACGGGACCACCATTGAGCCCATCAAAGTCTTGCCCACTCAACAGGGAGCGAGAGAGACCCCTTGTTGCCAGAACATCTAACCTCTGGTGGGTTAGAAAGTGAGGAGGCCACCCAGAAACCACCAGGTCTTTCCCTGGCAAAGGAGAGGGCTCCCCTCTACCAGGTGTCTGGCCTACTTGCTTTCCATCCTGCACACCTGTTTATCCACAGGGCTTGAAGCTATCCTTTGGTTCCAGCAGAGACCCCTGGAGGCTGCCCAGTCCTGGATTCTCCTTAGAAGCTGGACTTCAGTCTCCTAGGAAGCCACTGGCAGAGTTTGGGGTGGGGGGGAGGAAGCATGAAGGGGGCTGCTGAACAGTCCCTTGTGGTTCTTGTGGAATTCCCAACTCTTTGCCCCTCTGGCTGGTAGGTAGCAGCTCCCCTGGTCTTGAGACAACTTGAGGGAGAGCCACGGACACGTTGGTCCTTGAGGGTCCACACTCCTGGGTGGCCACCACAGACCAAGGGGTCTCCGCTCTTATGGCTTCTGCCAAGGATATTTTGGGGGACGGGATGTATCTTTAAAACAGGCCACTTTCCCCACATGATCCCAAGTCCTTTGGATGACTTTAAAAGTCCCTGGGACTGCCAAGGAGTCTTGTGACTGATTCCCAGTGCAAACCTTGCAGGTGGGTTTAGCTACCAGCACCCTCCAAGGAAGAACCTGTCCTGCAGGTCTGCCTCAACTGGGCACTCCCCTGAGTCTGTAAGAAGGAGGTTACCTTGGTGATTGTGTGTGTGCCTCTTGTAAAAATGCAACTTGACTTCTAACTGCTGGTATTTAAGGTTGAGGAAGACTCTCTTGGCCATAGGACTCTCCCAGGAAATCAGGTCCTCGTTGCCAGTTGCTGACAATGAGTCTGCAACAATCAGACATCCCCAACAATCTACCTCTCCTCCCTTCTTTTCCCTCTGCTAGAATTGGGTTCTTCTTATCTTTCTGTCTTACCAATATTCTCTGAGGCAGTTCTGGAAAGGGAGCATTACTCTTCTGGAATTGTCTGGACAAACAGATTCTTGTAGGGTCTAGCAGAGACTCCATTTTGATGGCTCCCTTGTGAGAATCCACAAATGATCATGACCCTCGGAGGACATTAATGGATGTTCTCCAAAGCCTTCCCACCAGACTTCTGTTGTGGTCTTGCTCCAGTTGTGTAAATAATAAAACACGGGAATTTTAATGTGTACGATGTGGTGGTCTGGAATTTGTTTTTAATGTCATCTTTCAGATTTTGTGTTTGAGTGTTTAAAAGGTGTCTAATAACAATGTTCTGATGATAATTGAATCGGGGCTCTCCTCGTCTCCCTTTCGAAGCAAACACTTGTCTTGATGTTTGGATGTTGGAGATAATGAGGAAAAACTGGTCCATGTTTCTGGATCCTCAGAAGAAACACTTGGGGGAGGTGAGAGTGGGATACTGATAGTCCTCGACTTATGATTGGGTGCTTACTGACCGTTTGTTTGGGGGGGGGTACTTATGGCCCAGATTCAAAGTTCCTACAGTCACCCTCCTGTGATCATGTGACCATACCTGGTGCTTGGTAACCAGGCTGCATTTAGAGCTCTTTGTTGCATCCTGCAGTCATGTGACCACATTTTATGACAGTTTTGCAAAAAAAAAAACCTGCATTTACTTATGATGTCAAGTAATATTCCCCTCAGCTGCCCTCCTCCACCCTGGCCTGGTCCTGCTTACTCAATGCCATTAGCTGCTGATGGGTGGGCAGCTTAAATAAACTTGGTTTCCATATTGACAAAAATAAAGAAAATTAAGTCTAGCTATTAATAACATTTTACCATTCTAGATCATGGGTCTCCAACCTTGTCAACTTTAAGACTTGTGGACTTGCTGTGCAGGTTCTGAGGTTTTGCTTGATAAAAAAATACAGGAAACCAGAAGTTGCCTTTAAGTGTAATGTTTTTATTCAGCTGAACAAAGATGGGCTCCTCTAAAAGAGAGAAGCCCCAAATTACAAGAAATCTTGTATTTATTTTTTCTGATTACATAAGCAATCCACCCAGCAAAGTTAAAGATTTCACCCAGTAAGTCTGGCACACTGTAGATAAGAAGGGAGAAAGCAGAAGTAGCTAAATGTAAGGATCCACCCCACTTTGCATCTTAAGAAGACAGAACTCTTGGAATAATTCTTCCAACAGGAATCCTTTATTAAGAGAAGTGGTTGCAGGCATGCTAGACAGGACTTGGGGTTCAAGCTCTCCCATTCAAGGTTTTAAGGGGTTCCCCAGTAGTCCCACCCAATCAAACCCCCTTCCAGTGATAGTTTCAAGTATCACAATTCCACCCCTTTTCTTCTTTCTTCCGTCTGGATGGAGACTTCAGATAACTACATGAAAGGCAATTACCCTTCTTTGATATGCTAACGCTTAGAGGTCACAATAAACACACATTCATCATTCAGCCCTTTGAAGTATACTGAAGGAAGTGAGGGCCATAAAGCCCCTTTGCTCTCCCCCTTCTCTCCCTCTTACGGCAGAATCCAGAGAAGGCAGAATTGGGAGTTTCTATATTTGATAATTAAAGATGAAATATAATTGGATTCTGACATTCGGCCCCTCTTAAAAATAAGAGAGATCCACCTGAAAGAAAACACAAGTAAAAAATTTAGTCAGGCTTGTTAGGATACTCTGTGTGAAACTTCTTCAATAGCTTCGGGGCTCTGACATGACGTTTATGAACCCACTCATTTTGTGAGGCAGGGAGGTGTTTCCAGGCAACTAGGTACTGAGTTGTTCCATGATATCTCCTAGAGTCAAGGATCTCTTTTATTTCGAAGTGTTGTTCACCCTCCACCATGATTGGAGGTGGTGGGGGGGGGATTTTTGGCCGTAGAGGTGACTGATGCTCTCTTTTCAGCAGGCTGCAATGAAAAATTGGGTGTATTTGCCTGAGATTTTTGGGTAATTCTAATTCTACTGTTACTGGATTTATGATTCTTTTAATTGGAAAAGGTCCTATATATTTTGGTCCAAGTTTTTTACAGGGCTGTAGGGATTTTAGGTATTTTGTAGATAAGTACACCATTTCTCCTATAATGAATGGTGTAGGCTCAACCCTTTTTTTATCGGCTTGTGCTTTGTATGCCTGCCTAGCTTCATCTAGTGATTTTCTGACTATTGGCCAGGTGTTTTGTAGGTTTTCCATCCATTCTTTCAGTGAAGGGATCGTTGGTTCGTTTGGGGTTAACTCTGGCATAGGGTTGAAACTTTGACCGTTGGCTATTTGAAAAGGAGTGTAGCCTGTGCTGGAGTGGACTGCATTATTGTAGGCGACTTCTGCAAAAGGAAGTAAGTCCGTCCAATCACTCTGTTGGAAATTTAAAAAACATCTCAAATATTGCTCAAGTACCGACTGGCAGCGTTCCGCTTGTCCATCTGTCTGAGGGTGATGGCTAGATGTCAGTCCCTGAGTGGTCCCTAAGAGGGATAAAAATTCCTTCCAAAATGCAGACGTAAATTGCACTCCCCTATCAGAGATGATGCGTTGGGGTGCCCCGTGCAATCTGTAAATGTGCTGGATGAAAAGTTTTGCTAAGGCCTTTGCAGTGGGAATCTTCTGGCAAGGGATAAAGTGCACCTGTTTGGAAAATAGGTCCGTGACTGTCCAGATAACAGTATTCCCATTGCTTTCTGGCAATTCCACTATAAAATCCATGGCTATTTCCCTCCAGGGGGCTGAGGGACTTGCCACTGGTTGTAATAGCCCTGGCGACTTCCCTTGCAACCTCTTTGCCGATGCACAGGTTGGGCAGCTGGCAACATAACTTTCTATGTCCTTTTTTATTGATGGCCACCAAAATTGCCGTTTAATTAAGTGTAAAGTTTTTACAAATCCAAAATGCCCTGCTGATTTTGTGTCATGGCAAAGTGCATGAAAGTTACTCTTTGAGTTGTTGGTATATATAACTTTTCCCCTACCCAAGGCAACCCGTCTCTCATTGTGCACACATTTTTGTTTTTCTGGAACCATTCATCTGTTTCCAAACTTTTTCTGAATTCAATCCCAGTTTGGCTGTCCAGTTGTGGTTTTATTTTGGCTTGGGTTCTTGTGGTTACTGGTGCTGCCAGTTGTGACTCTGCCATTATTGGTCTAGAGTCTGTGGTTCGTGCGCTGTTATATTGGGGCATGCGAGATAGTGCATCTGCCAGGAAGTTCTTTCTTCCTGGTAAATGTTTGAGCTTAAATTGGAATTGGTGAAAATGCTGGGACCAGCGGGCTTGTTTGGGATTGAGTTTCCTGGAAGTTTTCAGGGCTTCTAAATTTTTGTGATCAGTCCACACCTGGAAAGGGATTTTGTTGCCTTCCAGGAACTGTCGCCACTTGAGTAATGCCCAACGTATCCCATAAGCCTCCTTCTCCCATGCGGGCCAGCGCTGTTCTGTTTCCGTGAGTTTCTTGGATGTATATGCACAGGGTTGCAATACTGCATCATCATTTTCTTGTAATAGCACAGCCCCCACTGCCACATCACTTGCATCTGCCTGTATTATGAAGGGCTTGTCCATGTCTGGGTGCCTTAGTACTGGTTCGGCAGAAAAAAGTTTCTTTAGTCTCTCAAACGCTGCTTGGCACTCCATTGTCCATGTTAGTGGCTGGCTAGGTTTTACTGAGGATGTTCCCTTCGTTTTTAGTAAGTTAGTGAGGGGCAAGGCTATCTGTGCAAATGAGGGGATGAATTGGCGGTAAAAATTTGCAAAGCCCAGGAAACTTTGTAGTTGCTTTCTTGTGCGGGGTGGTGCCCAATCTAGTACTGCTTTGACCTTCTCCGGGTCCATTTCAATGCCCTGTGGGGATATGCGATAGCCTAGGTAGTCTATCCTTTCCTGGTGGAATTCGCATTTTGATAGTTTGGCATATAGGTGAGCGGCTCGCAGCTTCTTTAAAACCGCTCTGACAAGTTTGACGTGTTCTTCTTTTGTTTCGGTAAAGATAAGAATGTCGTCCAAGTAAACAAGGACCCCCTTAAACAGGTGCTCCCTTAGAACGTCATTGATTAATTGCATAAAGACTGCAGGGCCCCCTTGTAATCCAAATGGCAAGACTTTGAATTGATAGCACCCCATGGGGCAGTTAAATGCAGTCTTCCATTCGTCCCCTTCCTTGATTCTCACGCGATAGTAAGCTTCCCTTAAGTCTAGTTTAGAAAAAATTTTCCCTTTCGATAGGTGTGACAGCATGTCTTTCATGAGGGGCAGCGGGTATAGGTTGCTTTCACTGATTGTATTCAGGGCCCTATAATCCACGCATAAACGTAAAGAGCCATCCTTCTTCTCTCTAAAAAGGACCGGGGCAGCCACTTTAGGCTTGGCTGGCTCAATGAAACCTCTCTCCAGGTTTTTTTTTATAAATCTTTCCATTTCCTCCTTCTCCTTTGGGCTCATGGAGTATAATCTGGGCTTCGGGAGTTTTGCCCCAGGCTTGAATTCAATGGTACAGTCTGTGGGTCGGTGGGGGGGAAGCTCATTCGCCCTCTCCTCACTGAAGACTTCAGCAAGGTCCCTATATTCCTCTGGTATTTCTGTTAATCTTTTTTCCTCTCCTATGGATGCTTTTTCTATTCTTGATTCTGGTAGCCTCCCTTGGGGTTTTAAGTCCATAGGGTCCCCCTTCGGGAATTTGATTTCTGTCGTCCTCCAATTTACCCAGGGGTTCCATTTTTTCAACCATTCCATCCCTAGAATCATTGGGCATTCCATACCTGGGGTCACCACAAACGTTATGTCCTCTTCATGGTTGCCCAGGGAGAGGTGTATTGGCAGAGTGGCTAGGGTAGCTGGCACCCCCCCTGCTATGGATCCATCTAGCTGGCCAAATGAGATTGGTTGTTCCAGTCTCCTGATGGGATGCCCAGATTCCCCACTAGTGTTGGGCTAATGAGGCAGCGGGTGCAGCCAGAGTCTATTAAGGCTTTCACCTTCACGGCTTCGGGCATGGGGGGGATTAATATAGTCACTGTTTTGAAGATGGGTGTGATGCATCCACTTACCAGGGGTTCGCCCTCCGAGCTGTCATCTGAGGCATCCACCGGCCCTGTGGTGTAGGCTGGAGTTCTTTCCCCTTGGTGAGCAGAGGTGGGGGTTTCTGCAATGTCCATCATTCTCATGGCCGTTTCTTTTGGCTTAACTGAATACTTTCCGGGTTTGTTGATTGGGGATCTGTCTGGGTTGTGTTGGGGGGCCTTCTACAGCTCGATGCCCTTCTCTTCCGCACTTGAAACACCCCATTTGCTTCTTGGCTGTATCCGATGATTTCACCGGTTGGTGTGTCAGCTCAGGCGGGGGGCGGCTCCATTGTTTTCCTCGGCGGTGCCTCTTCAATATGTCGATCTCTGCTTCCTCTGCCAAGACGTACCATTCCTCAGTCGATGTGGGTCCCCTCGGGGCAGGCAAGCATCATATAGATCAGAGTTTAGTCCGTCTTTGAAATGGCCAAGGAGGATGTCTTCTGGCCAATTCAGTTTGCTGGCAATGGCCCGGAATTCTTGGGTATACTCAGCCACTGGGCGTTTGCCCTGCCTCATCGTTGTTATTCTTTCACGGGCTTTGCGATCAGCCAGGGGGTCTTCAAATCGTCTTCTCAAAGAGGACATGAAACGGTTGAAGTTACTGAGTTCTGGGGCATTGGAGTCATGCAAGTTCACCACCCAATCCGCAGCTGGTCCATCCAGGGCAGATTGCACGATCCGGATGCGGGCTTTGTCGCTGGGAATGTCCTGCCCATATTCCTCCATGTAGCTGAGGACTTGGGTTAGGAAAAACCCAAAGCGTGTTGGCTCCCCTTTGAATTTCACCTCCAACGGTGGACGTCTTGGAATGGATCGGTGCCTTCGTTGTGGGTGGTAGTGTCTTCCGTCCAGATTACCATCTGTGGTCCGGTAGGGGGTGGGGGCTCCTGGATCAGTAGATGTCCCTGGGGTTGCAGGTTCCACGTCCCCCTTGTTGTCTCTCCCTTTGCGGCTCCAGGAACTGGGGCGGCCGTAGGGCTCAGTATTCTCCTCTCCTAGAGAGCTGAGAGTTCTCTTCATCAGGTCAATAGCTTTCTCTAGGATCCAGTCTGAGTACGGTGCCCAGCTTCCTCCCTCTTCACTTGCATGCAGGGATTTCTCCATCTCCTGCTTCCATTCTGGTTGCTTGGTCCCCCGTCTCAGGGTCACCTTTCTTGATTCCTTTCCCCACTCACTTTTCTTTCCAACGCCCATCGACCAGCGAGGCTTGTGGTCCTGTGTCTCCACCACTTCTTCTTCTGAGAAATCTGGCCTCTCGGATCCCAACATCTGGCAAGGTTCCAACTGGGTCAGCGGCTCTCTTTCCAGGGAGTTTTCTCCCTCTCTTGCTTCGTTGTCTGACATGGTAAATTTTTGCAAAATCCCCCGGCAAGGGTCTCCCTTCCAGGTGGATTAATTTTGCAAGTCCTGTCTAATGTAAGGACCCACCCCACTTTGCATCTTAAGAAGACAGAACTCTTGGAATAATTCTTCCAACAGGAATCCTTTATTAAGAGAAGTGGTTGCAGGCATGCTAGACAGGACTTGGGGTTCAAGCTCTCCCATTCAAGGTTTTAAGGGGTTCCCCAGTAGTCCCACCCAATCAAACCCCCTTCCAGTGATAGTTTCAAGTATCACAATTCCACCCCTTTTCTTCTTTCTTCCGTCTGGATGGAGACTTCAGATAACTACATGAAAGGCAATTACCCTTCTTTGATATGCTAACGCTTAGAGGTCACAATAAACACACATTCATCATTCAGCCCTTTGAAGTGTACTGAAGGAAGTGAGGGCCATAAAGCCCCTTTGTTCTCCCCCTTCTCTCCCTCTTATGGCAGAATCCAGAGATGGCAGAATTGGGAGTTTCTGTATTTGATAATTAAAGATGAAATATGATTGGATTCTGACACTAAAAATGTTTCCCTAAAGACATTATACGTTCCCGGGTGGGTTAGGACAGTGGTTCTTAACCTGAGCGATATTGCCCCCAGGGGGCGATTTCGTTTTCAGGGGGGCGATGGAAAGAAAAGGGGTGACGTGGGGGCAAAGGAATGAAAAGGGGGCAATATGGGGGCGATAGAGCGAGACGTTTTGGGGGCACTTTTGAGACTTTTTCATACAGTGAATCGCTGTATATCTGATGGAGGGGGGAGCGCTTCTTTTGAAACATCGCATGCTAACTGGCTCTGTAAAACATTTTGTATTGTACTTTTTTAGCATGTACTCCAGTTCGATATTATATTTTCTTTGTGTCTTTTTAATCCTTTTTACAGTATGCGTGACTATATATAGTTTCCTCGAATCTTAATTTAGTTTCAGAGTTTTCATCTTGAAATTCTTAGTTCCTTGCATTGCGGTTTGTTCTTATGCCCATTTATATTTCTTTTTGCGTCTTAAATTTTACTTGTAATTCAGTCATTAAATGTTACTGTTTTTCTTTTCGGGCATTTCACTTTCCTGCAATTGAATTTTGTTTTCAGTGGTTACATTTAAGTGTCTTGAATAAATAAGATAATAATGAAATAAGATAATAATGAAATACACGTATCACGAAGTTTGGGAATAAAGTGACAGGTGGTACCAAAATTTTTCACACAGTTGAGATATGCGAAAAAGACTGGAAATAAATTATTTGCATCGATATGTCCTGATGACAATTTTAAAGAAAACCAAAAAAGTGTTTGGATAAATTGAAGAATTATTTCCTATGTTGTGATTGAGAGGTTATGTTGGGGGAGGGGGGCGATGACAACCTCCTCATTGGCTCAAGGGGGCGATTCATTCAAAAAGGTTAAGAACCATTGGGTTAGGACATTGGGTGTTTTCCTTGCTGTCCTTTTATGACCCTGCATCCATGACTCTGCAAGTGCCCAAAGACAGCAGGGCCATCTGCACATATTCACAATTGATACTTCCTATGCTGTCTCCTAATTCCAGGTCAACATAATCCCCCCTTTTCTACTTTGAGCAGTGCGCAGAAGTATGATCATCAAACTGGAGAGACACAGGATAAGCTTCTGCAGTATGTGGACCACATAATTGAGGACAGGCAGAGGTAAGTAGGGGCAAGTAGTGAAAGATATAACAGAAAAAGATAACAAGGAACAGCACAAAGGGAAGACCAATAAATAGTTCCCTAAACCATCCCGATTCCGGGAGCCAGCTGGTAAGGAAAGAGAATTTACTACTGAAGACTCCCCATACAGTATCAGTAAAAATCTCCAGATCCTCAGGGCGATTCTTGATTCCTTCTTCCATGAGATGGATGGTGTAACTAATATTAACTTGATAATCAGTGAAAAAAATCTGAGTGGACCAAAGCACACACCACTCCTTTGCTGCTAGTACCGTATCTAGTGTTTGGCGATTCTATAACACTACTTCCCTTATTTCTCCCTGTTCCTTACTGAATTGTGTAAATGCCTGTAGGGTGTGGTTAAACATTTCCTCTGTCCAGTCACCTAATTCTATAAAAGATTTACAACTCAAACCAACCCCCATAACTGAGATTACTGCTCACGCAATGGCATTTCCTAGGCCATGAGGTACAGGATAGTGTTCAATATGTTCTTTATGCTCAAGGTGGTCCTCGTCCCATTGATTGCGGATGCGGCAGTTCCAGTCATTATGTCAGATGATACAAACTGAGAAAAAGACCATTCCTACAGTTACATGTACCTGACCAGTAAGCTGGCAAAGACTTGTAGGCAGACAGACCACAAGGAACCACTAGTCCAGATGGTTAGCCAGATAAATGCCTTGTTTGTCTTCTAACCCCCTCAGGCATAGAAGCTCGAACATCAGACATATAAGCTATAAGTCCCATTGCTGCAAACAGGCTACAAACAGCAGAGGGGTCCTTTTTGTAGTCAAGACAAAGGTCTGGTGACATTTATGCCATCCATCCCACATGCTAGTACTTACCTTCCATGTGACCATGCAAGGTGCATAAACCCCTAACTTGTCTGGAAGAAGAATTAAAATGACTAAGGCAAGCTGCTGCAGGGTGCTGTATAGTTGAGCAATCTGCAGCTTTCCTGCCCTCAAACCCAGGGAGTGCCCAGCCCCTTGTGACAATGATCATGCTGAACGTAGAGGCTCCCAGAGGTGTAACTTCCATAACCAATCCATGGGTCCCAGCTGGGGGTATGTGAGTGGAAATCCAACAGTCCATTACATTCAAGAGTTTAACCCAAGCTAGTGCATTCTGCATGTGGGTGTTGGAACCCTAAATTCCTAAAGAGGGGCTGGGAATTGGGAACTACTCTGCCCCTCCCCAGGAAAGATGGGGAAGAATGTCTGTAGCTCCTTGGGCTTTTCAGGCACGAACTTAGGTCCACCATCAGTGTTTTGGGGAGCATCTGGCTGAAATCCTAGAGCTATCTTTTCAGGTTGGGATACTCGAGAAGAGGCTTTTGGGTTTTCCTGTCCAGTGTTCGGATTCACCCCAACATGGGTAAGAAGAAACCGTCCTTGCTGAGATATTGGGGGGGGGCGGCACCGGTTATGGCAAAGCAACAGGAGAGTTCATGCTTGGAGGGTGTGTCAGATTGTACAATCTGACCCATCCCAATCCACAGCAGGTGTCCCCATAGTCATGTCACATACCTTGACCATGACCAGAACCTGACCTCGAACTTGACCACCCTTCCCATACTCCCCCCCCAGAAGGGCAGAGCAAGCTCCACAGAAAAAAGAAGAAAGAGAAACCCAGAATATGAAGAGGAAAATAACATAGAGCAACAGAAAAGAAATGAACAATTCAAACAAAGTACAAGATGGAAACCAAGGTAGAGAGGAGCAACATCCACAACATAAGTAAACAGGGAGCTGGTGAGAGAAAATAGCCGGAGAAGAAGCCTCGAAGGCACAGAGATCGCAGTGACCAAAATGCCCAGGCATCCAGGTCAACATAGTCTGTGAAACAAATGTTCCAGCCCAAGGTCATCCTCAGCGCCAAGGGCAACAGTCCAAGCAACTCAGGGGTCCTCAGCATTGGGCAGTGGGGAAGAAGAGCGAAGGCGGGCATGAAGAATCCCAGTAATCTCGACCGCTGTGTGAGTAGCAAGAAGAACAACGAAGGAGCCTCTTCAGCCTTCAGACAAAGGGCCAGAATCAGACCAGGATGTGACAAGCACCCAACTACCAGGAAGGAAAGGATGGAGTGGATGATCCAATCCTGGATAATGGAGGGCCTGAACAGCTTGAGAAATAGAAGAAACATCATAAGCAAGAGAGTGCATATATTCCCTGAGGGCCTGGTCCCCCCTAAAAAAAAACAACGGAGGAAAGTGGATAAGGAAGAATAGTAAAGAAAGGGCCGACCGTACACGATCACAAAGGGGGGCAGGCCTTTTCCACGTGTGCTGAAGACTGGGACCTGTAGGCCAAATGAAGCTGCCAAACAATACCCAGAGCCCGAGACACCTGCTGGGTAATGTCAAAGTGGGACCATCGTCAGAGCCAAAACCTTGGTATGGGAAGGAAAAAACGGAATAATTTCCTTCAGGAGGGCCTCAACCACCTCACATGCCTTGTTAGTATGACAGGGAAAAGCCTCATTCTATCCAGAGAAAGCACCCACAAAAACTTGCAACCCCGTGTCCATGGCAACTCAGTAAAATCAACCTCCCCAAAACTAGCAGGATCCTGGCCAGCCCCAAGCCTCCCCAAGGGGAACTTAATAATTTCCACAGGTCATTACATCGACAAATCACACATTGCTTGATCATTGTGAGGGCCTTGTTATAGATCCTAGGACAAATGTTGTCTTTTATAAGAAACTCAGCCATGGCCTTGTAACCCCAATGAGTGCTGGCATGCAATTTTTGTAAGAGGGCCCATAATTCATGTTTTGGGAGAAGGCATTTCCGGTCCTTCTCCAGCCTACGTCCACGATAAACAGCACCCAGTCTATAAGCTCTGTGCTCATCCTGTGAAATATAGGTTAGAGCCAACACAGGCAAATATGAGGGTACAAGTGCACCCAGATACCAAGGGGACAGTGGACTTAAAGTGGCAGACTTTGTGATGCGGTTAGCCAAGACATTTCCCCTTCCATGTTTAGTATCAACCCTAACATGCATGACAGCCACCTTATGCGGGAGCAAAACAGCATCCAATAGCCTTAAAATGTCCCGTCCATATTTAATAGGAGTGGTGAGCAAACCACACTCCATCCACAATGCCCCATGTGCATGTATAACACAACACACAAACCCCAAATTTGCTGTCTGTAAATATATTAACCGCACCGTCTGACTTTTCCAAGGTCTTTGTCAAGACAATGAGTTCAGCTTTCTGAGCTGAAGTACCTGCAGGGAGAGCTGCTGCTTCCATTACCTGATCCAATGTGACCATGGCATAGCCAGTTAGCCTTTCTTCCTGTCTCATAAAACTGCTGCCATCTGTATACAGGTGCCTGTCCGCATCCCCTAGTGCAGTGGTTCTCAACCTTTTTAATGCCGCGACCCCCAACTGGTCGTAAGTTGAGGACTACTCAACCGGTCGTAAGTCAAGGACTACTCAACTGGTGCAGCACCGTTTGCAGAATGGGACTTTTGGCGGGCTCAGCAGGGCAGAGACAGCCTGGACAATTCCTATTGGCTTTTGAAAGCCAATAGAATTAGACTCTATTCAAGAGAGACTATTCTATTGGCTTTCAAAAGCCAATAGAATAAAAGGGAGTAGCACAGCTAAGGAAAAGGGGGAAAAAATGGCAGACTGCGTTGTTTGGCGACCCCCGTGAAATGGTTGTTCGACCCCAAATGGGGTCCCGACCCACAGGTTGAGAACCACTGCCCTAGTGGCTGGTCAGTTAAATCCGGCTGGCCAGTAAACACTACAGTAATAGTTTGCACACAATCATGATCACCATCCTGTTCCAGTTGGGGAAGAAAGGTTGCTGGATTGAACCTGCCACTGCACTTGATATGAACTTGTGAGTTGTCAAGGGGAGCAATCAGATACTGCTCCAGACGGGAGGCTATAAGCCAATGGCCCCCATTGGATGCTAACAAGTCCTGGATGGAATGAGGTGTTTCCACTGTGATAGGAGCCCCAAAAGTTAATTGTTCAGCAGCCTCCAAAAGGAGGACAGCAGCTGCTGCAGCCCAAAGGCATGCCGGCCATCTTTGAGCAATAAGATCAAGTTGGAGAAACAGGCCACTGGGTGAGACAAAGTACTAAGGGTCTGAGTAAGGACTCCAGCAGCCACCCCTTTACTTTCAGCCACATATAAGGCGAACGGTTTCCCATGGTAGCCTGATATAAGGGCTTAGCCATTAGAGCAAAGATGGTGGCTTGTAACTTAGCAAGCAAATCACATCCTGAAAGGGGCATAGGGCAATCTGGAAGGTAAAGAAATTGATGAGTAAAGCGAATACCACCCATAAAGCATTCCAAAGGGTTGAGTATTGAAGCTGACACAGAATGGCCATTGGCCCCAAAGACCTGGAACGTTTGTGAGGAAGGGTTTCCAAGGGGCTTATTTAATACTGAATGTGATGCTGCTGTATCAATCAAAAAGGGTATTGCTTTCCTCTGACTTTGAACTTTACCCGGGGTGAAGAGGAAGAATCATCCATAAAGGCAGGGAGATAAAGGCCCCCAGCCTCTCACCCCCCTCCCTTATATCTGGAGCATGGTTGTGGAACAGCACTCTATAGGACAGTTAGGAAGGGAACATAAAAGACATTCCCTGCTCCAGTGGCCAAATGTCATGCATATACAACACTGGCCCTGTCTTAGGGCAAAAGACTGCAGTGGGTGGTCTGGGGATGTGTGTGCCTGGAATCTGGATGACATTGTCCCATTTCTCTCTTGAGGGGGCCCTACCACTCCTCACCATCCTCTTCCACAAGTCCCACTTTTTCCCCCTTCCACTAGAGCTTAAGCCAGCAAGATAATACTTTGTTTTTCATCCTTTTTAGCCCCCCTGGTTATCACTTCTGGTTATGTCATGTAGGCTTTGATAAGCCCCTTCCAACAAGTTTTCTATTGTCAGCTGAAGTCCCCTCCATCTTCTGTAATTTGCACTTAACATCTGGGGCGCTCAAGGAAATCATGTGGACTTTCAACTGGCAACTGATGAACATCATAAATTTTGCCCAAATATTCTGTTTAGGGAGGGCAATTTGCAATGCAGGGACAATAATGTCTTGGAAATCTTTTAAGCTGTAGGACAAAGGGCCTTCCTTTCTTTTTAGCAGCATTTCCTACCAGACATCTTTTCTTGGTTGTTAAAAAGACATCCCGCATCACTTGGAGGTCTGCCCAGTTAGTAGTATAAGTTCGAATAATAGACAGAACCAATTCAGAATATTTGTGTGGGAGTTCAGTGTAAGAACCCAATCAGTCCTCCCATGCATAAAGGTTAAATGTGGAGAAGGGGGTATGAACCAGGACCTTGTTAGTGTCACCCCTTCCAATGGCTACCTGCCCTGTGAGGGAGTAGATCCCCTTATAGTAGTGGTTCTCAACCTTCCTAATGCCGCGACCCTTTAATACAGTTCCTCGTTGTGTGACCCCCAACCATAAAATTATTTTCGTTGCTACTTCATAACTGTAATTTTGCTACTGTTATGAATCGTAATGTAAATATCTGGTATGCAGGAAACATGGTATTTGTTTCCAAAGCTGAACCATTGTTTTTCCTACACAGATACTCTCTTCAAGTATCATCATATTTTTAAATACATATATTTAATAAATACATGGACACACTTTTCCAGAATTACTTGAGGACAGTATCCATACTTTATGTTTCTGGACCAACCACCTCAATGGGCCAATGTCTCTCAGAGGGCCTGCCTACCTCACAAGGTTTTTGTGGGAACCAAATAAATACATCATTTTAATCTCCCAGAGTAAAAAGTGGGATAAAAATGTGATAAATTATACATAATGCCCTTTTTTTCTGCTGTATGCTCTCTCCTCATGCAAGTTATATTACTAATTTATCGCAATGGTTCCAATGATAGCCCGGAGATATCTGTACATATGCTTTTCTTAGTAGCTCCCAAAGATTGCTATCTTGGCCAAAAGTACTACTTCATCCATGTAGAACAATAACAACGCAGGGAAGGAACCAAGAAGATAAACAACAGCACAAAAGAGGCAGTGCCCAGCATTTCACTTTTGAAGAAAATCAACAGTGCATTCAAGAGCACCTGGCAAGAGTCACCAAAATGCCAATCCGGATTAAGAATCTGGCTTCTTTCTGCACGCAAAGGCTTCATGAATCATTTGGTTTACCAAACACATCGTCCCAGGTCAATACACTCTAGGGAAAAAAACCTTCACTGGGAATGTTTAATGGGCAATTCTCGGAAGATCCCGAATCCCTGGGAGGCGGGGGGGGAGAGGAGAAGAGAGGGGTTGGGAAGGAGGCTGCAGGTCACCGCGCAGCATCTACCTTTTTTTATATATATAACACACACACCCCAAGCTTCTAAAACTAAAGTAAGACTTGAGCCACAAGAACCGCGTTTCTTTAGCTCAGCTCCCTGAGCTGACATTTCATCCTGGATGCACATGCCAAGAAAAAGGTGATTTGCTCGGTGAGCAATCAACAATAAAAAACAGAGAGAGGAGGAGGAGAAAGGCTTGGCGTTTCGCTTCTGGAGAGACCTGCCACGAGGCCACTTTATAAAAGCAGGAGCAAACAAATCCAAAAAGTGCACAAAGCTAAGGCCGGGGAGGGGGCGGGGGGGAAGGGCCACTGAAGGGCTTTCGCTAACAAGGTCTCGGTCAGCAGCAGCAGCAGCAGCAGCAGCAGCAGCAGCAGCAGCAGCAGCAGCAGCAGCGCCTTTTCGGAAGGGTGGCCAGGAATAAAATAAACTGTTTGCTCCTTTTGCTTTCTTCCAAACCTGCGCTTCGGACATGCTTCCCAGGCGGGCTTCCCAGGCAGCAAGTGCTTCGGTCCCCGTGGGATTTCCCTCTTAGGAGAGGAGCATTGAGAAGGGGCTGCTCGGGGAGGACAGGAGATGCAGCCGCAACCCTGTGGTCTCCCCCACCCTCTCCTCCGGCGCCCGGAATCGCCGCTCTTAAGACCATCGGAAATATGTGTTTGCCGATGGTCTTAGGCGACCCCTATGAAAGGGTCGTTCGACCCCCAAAGGGGTCGTGACCAACAGGTTGAGAACCGCTGCCTTATAGGGTGGTGGAGCAGAAGCTAAAGCAGGAAAAGGTGGTGCCGCGGAAGGTCACCACAACCCACAGTCTTTAAGCACCTGCTTATTCTTGTGTAAGATCCAGAGATGGGATGAGATTGTTTTGAGCCTCAGCACTTCTGGTGGTGATGAGGTAGCTGTGGTCTGAGGAGCACAGGAGGGCTGGATGGAGCTTCTCACAGAGAGTATGTGTGGACCATCACCATCACTGACTGATGATACCTTTTTCTGTGTCTTCACCTACCATAGAAAAGAACAGCTTGTCTTTCATTGAGGCATCAGCTCTAGATTCCACCAACGTGGAGGCAGCCTTTCACAACATCCTGGCAGGTATGTATGGTTTCCCTTCCGGGTGGACACAGGTTATGCTCTGCTTGGGAGTGGCAAAAGGCAAGCAGACCCAGCCCTGGCTGACAGGGCCTATAACACACCTTGGATGTCATGAGCACCAAGAAAGGTTAACTGAAGGTTCCCTGCAGGGGGGGATATTAAGGTCAACACCTGGCTGTGGAGGCGGGCTCCAAAACCAACTTCCTTCCTCATCCTAGTAATGCCTGGGCAGACATAAAGGCTTCACTTTAAAGCAGTGTTTCTCGATCTCAGAAGCTTTAAGATGGGTGGATTTCAACTCCCAGAATTCCCCCCTCAGCATGCCGTCTGGGGGGAACTCTGGAAGTTGAGATCCACCCATCCTAAAGCTACTGAGTTCAGGAAATGCTGCTTTAGAGGAAGCTGTGCCTAAGAGTAGGAAAAGAATAGTTTTGGGAGTGCTTGCTCAACCTTTGACCCAGGGTGCATTCACCCAGCAGGTGCAAACAGGTTCTGATTCCGACATATGAAACTCTTCAAAGAACTTCAAGGCCTTGTTTACCTTAAAGAATCTGCAATTTGCAGGGAGTTTTCAGTGCTTCTAGATTTTTGTGATTTGTCCATACTTCAAAAGGCACCTTGCTCCCTTCTAGATAATGTTGCCAGTTTATTAAACCCCATCTAATTACGAATGCCTCCTGTTCCCATATGGCCCACCTCCTTTCGCTTTCAGTAATTTTTTTTGAGGTGTAGGCACAGGGTTACAAAGCTCCTCTTTGGTTTCTTTGCAGCAATACAGCTCGGATGGCCACGTCGCTCGCATTGGCTTGAATTACAAGGGGCTCACATGGGCAGGAGTGCTTTAGTACCGGCTCAACAGCAAATAGTCTTTTTAGATTCTCAAAAGTGGTTTGACAACCCATAGTCCATGTTAGTGATTGCCCTAGTCACTCTGGAGCTGTTTGCGGGTCTTTGAGGGCTGCCATTCAATTAGCTTTCACTTTGCCTGGGTCCATTTCAATGCCCTTATTGGAATTTCTATAGCCAAGATAATCTAATCGGGTTTGGTGAAATTCGCATTTTGACAGTTTGACATAAAGCTTGGCATTCAATAGTTTCTTTAACACTTCTCTCACCAGCTTTATATGGTCAGTCATATTTGTGCTGTATATCAGGATGTCATCAAGATACACTAGAACCCCCTTGTATAAATGATCATGTAGGGTCTCATTAATCAATTGAATGAATATGGCTGGGGCCCCCGTAGCCCAAATGGAATGACTTTGAACTGGTAGCTTCCCAAGGGGCAGTTGAAGGCAGTTTTCCACTTGTTTCCTCCTTTATTCTCACCCGGTAATCTGCTTCTCTCAGGTCTAATTTAGTGAAGACACTCCCCTTGGCCAGGTGGGTTAGTAAGTCTTTTAGGAGGGGGAGGGGATATTTATTTTCCGCACTCACTGCGTTCAGAAATTTGTAGTCTACACAGAGACGAAGAGATCCATCTTTTTTTTCTTTAAACAATACAGGGGCTCCCACAGCAGACTTGGCCCATTCAATGAACCCCCTCTCTAGGTTTTTGTCCACGTATCGCTGCATCTCCTCCATTTCGAGGGGGTACATGGTGTACATTCTCGGTCATGGGAATTTGGCTCCCAGCAACAGTTCAATGGAACAATCATTGGGTCAGTGGGGAGGCAGGGTGTTGCATTCCTTCTCATTAAACATCTCCACCAGGTTCAATTGGATTTCTCTCTTGCTGGCTTTTTTCTCGTTGCTGGTCCCAGTCTGTTCTGCTGTTGGGGGTAGGGGACTGGGCAGCTCGCTGCTCGGTGTCCCTGTTGTCCGCATCAGAAACACTTGATTGGTGGACCTGCAGGTGGCCAGGGTCGTTCAACAGTTGCAGTAAATGGAAGTTTTCAGGGGGGGATTACCATTTGAGTTGCTTTGGCTTTGGTTCAGCTTCAGATGGGGGAGGCTTCTTGTAGGGATGAGCTGAATGTCTAGTCTTACTGCTGCCTGGTACTATTCTTGCAGCTGATCAGGTAATGCTCGATAGATGCAGGCCTGATAGAGGTGATCGTCTAGTCCTTCCCTGAAATTATGGACTATGGATACAAGAGTTTCGCAAGTTATGGCTAACTTGCAAAACTCTTGTACGTACTCCAGGGCAGGCCTGCCGGCTTGTTTTATCTTATGGATTTGTCCTTCTGCTTTGAGGGCAATGGATGGGTCCTCAAATCTTGCTCTCAGTCCTAGGAGGAAGAGGTGGGGGTCCTCCAATTCGGGGGATTGCTCATTATATAAATTATTCAGCCACTTGGATGCCTCTCCCTCTAAGCTGGATGCAATTACATCAACTATAGCGGCTGGGTCCGGGTAGAGGTGGCCACAGTGGTTCAAATGAGAGCGCACTTGGTTGAGGAAGAAAATCAACTTTTCTGGGTCCCGATCGAAGGTTGGTCTAAAAGGTGGAGCAATCATTGGCTGCTAGGCTCCCCACTGTGGTTGTTGCGCCCCCAGTTGCTGCTGGCTCCACCTTGGCTGCTGGTACAATGGCTGCTGGGCCCTCTGCTGTGGCTGTTGTATCCCTGGTTGCTGCGGGCCTCACCCTGGTTGCTGATTCAATGGCTATTGGGCTCCCCACTTTGGCTGTTGCACCCACAGTTGCTCCCTACCCCACTCTGGCTGCTGCTGCATTTTCAGGGGTTGCATGTTCAGGGGCTGTGGCCACCCCCCCCCTGCTGTGCAAGATACCATAGGTCTCCTAAAGGTTGCTGCCTGGGTGGGGGCTATTGCCATCCCCCCTACTGTTGCAGTACATTCAGGGGGCGGCGACCAATCCCCTTGCTGTAGTTGTCCCCCCCCCCCGTCGGTTGCTGGTCTTCTGGCCTCAGCACCACCCCAAGTTGTTGCAGGGCCTCTATTATCTGCTGCAAACTCAGAGATTTTTGATCTCCCACCTGTGGGGGCTGCCATACTCCCCACTGCTGCAGGGGACCTATACTGGGTAATCGATATGCACATCGGTCTGGGGATTTGCTGTCCCAGTGGCAGCCCAGGCCCTCATCTCGGCGGCAGCGGTTGGGGCTTCTGGAGGGGTGGTGACTGGAGCTGTTTCTCCCTATGGGACTGGAGGCTCTGGCAGGGGGCTTCAGGAGCAGGAAAGCTGCCTGCTCTGTGAAGGAGGGGCTGGTGGCTCCTCTCAGTAGGAGTTGAATGTCCTGATCGCTGGTGTAAGGGGAATGGGAAGGTTGCTCCAAACTTCTCGTTTCTAGCCCTTCAAACTTCTCTACCAGTTTCTCCACTGACTGACTGTGAGTTGTGAACAGATATTTCCACTCACCCAAGTCCTCAGTGACAGACAATCTGGTAGCTGTCCCCCAGTCTGGGGAGTGTGATATGCGGGAATCCTTTCGTGGTAGTCCACTCTCATCTGCCTTTGAGGCCTTTGAGGGTGGCAAGGCTGGCTCGAAGCATCAGGAGTCTCCTCTGGGCTGGACCCAATCTAATGACCAGATTAGCTGTCCTAGCTGCTTGCATTTCACCCTCAGTTGGGAGGCCTGCAAAAGCTCTTTCTCTGCCAGCGTGCAATGTCTCGGGGCGCTTGCTTTATTGGGATCATCAGCCATAATCTTGCCACATATGCAGAAACTTCCATCTCCCTCACCATATTCTGGGAAATCAGTGGTGTGCAGGTCAATCTGCTGGGACTTCTGGACCTGAGTTATTTTTTAGCCTTGATTGTCTTCTCCTCCCCTGACTGCTTCTGCTCAACACTGAGTGGACCTCCAACTCCACTTGGCCTCCTCTCTCTTCTCCTCCAGAAATCTATGGATTGTATCCCAGCAATGTAGGAAGGCAGCCTGAGGCAGAGTTCAGCCAGGGGACCATCACCGAGTCCATCAAAGTGTTGCCCACCCAACAGGAAGTGAGACAGACTCCTTGTTGCCAGAACATCTAACCTGTGTTGGAAACTATCAGAAAGTGAGGAACCACCAGGTCTTTCCTTGGCAAAGGAGATGGGCCACTCTACCAGGTGCCCGGCCTACTTGCTCTCTGTCCTGCACACCCATTTCTCTGCACTGCTTGAAGCTACTCTGTGGTTCCAGCTGAGATCCCCGGAGGCTGCCCAGTCCTGGATTCTCCTTAGAAGCTGGTCTTCAGCCACTAATAGATTTTGGGGTGGTGGGGAGGAAGCATGAAAGGGGCTGCTGAACAGTTCCTTGAGGTTCTTGTGGAATTCCCAGCTCTTTGCCCTCTGGTTGGTAGGCAGCAGCATCCCTGGTCTTGAGACAACTTTGAGGGAAAGCCACGGACACATTGGTCCTGGAGGGTCTACTCTCCTGGGTGGCCACCAGCAGGTCTGGAATTTATGTTTAAAGTCCTCTACCCCAGCCTGGTCCTACTTACTCAACATCATTAGCTGCTGGTGGGTGGGGAGCTTAAATAAACTTGGTTTCCATATTGACAAAAATAATTAAGTCTAGCCATTGATAACATTTTACTGTTGTTCCCTCCATTCTAAATCACGGGTCTCCAACTTCAACAACTTTAAGACTTGTGGATTTCAACTCCCTGAATTCCAGATTGGAACGGCTGGCTGGGAAATTTGGGAGTTGAAGTCAGTGGTGGGATTCAGCTGGTTCGGACCAGTTCGGTAGAACCAGTAGCTAATTTCTTTTGAGTTCAGAGAACCAGCTGACATGTGGCAGAAACACCACCCCCTCCCACCCCCGATCGGACCCATGCAACACCTTCTTTCCAGCTCCAGGTCCTCCATCACTTCCTCTGCCACCGTGAGCACAAACAAAAGAAGCTTATGGGACTAAAAAAAAAAGTTCAATCAATCAATTCCAATTTCATGAGATTTTTTTTCCACGATAAGTTGGATTTGATTGATTGAACTTTTTTTTTTTAGTCCCACAAACTTTTGTTTCTGGGACTGCACATGGCGGCAGAGGAAGCGATGGAGGAGCTGGAAAGAAGGTTAGAAAAGAAATGGTTTGTGAAGTGAGGCTATCTGGGAGGTGGTGGGGAGGGCAAGATCTCCAACTCTGCAGTGGCAGAGAATTGCTTTCCAGCTCCAGCGCTCTAACTGCTGCTTCGGTGGCTGTGTGGGCAGAGCTGTGAAGAGGGCTCGGAAGGAGAGTGACAGGGAAGAGGATGGGTGGGCAGGTGAGGGGGGATCTGCCAAAGCCGTCCACAGAAGACAAAAAGCAGCTCCTACCTTCCCCACCGCCAGCAGTTCAGAGAAGGCGCCTCTGAGCTGGCTGGCTGGCTGGCCAACAGCTGAGGAGGCTCTGCAGTGAGTCACACCCAGGAAAAGGAGAGCATGTGAGGCTGGGATGGGGGGAAGGGAAGCCAGCCATGCTAGGATGTATCCGACCACATGGGATTTTGGCGAGTTAGCGAGCGGCTGGTTGAAGAGAGGGACGGTTGTGGTTCTGACTGCTTTATTACACGGCAGGCTATTAACAGGTAGCCTGCTCCATTTCATTATTTTTTTAAAAAAAATAGGTTTTTTTTTTAATGAAATGGAGCAGGCTACCTGTTAATAGCCTGCCCTGTAATAAAGCAGGCAGAACCCCGAACGTCCCTCTCTTCAGCCACCCGCCCTCTAACTTTGGTTCCATAGAAAGAAGGCAGGTATCAAATGGCGAATTATTTTTTTTTTCTCCAACCGCCTGTGTCTGGTGTTAGAACTGATAACTTTCAGGGAGACTCTGTGGTCGAGGAAGGTACCACTTGTAATCAAAAACATAAGAGGCGCTGCCCTGCGTCATGGCGAACTAGCCACGGAGCCCCATCGGCGTGGCTGCAGACAGCTCCGGGACGGTCAGAAGCCCTCGCCCAGCCCCAGCCCTGTCGGCTTGGCAGCTCTGATGGGGGCGGCTGCTGCTGCTGCCGTTCTGAGCCTCTTGCCCCGCTGGCCGTGAGAGAAGCAGGAGGCAGTGGCGGCGATCCCTGCATTGCCTGGCCTGGCTGGCAGCAGCTCTGGAAGCGAAGTTGTGCCGCCTGTCCTTGCGCTGCTGGGGTCCCAGCAGATGCTGTGCTGCGGAAGGGAGGCGGCATGCTGCCGGCCAGGCCTGGCGATGCAGGGATCACTGCCGCCTCCTCCTCCTGCTTCTCTGTGTGGCTGGCTGGTTAAGGGGCTCAGAGCAGCAGCTGCCGCCCCCATCAGAGCTGCTGAGCAGATGGGGCCCAAGCCAGGCGAGGGCCCACTTCTGGCTGTCCCGGGCCATCTCTGCCCCCGCCGATGGGACACGGCAGTTGCTCTGATTTCCCCCCCTGCTGGCAGCTCCCCCTCCAGCCCCCTGCCTGACATCCCTTCTATGCAATCCTACCTGACCGCAGTGTGGATGACAGGCTCGGCCAGTGGGGGCGCAGCTTTCCCTGGTGGAGGCGCCCAGCCCTCCCAACCCCCCTAGCCAGACCCCCTCGCCTTCTCAAAGATGGGACCTGCTGACCCCCCACCCTCCTGCACCCACCCCATTCCGAGACTCCTGCAGCCCCCCCCCCCACCGTACCCTCCTACTCTTCCCAGCTGGGACCTCCAGCAATTCCATAACTGGGAGCTCCTACCCCCCCCCCCCGGGACCTTCTGCCCCCATCCCAGCCCACCCCCTGAGCAGCCCACCCCAACCAAAGTGGGGGAAGGCGAGGCAGAGAGCCAGTTGTTAAATTATTTGAAACCCACTACTGGTTGAAGTCCACAAGTCTTAAAGTTGCCAAGGTTGGAGATTCTTGCCCTAAAGATTTAGTAGGAAAATAGTGTCAGCAGAGTCTTACAGCAGAACCCCCCCAAAAGGGGGGTGTTTCTCTGGAGAAAAGCAGCCCTTGAAAACTTTTTGACCCATGATCCAACCTCAGCTTTGCATGGCAGCCTCTCAAGATGGAACGAGGACTTGGGAATTCTGAAGCTGGAAAGCAACATCCACTTTGTGTTTGGGAACAGAGAATCCTAGGGCTGGAAGGGACCTGAGAGAGCTTCTAGTCCAACCCCCTGCTCAAGGCAGGAGTCTTACATCATCCCAGTCAAATGGTTGTCCAGTCTATTTTTAAAAAACCTCCAGCGAGGGAGCACCCACAATTAATCTTGGAAGCAAGCTATTCCACTGATTCATTGTCCTCTCTCAGAAAAATTCTCCTTAATTCTAAGTTGGACCTCTCTTTGATAAGCTTCCATCGTTTCTTGTCCTGCCTCGGGTGCTTTGGAGGATAGGTTGACCCCCTCTTTTCTGTGGCAGCCCCTCAAATATTGGAAGATGCTATCATGACACCTTCTTTTCTATAGGCTAGACAGAGCCAGTTCCCTCTACTGTTCAACATACGATTTAGCCTCCAGACCCTTTATTCTGTTTTTTCCACCTTTTTTATTGTAGTTTGTTGAAATTTCAGAGATTGTGCTAAGTTGTAAGCCAGTGTTTACAAATCATGATGACCGAATTCACATATGTTAAACCAGAAACTACATTATTCACCTATTAAGAAAATCTTTGGGCCGCTTAAGTCAAGAGGAGAAGATAATATTGACCTTTCAAAGATCATATAACTGAACTAAACTGAGCTATGCTTAAAATTCTGACCAGGAAGGAGAGTCAACATTGCATAATGCAGATATAAGAAGAGCAAGAGATTAGGGAGGTGGTGTGGGTGGTTCTGGGGGAGGGGAGGAGAGGGTGCAGCTGGGCTTGGGGTGCTTGGTGTCAGAAGCATCCTGAGGCCGAGAGAGAATGTGGGAGGGGGTGGCATAACGGGACCCTGGCCGTGGCAGAGAATGAGCAGGAGGTGGGGATAAGGAGGATGGCGGGGGCATTAGGGGCAGGGAAGGAAATTCTTGGGGTGATGGGCAATGGTAGATGTGGGAGTTGGGGTGGGCTCTTCTTGAGGAGCACAGACCCTTTGTGTCCCAGCCCCTCCTCCATCACCTGGGGTTGATAGTCTTTTGGCTTCCAGGCTGAGTGGCTTCATCCCTGCCTGAGCTGCTAAAAGGATGTGGAGCTGCCAGACAAGAGAAGCTGCTCATGAATTTATGAGCCCTTGTCCCAGGGGATCACTGACCTGACTCACGTAGAGATTATACACTACAGGTGAAACTCGAAAAATTAGAATATCGTGCAAAAGTTCATTTATTTCAGTAATGCAAGGTGAACCTAATATATGAGGTAGACTCATTACATGCAAAGCAAGATAGTTCAAGCCATGATGTGTCATAAGTGAGATGATTATGGCTTACAGCTCATGAAAACCCCAAATCCACAATCTCAGAAAATTAGAATATTGTGAAAATATTCAATATTCTAGGCTCAAAGTGTCCCACTCTAATCAGCTAACACCTGCAAAGGGTTCCTGAGCCTTTAAATGGTCTCTCAGTCTGGTTCAGTAGGAATCACAATCATGGGAAAGACTGCTGACTTGACAGTTGTGCAGAAAACCATCATTGACACCCTCCATAAGGAGGGAAACCCTCAAAAGATAATTGCAAAAGAAGTTGGATGTTCCCAAAGTGCTGTATCAAAGCACATTAATAGAAAGTTATGTGCAAGGGAAAAGTGTGGAAGAAAAAAGTGCACAAGCAGCAGGGATGACCGCAGCCTGGATAGGATTGTCAGGAAAAGGCCATTCAAAAGTGTTGGGGACTTTCACAAGGAGTGGACTTAGGCTGGAGTCAGTGCATCAAGAGCCACCACACACAGACGGCTATCATGGACATGGGCTTCAAATGTCGTATTCCTCTTGTCAAGCCGCTCCTGAACAACAAACAACATCAGAAGCGTCTTACCTGGGCTAAAGAAAAACAGAACTGGTCTGTTGCTCAGTGGTCCAAAGTCCTCTTTTTGATGAGAGCAACTTTTGCATCTCATTTGGGAACCAAGGACCCAGAGTCTGGAGGAAGAATGGAGAGGCACGCACAGCCAAAACCACCAAAACCTGGTTCAGTGACGGTGGGATTACTGTGCTTGATTGGCCAGCAAACTCGCCTGATTTGAACCCCATAGAGAATCTATGGGGCATTGCCAAGAGAAAGATGAGAGACACGAGACCGAACAATGCAGAAGAGCTGAAGGCCGCTATTGAAGTATCCTGGTCTTTCATAACACCTCAGCAGTGCCACAGGCCACGCCGCATTGAGGCAGTAATTGCTGCAAAAGGGGCCCAAACCAAGTACTGAGTACATATGCATGCTTATACTTTTCAGAGGTCCGATATTGTTCTATGTACAATCCTTGTTTTATTGATTGCATGTAATATTCTAATTTTCTGAGATTGTGGATTTGAGGTTTTCATGAGCTGTAAGCCATAATCATCTCACTTATGACACATCACGGCTTGAACTATCTTGCTTTGCATGTAATGAGTCTATCTCATATATTAGATTCACCTTTTAAGTTGCATTACTGAAATAAATGAACTTTTGCACGATATTCTAATTTTTCGAGTTTCACCTGTAGATCTGGGGTCCATCTCAGAGCTCTCCCAATTGGTTGATCCAAAAGAACTCCTTACTTGCCCTGCTGAGGGGCCCTGGAAGGTGAAACAGCAGACAAGACCCTTGCAGCGAAGTTAGTGTAAAGCAAAGAACGAACAGGAGCAGACTTCACTGAGAGCTCAAGTTGAAGCATACGACAAGGTGATAAGGCTGATGAGGAGGCTTGCTTCCCTGTTTCTGTTGAATCTATGAATAGCTATCTAACAACTTGTTTAAAGTTCCATGATCCTTTCTGGAAAAATCTGGGCCAGACGATCCCCTGCATAGCAGATGCAAAGTGTCTGGAGCATAAGAATCCCTTGGAGTGAGACGCTAGCTGTCAAGTCCAGTTAAGATGACCGAAGTCGCATCTTGCAATATTCCCTGGTCTTACTTTGAACTTGGGGATCCTGAAGAAATGCGCCGCTACTCTTTGTTGTTAGCTCTGCTATGGTATCTGCCAATTGGACCCTCTCATACTTGGCTATGATGGAGGTGGGGGTTGAGGGCAGTCAGTGGTGAGGAGGGTTTTTCTGCCACTTCCTCAAGAAACCATCACTTACTGTAGCTTGGATAATGACTGACCTGCCTCCCATCTTCTGTTTCTAGAGAATATTTTTGAGAGGATGATAGGACTGGATGATTCCATCTTGGATTTGCGACCAACATGGCATTGATCACTCTTGATGATGAGCTGTGATGGGACCAGGGTGCTAGGAGTGGTCCTGTTGTGTCTCTCAGTGTCTTTAATAAGGTACATGCAGGCAAGGGATGTGTAATTTAAACATTCTAAAAAATAAATTAGGAATTATACCTGTTGGAATGGCCCTTGAGCTTGAGTTCAAGGCCACAGACATCAATAGAATCAGTGGAGACATTTTTCGACTATTAGGAAACTTCCCTACAGAAGGAGATGGGCAGTCACTTCCTTCTCAAGCTGGCTTAATCAGCCAGGACTGGCAAAAAGGATATGCTGCACGAAAACTGAGAAGCGGCCATCACAACTGTAGATCAAGTTGTTAAAGCTGCCCCTGGAGGCTTAAAATTGTAATACAATAACACCAAGCTTGGAACAGAACTGAAAGACTTCAAAGACGATCACTTGGGCCATCAGGTGATCTTCTCACGCCTCCTGCAGGCAGAAACAGAGACCAGATTTCGTAAGTGAATTTGCAGCAGCAAATTAGCCCTCCTTGCTACTTCTTTTGTCTCCAAGTGGGTCACTTTAATATTTCCTTGTGTACATTTTGAGACAGAAGTCCATGGTCTCAGATTTCTAAGCAGATATCAGTTGTTCAGTTTCAAGACCACTAAGCTTCTGCTAATTTGAGGGAAGGGCTGGAGGTAGAAATGATGAGTTTAGACAGCCATGACTGTGGTGCGCAGCTTCATTCTTGCCTGCATGACAATTCTTCTTTAGCTCAACTGTCTTGTTGAGGCTTCTCCCAAGTCAAGTCAAGTCACGTCATGCTATGGCAGGAGAGATTTTGGGAAAACTGTCCACTTCTCCATCAGATGTTCCTCAGCTAGCCAAGGAAAGACCATTCACGAACTATTATGTTGGCGGGTAATTCTGCTTTTCCAGTCCAAAATCTAACTTGGTGGAGGAATTCTTCAGAATGTTGCTGAAGATTCCTGAGGCACCAGTGGGTGGGGGGGTGGAGGGAATGTTAGGTTAGGGTTGGGGTGGGTGTCCATAGGGAAGAGGTTAAAAAAAAAGTCAAGATAGTGGCTACAACTATGGTGGCTATGCGATCAAAGTTGGAACAAAAGTAAAAATATGGGGGTGGGGGTCCAATTCCATGGTTGTGGACACCATCTTGACTTTTTTAAAGACACTCCCCTCCTCCAATCCCACTGCTGAGGCAGTCTTTTCAAGACGGGTGCCCTCCAGATATATCCTAATAGTCATTTCAGAACGTTTGGCCAACCTGGGAAAATATTTGGAAATATCCCATTTTATTTTTACTTTACAAATAATTTTGCAATCCATCTTGCAGAAATTCTACATCATTCTGGGAATTTTGCCTGGCAGCTGAATGCCAGATAAATATGAGTCAGCAATGTAATGTAAAAATAAGGAAAGGCAATTTTAGCAGGCATTAACCAAAGTATAACTTCCAAATATTTGGAATTTGTTTGTGTTTGGGCCAGACCCCACACTGAGTATTGTGTCCAATTCTCCAGTCCTTTAAAGACAGTGTTTCCCAACCTTGGCAAGTTTAAAATGTGTGGAGTTCAACTCCCAGAATTCTCCAGGCAACTGCAACTACAACTGCATCTCCCTTTACTCTTGAGGGACAAAGTCAAAGAGAGTATCTGGGTTGCAGAAGCATCTTCTCAAGGATGCTGATTGGGTCAGGGAGACAGAGCTGGATCGGTGATGGTCCACCAGAGGAGATACTTCCTAGCCATGTCTGGAAACACACTCCAGTGCTTTGTGTTGTTTCTGACTTTGACCAAGAGAGAAACCCTGAGAGGCACCTACGCTCTGTTGGATGAGAAAGGGCCTGTCACCTCTCTGCTCCTCCACAAATCTCTTCAGCCTTTTCCAAAAATACCATGGATGGGACTTCAACTCAATCTAATTTTGGAGAACCCAGGGTTTCCTTGCCATGAAGCTCTGTCTTGTACTAATTGGGGTCACCTTTGATGTCTAAAACCTTCAGGAGATCTCCTTTTTGGAAACCGAGTATCACCTTCTCTATCCTTGGAATTGATCCAGGCCAAAGCAGAACTGGTCCAGAAAGGACAAGAAAGTTAACAGGAAGTAGAAACTGAAGGCAGTTCCTCTCCAGTCTGCTAATGACCTCTGCTCTAGTCTTGGAGCAGGCAGAAAGGCATGCTGGGACTATTTGCTGGTGCCCCCACGGCTGCCCTATATTCTAAATAAAGTTGAGTGGGGGTCAATTGATGCTTGGAAGAAAGATCTAGCTGCAAGACCAAGTGGGCAGTCACCAGAACTGAGGTGCCTCGTGCTGGTGTCTTGTCACTCAGGCTGCTTCTGAACATGGTCTAATATTCCAAATATTCCAGCCGGCAGGTCTGAGGAGAGGTGTTGAGTTAGGCAGGAAAGAGTTTATGCATCACCTCTGTGCAGCCTGGCATCCAATTTCTTAGACAGCCCCAGTGAGGGAGGAGGCCATGACTGTAGCCAGCAGGAGCCATTATTGTCAATGAGGCATGGAAGATTCTTCATACTACTACTAAATACTATACTACGGGGAAAGCACTGCTATAAACATAGAACCAGTAAAGAGCCATTTAAGTCCCCCCACCCTAAAGGGCTGGGGATGAGACAAGTCAACCTTCTACTGGAATGAGCTTTGATCACAGTTCTGCCATGGTGAGCAGAACCTGAGGAGATCCCTGCATTCATCAGAAGAGAAGGGAGTAGCTTTAGCTGAGGACATCTTGACCAAAGAGAGCTGAGACACTTAGCATTGAGACCCCTCTCCTCAAATACCTGTGCTTTTGTGATGGGAGGGAAGGTTCTAGAAGCCTGAATCAGGCCCTGGTCCACCAACTCTCTTGGATCCTGGACAACTGGAGAACAGCAATCAAACACCCTTTTTGGAGGGGGTATAGCTTACCGGGACCCATAGCAGCTTGGCATTCTCATGAATGACCTGTGACGGGATCTGGAGAGAAGGAGAATAATTTATTTAAACAATTTAGATGGCTGCCTAGGGATTCTGCACAGTGCAGAAGGATTTGAGACAGCAATTGAACAAATCAACCAGAATGCCCTAGAACAGGTTTCTCCAAGCTTGGCAACTTTAAGACTTGTGGACTTCAACCGTGCTGGCTGGAGAATTCTGGGAGTTAAAGTCCACAAGTCTTAAAGTTGCCAGGTTTGGAGAGCCCTGCCCTAGAGTCACCATCCTTATCCTCCTAGATCTCTCAGCAGCTCTCAAGAAGGTAGGCTGTGGTTGACTAGCTTTTGGATCCCTGCTAGAGTTAGGAGTTCGGTTCACAATTCCAGTGTTTTTATTCCTGCCTCAGGTGGGAGCAAGTGGTGGAGAGGTCAGGTTTCTAGCTGCCCCATTAAGGAGCAACTAGCAATTTAGTTCTCTCTCTCCCCTCCCATTTCATTTAACCAGGAGACCTTTGGGGCAGGTGTCATCAACACGATGATGTTACTCAGTGGTGCCTCTCCATTCTGGGCCCGGGGGAGGAGGTGGAATTTCTGATGGTGTCTGCTAGCTGTTTGGCTCTAGATGGGTTGAAAACAGACTCAACCCAAGCAAAACAGAGGAGTTATTAATTATATCAGAGGTCCCCAACCTTTTGGGCACCAGGGACCGGTTCTGTGGAGAAAGGTTTTTCCACAGACCAGAGGGTGTGTGGTTTCGTGAGCTGCCTGCATCCCACCGATGGGGCTTTGCTTGTTTGTGCAGACCGGTTGCTGGCATGCTGTGGCCCAGTACCAGTCCACGGACCGAAGGTTGGGGACCCCTGAATTAGACCCTCAAGGGGAGAGGAGACTCACATTTTGAGAAATCTCCTCAAGGAAACCCAGCTGGTGAAACCTGGATCTTCTGAAAGACCATTGGGATCAGTTGCAGAGCTAATCTCCACTGTTGTTATTGTGATTTACTGTTGTCTGCTTTTGTAGCATTAGTACTCTCTTTTTTAAAAAAGAAATCTGCAAACCAGCCAGATTTAGATAGTGATAAAACACACAGATAAAATAATAAACAAATTTCATTCAGAAAGTCAGACTCCATAGGGAGCAAACAGGCAGAGAGTTGGATTAGAAGATTCCAAGGTCCCTTCCTGCCTAGGATTCTATAATTTGGCCCAGGAAACGAGTGGTGAGGAGGCCACCACCTGGCCTGGAGATGCCCCAAGCTGAAGACGAAGCTATCTGAAGCAACCAAGCAGGAAGAGCTAGGAAGTAACCTCCATTGCAACCACTTTTATGTAGGACAAACATCACATCAGTTAAAAACCAAGATCCACGAACACCGGCTGGCAGTCAAACACCACAACCCCAAATCCTTAATCTCTACCCACACCAACATCAAACAGCACCAGTTCGATTGGAGCAACACAAAAAGTATCAGCCACACTAGCACCCACCAGGCTCATGAGCTTATTGAAGCCTTGACCTCCACAAGCAATTCCATCAACAGACACATCGACCCACAACCAGCCTACGAACCTCTCAGAATCCAGATCAACCACACAGCCAACCAGAGGCGGCACTGACCCTCAACCAACCCACACAAGCCCCCCCCACCAGTTCGCCTTCCAATGACCCTGGTCTGATGTAACCTCCCACACACAAGACCCATCACAAGACCCTCACTTGACACACCCACACCTGAGGCCCTTATGAACGGAAGAACACAGACACTGACATGCCCTAAACTCCGCTATCTAGCCTGGTAATGAAACGTTTGGAAATCAACCCACAAGCTCAGAGAACGAACCTTCACCCTCAGTAACCCTCCTCCTGAGTTACTTCATCCAACATGGCTGCAATGAGGGATTTGGGGGCTGCAGCAGCCTTGAACCCTTACAGGAGGACAGAGCTCTCCAACCTGGCACCCTCCATCCCTCTTCGGCCTCCAAATCCCACTCCCAAAGGCTGGACTGGCCCCAAAGTCAGGCTGGGTGGCTGTTTGGGACCAGCCAGAAGCAAAGAGCCTGATCTTCCAGAAGGTATCCCGCCCTTCGACGGGCAAAACCCAGGTGAGTTTATAGGGAAGCAGGCAATGAATATGGCAAGCAGATGGGTCTCTTTAGCATGTGAAACGTCTGGCTTGAAGGAGCTGCCATAGCACTGGGTCAACTGTACAAATGGGAAGGGGCGTCCCTCACAGGTGGGAAAGTCAGAAATCGGCTTTATTTTTACAAACATGTCCAGTTCCTGCAGGAATGAACCAAGTCCACAGCTGTGAGTTTCTTAAGTAACAATACTTTAATAAAATTAAGTTCTTAATGTAATTTAGCACATTTAATACAATAACCTTTTCCCTTCTTTGTTTTCCTACAAGTTGTGCAACATCATTATTCTCTTTTTAAAATTTTAACTTTTAAAAAATCTTTTTTCACTATATGCCTCAACAACAACAATTCTTCTTCTTCTTCTTCTTCTTCTTCTTCTTCTTCTTCTTCTTCTTCTTCTTCTTCTTCTTCTTCTTCTCATTGTTCTATCTTTTTTTCTTTTGGATTTTTATATAGAGAGAGGAGAGATGGAATCAAATACAAAATAAAATCTGAATCCTGCCAGGAATGTATGATCAGTGTCCAAAATTGACTACAAGTTTCCTATGTTAAAGAAATTCCAATATTTTAACAAAGAATGGGCTAGAATCACCCAGGATCATAGGAATACAAAATGAACCATGAATATTAAATACATTTGTGAATTAGAAAAACATTTCAACATCATATTAACAGAAAAAAAGTTTAAGTCCATAATAGTCCTTATTTAACCTGCAACAGCTCTGGTTCTTCAGGTGTTGGGCTACAACTCCCAAAATCCACAGCCAATCAACTTCTGGCTGGGAATTATGGGAAATACCTTCCATCACACTGGATGGAATCAATGCCAAAATCCCATAACCTAAAGAATTTAAAGATTTGAACCCACTCCTAACTAGTGAATTTGACCCCCTAAACTGAACAGCAAACTTCCCATTTCTCCTATGAAAATGTGACTCCAGGAGCAGAGGTCTTTCCTCCCTGGACACCTAGAGAATATGGCCTACCTGAAACTTTGATCCCCTTCCCCTCAGGAGGTTGGTAAGAATTCAAATTTTTATGGCAGTATTAGATTTTCTGCTTACAATTAGATATTTAGGGGGAAGAGTGTGGAAAACTGATTTACTCTGTCAGGCTGCTTTCTTCCCTAGCTGGTGTGTTCCAGATCTGTTGAAGATCTCTGGATGGCTTATCCTGCAAGATCTCAAGTCTTGGAAAGGGCAGACTCCAGTCTATTCTCCAGGCCACCAAAGATGATGGGTTTTTTATCCCTCTTGTGTCTCTCTCAGCAAAATGTCCTGAGAAATGTTTTGTGAAGATTGTTTCTGAAGGATCATGGGATAAGTTCAATCATCCTTTCATTTGGAAGGAGAACTATATCTCTGCTCCGAGGGTTCCAGGACACTCGGAGTACAGAGTCCCCCCCCCGCCCTCCGAGTGTGTTGGATCAGCTGCTCCAGAAGACACGAGGTAGTGTAGGGCTCTCCATTTGTGTGGTCAACCTGGCCCTGAAGGAACACTACAAAGTGCTCTCCTTGGTGCCTAGGAGGAAGATGCTTGCTTTCCTCTAACCTAGGAACTGAATGTCACTATCATTTCAAAAGTAACTTCCAAATCTCAGTTATGCAGCTTTACCCCAAACAGAAGGAGTTTTGACTCTTTCTACTTTGATCTCTTAATGCCCCAGGCTAATCCTGTCTGTTCCAGTTTGGCTCAGAAACTGCCTCGCCTCAACTTCTATGTCCTCCACTGAATCTGGACCTGGTCAGTTTACAACACACGCAGATCCCAACAGACAAGGAATCTGAGTTTTCCCTGTTGATCTGGAAGGTGAAATATTGCTTTGAGATTTTGAAAATCTCTTTTTCTTTCCACAGCTGGAGAAAACTCCAGATAGTTGCATGTTGGAATGGAACAGAAGCCGGTAAGGTTCTCTACAAGTGTGCAAAGAAAATGGATCCTGGATCCTAATGGAAATCAGTGCTCAAGTCTTCCCCAAGATCTTTGATCCACTTCTTGAAAAGCGAGTAGTCTCTCTGTCTGCTTCTATGGATGGAGAAGAAACCTTCCATGTTGCCTTGACCCAAAGCAAGAATTGCTGTTAGAAATAAGTCTACACAGATGCACCAGTTTCCCATAACATGATTTTCCTCAAGGGCAATTTTGGGAAAGGCAGCTTTAGAACCACCATTCAAGATTTGAAAAAAATTCTCAGCACCCTTGAAATAAGATCCTTTTGAGGAAATATGCTAATGATTAAAAGAGTGGCTTGAAACCAGTAGAGATTTGGAGGTAACTATAAAGAGCACCTGAAAGTCAGTCCTGGCATTATTATTACAGTTCAAGTATCAAACAGAAATAACAAAATGAGGTAAAAATAAATGGAAATAAATGGTGGCTTGGTGGGGAGGGGGCTTGCTGACCTTCATCTTACAAGCCCCTTTTAAGAGGGGAGGATTCACCACATGCCCCCGGAAGAAAGAGAGAAAGAGAGGGGCAAGGGACTCTCGGTGTTAAGAAAAGGGGGGCTGTACTGGGGGTACCAGGGCAGGCAGCCTTCACACAGGGCCAGCACTGGGCTCCAGGCTCACAAAGGCCCATTGCCAGGAGAAGCCGGAGTCCAGGTGAAAAGGGATCTGACATACAAGAAAGGAGGAATTGGTAACCAAACAGCGACATCAAAAGAAGCCTAAATCGGATGCTTCCAGCTCAGATGGACTCACCACATCCAGGGTGGGAAAGAATTGAAAACGGACAGATACCCCCTTGAGATGCAGAAGGTTCCCCATCAACTTTGGAAGGGTTGTTTCAAGGCAGAATGAGAAAAGGGCACAGAAGCTATAGTTCAAAATCATTCTAACAAGAGGAACACCTATTTGTTTTATGCATATTATCATTTGTTGTAAAAATGTGAGACAGTGATGAATTCCTATTCCCCCTTTTGCGGTGCAGAGGCAGCAGCTCTATGACTCTCCAGCTCGGAAAGGTGGAGGAAATGGAGAAAGGGCAATGCCCCCCCTACCCCCGCAACTGGAGGCCCCACCCTCCCTTTCTGGAACCTTTAATCTACACGCCTTTGCAGGGCAGGAGCTTAACCAGAAACCGCCTAGCTGATCCTCCTCACGAATCCAAATGCTGCCTATTTCTCTCTCTGCCAGTTGGGCTTCTCTTGGCTGGCCAGAATGGTTTCTTTCCCAAGGATGAGGATGATCAAAGATCTGGAACAGAAGATGGATGGGATCAGAGAGAAGTGCTGAATTTCTGCAGGTGGGGATCCTGTTTTATTTCTATAGATGATGACCAGTTTCCAGGTCTCCTCGGTTTTGCTCTGGAGACCTGGCTGAGGACAGAAGAGTATTTGGGAAAAAGAGTGACCAGAAGGGGGGAGACAGCTGCCCATTCAAGACCCCTTGCTGCATGGGGGAATGAACGCTAAGCACGCTGGCCAAGCCGGGCGCCTTTGCCAAAGGCCTCCAGGGTTTATTGGCCCAGCTGACTTTCCATGCGGTTACACCTTGGGATGAGCCAGTTTTATTCCAGATTATTCTCTTAAATCCAGGGTAATTTGTTTTGGCTGCTGCATATTCAGTAAGAATGAAAACAGGCAGGAGCGGGTGGAGAGTACTAGCCCAATCTTTCCTTCAGAGGCAAGAAATCCGTAGGATATGGGCAAAAAAGTCAAGATGGTATAAAAGTTCCATCCGTTGGTGTCCAGGATAGGATGATCAAAGGTCCTTCCCTGTCACACATACAAAGTAGGTGGATTTTGAGCCGTAACGATCACCAACTTAATTTCTTTCACCATACTCCAGAGACAGCCCTGTCCAAAAACTGGCTTCCTCTAGTGCTTTCTATCTACCATGTTGCTTATACTTATTTATTTGATTTATATGTGGAAATCATTTTAATAAATCTTCCAAACTTCTTTTGGTAGTTTTGAGAATATCCTTAACTTTTTTTTCCTTCCAAGGAAAACAATGAATTATCTTCCAAGAATTATCTTTCAATCTCATTCTCCTATTTCAGTTGCATTTTTTAAAAAAGAGAGAGCTTCCTAGCATAGTACAGGAAGTCTAAATTTAAAAGTATAAAGACTAGCATTTGTCTGGTATTGTGTTCCACGGATACACTTTAAAAGATCCACAATAAAAAAAAGGTTTCTTTTTTTTAAAAAATACATATTATCAGATCTCATAATTTTCCCATTCTGTAAAAAAATAACATTATAGCTAGACTGACAGAAAGTTGCAATAGTGGGGATCAAATTTCAGCCAAAGAGTAAAAGATCAGCTGGGAAATTAAACCGAACCAAACAAAGAACAAAAAACTTGCTGTAATTATGAGTTTATTTTACATTCCACTCAGTCTGGGATTATCAATTTTCTTATATTTTATATGGATAGCATCTACTATTAATTTTTATCATTTTCTATAGGATTATAAGAAATACATTAGAAAGTTTATACTTTTAGAAAGATTCTTCTTTTTTATATATACTTAGCTATTCCTTTTCTCTTTCTCTCTCTTTTTGGTTAAAAAAGGCTGCTGGAGCTCAGCTGGGACACTACAAGGCAGAAAGAGCCAGAAAGATTCCTGTCCTAAAACAAAGAGGAACTTGGAATTATCATGACTAAAATTGAGAGACGCTTCCATCTGTGGAGCCCTTCTTTCTTCTCCCTCTTGATTTCAAAAAAGAAGGCAGAAAGTATCGGAAAGTGGGAGAACATTAGATGAAAGCCAATCTCCCTGATAAAACCTGCTCCACAAAGTCTCCTCTGGAAGCCTCGGGTCTCTTTGTGGGGGTGAGACCCCCCTCTCTCCTCCGGACACACATCCTGGCTTAATGCCCGTGCCTGTCTCCCCAGCCCAACCCCAGACCGTGGGCACCCTCTCCAGTCTTCTGGGAAGGCGGTTCACCAGCCTGGCTCTTCCCAGCCCAAGCCTGGGGACAGAGTCTCTCCTCAACGGGGCTGGAGAACAAATGCCAAAGGAAATCTTTAATCTCGAGTAAAACAAGACACGGATCTGTCCTGGGAAAAAAAGGGAAAGAACTGCTGATGTCATTAAACTCCTGAAAAACAAAAGGGCTTCTAGCTGTCCCTTCTATTCACTGCTACTGCTCAGAGTCTGGAGAGCCCCGGAAGGGACTTCTCTGGACGGCTTCGTTTGTGGAGACACCACAATTGTCCACTCCGTGACAACTGGGAGCCTCCTGGCGATCCGTGCAGAAAAAGGCCGGACAGTGGTCCTTGGGCTGGCTCTGCCTTTGGCTCCCCCTGCTTGGTTGAGGTGGGCTTCCTCCTCAGTGTCGGATCATGCAGGACTGAAGAGCAGTCAACCCCAGGACAGAGGGTTCACCCACCACCCCATCCCTTTGCCGTCAGAGCAAGGGAGCCATCTTAAGTCAGAAACAACAACTTGCATTGCTAAAAGTGGCACTTCCTTTGTCCAATTTCTAATGTTTGCCATTTTTAATTATTTTAACATACAACTTTTGTGATAGCTTTTTAATTTCTGGGAACGGCTATTTTTATCATAACTACTCACTTATACAGATAAACACACACACGCACGCACACACAAAAGGAAGGGGGGAAAAGAAACATATATTAAAAACACTTTTTAAGCAATACTCTGGATACAAATGTATTTTTAACCTACATATATTCTAAACTTTCTAGTCTTTTTAAGGATCACTTTATCATAAAATAAAATATCCTTTTCCCTTATAATAAATTACCTAATAAAAAGTATTTTTATTTAGCCCAGTTCCTTACTACATTTATATGTAATAAATGCATTTATTAAAATAGAATATTAAATTATAAAGAAATGATTTAATTTTTTTTCATCTCCCCCCACCTCTCTATTAGGAAAAAAAAACCTCAAACAATTAAGCATGTAAATGAACATCATCAAGGAAAAAAAATGAACGGAACAAAAATTGGTAATATTTGTTGCTGTTGATTTGATTCAAGAGAGTTAACAGTCAGAGCCTTTGTATTGTTAGATATTTTAAAATTGCATCTGAGAATGAGCGAGGGGGGGGGGAAGAGAGACAATGAAGAGTATTTCCCCTTACCAAAAAAATATTTCTGCAACTAGATTATGGACAGGACAGTAATTTTGATCATATCCCCTCCTTAAAATATAAATCCGAATTTATTTCTTAACATTAAATGTATTATAATAATACTATTTTCTATATATTTAATATCAGTGAAACCCTTATCACAGTATGACAATTGGAAATATCTCCCTTTCATAGAAGCGCACCGATTCAACCTTGCACAGCTTGGCATTATTTTCAAGCCCCCCTCCCCCCAACGCAGAGGTTGATGACGGGACCCTTCAGGGAGAGTCTAAAATGGTAGGAAAACAGCCGAGGATCGAAAGCTCCAAAACTTTTCAGAAAGAGTCACATCAAAGTTAAGCAAACGGTGGCACAGGCAGTCCTCGACTTACAACCATCCATTCAGTGATCATTCAAAGCTACAACGGCAGTAAAAAAAGTGAGACTTTCAACAGATCCCCACACTTATGACTATTGCAGCATCCCCACAGCCAGATGACCAAAATCTGAGCACTTGGTAAGCAGCATGTATTTGTGGCATTTGCAGTGTCCCAGGATCATGTGATAACTACTTGTTATATTCCCCCCCCCCAGCTTCTGACAAAGAAAGTCAAGCGGGGGGGGGATCAGATTCGCTTAACAACTGTTAGCATATACCCACTTAACAAGTGCAACCATTCGCCTAATAATCGTGGCAAAACAAGGTTATAAAATCAGCTGCAACCACCGTATTTAGCAACTGAAATTCCGGTCCCAGTTGAAGTCGTAAGTCGAGGACTGCCTGTAGGGGCAACAAATTCAACCAACTGGACGTGACTTGCGTTCTTTTTGGTCACAGCAAGCAGTCAGCCTGGACTGTCCAGCCCCAGGTGACTTTGGGGATGGAAGAGCAGGAGAGTGGGAAAAAAAAAAAACGTGGCCAAAAGAATCCCCAGGCAGCCACTTCCAGCTTCTCCTCAAACGAAACAGGCGAAGGTCCCGTCAGAAACCAAGCTCTGACTCCAAGGAGTCCTGAGCCACTTTAAAATGGGTTTGTATAAACGAGTTTAAAAAACAAACAAGGTTTTTCTGGTCTACACTGGAGAGAACATAGTTGCAAAGCACCTCTGTTTAAGACAGGATGTCTCCATCTTGGCCACTTAAAGATAGGCGGAGTTCAACTCCCAGAATTCCCCAGCCAGCACAGAACAGCTGGCTGGGGAATTCTGGGAGTTGAAGTCCACCTATCTTCAAGTGGCCAAGGAGGAGAAACACTGGGTTAGAGTATTGCTGACATAAGGCATTTTGTAGAATATATAAAAACAGCCCTGGTGCTACTTTTCTCTCAGATAATCATTTCTGCAGATGCAATGGAAATAGTTGGTCACTCAATTAAAAAAATCAATGAATATTCCTTTAAGTGGATGAGAGCCCTGTTTTTTAAAAGTAGCTAGTTATTTGACAAGAATGGAAAGCAAACAATAAATATCCCAAAAGATCTTTTTTTCTGTTGATAAATTGCTGATAAAGTACCAATGTGTGAAGATCTAAAAAAACATTCTCAAAAATCTAAATGCCAAATTATGAATGTTGATTCTTAAAGCGACAACCTTAGTGGTTTCCTGAATTCCAAATTCCCCATTGAAGAAGAGGTTGGGCAGCCATTTGTCCTGAATAACATAGCGTCTCCTGCTTGGGCAGGGGGTTGGATTAGACCTCCAAGGCCCCTTCTAACTCTATCAATTCTGTATTCTGTAAATTCCCCATTAAAGACAGATAAATTCCAGGAAACTGGATTTTTATTTGAAAAGTTCTGCTTTAAGACTTGAAATCAATTTCCACCCCTCCCCTTTGTCTCCCGAGGCTGGGTTGGTGGCTTGGGGCAAGGCCAGCCAGGCCTGGCTTCCTTTGAAAATTTGAAGCTTTGAGGTCTGGACTGAGAAACAGAACCCTAAGGCCGGAAGAGACCACGGAGGTCTCCTTGTCCAGCCCGTCCAAAGCAGGAGACTTCATTTCAGTATTTCTGATTCAGTTATTACAATAAGATATAATAACTTCAGTTATTCTGATATGGTTTGGCAAGAGAGCTTAGCCCTCTTGAAATGGTTAAGATCTACTCTGCGGTTGATGGTCTTTCTTAAAATAAGGATGCCATGAAAGGCACAGCGAAGATACTTCAGCTTCTCTCTCAGCCCCCCCCCCCCCCCCAGTCTCAGCACTGGGGCCTTCTGCATGGCTGCCGTGGGCTCTGGAGGTCACCATCCCTACACCGCAGGACCAGCCAGAGCTTGGGGTAAGCACTTCCGGCTTGATCAGATGCCCAGGATCTCCCCCAGCCACAGCTTCCCTGCATATGCTTGGCCAAGGCCCGCAGGGTGGTGCCAAAGCAGGGCTGGCGGGCTGGCATTGGGGGGCTGCTGGTCTGCTCAGATGACATCACCCACCCATCCCTTTGGGCCGGTGAAGCACCAGGCATGGCTTCCTCCAAGGAATTCTGGGAAGTGTTCTTGAGGTCAGCCGGCTACAGGCAATGTCTTGATTCCCAAATCCCCTGTTTTGCTTCTCCAGAAAACAGGCAGCCATCACACAGGAAGAGACCAAATTTGTGCTAAGGAAAGCAAGGCCTTCTGAATGCCCCAAACTGGCAGCAGTGATGGGGGAAGTGGGGGATGCCAAAAGTTTTTGCTGCTCGCCCACCCAAAGGCTAGCCAAGTGGAGGCTCACTTGATGCCATTCCTGGGGACTGGCATCCTGTCCCCTGGCGCCCAGCTGGCCCTCCTGGTGCCCTCTCGGCTGCAGCTCAGTCTTTTGTGTGTGGGGGGGCAGTTGGGAGGCAAGACATTTGGGTGCAGAGATTGAACTGACGATTTCCCAGGTTCCCACGAGCTCCCCTGATCTTACTGGAAGGATTACCTCTCCTCTTTATTGCTGGTGAATTGAACCAACAAGAAGCCTCTGTTTACCCATCAAGGAAGATACAGGTCAGAGCAAAAAATTAAGGTCATGGGCATTTTTTTTATCTTTTAAGTGTGTGCGTGTGTGTGTGTACACACACACACACACTAATACATATATTTTAAAAAAATTATTCTCACACCCTTCCTATCAGAAATGCAGGGAATTTCAACGTGTGGATTCCTTCCACAGGATGTTTTTTTCCAGCAGAATGCAGGAGCCCCCCCCCCCGGCTTCCCCACCAAGGGTCTGCAACTCTGGTCAATTTGTTTCTTTCTTTCTTTCCTTTTTTTTCTCAACATTAAAAGTAATAAGGACAGGTGGGCAGAAATATATATATATATATATATATGTATGTATGTATGCTTTTATATATATATATTTTAAAAGATGGGAGTTAAAATACTGCTATTAAACTAGAGGTGCTACATCAGGCTTTATATATAGAGAGAAACAACCTTTCCACCATATTCACCCATGATGAATATATTAGAATATTTTCCCTTTTGAAGAATAGATGTGAATATAAAATCCACCTGATTAAAACTGGAGGGGTAAGGAACCAGGCTGGTCTTACCCCTCAAAGATTATTGGAACTAAAAAAATGTTACTCTTTTTTTTAAAAAAATGAGAGGGGTAAGACCGGCGTGGTTCCTTACCCCTCCAGTTTTAATTAGGTGGATTTTATATTCACATCTATTCTTCAAAAGGGAAAATATTCTAATATATTCATCATGGGTGAATATGGTGGAAAGGTTGTTTCAACTTTCCATCTCATTCAGTCGATAATGGGGGAACTGGGGCTAATTCACCTACCCCTTCCATGCCCCCCGCCCCTTGTAAAAGGGCCAGAGCTCAATTCAGCCCCCACCCCAATATACAATTCCCCGCCAGCAAACCTCTTTTCCTCCCTCGCCTGGCATAAAGTAACCCAACATTGACCAAACATGTTCTCACGTGAATTACGAAACAGACTATACTCTGCCAAGAACCCCTAAACCCAAGAACCCCTGGAGAGCCCCAGCGTCACTTCCTGCCTTGCCCCAAAACTTCTACCCCTTTTATCTACATCAGCAGAAGCAGAGACCTGCCTTCCCCCATCCCCTGCCCCCAGAAAGGACCAAGTTTCCCCCTCTTCCCCTGCTCGGTGACCCTGCCCCACCTTTCTTCCATCTTCTCCTGGAATAGACATATCTGAATGCATGTTTATATTTATATCCCAGTAGAATAGATGTGAAGGGAGACTTTGTAGTATCCATGAGGGGTTTGCGGTGAAAATTAAAAGCATGAAGCCAGGGAATCGCTCAGTCTTTCTGGATCCCCCAAAGAAATGCATAGAAAGTTGCTTGACTGGTGTGCTGGGGTGGGGCACCTCCTCACCGCCCCCTGCAGTGGGGGCACTGCATCCGGGGAGCTGCAGACGGAGAGGGAGCAGCCCGGGGCCTTTGTTGACTCGGGGCCAACCGAGCCCCCTCGTGGTCCTCCCGATTCCCTGCTTGGCCAGAAAACACTTTCATGCTGCTGAATGACTGGGTGGGGCTGCTCCTTCTGGCCAGTGAGGAGGGGAGCCACCCTAGAGCGCTGGGACCTCTCTTGAGTAGCATGGGAATGAAGTGCCACTCATCCAGGATGTCATCACGTTCAGAGGAAACTGCAGTGCAGATTGAAGCCACGTTACCTTCCAGGACAGGTGTGAAGGCCCAGGTGAAGCTGACAGGTCCCCGTTCACTCAACATTGTTTTTGCATGCAGAACATCGGAGCGAGTGAGTGGGCATACTTCAGCTCGGCCCCGTCCTTCCACTCCTGCACAAGACCTGGATGTTCTCATCATAAAGAAGAAAAGCTGCCGCCGCCACCGCTGTGGCCCTTCCTCCCCAGGCCCTCCCCCTGAAAACAGATCCTGGCCAGATGACACCTTTGGCCCGAGGTTGGCCAGGCTGACCAAAAGCCAGGGCGGTGGGCATGCTCTGTGCTGAACAAGCATGGCTTGAGAAGGGATTTGGCATTGTGAGAAGTCAGCAGGGAGGTGTCAGAATCTCTGGAGGGGGCGGGAGTCCCGTGGGTCACAGTGGGGCTTCTTCTGTGGCCAAGGGAGGAAGCGTGGGGTGCATGCATAGCTGTGAGCATCTTCCCGAGGCAGAGCAAGCAGGATCGGCTACGCCAGAAAGGGGTGGGGCACGGCTGCAGGTGGTGGACCTGGCACTGTCCGTGAGGGCCTGAGGACTTTCTGGGACAAGTCAACAGAGGTCAGAGGGTGATATTTGGGACAGAGAAAAAGAAGAGATTTCCCCCAAGAACGTGACGTGGCGATGAAACAAAAGTCTTCCATAAAATGCACAAAGCAAAACCCAAAGCAGAATCTTTTGTCTTCTCAAACCATCTCTGAGCTTGCAAAGTTTCCTTCTGCAAACAAGTCCAAGAAGTTTAAGCAAATGTAACAGGAAATGGGCAGAAAAGGAATATATGTATGTGTGTTTGTGTGCGCGTGTGTGTTGTTTTGTTCCACCCCTTTGCATGTTTGGCATCCAGGTAGCAAGTTGAACAAATCTCACCAAGTGACGTGGCTGGAGGTGAATTCACAGAGAGAGCACAGCAGCTCCTCCAGGCCCAGAAGTTGAACCAAGTATCTGAGATCACAAAAGCAGCAGTCAAATGTCTTGAAATGATTAAGGATGTTCTGCAAGGCAATTCAACATTAGATTATTTTTTTCCTTTTTTTTGAGCATGTGTCTGCTTCATTCTGAAAAAAATAGAATATATAAAACTAGATAACCTCAGGAAGATCCAGATGAGGACAGTGAAAAGAGGTTTTGGTCCATAAAGAAATACTCTTTCTTTTTTAAAATCTTTTTACTTGATTTTGAGTAAGAAAAGTTTTGGTCCTTAGATAACAAAATTATATATGAACTTGTCAACTTGAATAGTTACTGGTGGGTTTTTTGTTTTTGTTTTTTGCATTGTATTGGGTTGTGGATTAAAATGGGGTTTTGTTGCCGGTATTGCATGATCATTTTCTTAGGTTTTAATGTGAAACTTGTTAAAATCAAGTGAGGAAAAAAGGAAGAAAAACACTTCTCTTTTGCATGGCTGTATCTTTGAAATTGCATCATGAAATGCAGGTTTATGGAGGTCAACCCTCACCCGACATTTGGGAGGGTTGATTTGCATGCGGGATTTTTGTTCTTTTTTGGAAATACCCTGTTAGTGACTCCTGATTCTTATTAGATGAATCCCTGCTTGGATAGAAAAAGAAAGATCAATGTTCAAAACCCTTTGCGGTGGCTCAGAAGACTCCAAATGAAAAGGTTAAAGTAGCCAGGAGGATTCACACCTCTTTCCTCATTTTCCCGGCCCAAATATTATTCATTTTCATTAAACTTTTCTTAGGAAAAAAAATAGAGGAAACAGAATATAAAGGTCTTTAGCTGCTTCTTTTCTTTTTCTTTTTAAATGCTGAGGTAATGCAGTTGTGCCCTCGTTTGATCATCTTCCCAGAGGCTTCTCTCTTGTTTATTCCTTCCTCCTGTCCTCCTGATTGAGTTCCTTCCAAAGCTGTTGTCCGCCAGGCCGGCCAAGATCTTCCGGCCATGTTGTGGCCACGACCGGAGCTGGGTTGTTGGGGAGAAGAGGAGCAGCAGCCCCCGAGGAGAAGTTTCTCGATCACCAGGAGATGCCACAGATCCACCAGGACAGCCCCCCTCCAGCCCCCCCAAGACCATCTTGAGAAAGAATTCACCACCAAAAATCAGCACCACCAATCACTGCGTATCAAATCGCCTGCCCAAATATTTATAGATTCTCCAGTTAAATCATATCCGTCATCTTCGTCATCATCACCACTATCATTATTTTCTTTAAAAATAACATACATTGCTCCTAAAATAGTTTCTTTCCTCTTTAAACTAATGTTCGTTTCTCTCCTGTGTTTGTTCCTGCTTCTGATGTCCTTCTGTCTGTCTTGTCTCTTGCTCGCTCTCCTTCCTGTTTGCCAGGGTTTCCGCAGCTGCTGCTGGTTTTAAGAAAATATCCTAATGGCCTGAGTCGCTGCCGCGTGGCAGACCGGGCACTCGGGGTCGGTCCGCTCGCAGATCCGCACGGCACACTCCATGCAGAAGAGGTTGTGGCCGCAGGGCACAAGGGCCGCCGTTACCTCGCTTTCGAAGCACACCATGCACTCCCGGCTGCTCGAGAGGGATGTCCGGGTGGCAGTGGAAGCACCCAATTTGGAGAACCCTTGCAGGGGCTCCCCCTGAGACCGTCTCGGAAGCCCAGAGAGGGGAGGCTCTTGGATGGATGATGAGGGAGAGCGGTGCGAATTGGGGTGGAGGGTGCCGGCATTGCCCGAGCGCTGTTTGGAGAACAGCACGGAAACCGGATTGGTGTTTTCCTGGCCAGCCCACAGAGGCGCTCCTGACTCGGGGACCCCATAATACAGGTCTTGCTTGTTGACCCCGTAGTTAGGGAAGAGGTAACTGTAATTGAAATCGTTTTGGTCGTTCAGCCGGGGCGTCTCATAGGCAGGGTCCAAGGAGCAGTCGCCGATGCACCCGAGGCTGTTCTGGCGGAAGGTGGAGAGGGGTTTGCAACCTGGGGCAGGAGTGTGGACCCGCCAGGCCTCCGAGTAGCGGTTTTCCATGCCTGAGTCAGGACTGCTGGACAGGAAGTCATTCTCGTTGTTGTATTCTAGGATTTTGCCTGTCCGGACAGCGATGTGGGTTTCAATTTCCTCTCGGGCTCGCTCCACATTGCCGGGGGCCCCAGTGATCTCAAAGACGGGGTCCCGGTCGCGGCTGGGTGTGATGATGTAGGTGTTGGTTTGCTGCTGGATCCGCTTGATGGTGGCTCCTTTGGGCCCCACAACTAAGCCCACCACACGATAGGGGACCCGGACCCGGATGGTGACCTGCCCAGGCAAGGTGGGGGCGCTGCCGAAGGTGGGGCCAGCCTTGTTGCGGGAAGCGCGGATCATGGAGAAATGCTCAGCAGCCGAGATGATTTCCCTCCTGGCCATGGCGACGTCCTCCCGCCGCCCAGTCACCATGAAGACGGGCTCTTCACCACGGACCGGCGTCTTTATGTAAGTGTTGGTCTTGGCTCTCAGAGCTTTGATTTTGCAACCTTTGGAAAAAGAGAAGAAAGAAAGGAGAAAGAAAATTTAGTAGCTGGACCTGGATCTGAAGGACGCAGAGGACCCAGACGCCTCACGACACTTGGACCACTGAGGGAAAGTACTTATAAATGGCACATAAGGGGGCTAAAAGGGGAAGGCAGCAGCTCCCCCTCCCCCTCCTTTCTAATATCAACAGCAGTGTGACAATCACACACAGACACACAGATACACGCATTCTCTGGATGCCATTTATCTAGGACATTCTTTCTCAAACTTGGCCACTTTAAAATGGGTGGACTTCAACTCCCAGAATTCCCCAGCCAGCCATGCTAGAAACCGGAAGTAAATGCCAGTTTTCTGCAAAAACAGCATGAATTGCTGTCATCTGACCATGGGATGCTGGAAACGGTTATAAATGCAAAAAATTGCTAAGTGACCAGTCAGAAATTGAGGACTAACTCCTATTTTACTCTGCTCTGTTCTAAGTTCTATTTTGTTCTATGTTCTGTATTCTATCTTCTACTCCATGTTCCATATTCCACACTCCACTCCACTCCATTTTTCTTTATCAGACTTGTACGTTGCCTGCCTTCAAAGGAGACTCTATTATATTCTATTTTATTCTGTTTTTCTCTTCCATTCTGTTCCATTTCATTTATAACAATGCCTAACTCTGCTACTCTGCAACTCTGGGTGATATGCAAATAATCCCCGAGTTACGAATGTTCACTTAGCGAATGTTCAAAGTTACGCCATAAGCGCCCCCTAGTGTTTTTGAACAAATCCCGAAATTACAAATGTTGCAGCACCTTGGCAGTCATTCACACTTGTGTACAACCGCAGAGGCACTGCAATATTTGCCCTGCCTCTTCTCTTCCTCCTCCCCTTCCCCCTCTGGGGCTCCACAGGCAAGAGGCCTTGTGAAGATCTAGAGAGCCTTCAGTTTCTTGGCCTGTTTTGGTGCTTCAGGCCTTCGGTGCGTTTGCAGAGAATGGATGCCTAAAGTACCGAAGGATCACGTGAGATCAGTAGTGTGAGATCTCACCCTACTGATCTTGCACGATCTCACGGCATTTTAGGCCTCTGCTCTCTGCAAATGGAAGCCTGGAAGAGATCTGAGGCAAAAAGTTTTGCAAATGGAGGGAAAGCCTGAAACATCAAAGCCTTCCCTCCGTTTGCAAAGCCTCCTGCCATCTTTGCAAAAAGCCTTTGCTACCAAGGACGGAGGTCAAGAGGGATGCCCGCATCCTTCCGGGCCTCCGTTTATGGTGGAAGAGGCCTTTCCTCAAGGACTTTGCTGACAAGAGCAGACCCCCGCGTGCCTCAGGGCCTCCATCCTCATCAACAAAGGCCTCCTCAAGCTCTATGGAGCTCTTTATAGCAGCACCCCATAGGTGCATAAACACTTTTCAGCCAGAGGCCAAAAGCTTCTGGGGGCCATGATCTCGTGCAACTTGAGGCACCCATCCAGTTTTGCAGAGAGTGGGTGTCTCAAGTCCCGCGAGATCAGGGCAACTAGAAGTTTCCAGTCTGTGCGCAAAAAGTGTTTGCACGCCAACGGGAGGCTTGAAGCAATGTGATTTCGCTGCCCCAAACCTCCCTTCCGTGTGCAAACGCTTTTCCACCCCGAACCTGGAAGCCTTTGAAGGAGACCCCCCGAGGCTGCCCACTGCTCCAGAAGTCAGAGAAGCTGAGCAGGGCACACTTGTCCTGCTCTCCCTCTGCTCTCGCCACTCACCGGGAGCAGGCAAAGAAGCAGTGAGGCTGGACTGGAGACAGAACTTCACAAGTAAGTGACCCGGCACGGCAGGATGGGGGGTGGCGAGCAACTGTGGGGATCCCAGGGGAGGGACAATGAGGTATCTTAGTGGGATGGGGAAGGCCTTGGGTGGTCTGAAGCAGGTGGCCTGTTGCATCACTGCCCCCCCCCCCCCGCCCAAGGCCTTCCCCAGATAACTCATGTGCACTTATCAACCCGTGCATTCAATTGGTGAATGCATGGGCAAAAGGAGGGAGTGATGGCATTCAAGATACACGATTCACTCCTACGAATCCTCAGGTTATGAATAGAAAGGGAGGCTGCATTACATTCCTAATTCAAGGAGTACCTGTACAGTAAAAATAATCATAAAACACAATTAGGAATCCAAATATCTTGTAGGAAAACATTCTTGAAAAAGAATCAAACATGCTGCACCTGCCATCTTTTGTGAAGGTTTTGGGGGGCAGGGCAGGAGCCAGGGGTACCTTGGGAAAGCATTTCAGAGGGCAGATGCTGGCACAAAGAAGGCACACTTCCTAGGTCCCATCAAGAGATATTGCCTAAGGCAGTGTTCCTTAACCTCAGCAATTTTAAGACCGCTTGACTTCAACTCCCAGAATTCCCCAGCCAGCATGAAGTCTACCCGTTTTAAAGTTGCTTGGGTTGAGAACCCTGGCCCAAGGGGACGGTGTCTGGACTGTGCCAATTGTGCCCAGGCTGTGGAGAAACCAGGGAAGACCAATGATCTGCCATGAAGGCTTTGTAGGTGATCACCATAGCTTGAATTGTTCCTGCAAGATTTTGATGGCAACGGGCAGAGCAGAATTATTTGAGACGGGTTGCAGCTTCTGAGCAATCTTCAAGGAAGGGAAGCCATAAGTAAAGCACATTGCTGTAGCCCATGCCCAAGGTGACCAGCACAGGAGGGACTGTTGGAAAAGTAGTCAATTAGGAGGATCATTCCATTTTGGCATCCCAAGGCAAGAGCTGGAATTGAGGGCCACTGAGGGTCTGACACCCTGGCCTTCAGGATGAGGGCTGGAAAGAAAGTACCAGACCCATCTCCCTCCTGAATAGCCCATCCTCAGCTTCCCATTCTATCTTCCTCTGCTGGTCCCAGCCAAGAGGGAATTTCTGCCTTCTCACCCCAGTCATCAAGTGCCTCTCTGCCCACTTCAGTGCTCTCCCAGCCCTGGAAAATCCCAGACTTTCCACACTCCTCCCTTGCACACACCCCCAGCATGGCCCTTCTGGGCTGGAATCTCAACTCGGGGGGTAGCCAGAAGGGCATTAATTGGGGGGGGGAGCTGCCTGGGGCGCAGAGAGCCCTTTCTGCCAGAGACTAACCTCCCTCACTGGCTGCGTATTTGCAACAGGGCTGAGTGGATCCTGCCAACCCTCCGGGCGGCTTCCTTTGCACCCACCCTGGCCCAGCCCATCTGCTTCGGAAGCTGCCCTGGGCCGTCTCCACGCAGGTGAGCATCTACAGCTGCTTCACATCCCAAAACAGACGTAAAGACCTTGGAGAAAAGGCGGCTGCTTTAAGGGTTCAAAGAGAAGGGCTTCCTGCATGCTCCTGCATCCTCTTTCTCAAGGATTGGTCCAGTCCTCCTTGTTCAACTGGCTTTCGTAATTTGCTAGCATTTGGGGACCATTTTTGAGACAAAATCCCTCTGAGGACGCTGCCTTTCCTGGCTTGCTGGTCCTGCAAAGGTTCTCCCCACCCCCAGCTGGGAGAAGAGGGTCGTGGCGGTGCTGGCAGGAGCCGCGGAAAGATGGAGCTGACGGCAACAAAGGGGTCATGCAGACACGGAGACAAAGGAAGGGGGAGCCCAGGCAGGCAGCAGATGGAGGGAATCTAAATCAAGGCAGAAGCTTAACCAAGAACAAATGTCATTTCCACCAGCCTTGTGGTGAGGGGGGAGGGGACAGCCAGCAAGAACAGGGGCTGGGCTGGAGGGGGTGCCAGTGTGCCTGGAGGCAGGCCCCAAGGAGGAGAGTGGGCATCTGCAGCTCAGGGGAACCGGAGAAAGTCTGAAGAGGTCAGCAGCTCCTTCTCCAAACTGGGGGGGGGGAGACACCTGAACAGCTGAATCCTTGGCTGCAGCCTCTACTCGGAAGGGCACTGGGGAGGGAGGGGCTGCCCCTCATTCTCAGCAGGGATGATTCACCCAGGCTCCAGAGCCCTGGGAATAGCCCAAGGCTTCCTTCCCAGTTTCCAAGATGAGCTTCTTTGCTAAAGGGAAGTTAGCCCTTCTTGCCCGCCGGGCAAAACCGCTATGGGCCACCCCCACAGCCAGCCTGCTGGAGTCGGGTGCCTGGGATGGGCTGGTGGGAAGGGCACCATTTCTGGCATGATGGGCACCTTCTCAAGCAGGGCAGGGAAGCCACCCAGAGCCTTACGCTGCTTGGACAGGAAGTCCTTGAGTTACGACTAATGGAGCATGCCCGCTACAGCATAAGCTGTGACAATTGAAAAGTGGATTGTCCATGCAACCAACCCAATTTTACAACCATTTTTGCGGTGATCATTAAGTGAGCCCTTGTGCACTCTGGCACATTTTTGCTAAAAATAGAAGGCCATTTTTTGCAAAAATGTCATAAATCTTGGTCAAATGACCACGGGATGCTGCCAATGTCTAACTACAGGCTGGTTACCCAGCATCTGACATGTGGTCAAGTGACGGTGGGGGTGGGTGTACGGCCACTGGAACTTTGGAACCAGGTCATAAGGAAGGTCATAAAGACCTTTGGGAGGGGGTCCTTCATAACTTTGAACAGTGGTTAAGCAAGTCAAGACCATCCTTAGCAAGTACCACAACGAATGGAGGAGCACCTCGGAGGCCAGAAGAGCAAACCCTGCACGCTCAGGGATTGTCTAAACCTGCTTTGGCTGGAGGGGTGAAGAGAGGGGGCGCCAGGGGGAGAGGAGGGAGACCTTGAACACAGATGCCTCGGCCCTCCCCCTGCAAAGACGAGCTCTCCTGCAGATCATAACCCTGGAGGAAGAGCACCAGAAAAAGCACCAGAAAAAGGCCCTTCACAAAACGTCCCTTGCAGGGTCTCTGCACAGCACCAGGAGCCCTAATTTCCTCCGATTCTGGGCACCACAGTCCATGCCTCTCACCCTTAAGAACACACAGAACCTCAGAATTAAAATCCTCCTGGGTGCAGCTAACCCAGACACTGACAAACACACTGATAGCACCAAATAGCACCAAGCAGGCAGCTGCAACTATTTTATCAGCTGGCCCAGATGCATCTGGAGAGGAAGCCTTCCGCTGCATTTCCTTACTCTTTTAAGGAGGCTGGATTGTGGGAGTACAGAAAGTGGGGGAACTGCGTATGGTGGGGGGGGGTGATCCTGAGTGTAAGAAGAACACCCCGCTTTTAATCCACGACTTGTAGAATATGCACAGAGATATTCCTAAACCTTATTTTAAAAGTGCATCTGCCCGAAAGAAGACCACAAGTTGATAGTTATAACCAGATGGGCAGCTCAGTGAGACAGAACAAAGAGAAAAAGGTTTTCTTATTCAGAGAGATCCAGAATCTGGGTGTCCCAACAGAAAATATCCCGTCTCTTTCTAGAGAAAGCACAAGGGAGGGCCACGTCCTCCCCACTGAAAATCAGTAGGTGCAAAGGATTATGTGGCACCAGTAGAAAAGAATCTTTCTAGCTCGGGTGTGAACTGTGGGGGTCCCTGGTGCTCTCTGAGCTTGGTGGTCTTCTTGCAGACATTTCATAACCCAACTAGGGAACATCATCAGTGCTAGAAGAGAGAGGGGCTTATAGAGAGGAGGAGGAAGTCTGTAGGGTCCTCGGTGCTCTCCAAGCTTGGATGTTTTCTTGCAGCTGTTTCATGACCCAGCTGGGCAACATCAATGCCTCAGTAGCACTGATGATGTTGCCTAGTTTGGAAGTGAAACATCTGCAAGAAAACAACCAAGCCTGGAGAGCACCAAGGACCCCACAAGACTAGATGGGTTAGGCAAGAGACTGACGTGGGTGTGGGAGGTTCTCTGCCAAGTGGGGAGGAGGAGGAGTTGGAGGAGAAGGAGGCACAGAGGTCTCAGGGCCAAACATGCCAAAGCTGTCAGTTCGCCAACGAGTCAGTTGTGGTCAGGATTTCTCAACCTCAGCAACTTTAAAATGTGTGAACCCCAACGCCCAGACTTCCCTGCCACTGGAATGCTGGGAGTTGGAATCCACACACCTTGGACCTCTCTGAATAATGGCTGAGAAACCCTGAGCTCGTTGATGCGTAGTGTCAAGATTACAATCACGAAGAGATTTTTAAAAAATTATTTTAGTCATACGATTTTACATGGAAAACTTTTTGTGCATCGCCCAGCAATAAACCTGGAACAGAGGTAGCCCCAGGAAGATCCTGAGGAGCGCTCTCTGGCCTCCCTTTCGAGCAGCGTTACTCGTGAGGAACCACACCTTTCTATTGGGCCAGATGCCACCAGGTATCTGAGGTCCTAAATCTGGCTTTTGTTGCAGATCAGTTTATTTATTTATTTATGAGACTTATATACCGCTTTAAGTGCAAGCACTCTCTAAGCGGTGTACACCAGTAAGCAATGTGTATATATATTTACATTGCCCCCAACAATCTGGGTCCTCAAGTTTAATCCAAGTTTAATCCTTTTCTGATATCTGTGCGGAAAAGTGTCCCTTTGTGCTAGAGAAGAACAGCAAGAGGTACCAAAGAGGTGCCAAATCTGGACAACGACTATGGCAATGTTAAATGCAATCTTTTGTTTTTAAATAAGCAAAGATTTTTTTTTCCAAGTGGGCCAGCGAGCCATCAGAAGTGTGCCCCCACTCTGCTGCCTTTTCCAACTGAAATTGGCACCATCACCCCTGTAGGGCTGGCGGGCAGGCTTTCTCCAAGAATTGTGGGCAATCGGAGGGGATGCCCCACCCAGATGGGCTTTGAGAGATCTTTTCAAGATGCTCTCAGAAGGCAGGGAGGGGGGCTCACGCAGGGGGCAGGAGCAGCGGAAGGGGTCCTGAAACAGGCAGCAGCTGGCAAGGGAGGCCAACAGACCAGGTGCCCCCAATTTGCAACTGGAAGTCTCCCTGGGGCAGACACAATGCTGTGACCCTGGACCCCTTCGTGAGCTTTTCCCTGTGCTGCCTTGACCAAGAGCCACTGGAGGATAGCAAGGAAAACCAGCTGGTGGCACCCCTTCCACAGGAAGGCTTTATTTGGCTCCCGCTAATCCTAAAACACAAAGCCTTTTCTGTGTCTGAAGGCTTCCATTCTGGAGTTTTGCTCCTACATTTCAGCATCTTCCCTGTGAACCAGCCACATTTTTGGCCACGGTGCTTACACTTCAACATACATGAGCTAGCAAGAACCAGAAGTGTTGCCAGAAGCCGGCGGTGGCCAATGGGCCAATCAGCAAAAATGGACCACTAACACTGGCAAAATGGAACTAGCACGTCTTTTCCCCACTGCCTTCGTGCTGCCAGGCTTCGGAGTGTGGCTCTTTGAGATAATACAGAAATGCAATTCTGAGGGCACGTCCAGATCTATGCAGAATCGTGCCCTTCACTTCTGAAGGAAGCTAACAGTCTCAGGGGGCAAAGCGCCCAATTTGTAAAACATTTGCACGATAAAAATGGAGACTGTTGCCTCTGACAGGCTATTGAGTCAGCCTAGTAGCTGCTTCCCACTGTCCCTCTTTGCAAAGCCCCAAAAGTATTTTATTCCAGGGGTCCCAGGAGCCAAGAAATCGGAGGTTCCACTCTTGCTTGCCCCAAATCTCAGTTGCAGTTGCATTGGCCTCCCTTTGATTTAAGGCAGGGCCACGCTGACGTGGGGGGAGGGCAGGGGGACAGGTGGTGGTGGGGGCAGAGAATCCACTGTCTCACATCGCATACCTGGTTTGGCTCATCGCTGTATTCAGGAGCACAAAGCTTCCCCACCAAACTGGGCGCTTTAGCTGCCAACTTTCAGTGGTGTGATCCAGAGACTGCAAGAAAGGGACGGGGCTGCAGACCTCTGAAGGACTGACTCTCAGCCCCCCCCCCCCCGTTCCCTGCCCCCCCACCCAGAGTTGCACTAATAGTCCCAGGATGCCCACTCAGCAGCATTGCAGACCTCAGCCTGGCCCTTGCTCCTCACTGTGCATCTGCCTTCCTGGCCAGGAGGATCCATTCAGTGCTGGAAGGCTTCCCCCCCCCCCAGCCTTCCTGCTCTGGATCCCAATCCTGAACTTCTCTTCCCTCTTTGAAGAGCTCTTCCGTCTACAGAATGCAGAATAACAGAGTCAGAAGGGACCTTGGAGGCCATCTAGTCCAACCCCCTGCTCAAGCAGGACATGCTATACCATTCTAGACAAATGGCTGTCCAGCCTCTCCTTGAAAGCTTCCAGTGATGGAGCACCCACAACTTCTGCAGGGAAGCTGTTCCACTGGCTAATGGTTCTCCCTGTCAGGAAATTCTTCCTTACTTCTTCCACAGCTCTCACAGCCAACCCATCCATGGGGAACGCTGGCCTGATGGGGGCTGCCCGCTCAGTGGTGACAGCCAAGGGAAGGCGGAAGAGGCAGGTCTGGTCCTCGGCCTCCTCCAATGGCAGGGCAAGCAGGCCCAGGCAAGCAACCTCTCTCTGCTGGTGCCTTCCTGCCGGGCAGAGCAGCCAAGGCCACTGCCTCCCGTCCTGCACCCCCATCTCAGGCCTGAACCAGCCCCTTGGACAGCTCCTCTCGGCCATTCCTGTCGCTCACCCTTTTCAGTGCTGTTCCTGTTGCGATTGAAGCTGGATCCATGCCCAGAGGGAGACGGAGGACCTGGAGACCAGAGACCTGGCTGCAGGGCCTGGTTCACAGGACGGGGCCCAAGCAAGGTGGGCAGCTGTGCTCCATTCCGTTGTGTGAAGAGCGCCATCCTCTTTTAGCCAGGAGTGGAGCAGCTCATGTGAACACAGCAGTTCCCGGGCCCCAGGATAAAAACCCAGCCAGAAACTGAGCTGCAGATAGAAATCCAGACTGGGCTGAAGGCAGGCCGGGAGGAGGAACAGCCGGCACTGTGGAAGACTCTCGCGTGCAGGGGGTGGCCAGACGGGCGGGGGAAAGGCTCAGGAAGGGCCTACTGAGAGGTGTGGCAGCTGGAAGCACCAGAGCGGCATAGAGGCCTGGCTTGGCCGGGGTGTGTGTGTGTGTGTCACCCTGCCTTGCTCCAAGGAGGCCCTCAGCGCATGCTCCAAGGAAGAACATTGTTGGTGCATACAGACGTGGAAGGAGACCCAGCACGCCTCGTGGCACTAATCTCCCAATGCTAAGTCCTTTCCTGGTCACCAAGGGCCCCTCCCTACAGGCTGGCAAGGTAGGGGCCCATCACGCCCTCTGCCTTCGCTCCAGCCAGGGAGGCAGCAATGCTCACCCCACTCCCTCCTCCTCCTCCTCCTCACCCGGGGAGGACCACAGTGGTGCCGAAAGCCTTTCTCAGCTCTTGGACAGGCGGGCAGGCCGGCCGTGGATGGGACACAACCAAAGCATCTCCCAAGTTGGCACAACGCCTCTGTGGATCTCAAGGAGGCTCCAGAAGCTGAATGGGAACTGAGCAATGCCTGCTTTGGATCCTACGCAGATCCATTCGGTCATAGATGAGCAAGCCAACATTTCTGTTGCTAAGTGAGACATTTGTTAACTGAATTTTGCCCCAATTTACTGTCTTTCTGGCCACAGTTGTTAAGTTAATTACTGCAGTTATTAAAAACAGTTAAGTGAAATCTGGCTTCTCCACTGACTTTGCTTGTTCGAAGGTTGCAAAGGGGGATCACGTGACCCTGGGACACTGCGACCGTCATTAATAGGAGTCAATTGCCAAGCGTCTGAATTTTGATCACGTGACCATGGGGATGCTGCAACAGTTATAAAACCAGTCATTAGTCACTTTTTGCAGTGCCATTGTAACTTTGAATGGTCACTAAACAAAGCTGTACATCGAGGACTATCTGTGCATTTTGGGAAACTGGGACTCTGCATTAGCTGGTTGTGTGAAGTTTCTTTGCTGGCCCATTTACCTTACAAGGCTTCTGTTTCAAGGGAAAAGGGGGGAAGGGAAGGCTGCCCCAAAGACTTGGGGACAAGGCGGGCGTGGAGCTTGGAGAAAAGGCCAGAGGGGCATCTAATGCAGAGAGGATTCTGGGAGATGAAGTCCACGCATCTTGAAGTTGTCAAGGTTGAGAAAGATTCTGATCTCATCAATAAAGTCATCACCTGGATTTGGGGAAATGCAGCTTCTGTCTGTGATGATTATTTGAACATCTGACTCACCACTTCCGTTTTGTAATCACTGAGATAACCTCATCCACTCGCTCAGGAATTACAAATGCTGGGGGGGGGACGTTGGTTCAAGTCGAGCCCCCCCAGCTTCTAGAAAAGAGTGCTAAGCCCAGGGCATCCTCCTTTTCGGACGCTATCAGTCCTCCCGGTCCCAGAAAAGCCTCCGCAGCCACTAATAGCGTGAGAATTGCACTCTGCAGCTGCTCAGGAGCAGTATGTGTATCTGAGTAGTAGGAGGTAAAAGTGGTGAGGCCAAGAGCTTCAGCTAAGTCACCAGTTTTCTTGGAATCAGCCTGCCAGCCCTGTGCCTGTGAGAGGCAGATAATCCTCAGCCTCCATTTAATTTTGTTATTCCATGAGAGAAAGCTGTCTCTCTATTAACAGCACTGTCACCTTCAGGAGTGGACTATTAAGGGGGGCTGACAAAGACTCTTTTGTGTTAACTTGCAGCCCTGCAGGACAGTGGGTGGACCTGCCCCCCATCTCCATCATCCTTGTCTCCATCACCTCATCCATCTCCATAACTCCGCCTCAATTGTCCATCCTCTCCATCTTCTCCATCGTAATCCATCTCCATCATCTCATCTTCATCTCCATCTTCATTATCTGGCTACTTTTGCTGATTGCCAGCTGCCAGCAGTTCGATCCTGACCAGCTCAAGGTTGACTCCACTTTCCATCCTTCTGAGGTTGGAAAGGGGGGAGGCAATAGGCTGACTCTGTAAACCGCTTAGAGAGGGCTGTGAAGCACTGTGAAGTGGGATATAAGTCTAAGTGCTGCTGCTGTCTCCATTTCCATCCTCCCCATCTATCTTTATCTCCATCATCTTCATCTCTGTCCCCATCATCATCTTCACCTCCATCATACCCCCCCATTCCAGCCAGGAGGACAGCTGCAGCACAGAGGATGCTCCCCATCAGGTGAAGCCAGTGGTAGGATCCAAATAACAACCGGTTTTCTGTTTCCGGAAGTCCATTCTGGGCCTGGGCTACTGGTTCTGCCGAAGTGGTGCGAACCGTCTGAATCCCACCACTGGGTGAAGCCTCTCAACTCCAGCCTGCTGAGCAGAAGGTTCTGTGGATGCAGCTGTGGTTCCATGGGGCTTCATTCTCCTGTCAGGTTAATCAAAGTCTTTTTGAGCTTTGGCAGCTCTTGGGAGGCCCCCTCCCTTGATCCTGATGGGGCCTCCCATAGGGAGGTGAAGGCCCCACCTGAGAGAAGACCCTGCCATCAAAGGGGCACCACCCGTGTCCTCAGCAGGATCTCCTCTGGGTTCAGCACAAGGAGATTCAGACAGTCCGAGGGGAACCAGATCAAGCCTTTGGAAATGCATGGTTCAGCTGCCCTTCTGTCACCAGACGAGGGCCACTCTGCTGCACCCATCATCTACAGGCCCAGCCCAAAGAGAAGGGCCTGGTGATTCCCCAGCCAGGTGGCTCCCGCAACCACTCATCAAAAGGCATCGTGGGGCCTCTTTTCTTCCACAATGCATTTTGTTTTCAGGAAAAGAAGGAAGGTGGGAGAATTGCAAGGAAAGATTATGCAAAGTCCCAGAAAGGGGAGGGGAGGGGAGTCACCCGAGAGTCTGATCTGGAAGCCCCCCCAAGGCTGAGCCTGGGCCTGTTCCGAGGAGCGTTGTCAAGCACTGGGCATCCAGCTGCCCCTTCTTACCAGGCAATGACCAGATGCAGCTGGGTTCACACAATACGCTCAACCTTAAATGCAGGTTAACAAAAGACAGCATGGCGTGCTGTGCCCAAAGAGTTTGGTGGCTCCACTGTGCACGGGCTCCATGTTTTATTTATTGAATCGTCTGGCAGATATCTGCCCCTCTTTTCCTCTGTGACCTCCAACCCTCCCACCTCCCCTATTTTGCCCACAGCAGCAGAGGAAGTGCAGGGCCTTGATTTGCCCAGGGGGCTCCCACGGCTGAGAGAGGATCTGGACCCAGACCCCCCCCCCCGAGATCAGCACAAAATCCTCATCACCACGCCATATCCTGAACTCAGCCATTGGCTCAGCGAAACCAAGGTTGAAACGTTGCATTTCTCAATTGGCCATTGTTTTTCTCTTTTTTTTTTTCACCTTCTCCTGGTGTAGCAAATTTCCTGCTCTGTCGGTGAACCGTTAGGATGGAGCAAAGTAGAAGTGAGATTAATAATTAAATAATAATGAAAGCAATGGAGAGCTGGGCAGATGCTTGCCCTTAAAATACAAAGCTGTCCTGCCTCCTTCGCAAACTCTGCAGCGGAAGAGCCCAGACTCAGATTATTCCCCTCCACCATAAGCGGTTTTTCAGAAACACAGAATGCAAAGAGGTTTCAAGGAAATTGGTGGTTCTTATGCTACTTTTCCGGTCAACTGGATCCACTTTTCCACTCCTCTCCATACAAATCCAGGTGCACGAGAAAAGGACAGGTGTTTCACACTAAGCCTGGCCCCACTTTTTGGAAGCTGAACTCCATTTTTGTCTGCTGGGGTTGGAGGTCTTCCATTGCCTTCTTCCAGCGGGGGGGGGGGGGGAGGAGGAGAGGATGCCACTCAGGAGGGAGGCAAACCGAGTCTTTAATGTGCTCTTTATGCACCTGCAACTGACCTTTCCAATAGCACACCTTGTCACCCTCTTTGCCTTGCTGATGAAGAAAAGCACTTGCGCCAGAGAAGAAGGCGACAAGATTTAAACTGGAACTGCTTTCCTATAAAAGCTTATTTGTAAGCAAGCCGAAAGCATCTGCCTTTATTTCTTCCCAGGTTTTCTTGCCCTCAAGTTAAGTCAGGCCCCCACCCCTCCCTCCCTCCCTCCCTCCCTCCCCCTTCTCTGGATCCCTTCAAAATCTGGAGAAAGTCAACTGGGAAATAGGACTGGGTTCCGAGGAGGAGTGACCCCATGAATAGCACTAGAAATGCAAGGCGGGGGGGGGATGTCTATTTACAGCCATGTATTGAAAAAGGGCAAGCAGAACCGAATGTGTCACTTATCCAGGAGAGGCCAATGTCCTCTCAATGGCTTAAACCACAATAAATTTGCAAGGCTGAGATTCTCAGCATATCCTTTCATTTTTTTTGCACAGGCCATGAAGCAGGACCCCTTTCTGCCGTTCTCCCAAACTCAAAGAAGGCAAATGAAGTGGGACCCAGGCAGAGGCCGAGCTATCTGCCCTCCAGAGAAGGGATTCCCCCCCCCCACGAAGTCCCACCTGCAGGTCCCTCGGCCAACAATGGGGCAGAGAACCCTCTTTGTTGTGTGGAGGCAGCAGGAGTCCCTTTCAGAACCAGCCTTCCCGAAACTATGTGCGCTCCAAAGAGAGGCCAGGCCTTGTCAGGGGCTTCTCTGGTTTGGGGGTCATGCAAAATCGCCCCCTCGTTCCACGGAAAATTAAAGAAGCAAACAAGAAGCTACGAGGATGCAGTTGCACTGAGAATGCAGCCGTTACATATTTATATGAGCTGCAACCGGTGGGAGGAATTTCTCCACCCCCCCCCTCCATTCTTTCCTGCAGGCCCCACTGTCTGCCTCACAAACAGCCCCTTTGCCGAACGGGTGAGAGTCAGCAGGCAACCCAGCCTACGGAAAAGAAGCCTCTTTGGTCGTCCTGCACAAGGTTCCATTTCTGAGAGGGCTTAAAATGCGACTTCCTTTTGAAAATAATACGAAAATAACACAAGCAGAGAGACTTTCCATCCCCTCGCAAGAACCCAGCCTAATTAAACAAAGCGCAGACTGGCTTCCGCTGCAATGCACCTTCGGAGGGCTTTGCCTGCACCACCACTGTGGCGGAGGGCTTGGACAGGGGGGGATTTGGGTTGGTGGGCCAGTCTGGACAGCCAAAAAACGAGGGGAGGGGGAAGCACACACACACACACACACACACACACACACACACACAATGCACCGGGAAGAAAGACAGGCTCTTCTCTATATCTTTTTTTTTCCTTTCTTTTTCACAGCCTGTGAATGAACACTAAGTGATTTTAGGGCACACGAAGATATTTTTAATCCCCCCCCCCCTTTCTGGAGGATTTATAACCAGATTTGCTATGACACCTCAGAAAGGTGCTCCTGGGTGGGTGGGTGTGGAGGGTCCTCTCTGCTGCAAGAACACAGCTGGTGGGCCTCAAAGCCTCCATATCTTTTGTAGTAAAAAAAACCCCCACTGCTGGTTCCATTGTTCTAACTGGGGCTTCTGGATTCAAAAGTCAGACCTTTCCAACTTCACCCAAGTTCCTGTTCCACTACAGTCGGACCCCTGTCCTGAATCCGTTTCCCACTTCTGCCCAGAGCCCCAGCAAACGCCCACCCCTACACACACACACACACACCCCTTTCTTCCCGGCGCGGTATCAATATGGAGCCGCAGCGCATTTCCAAAGCTGTTCCTAGTCTCGAATGGGAGGGGGGGGAAACCATGTTTATTTACAGTAGCCATTATCTCCCCTCCTTTGAAGAATGGAACTTCAGCAGCGGCTGGCATTCTTTTCTGGAGGGTGGGGCGCCCCAAATATCACCCCCCCGCCGCCTCAGGTTGCTCTACACCGGACGACAAAGAAGAGGCTTGAAAACACCCATCGGGATGGAGGCAGCCCGGCAGCTGCCGCCCGTCCTTCCGCCAGAAGGGAGCGCCTCCCCCGAAGAAAGCAGCGCCGGGGACCGGAGGAGGCCGAGGCGGGGAGTCCGGAGTTCCGAGATCCCCCCCCCGCCCAGGTTCCGCTCCCGTTCGGCTGCTGCTCCCGGAGCCTCTGCCGGGTCCAGCGCTCGCCTCCTTCCCGCCCCCCCCCCCCGTCAGCCGCCGCCGCCGCCGCGCGAGAGAGACCGAGGCGAACCACGCCCCCTTTCGCGCCCAGAAAGGCACCCAACAAAAGAGGGGATGTTCTCGGCCTTTCCCACCGTCTCCCCGGCCCCGGCCCGGTGGAAAGCCCCACGCGAGGTTCTCCCCACTCCGAACGGAATGTTTACGGCAACCGGGGGGGGGGGCAGAGGGGGGTCTGCACACAATTAAAAGTAACCGGCGTGTTTCTGGCCAGGCTGAGCGCCGAAGCCGCGCGTTTCTTTCTCCGGAACATCCTCCCTTCCCTCCGGCCAAGCCGGGTCCCCGCTCCGGGGCCGAAGGCGCTTCCAGGCAGACAAAGAGGGGCAACTTTCCGGCCTCCCTCCTCCAACGCCCCCCCCCGGCCGGGCAGAGGGACCACCGCGGGCCCCGCTCCGGAAGGGCCCCTCCGCGCCCCCTGCACTGGCCGTCAGTCCCCTGCGGGGAGGGGCCCTCGGCGGGGGACAAAGCGCAGGGAGCTGCCGCGCGGGCGGCCGGGGACCCGCTTAACTTGGGGAGGGTAGCCAGGCCCTTCCCCGCCCGCCGCACCGGCAGCAACCAAGAGAGCCCCAAAGCGCCTCGGCGGGGCCGACGGCGGGCGACCGAGCGGGAGGTGGCCGCGTCGGGGAGTGTCCGACTTGGAGGACTAAAGGGCCGGCCGGCTCCGGTGGCGGGGCCGGGAGAGCGAGCGGGGAAGGCAAGTGCAGCCGCCCCCGACGCCGCGGCGGCCGGCCGGAGGACAAAGGCAGGAAGGCGGGAGCGCGGCTCAGCGGCCGCCGAGGAGAGCGAGCGACGCGGGACAAAGGGCGGCCGCGGCACCGGGCTGGAGGCAGGCGGAGGCGCGGCGGGCGGCGAGGGGGAGTGGCCCTCGGCCGAGCCAGCGCCGGAGAAGCGGAGCCGCGCCGCCCGCCCGGGCAGCGAGCGCGGAGCCGGGCAGCTGCGGAGACAATGGGCACCACGGGCGCCTCCCTCCCTCCCTTCCACCCTCCGTCCCCTCCGCGCCCCCGGCTCACCTTGCCTGCCCACGATCTCGGCCACGTGCTCCGAGCTGGGCACCGGGACGCACTCGGTGGTGTTGGAGCTGCTCTTCAGCCGCAGGTCGGCTTCCTTGTAGAGCACGCAGAGCTTGCCGGCCTCGGGGGCGCCGGGCGGCGGCGGGGGCGGCGGGGGCGGCGGCGGGATGGCCGCCCCCGAGGAGCCTTTGGGGGCCGGCGGCGGCGGGGGCTGCTGCGGCTGCTGGGCTGAGGCCGGCGGGGGCGGCAGCGGGGGCGGCGGCGGGGGCTGCTGGGGCTGCGGCGGCGGGGGGGGCTGCGGCGGCTGGCCGCCGCTGCTGTCGTCCGCCGCCCCGCCGCCCCCCAAGGCCGAGGCGGCGGCGGAGGGTGCGGCGGCGGCGGCGGCCGAAGGCTCCCCCAAGCCCAGCAAGCAGAGCTGGTCGAGGGCCAGCTGCAGCGCCCGGTCGTCCTCCAGCAGCGCCCGGTCCTTGCTGCTGCCCGGAAAGCAGCCCAGGTCCCCGAAGCCCCCGTTCCTTTCCATTATCCCTGACACTACCAGGCTAGGCATGGCTAACAAAGGCTGGGGAGAGAGGGGGGTGGGGGGGCGCGGCGGCGGGATGGCGATGATGGGGCTGCTCCTGCTTTCGCTGGGGCGGCTGCTGCTGCTGCTGCTGCTCCTGCCGCTGGTGGGCTGGGAGGGGAGGGGAGGGGGCTGGGCGGCGGGGGAGGAGGAGGAGGAGGGGAACAAAGAGCCTGCGAGGAAGAAGGGGCAGGCACAAAGAGGGGGAGCGAGGCGGCCGGGTGGGAAGAGCCGGAGACCCCCGCCCACCTCCCTTCTTTCCCTGCTGGCCGAGCCCCAGCTCCCCGCTCCTTTTGCCTCTGGCGGCTCGGCTCGGCTGTTCTCCTCGCCCGGTGCTGCCTGCGCTGAAACCTGATCTTCCTGCCCAACGTGGATCCAGCCGCACAAAGCTCTTCCGCGCGTCCGCCCGCTCTTTCTTTCTTTCTTTCTTTCTTTCTTTCTTTCTTTCTTTCTTTCTTTCTTTCTTTCTTTCTTTCTTTCTTTCTTTCTTTCTTTCTCTCTCTCTCTCTCTCTCTCGTCTCCTTCCTTCCTTTTCTTTCTTTTCTTCCTTCTTTCCTTTCCTGCTTTCTGCTCTCGCTGCTCTCCCAGACCCCGCCTGGCAGCGAAGGGGGTGTGGAGATGGAGACCTGGAAAGAGGAGAGCGAGAGCGCGCAGCAGAAGCGCGGAGGGGCGGGGAGACCGGGCAGAACCGAGGAGCGCCCGAGTCCGCCCGCCTTGGCCAGTCAACCACCCAGCCAGCCGGCAAGGACCGCCGACCCGAAAGGCTCCGGCCGCGGGAGGGGCGGGGGACGCCGGAGAGCTTCTTTTGTTTTAAATTCCCTGGCTGCAGCCCGGAGCTGACAGTCGGGAAGAGGCCCGGAGGCTGCTGGGGGATGTAGTTTCCAGGGCGGCTCACACACCCCCTCTTCGCTCTCCGGGCGCGAGGCGGGCCGGCGGGGCTGGCAGGCAGAGACCCGCATAAGGCGGGGAGGGGGCAGGCGTGCGCTCCGGCCCTGCCCCCCCTGCCAGCCGGAGCCTTCCGCGGGAGGGCAGGCGGGGCTGCGGGCATTTCCGGGCTCCCGAGCCCCCTCTCTCCGGCAGGGACCACCTCCCCGCGGAGCCCCAAGGACAGGTCGCCCAGGGCGGAACGAGGAGCCCCTCGCTCTGGCAGCGCGGCAGCAGTTGCGGGCCTCGGCGCAGGGCCCCGCCCGGCCTCCGCGTCCCGGGAGCGGCGGTGCCCTGCTCGGCCCGGGGCTCACGCGCCACTCGCGGAGAAAGGCCGGAAAGCCTTCGGCTGGCTGGCTCCGGCTTCGCCCCGCGCTCGGCCTGGGAGGCGGCGGGCGAGAGGCGCCTCGGAACGGATCCGCCGGCCCGCCCCTTCTTTGGGTAGAAGAGCCGCCGGCTGGGCCCGAAGCGAAGAGGCTGGGGGAGGGCGCTGGCCCCTCCGCCCTCGGGCTGTGCCCGGGAGGGATCTGCAGAGGCTCCGCGCGGGAGTCCCGGGGCCGAGCCGGGTGACCCTGTTTTACATACTGGAGGGTCCCCGTAAGGCTGACCTGAGCCTATTGGCAGGCAACCCAATGCAACCTACCAACAGGACGGTGTGGAAACAATGTGGAGTTGTCTGAGAAACTTGTATATTTGTTAAGGGAGACATCGAACATTTTTAAGTATGAAGATCATTGGACCAGAAGCCAATTTTTAAGTAAAACTGATCCTACCGCTGAGAAAAACAATTGCAGTTATTTTTGATGATAGTTCAGTCCCTTCGCCCTGAAATCTATCCTTCTGTTCAACAACTACTTAAGAATCGTCCCTGCTCAGTTAGGTTTCCCTTTGTTGCCCTTTGTGATATTCCACATTATGACCATTTGTTAATTCTGAGTCTAAAGTGCAGCCATTCAGGACCCAGAGATGCTAATTTTATCCCATGTCCACACTTAAGGTTCTGACTGCATCCCACTCAACACCAGGAGCTTCTACACCTGGTCATCTCTCTCTCACTCACACACACACACACAGAGAGAGAGAGAGAGAGAGAGAGAGAGAGAGAGAGAGAGAGAGAGAGCCATCATTTACTAGCAATGCCCATTCAATTCATCTTAGGAGAGAGAGGCCTATCGCTCAGCAGCACAGAAAGCCAAAACATCAGAGACTTATCAGCCAGCAGTTGCTTTGTGAATGGAGAGCATTCATAAAGTAATTAGCCTCCGTTCTGCCTTGCCACTCTCTGCCACCCTCATTCCTGTCACCAGGCACATATTTCCTTGTCATTTGGGGTACAAACCAGGCAGTGGCCCACCAAAGGCTCTCATAAAACTGGTGAAGGGTTTCAGGTGCCACAAAATCTCTGTTCTAGTTAAGCTGTCCAGAGTCATCTGTGCATGAGTTGGAGGTGTGTGTGAATATAAATTTGTTTAATAAATAAATAAACAGACCAACCTCCTTGGATGGATTGTTGCCTAGTCTGACCCACATTCATCCAAGGAACGTCTGCCTTGTAATAAGCCGTCTGGGTCAGCAAAGGGGCTACCAGGCCCTTTGGATTCTGGACTGAGTGGGTAAGGGTGCTTCATGATGCCACAGCACTGAGCCACCTTTCCTGGCCTGTTCAGACACCCAAAGTCTGCCTGCCCCACCTTCCCCCAGGTAGCTTGCCCAGGCCTTGTGATTTGAAAGTGGATTGCCCCTGGCTGGTCCTGTCACCTGAGGGTCCCCAACCCCTTAGCCTTGAGGAAACGATCCCGGGGACTAGAGAGAGAGAGAGACCCGTCCCTGTGGCTTTTTCCAACCTCTTGGGGATGGCCATTAGCTTCACGGAGGAGTTTCTCAACCATATTTTTTTCAACTGCTGTTTTTGTTTAATGGGACAGAAGTAAAGCGACTAAGCCTGTGGAAAAGGATCACGTAAAATGTCCATGAAATAAAATGTAGTTTTAGCCCAGGCACCCTTCTCCATTTGGCGAGTGGGGGTGGATATCCCTTGGATCCCCTCGGCCTCATTGGGGAATGCGGGCCTCCTGCTGGCCTCTGGCTCTCCCAGTTCCAGATTCGTGGTTTTTCTAAGGATTCACCCCCTCCCGCTCCCACTGAGGTCCGGAAGTCCCAATATTCTGGCCCAGCAAGTCCGGGGCAGGAGCCCATTTAGCGTCACCTGGCTGGGAAAGGCCCTCCTCTGCCTGGGAGTCGAGACCAGAGTTGGCTTCGCTCTAAGTCGTCTTCCTGCAACTGGTGTCCTCCAGGTACGATGAAATCCTGGATCAATCAGGTTGGAAAAGCATTCTTTAGAGTAACCCTGACTTAGCCATGATGGTTTGGTCTCCAAAAGAAGTTTGATCAATTCTTCAAAAAGAAAGAAGCGGGTCAGATGGTATGGACATAAATGTGGTTTGCGAAGACCTTAAAGCAGCAACTCTCAACCTCAGCAACTTTATGTTGTGTGAGTCCAGCTCCCAGCCAGCATGCTTTGTGTGTAGGGACTCCAACTCCCATTCTGGCTGAGGAATTCTGGGCCTTGAAGTCCACACAGTTTAAAGTTGTTGAGAGACTCTGACCTTAAGAAATCCGATGAGATGAACTCCAGCTTGCACCAGCCTCTCCAAGACTCTGCCCTGGTGATTGGTGGGCCTCAAAACTGCCTGGCTTTGCACAACTCTGTGACGTGACCAGGTATCGTCAACAAAGGGATCCTTTCTCATGCTGCTGCCTTCTGTTCTGACATGTCCACAAGAAGAAGGAAGAGACAGTTGCAGCCTGGGCAAGCGAGTCCCCCTCCCTTTCATTCCTCGCAGAGACCCTTCTCTCCACTCAGCTCTGACCACCCAGTTCTCAACAGCAAACTGCACAGAGGTGAGCAGAACAGACTTGCACAGACAGACCCGACTCTCTGTGGCAGAGACCCGGGTGCTGCTCTGGGCTGGAAGGGCCGAAGGCCACAAAGCCAAAGATGCCAGGGACCCCAGACTCAGGGCCCCTCCCCCAGCTCTTTTACATCAGCAAGGGAGGCTGGGCGGGAGGTGGAGAGGAAGGGAAGCAGTGCTGGACTGAGTCCTCTTCCCAAATCTGGGCTGGGGGCAGTGGAGAGGAATGCCTTTTCTTCTCTCTGAAATGGGGGTGGGGGGTGAGGGCTGGGAAGGCTTTTGTTCTTGGAAGGCTCCAGCCCCCCCTTTGAATCAAAACAGATGTCTCTCCCATTACCGCCATCTATTGCATGAGCTCATGGAGGGGAGGGGAGGGAGGAGGGGGCAAGGGGACCAGGAGGGAGGGGCAGAGGGAAGGAGGAAGAGCCCTGGGGAGATGCTCAGGGGGCTGCTGCCGGCAGGCTTCTTGCTCTGCAGGGGTGGGTGGGGGGAGGGAAAGGCAGGGGGAACCAGGCGCAGCCCTGGGACTCCACTCTCTGGCACCTGCCTGCCTGGTGAGTCTCTTCCATCAAGCCAAGGATTCCCTTGCCATGCCTTCAGGGAGGTCCCTGAGGCCTGCCAAGAATTCGGGGGGGAGGGGGGGCAGGAGAAAAATGTTCCCGATCCCACCACCCTGGGCACCAGACTCGGAAGCCAGCCACCCCCGGGGCAGATAAACCAAGGGCTTTGCCCTGGCATTTTTGCTGGAACGAATGTGGAACAACTGGCAGCTGGTCCTGACCTGCCACCTCTCTGGAAAGCACTCCTCTCCTACTCTCACCCATGTCTCTGAAGCCGCCTATTGCACAGCTGGTTGTTCACAAGGTGGTTCAAATGCACCAGGGCCGTTCCTGAACCTGTGAATTCCTAATCTGAGACCGCGGTTGAGACCGTGGGCGTTAATCTGAGAACTGACGAAGGGAAAGAAAGTAGAAGGCAGAGATTTGAAAGAAGGCAGTCACCAGTCTTGCCTGACCTCGCTAAAAAAGGGAGGGACTTAGGATATTTCAGGGACTACTTATAAGTGGACAAGGGGAGAAGCTGACCACACAGGCAGTCTTCCGCTTACAACCATTCACTTAGCGACTGTTCAAAGTTACCACGGCATTGAAAAAAGTGACTTAAGATCATTTTTCACACTTACGACCGTTGCGGCATCCCGATGGCCACGTGATCAAAATTCAGATATTTGGCAACCGGTTCATATTTATGACGGTCACAGCGTCCTGGGATCATGTGATCGCCTCTTGCGACCTTCTAGCAAGCAAAGTCAATGGGAAACCGGATTCACTTACCAACTGTGTTAACCCTTTCACAACTGCAGTGATTCACTTAACATCTGTGACAAGAAAGGTCATAAAATGGGGCAAAATTCACTTAGCAACCTCATCACTTAACAACAGAAATTTTGAGCTCGGTTCTGGTCATAACTCCTTATAGTTGGCCACAGGCTAACAGCCACTATTTCCAGATGGGTTTTCAGCCCTGCAGATTGGAACAAGTTTTCTTCCCCCCCCCCTTTGGCTCCACAGATTTTGACAGAAGGGAGGCTCAGTTTTGACTTGGATTTGCCAAAGTCTGCTTTTGCGGCCACCGCCCACATGTTCCTGGTGGCCTCAGGCAAGCCCCCCTTGGAGAAATGGGAGGTGGCCAGAAGGCGGCTGAAACCCCAGACAGCCAAACAACAACACTGGCCCCACCGGCTCTTTCCTTCCTCTTCCTGCTTGCACTGATTCTTTTTAAAGTTTTTTTTAATCCCAACATTATTACTGTGAGCAACTCAGAACCATCAGCCTTCAGGCAACGGCTGCTTGAGCATCGTCCGTCCTGCGAGCACGTCCAGCCGTGGGATCCCAGCCTCTCACCACTTACTGAACAAGACACGGCTGGCCTCCTTCGCAGGACCCTGAGGAACCAGGGAGGATTGGAGAAGGGAGGACGAGAGCCATTGCTGTATTTGAAAAGGGGCATGTTACAAAGGGGCGGGGCTTCAGCCACGGGGTGCTGGCCACCCTCTTTCTGGCCTACTTCCCGCAGACACCCCGAGTCGATGGGGAAGCTGAGCGTGAGGCAGCCCAGTAGCGAAGCTGCCCTTCGTCACGTCTACTCCTCAAACAGCCAGACTCAAAGATATTTACCAGCAGCAGCTTCAAGCAGTGTTTCTCAACCTTGACAATTTTAAGGCATGTGGACTTCAACTCCCAGAATTCCACAGCCAGACCTACTTCCCTCAGATCCAGAGCAGGGAGAGGCCTCCTCCTCTTCCCTCTCCCATCATGGAGCGTCTCTCTCTCTCTCTCTCTCTCCATCCCCCCCCTCTCTCTGCTTCTCTGTCTCTGTCTGTCTCTGTCTCTCTCTCTCTGTCTGTCTCTGTCTCTCTCTGCCTCCTGCCAGTGGGAAGGCTACAGGTGTGTTTGTTTATTTATTTATTTATTTATTTATGAGACTTATATACCGCTTTAAGTGCAAGCACTCTCTAAGCGGTATATATATATATATATATATATATATATATATATATATATATATATATAGGTCTTTGGTTGTTCGGGTTTTCTCCCGCGTAAAATTGGAAGTGTCTTGGCGACGTTTCGACGAAGTCCCATTCGTCATCTTCAGACTGGTGTTTTCAGCTTCGTGCTTTGAGCAGCAATATATATATATATATTTACATTGCCCCCAACAATCTGGGTCCTCATTTTACCTACCCCGGAAGGATGGAAGGCTGAGTCAACCTTGAGCCGGTGAGATTTGAACCGCTGACCTGCTGAACACAGTCAGCTAAAGTGGCCCTGCAGTACTGCACTCTAACTGCTGCGCCACCTCGGCCTGCAGTACTGCACTCTAACTGCTGCGCCACCTGTTCCTGCAGGACTGGCCGTAAAGCCCCCATGCCAGGCTTTCTGGCCTGCTCCCCTGTTCAGCCAGGTCTGCTGGAGTGCCAGAGGAAGAGGACCAACTTCTCACCTTCCCCAGAATGCCCTGGGGCTTGGAGAAACGCTCAGCTGCAGCTGGCGGAGCCTTGTGAGAAGTTTAAAACCCCGGCTCTCTAAGCCCAACGGAGCAAGGCAGGAAGACGAGTGCAGCAGGGAGGCAGAGGCCAAGGCTGGTGGTGGCGGTGCTTGGGGCAATGAGGAGAGCAGCATCAGAGGGGGCATCGGGCCTGCTCGTCAAGAACCAGCAGGACCGGGCACACGGAGCCCAGATGCAGAGGACTTGGGCACCACGCCTGGCTTGTGGGACCCTCCCTTTGCCAGGGAGAACCCATCTCTCTCCCCACTCAGGGATCTGAGGGGCTGGTGGGGGTCCAGGGGAGGGAGCGGGAGGGGAGGGGCTGGAGGCTAGAGAAGGTGCGGATGATCATGTTTTTGACATTAGAAGTAAATGAGCCGATTCCTTCCTGCCCTCACCTGAGGATCTCAGGAGCCCTCTGCATACTCACAGACAGACCCTGCCCCCCTGGGAGTCTGGTGCAGAGACAGCTTATTAAGAGACCAGCACCAGGGTGCCCCCGGAGGGTTGCATGGTGCCAGGGGTGGAACCAGGCAGAGAAAACAAAGTGAAAACATCAGACAGACTCCACGCACATTTAAAGGATAAAAGCTGGAACTCTGCTGATACTGTAAAACCACCAGAACCGGGAAAATGGGGTCTTGCTAGACAGGTGCCTAAGATTCTGTGGTAATCAGCATTGTGAAATTGACTATGAAATTGACTGGAAGGGAATTTTCTAATCAGAACAGTGAAAAGGAAGGGGGGGGGGGACAAGAGGGTACCCAGAGCCCTATCCAGCTCCAAGGGATGGTGGCTGAGGGCTGGATGCAGTCGAATGAAGAAGGGATCTTTTGACCTTTGCGTACTCAGCGAGTGGTCCTCAATGGAACTGCATCTATATGGAGGGAAGTGTGTAGTGGGGTGCCCCAGGGCTCTGTTCTGGGCCCAGTACTCTTCAACATCTTCATCAACGATTTGGATGAAGGGATAGATGGGGAACTCATCAAATTTGCAGACGACACCAAGCTGGCAGGAATAGCCAACACTCCAGAAGACAGGCTTCAGATACAGAAGGATCTGGACAGACTTGAACACTGGGCACTAACTAACAAAATGAAATTCAATGGTGAAAAAAGCAAGGTTCTACATTTAGGCAAGAAAAACCAAATGCACAAGTACAGCATAGGTGGCAACATGCTCAATAGTAGTAACTGAGAGGGACCTCGGAGTCCTAGTAGACAATCACTTAAATATGAGCCAGCAGTGTGCGGCAGCTGCCAAAAAGGCCAACGCAGTGCTAGGCTGCATTAACAGAGGGATAGAATCAAGATCACGTGAAGTATTAATATCACTTTACAATGCCTTGGTAAGGCCACACTTGGAATACTGCATCCAGTTTTGGTCACCACGATGTAAAAAAGATGTTGAGACTCTAGAAAGAGTACAGAGAAGAGCAACAAAGATGATTAGGGGACTGGAGGCTAAAACATATAAGGAACGGTTGCTAGAATTGGGTATGTCTAGTTTAACGAAGAGAAGGACAAGGGGGGACATGATAGCAGTATTCCAATATCTCAGGGGCTGCCATAAAGAAGAGGGAATTAAGCTATTTTCCAAAGCACCTGAAGGCAGGACAAGAAGCAACGGGTGGAAACTAATCAAGGAGAGAAGCAACCTAGAACTAAGGAGAAACTTCCTGACAGTGAGAACAATTAATCAGTGGAACAGCCTGCCTCCAGAAGCAGTAAATGCTCCAACACTGGAAGTTTTTAAGAAGAGACTGGACAGCCATTTGTCCGAAATGGTGTAGGGTTTCCTGCCCGAGCAGGGGGTTGGACTAGATGACCTCCAAGGTCCCTTCCAACTTTACTACTATTACTATCTTCTGGGCAGGACTTGGCCTATTTGATCCCCAACGCTTAAATTCTGTGGTTTTGGCAACTCTTCCTTCTGAAATACCTGGATGTGGGTGGTGCCTCACTGGGGTCACAGGCCCTTTGCCTCGGAGAGCAGGCCGTGCTTCGGAGCCAGCCTTGCAAGGATGCTCCCCTAGCTTCCATCTGCAACTCCTCAAGGCAGCTGCTTCTCTGGGACTGTCTTTGGACACGGCTGCTTTGAAGAGCCGCAAAGACGGGCCACCTGAGCCTCCCTGAAGCCCCCTCCCCACGTCAGGCCCTTCACCGCCTTCTCCTGCAGCCCCTGCAGATCCTGAGCTGAATTGTTGCGTTTGGAAAATCGGCTCTCCCACATGTCTCAATCTGGAAAACATATAAAGACAAGCCACAGTTTGCCCAAACTGGGATTTGCAAATCAACTGCCAGTGTGACCCTGGCTGGTTTTGTTATCCACCAAGCCTAGTTTGCGATATGGTGCTGCTTCAGATGTTTATGTAGAGGTTTATATTCGATTTGTTGTCCGAGGAGTTGAAGGCAGCTACAACAAACAGCTCATACAGCTAGTCCTCGACTTACAACAGTTCATTTAGTGACCCTCCAAAGTTACATCGGCACTGAGAATAGTCACTTTTTCACACTTAATGACCGTTGCAGCATCCCCATGTTCACGTGATCAAAATTTGGATGCTTGGCAACTGGCTCGTATTTATGACGGTCACAGACTGTTGAGGTCACGTGATCCCTTTTTGCGACCTTCTTACAAGCAAAGTCAGTGGGGAAGTTTAACGGAATACAGAACAAAAGAGTTGGAAGGGACCTTGTAGGTCATCTAGTCCAACCCCTTGCTCATGCAGGAGACCGTACACCATTTCAGTCAAATGGCTGTTCAGTCTGTTCTTGGAGACCTCCAATGATGAAGCTCCCACAACATCTGAAGGCAACTCCTGTTCCATCGGTTGATTGTTCTCACTGTCAGAAAATTTCTCCTTATTTCCATGAATCTCTGCTTGATCAGTTTCCATCCATTATTCCTTGTCTGGCCTTCGGGTGCTTTGGAAAATAGGCGGACCCCCTCCTCTTTGTTAGAGCCCCTCAGATATTGGAAGGCTGCTATCCTGTCCCCCCTGGTCCTTCTCTTCATTAAACTAGACATAACCAATTCCAGCAACCGTTCTTTGTATGTTTTAGCCTCCAGTCCCCTGATCCTCTTTGTTGCTCTTCTCCGCACGTTTTCCTAGAGTCTCAACATCTTTTTTATAGTGTGGTGAGCAAAACTGGGTGCCGTATTCTAGGTGAGGTCTTACTAAGGCTTTATAGAGCGGTGTTAGTACCTCGCGTGATCTTGATTCAATCCTTCTGTTAATGCAACCTAGGATTGCACTGATCACCATATAGCAAGGATGGGACTTTACTGATTTAATCTCCTTGCAGGAAAAGGGAAAAGGCAGCCCACCTCCCAAGCACAGGTAGTCCTCAAGCCCGGTTCTGAAAGCCAGGAACCCCCCTCCCCCCAATCTCAAAGGGCCCCATTGTGGATGCTTGGCAAGTGGCTCACATTTATGGCCCTTTGCCGTGTCTCACAGTCACGTGACCACAATTTACATGTTTGCCGAAAACTAGTGTTTACTTATGCTGTTCAACAAAAATGCCGTACAGCAAACATGGGTTCACTTAACAACCAGCACCAACACATAACACAAGTTTTAAAATTGGGTTGGTTACGTGAGTGACCCTCTTTACAATCGTCACAATTTAAATGGCAATGAATAGGTTCCATTGTGGTCCAGGGCAACCTGTTTGTGGGAAATACCCGAGGATGGGATATGTAGTCTTAAGCTTCCAAAGTCCTTGGCCAGCATTCCGTTTATTACATATACAGGTAGTCCTCAACTTACGACAATTGAGCCCAAAATTTCCATTGTTAAGTGTGACGTTTGTTATGTGAATTTTGTGCCACTTTATATTTCTTGCCACAGTTGTTAAGTGAATCACTTAAATAATTAAGCTAGTCACACGGTTGTTAAGTGAATTCTGACTTTGCTTGTCAGAAGGAAACACAACACTCAAAGGAAGAAGCAGCACACAACAAACAAACCCCCTTCCGCCCAATCCTACCCAACCAAAAGCAGCCCCATTAAAAATGAGCAATCAGTTTCTCCCCTTAAGATGGAAACACGCAGACCCACAACCTCCCCCTCAAAGAAAACATGCAGACACCTAGCAAAGAAGCAACTTCAAATATCCCTAAAAAACAAACACACCAGAGATAAACAGAAAAGCACCCCAGACTGCAGCACCCCAAAAAGGAAGGCGAGTGTTGGTAATAGGAGACTCCATCCTCAAAGGAATAGAATCATCCATCTGCAGACCGGATATACAATCCAGGGAGATATGTTGTCTCCCTGGAGCAAAAATCAAAGATGTGGCTGAGAACCTAACCAAAATAATTAGGCCTACAGATTACTACCCCTTACTCCTCCTCCACATTAGGACTAACAACACAACAAACAACCTGAGTGCAATAGTGAGAGATTACAAAGAGCTAGGCAATAAAATTAAGGAGCTAGGAGCACAAGTAGTGTTCTCATCCATACTCCCAATGAATGGCCACGGAGGGAAAAAAGAATTCTATAAATCAGGGGTGTCAAACTCAATTTCATTGAGGGTCACATCAGCATTGCGGTTGCCCTTGGGGGGCTGGGTGGGTGTGGCCAGGGTGGGCATGGCCTACTGGGTGGGCGTGGCCAGTTCTACATCATTCGCGTCAAGGATGCCTATGGGGGCCTGGGCAGGAGTGGGACAGATCTAAGGGTCTCTGGCAGAAGTGGGTGGGACCAGGGCAAGCGCCAAGGCATGGTGCATTTTTTCATTCCCCACAAAGGGTGACCCCTCCCCAGCATGTACCCAGGGGGCGGGGCCGATGCGGCAGGGGCCAGTTCCTCGCTGTTTCCGGACGGCCTTGTGGACCTAAGACTGAATGCATTTCAGCATAGATGGCCACCGCAAAATTGTACATTGGCTCCCGGCCGGCCTGCCAGGGCCAAGGTAGCGGGGGCCATTCCCTCACTGTTTCCAGGATGGCTTCACGGGCCACATGAAACCACTTCGCAGGCTGCATCCGGACCCCGGGCCTTGTGTTTGACATATCTGCTATAAATAAACTATTGGCTAAAAGATTGGTGTCCCCAAGAAAACTTTGGTTTTCTGGATCACGGACTGCATTTCCTACACAAAGGACTCTTGACAAGGGATGGGCTGCACCTCATGAAAACAGGCAAAAATGTACTCGGAAAAAGACTGGCCCAACTCATCTGGATGGCTTTAAACTAAAACTGAGGGGAAAGGATGACCAATCTCTAGAACAGTGGTTCTCAACCTTTTTAATGCCACGACCCCCAACGGTCATAAGTCGAGGACTACTCAACCGGTCGTAAGTTGAGGACTACTCAACTGGTGCAGCACCGTTTCCAGAATGGGACTTTTGGCATGCTCAGCAAGGCAGAAACAGCCTGGACAATTCCTATTGGCTTTTGAAAGCCAATAGACTCTATTCAAGAGAGTCTATTCTATTGGCTTTCAAAAGCCAATAGAATAAAAGGGAGTAGCACAGCCAAGGAAAAGGGGAAAAAATGGCAGACTGCATTGTTTGGCGACCCCCGTGAAATGGTCGTTCGACCCCAAATGGGGTCCCGACCCACAGGTTGAGAACCACTGCTCTAGAATCTCTAGAACCCAAACCCAATCACAAATCCCAAGAAAACAAATCAAACAATGAGGTAGGCAGTGATGAAAAAAGAAAAGAAAAACTCAGACAACAATCAGGAGACACAGGAACCATACCCACGGACAGGGATAAAATTCTTAAATGCTTATATACAAATGCTCAAAACTTGGGGAACAAACAGGGTGAACTCGAAGCAATAGTACAGGAGGGAGAGTATGATATAACAGAAACCTGGTGGGATGAAACCCATCAATGGAATGGACTGATGGATGGATACAAATTATTCAAAAGAATCAGGTCTACAAAAAGAGGAGTGCTATATGTAAGACAATATTACATATCTGCAGAAATGCATATGACACAAGACAAAATCTGTCCAGAATGTATATGGGTCAATATAAAAGAGAAAAAAGTGACATTGCCATAGGTCAGTGATGGCAAACCTTTTAGAGACCAAGTGCCCAAACCGAAACCCAAAACCCACTTATTTATCGGTGCCTTCGGGGGGTGTGGCCCATTGGGTGGGCGTGGCTGCGGTGCAGACTGGGTGGGCATGGCCACCTCGATGTTGCTCGTGGGGGGTCGGGTTGGAGGAGATCCAGGGGGTCTCTGGTGGATGGGGCGGTGGGCAGGAGGCTCGTCCTGCAGGGTGAAGCAGGGGGAAGGGTGGGGGTGCCATTGCCACAGGGCAAGGCGAGGCGAGGCAGGGGCCGGAGGTGACTGCAGCCTGACATCATCAGCTCCTGCACACAGAGGCCAGCGAGCGCATGGGGGCCAACAGTGTCCGTCAGCAACCACAGACTGCCGGCCCCTCTGGGGCTCCATAGCCCGCTGCCAGTACAGGGCCAGCTCTCCAGCAGCAGGCGGAGTAGGGGAGGGGGGAGGCACGTGATGCAGACTGCCGGACGCGCCTACATCCCATCTATTTTTTCTTGCGGTTGGAGAGAAGGTTGCTGCTGGTCATCCCCTCGGCCCCCTCCCAGGTCTTGCCCTTGGCCCACGTGTGGAGCCTGTTCCCCTCACACACCCGACGCACCTTGGCTCCGCCTCGGGCTGCTGCCACAAGCAGCTCGTGCAGGTCCATTAGGCTACTGATGCTGCCCAGGGCACCTGGCCCACGCAACACAAAGGAGGCGAAGCAGCCAGCTAGCAAGCTCGAGTAGAGGTGGTAGAGCATGCCCATGCCCAGCAAGCCTAAGGGCGGAGAAAGCCACATCCCCATTGGCGCCATGGCCCCCCAGTCCCAGCTAGGATTGCGTGCCTTGCCCCATCTCTGCTGGGGCTGGGCGGCCATGACGCCGATGGGGATCCGGCTTTCCCCGCTCGGGGTGGCCTTTTGCCTGCTGGCACCTAGGCGTGCTCTACCACCTCTACGTGGGGCTTCCTAGAAGTACAGATTGGGCGAGACCTGGCTTAAAAACAGCAACTGTGAGAGGGACCCTGGAGTCCTAATGGACAATCACTTGACCATGAGCCAGCCTTGTGCAGCAGCAGCCAAAAAAGCTAATACAATCCTTGGTTGTATAAACAAAGGCATAGAATCAAGATCACGTGAAGTATTAGTACCGCTTTATAAAACCCTAGTGAGACCACATCTGGAATACTGCAGCCAATTTTGGTCACCATACTACAAAAAAGATTTTGAGACCTGGGAAAAAGTTCAGAGAAGAGCAGCTAAGATGATCCAAGGCCTGGAGACTAAAACATATGAAGAATGGCTGCAGGACTTGGGTTTGGCTACTCTAGTGAAGAGAAGGACCAGGGGTGACATGATAGCAGTATTCCATATTTGAGAGGCTGCCACAAAGGAGGTCACGTTATTCTCCAAAGCACCAAAGAGCAGGACAAGAAACAATGGATAGAAACTGATCAAAGAGAGAAGCAATCTGGCATTAAGGAGAAACTTCCTGACAGTGAGGACAATCAACCAGAAATCGTGGGTGCTCCATCACTGGAGATTTTTAAGAAGAGACTAGAGACAATCACCTGTCTGAGATGGTATAGGTCCTCCTGCTTGAGCAGGGGTTGGAATAGAAGACGTCCAAGGTCCCTTCCAGCTCTATTTCTAATTCTATTCTATTCTATCCTATTCTGTTGTCACAAAGGGGAATCAAGCCACCCCAGGACAGTTAAATTTTGATTACATGACCCTGGATGGGGATGATCCAACAGTTATGTGAAAAATGGTCTCACTTTTTTCAGTGCCGTTGTAACGCTGAACGGTCATTAAATGAACTGTTGTAAGTCGAGGACTGCCTGTAATTCGTTTCGCTCAAGAGGGATGCATTCAAGAATAGGAATAGAATAGAATATAGAAAAGAATATAGAATAGAATAGAATAGAATAGAATAGAATAGAATAGAATAGAATCTGGAAGGGACCTTAGAGATCTGTCCAGTCTCTTCTTAAAAATCTCCAGTGATGGCGTGCTCATGATTTCTAGAGGCCAGCTGTTCCACTGGTTATTTGTCCTCACTGTCAGGAAGTTTCTCCTTAATTCCAGGTTGCTTCTCTCTTTGGTCAGTTTCCAATCATTGTTTCTTTTCTTGTCTTCTGGTCCTTTAGAAAGTAAGTTGACCCCCTCTTCTTTGTGGGAGCCCCTCAAATACTGAAATGCTGCTATCATGTCATCCCTATTCCTTCTAAAGTTTTCTCTAGAGATATCGTCTTTCCCAAATTCTGAAAGGAAATTAGTGGTAGTGTCGATCTTTCTTTTGCTTAACCAAGAGAATAAACCACACTTGGGTGTGCTGATACAACATATCCTATAAACCAGGATTTGCAAACTTTGTTGGTACGGTTTTTCCAGCTAACTGAGCTGCAGCAAACAAACCACCATTTATCTTTGTGTGTTGTGTGAATACAGTAACCGAGCAAATAAAATGGACTTTCTTTGAAAGGAGACTCAAAGCCCTTCCTTTTCCTAAGCAAATTAATCTGAGGAGTGTTGTGAAAACTTGCTTTAATATAGCAAATAGCAATTTAGCGTTCTGTCTGAACTGCCCTTTTAGGATTTGCACATTGCACTAATCGACGTGTTGCTTAACTGAAATGAAGAAGCCACACATGGCACACACTGCATTATGCTGTAAGTCCTAGGTCAGTTGGATTGAGGCAATGTATAAATTTCATAAATTTGGATTGAGGCAGTGTATCAACTTTAAAAGCTGATTTTTTAAAAATATACATCCCAAGTTAACTAGGGGCTGGATTCACTCATGTGTTGGATTTGGTCTGCTACTGTTACAAAATGGAGAACCTGGTTAAAGTCTTAATTGGAGTTGATCCAGCCAACATCCTGGACAAATAGGCTACTGAAAACCAGGCCATGCAGAGGAATCAATCAATCAGTCAGTCAGTCAATAATATTTATTCAGACAATGACCAGCAAAATTTAATACAAATCAAACCAAACAGAGTGAAGTAAATAAATACAATGAAATATTAACAGCTAATAGAATAAATCTCAGAATAGAATATTCAGTCCTTTCACTATATTAATACAGTTATTTACCCAGGTGATGAATGTAAAATATTAATAGGTATAAAATAAATATAAAACAACATCACCTAGACTAGAGTTAACAGTTAAGAACTTTCAAATCAAGTAGTGTTTCAAAACAAAAGTAAACATGTTTTTGACCAATTATAGTTTGCTTTCATTGCAGCAACACAGAATTTAGCTACTGCCCGATGATCCAGAGAAAGTCCATGTAAAATTTAGCTGGACCCTCCAGGAATTTATCTACGGCACTTAGGGGGGCAGTGTAGTTTCACAGAACGCCTTTGTAAAACTGACCATGTGATAATACACGTGAGAGGATTTCAACCATGGGGGGGGGGGCATGAATTTTTCCAAGGAGTCACATGAGAACCTGGGACTGTGGTGAAGGGCTGCGCCAAGAGGGCTGTGAAGGTGCAGAGGCATGTGTGCACACACAAACACATAAATTGCAAAAAAAAAAAAAAAAAAAGCAATGGCCTTCAAACAGAGGCAAGGCAATTGTATTGTGTGCCTGCTGTACATTTGCTTTCTAATTTCTGATTGACCTCAGGTGGGCTGGGCAGGGACAGCTGAAGGGCTCCCACTCTTAAGTGGGGCTGGACTTTGGATGGTAGGTGGCAAACAAAGGCCTGTCCCACTCATGCCAGGCGTGGCGGTGGCAGTCTCATCCAAGCTGGGCGTGGGGAATCATGGTCCCCTCCAAGATATTCTCTCAAGAGATGTTGCCATCCTGGCCTAGGAGGGTCTTATTTCCTGATCACAAAGATCTAACCAGGGTTGGCTGTGGGGCGGGGTGGGCCCTTTGTCTTTCTCCCATCTCCTTAAGCGTTGAGGCCGAGTCTGGATATATCACTCTGGAGAAGGGCAGGCAAACCTGAATGGAAGTCAAGTAATCAAACAACGAATCAGCGAACACCTAGAGGCAAACAAAGTCATTACTAAAAGCCAACATGGGTTTGTCAAAAACAGATCATGCCAGACAAACCTTATTGCATTCTTTGACCAAGTGACAAAATTAGTGGATCAGAGGAATGCTGTGGATATAATTTACTTAGACTTCAGTAAGGCATTTGATAAAGTAGATCACAACCTACTACTTGATAAGATAGAAAAATGTGGGTTAGACAGCATCACCATCAGATGGATCCGTAGCTGGCTGACCGGCCGTACTCAGCATGTGGTCCTCAATGGAACTGCATCTACATGAAGGGAAGTGTGTAGTGGGGTGCCCCAGGGCTCTGTTCTAGGCCCAGTGCTCTTCAACATCTTCATCTGGACGAGGGGATAGATGGGGAACATCAAATTTGCAGACAACACCAAGCTGGCAGGAATAGCCAACACTCCAGAAGACAGGCTTATGATACAGGACGATCTTGAACACTTGGCTCTATCTAACAAAATGAAATTCAATGGTGAAAAAAGTAAGGTTCTACATTTAGGCAAGAAAAACCAAATGTACAGGTATAGTATAGGGGGCACCTTACTTAACAGTAGTAACTGTGAGAGGGATCTCAGAGTCCTAGTGGACAATCACTTAAATACGAGCCAGCAGTGTGCTGCAGCTGCCAAAAAAGCCAACACAGTGCTGGGCTGCATTAACAGAGGGATAGAATCAAGATCACGTGAAGTATTAATATCACTTTACAATGCCTTGGTAAGGCCACACTTGGAATACTGCATCCAGTTTTGGTCACCACGATGTAAAAAAGATGTTGAGACTCTAGAAAGAGTACAGAGAAGAGCAGCAAAGATGATTAGGGGACTGGAGGCTAAAACATACAAGGAACGGTTGCTGGAAGTGGGTATGTCTAGTTTAATGAAGAGAAGGACGAGGGGGGACATGATAGCAGTGTTCCAATATCTCAGGGGCTGCCACAAAGAAGAGGGAGTCAAGCTATTTTCCAAGGCATCTGAAGGCAGGACAAGAAGCAACGGATGGAAACTAATCAAGGAGAGAAGCAACCTAGAACTAAGGAGAAACTTCCTGACAGTTAGAACAATTAACCAGTGGAACAGCCTGCCTCCAGAAGCGGTGAATGCTCCAACACTGGAAGTTTTTAAGAAGAGACTGGACAGCCATTTGTCTGAAATGGTGTAGGGTTCCTGCCTGAGCAGGGGGTTGGACTCAATGACCTCCAAAGGTCCCTTCCAACATTATTATTATTATTATTATTATTATTATTATTATTATTATTACCCCAAAGAGTGCGAGCAGGAGGGCCGAGGAGGCCTCCGTGTGGGACGGGGAGGGAGCCCTTGCTGGTGGATGGCTGGGCGCCATTGGTAAATCTGATAGCTTTGATCTCCTTGGCACTTTGTGCACAGCTGCTGGGAGGGCCACAGTGCTCAAGACAGGTGCTTGGCGGGAGGGGGCAGGGAACAAAGACCCCGGGGCATAATCTTTCCCAGAAGAAAGCCCCCCCCCCATCTTAATTGATCCCTTGAGAAGGGTTTGCAGTTAGAGGCCAGGCAGGAGAGATTGTCTGGAGGGCCACTAGTCTGCCTCTGCGTGAGCACAAGGGAGGCTCAGGTCTCTGACCTTTCCTGGGGGAGAAGGAAGACCAAGAAACAAAGGAGGGGAGGGGGAAGGAAGAGGATCCTTCCCTTCCCACGGGGGGGGGGGGAGGGCTCTCCCAGAGGCCGTTCTGGCTGTCTTCAAAGAGGGAGGAGCTTCTCCCAGAGAGACGAAGCTTGAGGGAATGAATGAAGAGTTTCTGGAGGGAAGGGCAGACTGAGCCATGGAGAAAGGAAACTGGGTTGGGGCACGTGGCTCTTTGGGGGCACAGAGACATGCTGTGGGCATAAAATGCCACCCCTGCTGAACCCCACCAAGTCTTTAGGCAGCAGCTGAGCCTTCTGGAAACCAAGAGAGATTGGCTAGATGGGGCAGAGGCTGCCCTGCCTCCCCCTCCCCCTCCTTCTTCCCTTTTGTGTTTATTGACAAGAACCTTAATAACTGAAATAGATTGGGGACGAGGCAGGGTGCCTAGGAGAATGGATGCTCCAAGGATCCTACCTGCCCACCAATTTTGCGGTTAGGCATCTTCAAAACTGTGATGCATCAGAGAAATCCAGGATGAACATATCATGTCTTAATGGGAACCCTTTAATAAAAATACAATGAACTCGTTAGAAAAGCCATCTCGGCTGCCAGAGGGGCTTTCGGGAATTTTACATTTCTAGGATTAGGAAATTTACTGAAGTGAATTTCTTTCTTAATTGTAGAATACCAGAATTGGAAGAGACCTTGGAGGTCCTCTAGTCCAACCCCCTGTAGAAGGAGGAGATCCTAGACCATTTCAGACAAATGGCTGTCCAATCTCTTCTTAAGAGCCTCCAGTGATGGAGCACCCACAACTTCTGGAGGCAGGTGGTTCCACTGGTTGTCCTCACTGTCAGCAAATTTCTCCTTAGTTCTAAGCTGGATCTCTCTTGGATAAGCTTTCATCTGTTTCAGTTATTAAGATTCTTCTGCATCCATCCTTCCATTTTAAGAGCTGAAAGTCTTTTGCCCCTTTCTGATGGACTTTAAAACAACAGTCCAGGTTGGTGAGGCTGGGGGCAGGAGTGGGATTCTTGCTATGCCAAGCATCTCTTAGACCCAGCCTGGCTGGGATTTCTTGAGCGTGGAAATGCTTGAACTTCCAGGAAAGAAGAGGAAGTGAGATGGCCGTGGGCCACTGCACAAAACCTGCATGGTGTACTTCTCTCAGCGCAGCCAGGCCGGCATGACCGGGTGGGCACAGACAGATGGGCATGGCTGGATGGGCACAAAGGGTCAGTACAGATGACTTGGTGTGGCAGGTTGGTGCACGTGGGTGGGCACAAAGGGGTAAGTGTGGAGGGGTGGGACAGCCATGTTGGCAGGTCACCCCAGCCAACTGGATGCGGGGACAATTTGACACACCACCAGAAGAAACATCAGCCTTAATGTGCTGGCAGACCAGACAGGGGCAGGAACAACTTGCACTGTGGGACAATTCAGACCCAGTGGGGAAGGAAGGAGGCACTTCCTCCCCCACCAGAAGAAACATTGCCTCATTCCGGGCCCCAGGTGCCCACCCATCCATGCCAACCTGGCCATGCCGAGTCATCTGTGCCCATTTGCCCACCTCCCCCCACCTGGATGCACCGATCTGGCCGCATTGAGTCGTCCTAGACCAGCGGTAGGCCACCTTGGCTCTTGTATGACTCGTGGACTTCAACTCCCAGAATTCCTGAGCCAGCTCTGCTGAGGGGAAAGGGATAGGTTTCCAAGCTGAGCCATGCTGGCTCAGGAATTCTGGGAATTGAAGTCCACAAGTCATGAAGGAAGTTATAGTTCCCCCATGCTGGCTCAGGAATTCTGGGAGTTGAAGTCCACCAGTCATAAAAGAGCCGAGGTTGCCTATCCCTGTCCTAGATTCTATTTCTCTTGCCTTTAAAAAATAATGATCTAAAGCCCTGAACAATGTGCAGTGGTTTTGCAGCATAAAAAAGCCCATACCTTACAACTTCACAATTTTTAAGATCATATGTAACAGTAAGATCTGAACTCTGATTAATCCACTGTAGAACTTTCTTTTAAATAGCACTCATCTTTCCGTGTCTAAGCATGAAAAGCAGCAGCTTCTGGCTACAAGGTTTTGACTGATAAAAAGTAGCAAAATCCAGAAACATCTTAGAAAAAAAAGTTGGATTGTCTTGTTTGAAGGTGTAACTATTTTATTTATTTATTTACTTATTTACTTCAATATGCAGTATACCAAAATGAATATCACACTTACCTAAGGATAAAATCCAGTGTTTTGTTATCATTGTAGTAACATTACAGAAAAGTACAAACAGTGCAGAAAAACAAAAAAGAAGGACTGGGGGTGACATTATAGCAGTGTTCCAAAATTTGTGGGGCTGCCACAAAGAAGACGGGGTCAGCCTATTTTCCAAAGCACCAGAGGGCAGGACAAGACATTTAGACCAGTGGAACGGCTTGCCTCCAGAAGTCGTGGTTGCTCCATCACTAGAGGCTTTTAAGAAAAGACTGGACAGCCACTTGACTGAAATGATGTAGGATCTCCTGCTTGAGCAGGGGGCTGGACTAGAAGACCTCCAAGATCCCTGCGAACCCTGTTATTCTGTTATTCTGTTTTTGCTACTCTCAACAATTTTGTATATTTTATTTTCTTGTCATCTTCAATACCATTTTCTGAACAAAGCTTATTTTATTTTTTTATTTTATGCATTAAATTTATTTGCTGCCCAACTTGCCATGATAAGACTCTGAATTTTGATTTCCAAATTGATTATTTTACCTATGCCCGTAAATACTAAACCCCAGACATTTCTGATTCTTGGGCCTTGCTCTCACAGATGGCCTTTCTTAATGTAGCCATTCAGGCAGAGCATAGATTTCTTCTTATTTTTCTATATCATTTTCACTAGACTGATGTACCACACAGACATTATTTCAGCAAAATTTCTTTGAATTTGAGCAGAGGATGAGAATATTGGTTTGGATCCACAAATCCAAAAAACAATTGGTTTGATTTTAATGTTATATGAATCTAGATTGGATTTATGGCTTAATGTGTTTATTGGTTTATTTAGTAAATCATCTAACAAATGATTAATCTAGCAAAGTCACCATGATGTTCACCTGACATAAAATAAAATAACTTTTGACATAAATTGCGCACACCTGCCTCTCCTTTTCTGCAGACCAAGCCAGGAGCGAGACAGAGTTTGTCCAGATGTTTGAGCCCCCTATTTCAGAAAGGAAAGGTTGGTTTATTTGAAAATAAATCTGCCATCCCTCAAAGTGATTCAAATCACCCGTCGCCTGCATGATGGGGAGAACCAAACAGGACTGGACTGGATTGGACTGGGATGACAGTGGGGGGGGGAGCACGGGAATGAGTCTCCAAGGAACCAGGGCCTGGCTCTTGTGGGGCAGGGGAGAGAGAGAAATTGGGCTTCCCAGATTGGAAAGGCGGGCTGCCCTCTCCTTCTTGTCCTCTCTTTCGGCCAATTCTGGGAAAACATTTCAGGCTGACTTGTGGGCAGAAAGCAGAAAGTGGGGATGTCAGGAGTTGTGGTCCTGCTACATCCTACAATATGGTTTTATTGCAGTATTTGTGTGTGTGTGTGTGTGTGTGTGTGTGTGTGTGTGTTTTAACTTTGCAGGTTCCGAAAGTTGCTGAGAGTTGGGCAGTGTGCAGTGTGCCCACCCTCCTGGGAAGAGGGAGAACTGGCGGAAGCTCTCCAGCTTTGCTCCTTGTTGCTAGGAGTTCCGCCGGCTGAAATTCAATCAAACTTGTGTCTGCCGGTGTTATGTCCTGAGCCTGTGGAAGCAGGCTCGGGGCGTTGCAACGGTCCTGGGCAGGTGCAAGCTGCCCGGGACCAGACTGGCTGTCGCCAGCACGTGCGCGCATGCGCGGGTGCTGGCGCGCCAAATGTTGCAGATTGACCCGGGAATGGCCTATAAAAGAGGCCGGGAGATTCGGGCGTTGTCGGCATCTTGTAACCAGTATGCTGAAGAGAAATAAAGAAGTTCCTGAGAACTACAACTGCTTCTCGTGTCATTGCCATTTCGCGAAGGACGCAACAGCCACAAAAGCAGGGAGAAGCCTTGTCTGAGAGAGACCAGGTGGAGAGATTCTGGCACGCTTCTTCTTCCTTGGAGGGAGGAAATTTAACTGGGAGAGCTGGAAAACATTTCTGGGTGTATACATGTCACACTCGCCAGGATGTGGAAGGGAGGGTGAATCTTCGCCAGCTTCTTCACCAGCTGGACGGCCTCTGCTGGGGGCACAATCCTGCCCCTCCTTTCCTCTCCCTGCCTCAGGCAGACCTAGAGCTTTACAGGGAGGGGGGGGCTTCCAAGAGCTGCTTTGTGTGGGACCCGACTCTGAATAGGGATTACCCTGTGGAAACAGAGCGCGTCTGGCTCATTGGGGACAGCGCCAGGGTAACTCAGGCTTCCAGCCACGTGGCAAGAGCGACATTCAACACCAGGCCCAGGTGGCCGGGAAGGCAGCCGCCAGGGCGATGCCAGCTGGAGACACAGAGCAGCCCTTGGAAACAAAGGGTGGGCAACTGGCACGCATGGGGCCAAATCAGGCATGCCGGTTATGGCACCTATGCCGTTCTGCTCTGGAGGGCAGGCAAGGGGGCAAACCGGAGGACTGTGGAGCAGGATTTGACGAACCACAAAACAGGGGAAAATCCACAAAACCCAAATCGCCGGGAATTAAACCTAAAAGAGACATCAATAGTTCCTGGATGGTGACTGTGTTTGCACCACACACACTATTGTTTAAAGCAGGAGTGTCCAAGCTGGGCAACTTTATGACCTCCCAGAATTCTGGGAGTTGTAGTCCACAAGTCTTAAAATTGACATCGCTGGACATCCCTGCCCTTAGGGTGTTATCAATTTTTGTTTCAGGACGTCGTGCCAACTTAGAAAACGAGGTTGAGAAAACAATGGCTAACATAACCCTGAACAAGTGTATTGTGTGAATTCAGCCACCCTGGACCTGGTGCCTAAGAGAAAGTCGTGAAGTCATGCCCACTCCCTGTGAACAAGCACCATCGCCATACTAGTGCTGCCACATCAGCCCCTGGGCCTGGCAGGCAGGAGGCGATCCCAGTTGTGGCAGTAAATGGGTGAAGGGGTTGGGGGTCTGTCCTCAGCTCACCGATGGCTGAGTTATGGGCACAAGAGAGCTGTTGGCATTTCCCTTCTGGGCCCCAGGGGTCCCATAGGACCTTCTTGGCATTTTTGAGAGTTTTAATGGGCAAAATGGGGGCCTTAAGTCTGGCAGACAGATAGCCTGGAAAGTCCTGAAGCTGCTACCCAGACAGGGAAGCCCATGCTGGGGTGGTGGGCCAGAAGCCGAGAGAAGGCACAAGGCAGGATGCCACCTCAGTCCACTTGTCCCAGGTTTCCCAGGCCTGGCACGCTTGGCATTTAATAGCCCAGGGTGGTCCATGTGTCAAAGGGCGGGTAAGGCCAGGCTCCCCATTCATTTGAAATAAAAATGAATTTATTACAACAAACGTGCTTCTTCTCCGGGCCTTTCATCGTTTCTCCTTCTGTCAGCCTCTCAGAGTGGACCAAACAGAAAACGCAACCTGTTGTGATGACCCCGTTTCACTTTCGTGCAGGCTGTATTAACAGAATCCTGCAAGTACACACCTCCCACCGTCTCCGGCTCCCGTACAGCCTTGGGAGGCTCAGAAAGGGCCTTCCGAACGCCTTTCTCCACCCGTTATGCAGCCAAGGGCTCTGCAGTCTCTTATCTGACTGTTCTTTAGGCAGCGTCTCCTTACTTCTTCTCTCAAAATCTTTCTCAGATACCATCACACCTTCTGCACAATAGCAACTGCAGGTAGCCCTCGCCTTGTTTAGTGACTGTTCAAAGTTACAATAGTACTGAAAAAGTGACTTATGACCATATTTCGCACTTACAACTATTGCAGCATCCTTATGGTCATGTGATCAAAATTTGGACTCTTGGCGACTGACTCATATTTACAATGGTCGCCATGTGGTCCTCTTTTGTGACCTTCTAACAAGCAAAGTGAATGGGGAAGTCAGATTCACTTAACAACAGGTCACCGACTTAACTGCAGCGATTCACTTAACGACTGTGGAAAGAAAGGTCATATAATGGGGCAAAACGCACTTAACTCCTCCCCCCAGGCTTCCAGAGCCCCTCCCATGGGGCTCCTGTGGGGGGTAGAGGCACAAAGAGGGACCCACGGCCAGCAGGGCCTGGAAGCTGCTTCCTGGATTCTGCCGAAGCCCTGGATGGGCTCTGAAAAGCCACCCTGGAGCTGGAAGACACCCCTGCCACCCCTGTCTCACCATCCAGCTCCCCCCTCTGGGGGCTCGGCCCTCCTGCAGAAACTGAAGCCACCAGGTGATCCTCAAGAAAGAAAGCTGGTTCACAGACAGGGGCCCTGGAATCGGGGCCTAGAAAGTTAGCAAATGAACAGATAGATAAATAAAATTATAATAGGAAGCCAATTAAAAAAGAACTGAAAATGGCCACCCAACTCATTCTCAGTGACTCTGGGCAGCTTACAAAGATTCAAACCTAATATAAAAAAATAAACAGCGACAACCAGCACTCGCACGGCAACAACAATCAGTCAGTCTGTAAAGCCACTTGACAGGTTCCGTCCCATTCTGTTGGCGAAACCAGATCTTCAGGGCTTTGCGAATGAGTGTCGGAGTGGGGGAATTAGGCTAAGCCACCACTTTTAAAACTTTTTTGAAGGAACCCAAAGTCATTTAGGGTTGCACTCGGTGGGTCACAGGCAGGACAGAAAGCTACTCAGCACATGAAGAGTAAGCCTGCTAGCTGCATTTAATCAATAAATCAGTCAGCTACTTAATTCAACTACTCTCCTTTGTATTACTTAAAGATAACTCTGCTCTTGTTCTAAATCCCTGCTGAGCCCCAATCATCCAGACTGAGGGGTTCACACAGCTTACCCAAATCACATTAAGTCTGATGGGGGACCTTTTGATTGGCGGCGGGGGGGGGAGGGAACGGAGGCAGCAGGATGGCCTGGAAAGCACATTTCACCACTAGATGGCAGCCTCACTCTCTTTTGCACTTGGAGGAGACCAAAGAGGTTTGCATACTATTTGCATATGCTAATAAGGAGACTGGACTCGATCAGCATGTTGGGAAAGAGCAATCAAGGGGGGCCCGGAGAGCTGCAGCTTCTGCCTTGTAATTAGATATGTTCCTCTCGTAAAGAAGCACAGAGAGGAGACCTCGCCCAGATGGGCTCCTGCTCTGACTGTGGGGTGGGGGAGTCTCCCAGGGGGCCACCCTTGGAAGGGAACGGGGCAGGGTTCTCAAAGCAGCTGGGAGGCCTTGTGTGAAAGCTCATCCTGGCCAGGTCTCTTTAGTCCCACTGCAGAAATAAAGGTGGCTCACCTCACAGGGCCATTGTGAAGGAGCATCAGACTTGACTTCATGGATGTGTGACTTGCATGGCACCCGTTGAGAAGATGGGTGCTGGATTCTTAGTAAAACCCAGGGCAAATGAGAAAAACAGAATTCTCATCTTGAGAAACAGCCATCCATTCAATTCCCCGCAGTTGAATTTCTCCAGCCCTCTTTCGAAGCCCCCCCCCCTGCCCCCAGTATTCTTGGCTCCAGAGGTTGGCTCAGCGAACCCCGTCTGGCCTGCAGGCTGCGAGTCCCGATGGAGGGGCAGAAAAGGGACATCCCTGGTTTGCATGAGAACCACCTTAATTCAGGACTTCCACAGGAGGGGTGCGAAATAGAGCTAAGCTGTGTTGGAACAGCATATCAAGCTTTGATGAACTGATCCTGGTTAGTTTTTAAGTTTGCATGAGTCACTGCATCTTATAAACAATTGAGGGGGGCTGGTTGACAGAACTCATTAGGTTAATAACTGATTGGTCCAGACTCACCAAGCGCTGAGAACAGCGTTTCTCAACCTCAGCAATTTTCAGATGTCTGGTCAGAATTGCCCAGCATCCTCCCTCCCCTCCCCTCAACCTTCTAGGTCCTGGACTTAGGACAAGCTCTTCCAGTTTCCCAGCCATGCAGCCAAATCACTGAGGGAGCCTGCTGGAAAAGTCTCTGCCAGCATCCTAGAGATTTTTTTGGGGGGGGGGGGAGAGCAGGCTTTAAATCAGCTCCAAAGGGACCCAGTGAGGAAGCTTCTCCCTCGGAGGTTTGCTCAAGTTCATGTCCCAGAACAGGGGCATTTGGGGGAGGGGGAGGCTAAGAAAGTCAAGATGGCGGCTGTAAGGCAGGACTTCAATGGCAGCTGCCATCTTAACCTCTCCTATGGAAGCCCTGTCCTGATGGATTTTCCCAGGTTCAATTGTGGGAGGGTGGGCGCTGTTTGGACAAGTCTCCAGCATCTCAAAGAGGGGGGAGTCCCCTTTGCAGAAAGGCCGGCTGAGCTGCCTCTGAGCACCAGAGCCGGTTGTGCTGACCAGTCGCCTCTTCGCTGCTTCCTCAGTGCCTGATGCTGCTGCTGCTGCCGCTGGTGGGGAAGCATGTGATGTGGCTATCAGACAAGGGAGGCTTTGGGGTTTCCCTGATGTCACTAAGGAAACCACGTCAAAGAGCCGACTCAGCTGGCAGGCAGGGGAAAGGGAGGCTTTCTATGTGTGGTGTGTGCATGCTTCTTTATTTTTAACCCTGTGCTGATCCACAGAAATTGAACAGAAGGAAAGCCCCTTTGAAGACACTGGACCCCCAAGCCAGGGCTCCTTGGAGTGCACGCCCTGCCCCCCCCCCAGGTCCCATTGCTTGGAAAGGTTTGTTTCACAGAACATAATAAAGGAGAATATTTGTAGCTCAGGGTTAACATGGGGGATCCTTGGTGTTTTCTGAGCTGGCTTGTTTCCTTGCACATGTTTCATGACCCAGACCAGGCAACTTCATCAGTGGCACTAGCACTAGTTTGGGCAATGAAACGTTTGCAACAAAACAAGCAAGCTCAGAAAGCACCAAGGACCCCTTACAGAACACAGAAGTCCAGGGCTGGAAGGGGCCTTGGAGTCTAGTCCAACCCTCTGCTCAAGGCAGGAGATACCATTCCGGTCAAATGGTTGTCCAGTCTAATTCTTGAAAACTCCAGTGATGGAGCACCCACAACTCTGGTAGGCAAACGTTCGGAAGAGGTGCCTATCCCAAGTCAGATCTGCTTTGCCAGATGTTTTCCACAGGTCCAGGCTGAAGATTGCATCATGCTACACAAAAGTCAGGTGAAAGAGAGCTGGGATGCTTGACTGCCCTGATCTGGGGCAAAAACGGCATTTGTGCCTGAAAGAGTCCCCCCCCTCACGCCCAGTGAGGGAAAAGGCTCTTGAGGAGACACTTCAAACACACAGAGAGGACCTGATCGACATTTGCTACTTACTGGAGCATCCAACTCAATGGGATCTTCACATAGGACTTCATGGTCTTCCCTCTCCACCGCATTCTCATTCTCAAGGGTTTCCCTGGCTGATCCACTCTCAGGCCAAACCACGTGGCCAAAACTGCCCCGATTGTCCAAAAGTGGGGAGAAATGGTGGGTTGACTCTTTTTTTTAAAACAAATTTTATTTATAATACAATTAAAAACAAACATTGGATTTGACGTGACATTCCAGTATATACATTCTTATCAGATTATTCCACTTTTTAAAATCAATTCTTCATCTCTACATATACATCTAAGTTTTATATACAATACTTGTTCTAAAATAACATACCTTTCTATCTTAACATTCGTCTTTAATCCCTACTGTCCTCTTCAAATTCCTCCAGCGGTAAAATTTATCCCAGGTTTCATAATAAACTGATCCACATTTGTCTTTTAATATCATTGTGAGCCTGTCCATTTCTGCACATATTAATATTTTATGTATTAACTCTTCCTCTGTGGGAATTTCCTTGCTCTTCCATTTTTGCGCTAAAGCAAGCCTAGCTGCAGTCAGGATGTGTAGCAGCAGGTAGATTGTTCCCTTGTCGTATTTTTCTGTCGTTATTCCCCACAAGAAGAGTTCAGGTTTTAACTCTAAGTCCAGTGTTAATATATCCCTCAACCAGTTTTGTGTCCTGTTCCAATACTCACAGATCTTTGGGCATTCCCACCACATATGGTAGTATCAACCTAATGCTGTTTTACATTTCCAGCAAAGGGGTGAGATGTTTGAACCCATTTTGGCTAACCTTACGGGTGGGAAATGCCATCTATAGAACATCTTGTAAAGATTTTCCTCATATGAGGTAGCTAAAGTGAGTTTCCTATTCCTTTCCCACAGTTCATGCCAAATATGTAGATCAATACTAAAACCAAAATCCCTACTCCAAATTAACATGGTCTCCTTAACCTGTTCTTCATACATTGTCTGATCTAAAAGAAAATGATATATATTTTTAATCATTTTATCCTCTGGACCTAATAAAATTTTATCTAGTTCTGTCGGTTCTATCTTTATTTATTTATTAATTTATGAGACTTATATACCGCTTTAAGTGCAAGCACTCTCTAAGCGGTGTACACCAGTAAGCAATGTCTATATATATTTACATTGCCCCCAACAATCTGGGTCCTCATTTTACCTACCCCGGAAGGATGGAAGGCTGAGTCAACCTTGAGCTGGTGAGATTTGAACCGCTGACCTGCTGAACACAGTCAGCTAAAGTGGCCTGCAGTACTGCACTCTAACTGCTGCGCCACCTCGGCTCATACCCCACTCTTTTTTATCTTGCCTATATCTTGCTTGTAGTTGGAGGTATGCCCACCATTCTAATTCTATCCCTGCATCTTGGAGATTCTTCCTCGATTTTAATTCTTCTCTTTCGTCTAATATGTTTTTATAGGTTATTACTTTCCCCAACTGAATAAACCTTGGGTGTATGTACATTTCTAATGTGGAGATCCAATTAGAGACCTACCTGTAGTTCTGTCGTCGAATTTTGATCCATACATCTATTAGTGCCCGTCTGATGTAGTGCCTCTGGAAGTACTGGTGAACTTTATGCTTCTCATCCCATAACATGGCATGCCATCCCGTATGCATGTCATGACCGTCCAGTTTTAATAATCTCCGATTTTCCAGTCGAATCCAATCCCGCACCCACAGTAGAATTGTAGATTGATAGTATTTTTCCAGATTGGGGAGGCCGAGACCCCCCTTTCCTTAACATCCTGTAATAATTTTAATTTAATCCTTGTTTTTTTCTGGTGGGTTGATTCTTGATGAGAAAAAAAGAAAGAATCAAGGAACCCCCATTCCTAAAAGCAGGAACAGGCAAGACCACATCTTAGAGCAGTGTTTCTCAACCTTGACAATTTTAAGGCATGTGGATTTCAACTTGCAGAATTCCACAGCCAGCATTGCTGTCTGTGAGGATACCTGGCCAAAGGTCTCTTCCTCCTTGAAAGAATTAACAATTAACCAGTGGAACAGAAGTTGCCTTCAGAAGTTGTGGTTGCTACATCATTGGAGGTTTTCAAGAAGAGAACTGTGTAAGGATCTGCCTCAACTAGATCTCCTGAGAAAGCAGAACTCTTGAAACAGGCATCGTTTCAAAGGTAACTTTTATTGAGAGTTAGTGATGGCTAGAAAGCAAAGCAAGATCTAAAGATTTGGCACGTGAAGGATTATATCAAAAAGCCAATTCAGAACTCCTCCCCCCCAGTGTCCAACCATCCAGTTGAAATCCAGCCAATCCACAGGTGCAACCATGTTATGAGAATCTGGAGAGTTAGCACGCTTCTCAAGGTCTCCCATCGGTTCCAGGCTCCGTTGTTTAGAGATAAGGCAGATATTTTCAGGTTGCATTCCTCTCACCAAGAGGGAGGGCATCCCATACAGAGCAGAGTAGATAACATCCCCCTCCCCATGCAAGCACCTTCCCAACAGACTGGCAGCCCTGAAAATGAATACATAAGCACAAGCAGGAAAGGAATAAATGAAACAGGTGAATGCAAAGGCAAATACATTTGAGGGGTTTTGACATACAGTTTGTCTGGAATGGTAGGGTCTCCTGCTTGAACAGGGGACTCAGCTAGAAGACCTCCAAGGTCCCTTCCAGCTCTATTCTATTCTAAAGATTCAGTTCTTGAAGGCATTAAGCAAGACAAGTGTTGAAATAGCAACAAGTTTATTTAACTCTGAACAGAAGTAGCTCAAATAGCTGCTGTGCAGCTATTTATAAGGTCAGCCTCCAGGTGGCAGCCAATAGGTTTAAAGTAACAGTTTCCCACCCAAAACCTAATTACCAGCCTGGAGACAGCAAGTCTGGCTTAAGTAACAGCAACCATTACAGAACAAGTGATTAGACATTAAGCAAGTGATTCGAAAAAGTTGTGACCAATACATTACACCCCTTCCCCCTAGATAGTTCAAACCCTTAATTATTTGACCATTCTGTCTGTTATGTCCTTCAATACTTTTCCACTTTCATCTACTTCAATGCAACAGGTTGAATTTTCCACATACCCCTCCTTCTTTGGCCAACTGATCGTCCAAGGCTAACCTATTTTGCATAATATATGTCCTTGATTTCACATTTTCTTTGGCCAATTCAGTTAGTCCCTTCACAGTCTCATTAGTGATTAACTCTACCACCGCTTGTAACCTAATGAGCCTGTTGAGCATATAAATAGGGGTACGGTATCCATACATTCCATCCTCAGCCCAAGTAGCCAGGCCATAAACTAGGATAATGCGGCAAGGTGGCCATTCATATTCTTGCCAAGTGACTCCCGCGCATTGGGTGTATGTACTTGGTTCCCTTCTTTGTCTTATATTGCCAATTTCATCATAGATGGGAATGCCAAGAATTTGCTTAGTTTTTAATGGTAACAGGAAAAATCCTTGTTGAATTATTCCCAATACACAAGATCCACACCAGTTCTTAGGTAGTTGTCCGCATGCCATTTTTCCGCAAATTCAGTACATTCCATCTGGGGCTAGCCAAAGGAGACTAGTATTTGTGGGGTCTTTTAGATATGGCATCCCAGATACGTTAGTAAGGGCATAATGATCCATAGTAATGGTTTCGTTGGTTCCAGACCACCATTTACTGTTTTCCCAAGTCCCTGTGCATAGGAGGTCACCTACTGCTATGCAAGATTCTGTTTTGTTCCTTGAGTAACATACATGTCCTACCAAGTTGGAAGTGAGAGTCCAACACCATCTTTCCCACTTGTATAGGTTAAACTATTATTCTCAGACATTTCTAGTATCTTGGTATAATTTAACTCTTGTGCCTCCTATGGCCATTTTTCTCCCATATTTGTTCCACCACACACAAAACAGTTACACACGCTTAAAGTATGGGCAATATCTTCAGCTAACTTAACAAAGGTATTGACTACCTGTCTACTTATTTCAGGAATATTTGTTTTCTCCATTTCCTCATAATATGACCAGAATAATGATTTTTGTTCTGATCTTTTGGTTGCAGTTATAATTTTGACTTCCACCTCTGATATTGGGTCATAGCCATTGGCATCTATTCCTATCCCAAACATTCAGTTTTTTTTCTTTCCCATCTATTTTGTTCCAGGAACCAACTGCCATTCTTGACTGTGAGAGTCACCAAATTACAGTTGTCCCTTCCACAGGAGTCTGCTTTTGTATTATTCTTTTCAAACAAGATGTGTTCCATCTCCTTTGGGTCTTGGGTATGCCACTTAATACATGACCACTACTTACATCTGACCATGGAGACTGCACATCCATCCGGTGGACACAAGTACTTATGGTTTGGGATATAGCTGTGGATATAACCGATCCCTCCGCAACCATATATTGCAGCCCAATAATTAGCTGCCTTACAAACATCAAAGGTGACGCTAAAACTGGAGTGTGGGTTGGATTTCTATTGGGAGATCCCTAATAGTGCCTAGTCCCTAGGGCTCCCTCTTGTTCTATGTGTTCGGATCTGCAAGGCCCAGCTGTCAGGATCAGACTTCGGGTTATAACACTGATCTTGGAACTCTTTTCTACAAACTTTATATGTAGTTCTATTGTATGTACAGGAGCTAGGGGAACTATCTTGGCACCCTTCTGGTTTCATTGTATAATAAATCAAAGTCTTAGTTATCTGGTTTCCTTGTTTTGTAATCTTGATGCAGTTTCGACAACCCTGGTTCTCCTGTGTTTTTGTTCTTTCTTTGTGTGTGTATGTTCCCCATATTAAATAACTGATATTACAAGCTGTAGAATCCTCATATCTTCCACCGTGTGTAGAGAGACAGCTTCCAGGATGTCTCAGCAGGGTTTGTTCACACCGTGTGTTGAGAACCTGTTGCCGGTAGGGTTCGACAGGGTGTATTTCTTGTAAATTTCAACACCAAAGGTTTGTCAGTTTTATCCACCTTGTAAGTTACTGGATCGGCAGGTGCAGCTGCTTTCAATCTACTCCAGTGGATCCAGGACTTTCCCTCCAAAGTTTTCACTGCCAAAGGAGAACACATAACAACAGTACATGGTCCTTTCCATCTTGGGCTCAAGGGGTCTGATTTCCAATGTTTCACCCATACTCTATCTCCTGGTGTGAACCCATGTGTTGCCGTGACCACTGGAGGGGGTTGTTGTTCCATCATATAATGGCGCAAATTTGAAACAGCTAAATTATTAAGCTGTAATTGATGTAACAATTTCTGTTGGTCTATTCCCCCCTTATGAGCCAAGTCTGGCCAGTCCTGACTGTCAAGTTTAAATAGACAAGGGGGACCGCCAAACCTGAGCTCATAAGGACTAAGTTGTAATTTAGTGCAGGGGGCCAGTCTGATTGCATACAAAACCATAGGCAAAACATCTGGCCAATGGAGATGAGTTTCCAAACAAAATTTGGTAATGAGGGTTTTAATTGTGCGATTAGCACATTCCACCCTTCCAGCTGATTGGGGGTGAAAGGCACAGTGAAATCTCTACTTGATTCCTAATGCCTGGGCTAAAGCCTTGTTAATTTGGTGTACAAACTCAGGGTCATTATCTGATGAAATCCTAGAAGGGCAACCAAATCTAGGAATAATTTCTTTTAGAAAGATTCTGGCAACCTGTATAACTTTCTTATTGACAATCGGAAAGGCCTCAATCCACCCTGAATAGGTATCAATTATTACTAACAGGGCTACATATTTCTTACTCCTAGGCATATCAGTAAAATCAACAACGACATAGTCCATTGGAAAATAAGCGACTGGTTGTCGACCAGGTGGTACTATCGGTCCTTGGCGTGCATTGGTTTGGGCACATTGAGAACATACTTGGGCTGTTAGCGAAGAAGCAAAGGGAAGATAGAAAAATCGTTCAAGCTGTTGTAAAAATGCAGTTTTTCCCAGATGATGTTGCTTATGGGCTTGAAAAATAAGGGGGCGGGCAAGCGCCAGAGAAACAGCAATGCGTCCATCAGGAAGGGTGTACCAGCCTTTAACCAGTTTGGCTTGTACATCTTGCTTTAACTTTTGGCTTTCCTCTTTCATATATGTAGGATCAAGTTTTTCTAAGTAAGTGTCTAAATCCATGAACCTGGTGACATCTGACTGGAGAGGGGGGCCTTCTAACGCAGCTCTCTTGGCTTCTTTGTCTGCCTTCCTATTGCCCTGGGTAATAAGGCTTGAGTCTTTTTGATGTCCAGGACAATGGATGATTGCAACTTTAGACAGTAATTGTGCTGCCTTAATAAGTCCTTTAATCAAAGTTGCATATTGGATAATCTTGCCTGTGGAGTCCAAATATCCTCTTTGTAGATCGCTGCATGTGCGTGAATTGTCAAAAATGCATATTTACTGTTCGTATATACATTTAAAATCATTCCTGCAGCTATTTCTAATGCTCGGGTTAAGGCATATAATTCTGCAAATTGTGCACTTGCTTGGCTAGGTAACTGTGCTGACTCTACAGTTGCAGTTTGAGAAACAATTGCATAACCAGAGTATCTAATTCTTTGATCCATAAAGCTAGATCCATCAGTAAACCATTGAAAGTCTGGATTATGTAATGGTTGGTCTGTAAGGTCAGGTCTGCAAGAATATTGTAGTTCTATTGTTTGCATGCAGTTATGCACAGGCATAGTTGAATCTGGTATTGGCATGAGAGTGGCTGGATTGAGAGTTGAGCACTGTTGCAGTGTAACTTGTGGATTCTCTAATAAAAGGGCCTGTATTTTATGCATCCTCTGATTGCTGATCCATAAATGTCCCTTACTGTCAATAATTGTCTGCAGGGCATGACTAGTACAAACAGCCACCGGTGCTGAAAAGGTTAACTTACTTGCCTCCTGTAGTAACAGTATAACTGCTGCTAGAATTTTTAAACATTGTGGCCAACCCTGTGAGGCCATAGCCAGCTGTTTTGACAGATAAGCGACTGGGCGGTTCCAATTTCCCTGCTTTTGGGTAAGGACTCCTAAAGCCACATTCTGTCTCACATCAACATAAAGAGATAACGGCCTAGATATATCAGGTAGTCCTAAAGCTGGTGCTGTAGTAAGAGCCTGTTGAAGGTGTTTCATTGCTAGGGTCTGTTCTCGTTGCCACAAAAGAGGTTCCTTTTCTGGTCCCCTTAAAACTTGGTATAATGGTTTAGCTGTGAGAGCGAAGTTAGGAATCCAAATTCTACAGAAGCTTGTAATTCCCAAAAAGGCTCTAACTTCCTGTTTTGTTTTGGGGATGGGAATCTGTAACACAGCTTGCTTTCTCTGGGGGCCCAGAGTTTTTGTCCTTGTGATAGTTCATAGCCTAAATACATTACAGTCTTTTGAACTAATTGTACTTTTTCTGGATGCTCTGTAGCTACAGTCTTGTAACATTTGAAGCAGTCTGGATGTGTTTTCAAAGCAATCCTCCCTGCTTTGTCCAGTTATCAGAATATCATCTACATATTGAAGGCAACAGTCCTCTTGTCTGACTAACTTCAAATATGCAAGATCTTGGGCTAAAGCTTGACCAAAACACGTAGGTGAATTCTTAAAAACTTGTGGTAGTCTAGTCCAGGTATATTGAGTCTTAACGTGTCTTTGGATTAGCCCATTTAAATGCAAAGATTGGCTGACAATTCTCAGCTAAAGGTGTGGTGAAAAATGCATCCTTTAAGTCCACAACTGAAAACCATTTAGCAGATGCAGGTATTGTACTCAAAAGAATATATGGATTAGGAACAGTTGTGTGTAGGGTTAAGGTCAATTTATTAACAGGGCGGAGATCTTGTGTCGGTCTCCACTGTCTGTCGGGCTTACAAACAGGTAGAATTGCAGTATTCCAGGGTGACTGAATTTTTCTAATGATTTTTGCTATCAAGTATTTTTGGATTAATTCTTGAATGGCAATTGCAGCCTCTGAAGTACAATATCGTTGGGGTATTCTAACAGGATATGCCTGGGGTTTTAGTTCCACCATAACGGGCATGGCATATTTCGCAAATCCAGGGGGGTTATCCTCCGCCCACAGGAGTGGGACATTAAACTGCTGCCATGTATTACCTTCTACTTTCTCTTTTTCTGTCACTATCATCAAACACCATATTTCTTCCACTGGGTGGCGCACTTGCATCAATTGTTTCACATGGTCAAAGGATATTGTTGCTTTCAACTTGGCAAGCAAGTCCCTCCCCAATAATGGAATTGGACAGTCTGGGGCATATAGAAATTGATGTTTAATGATTTTCCTTGTCCCACTTGGCATGATAGGGGTTCCAGGAGTGGTCGGGATTGAGTTTCTCCAGATACTCCCTGAATTTGGATGGTCTGGTTTGATTACTTGCCAATAGATTTATTTAGGACAGATCTGGTGGCTCCCGTGTCAACTAACATCGGGACAATCTGTCCTCCCACCCGCATTTTAACAATGGGCTCCGAGGGTGGGACCATAGAACCCTGTCCTCTTCAGTCTCCCCATTCCATGTCGGCTAGGCCGATCATGTTTTCTTCTCTTTCTTCTATCTGACTGGGATAGGCTGGACGCCCTCTTCCCCTGTAACTTCTCTGGAAAGTCCCTCTAAATCCTCTTCCTCGTCCTCTTTCATGCTGGTGAGATTGTCCCCTAGGTTGGCCATTCCTTCCTGTTTACAGATGGCACATTGGTTGGGTCCAATACATGTCCCCCCCAATGCAGCTGCTAACATTTCAACTTTCTTTTTCTCTTTCTGATCTGATTTATGCTCCTCTTCTTTTTCACAGATATGGAACACCTTTTGTGCTATTTCCATAATCTCTGCTACATTTTTGCCTAATGCCCCTTCTGTGCGCTGTAACTTTTTTCTTATGTCTGGGGCACTTTGGGTGATATATCTTTCAATTAGGAGTGGGCGATTCTGAGCCATCTCCATATCAAGACCTGTGTTTATTTTATAAGTCTCTATCAGTCTGCTGAGAAAAGCAGTTGGTGACTCATATTTTTCTTGCCAAATGCTAGTTACTGCAGCATAATTAACAGGACGAATTGCTGCTTCTCTCTGGGCTTCTGAACACAAAAGCCGATAATTGTGCAACAAAGTTTGGTGCTGTGTATCGTTAGCATTCCAGTTTGGTCTTTCTTCTACTGCATCGGTATTTCTGCTTGCCTGAGAATTCGCTTCTCCTTCGGGGTGTCGGCGGGCAAGTACTTTTAATTTCCATAATCTATATTTTTCTCTTCCTTCCATATCCAATAAAGTAGAAATAAGTTGTTGCATATCATCCCAGGTGAGATTATGCGTCTGAATAATGGTGGAGAATAGGTCTATTATTTCTTGAGGTTTTTCTGAAAATGGTCCAAATTGCTGATGCCAATTAAATAGATCAGTGGTTGTAAAGGGAACATACTGAAGCATTGGAATATTGGTGTTATTTGGTCCAGGGACCAAGACTTCTCTTAGAGGGGCTATCATTTCTTCTGTTTTGACCCCTATTTTACTTCTAGTTCCACTAGAAACTGATATTTTGCTGTTCAAGTCCTGTTCTTTTTTCTGAACAGTTTTATCTTCTTTTATCTTTCTTTCCACACCGGCTTCTGGTTGAAGAGGACCTTCATTTCTTTCAACCGGAGGGGGTAGAATTTGCTGATGTATTCTCCCTTCTTCTCTTCTAGGAACGTAGGGAGGGGGTCTGGCAACTTCCTCCCTGTCTTCCTGGCTCAAAATTTTAGCTTTTGTCTGAGGCTTGGCTTTTTGGTTTGCCAAATATATTTTAGCACATTCTATCTGACACTTTGCTAACCATAGAGGCTTTTCTGCAATATTAATCTGCCATTGGTCTATATAAGGATATTGGTCCCAATGACCACTTCTAGTCACAATTTGATGAACCCGTGCCACGAGTTCGGGATTCACCGATCCCTCTTTGGGCCACCCTACGCCAAAGGTGGTCCATTCAGATTCACAGAATCTTTTTAACATGGCTGGATTTGGTCTTTGGTCCCCATAATCCCTAGAAAAACTCTTTTAAAAATTTCCTAACATGCACTGAAGCGGTGTCTGATCTTTGTCTGGTTCCCCCCCCCATTTCTCCCTAACACACTACCACCGACCTGAGGAGACGGACATTCCAACGGTCACTCTGCAGGAAATGCGATGGTTTAACCACCCACAGAATCCTACCTTTTGAAGACTTAAGGACGCCGCCTTGTCTTCTAGGGGGTGATCAATCCCCTCTTCTGATCCAAAAGAGATCAGGTATCCCCTTTTACAATACTTGCCTGGAGGCGTTCCAGACCCTTCCCAGGATTAAAGACCCGTCTGCTATCCTCGGTGGATCCTTGACTAGAGTGCTTTGCTGGCGGGTGAGTTCCCCTCCCTTCCAGTCGAGGTCTCCCTGTAGACAAAGGCCACGGAGCTGGCTTGGAGGAGTTGTCCTTAGGAGAGGGGCTCTCCACCAGGGCAGTCCATCTGGAAGGTCAACGGCCTGTTGCTAAAAGTCCCATCTGGGGTGCCAGAATTCTTGTAGAAAACGAAAGAGACTTACGAATTCCAGAGGGTGTAGCAGAGAGATTTATTGCGCAAGGTTCAGAAGCAGTAACAACAAGCAATTCTGAACACTGAGGGTGGGTTTAGGCTTCAGCTTTATACTTTTCTTTTCTCAGGAACAAAGGGGCACACATTAGTGATACACATTGTATTTCATTAGGTTAGTTTCTCACAGGCATACAATGGACAGTTATGCTACATACATTGTTTCCAAGTGCAATGCGCATTTGGTTAGTCACAGATTGCTAACACAGCTTTATTCCAGTAATTATGCAGACACATCATTGTTTTAATGATTTTTCATATTATTATTATTATTATTATTCCACATTATTCTATATTATTCTACCTTATTAGGAAGGTGCTGCTTTGGAAAGCCTCAAGGGCAGTGGGGAAGGTCTCAGGGCCAGGCACAGGACGGACCGGCTCTCCCTCTTCCCCTGGTTGGGCTTAGACAGAAATGCAGGTGGTCTTGAACCTGCTCAAGATGGAGCTTTCTGAAGGGTTCAGGACCCTCAGATGGAGGCCATCCTCAACTTAGACCACAAGGAGGATCAGAAGTTCTGTTGCTAAGCAAGGTGGTTGTAAAGTGAGTCATGTCCAGCTTTAGGACATTTTTTGCCACGGTTGTTAAGCAAATCACTACAGTTGTTAAGTGAATAATGTGGTCATTAAGTGAATCTGGCTTCCCCACTGAGTTAGCGGCTGTTGGAAGCCAGCTGGGAAGGCTGCAAGTGACCATCCCACGATCCTGGGATGCGGCCAACTGCCAAGTGCCCAGATTTTAACCCCTGGAACGTGGTGACGATTGTAAGTGCAAAGACCCGTCACGAGTCCCTTTTCTTAACCCCCTTCTAACTTCCAGCGGTCGCTAGAGGAGCGGTTCTGGTGGAGGACAGCCTGTGAATGCCTTTCTCTGGACTCATGACCAGTGGCTGGAGAAAGGCCACTCAGAAGCAGTTTCAGATGCTTTGCAGACCTGCCAGGAAGATGGCTGGGAAAACCACCTGCCCTGGGGAAACTGTCCAGAGACCCGCCAGGCCCTGGGACAGGCCATCCTCAGAGGGGTGGGGGAGGGTAGTCATAGCAGCTTGAGCAGAAAGTGATGTGAGCATGGCAGGACAGGGGCATCAAGGTCTCCATCACCAGACCACCTGCCCCCTAGAGTGGGGCTGTGATGACCAGGGAGAAGCCCGTGGTGGCTTGGCAGCCAGGAACATCTGAACCTCTTTGGATTTCTCTGCCAAAGCATGGACGTTCAACGTCCCCAGGACGAAAGCCTGGAGGCCCCAGGCCCAGCCCTGCAAAGAGACCCAGGAAGGTCTGCTGTGGGGCAGCAGCATGGACGGTCCCTGCAGCCTGATTCATAGAAAGACTCTGACCCTCGGCCATCTCAGCCTTTCCAAGCTGGACACACCGTGGCTAGATAAGCTCCTTCTATTTTGTTGTCAAGGAGCATTGACAGAGTCTTGCCGAACTGAAAGTCCAGCTCTCCTGCCGGGTCCTCTGCATCCCAAGAACTTAGAGAAGGTCCCTCCTGGAGCTCCGCACACTGGGCAGCTGCCAGACTAGGCCCCTTAGTAGCCCTTCCCTAGGCAGCATCCCTGCCCCCTCCCAGGGCCATCCCCACAGGGCACCTGCAAAGAGGAAAGTAATTGCAGCAAACGGCTTTGACCCCTTTGCCCCCCAACCTCCCCCCTTGCAAAAAGGTGAGGTCTTCCTCTGCAGGACTGGCAGCAGCCTCCCCCAGCCGCCGGCCCCACAGAAACTGCAACCCTGGAGGGCTTTGCCTAAAATTGCTGCAAGGCATATTGGATTTCCCTTTGCCTACCTTTGTTTGCATTCAGGTGCAGTTTGTGTACCAAAGAGGGTGTGGCTGTTTGTTTTCCCCTCCTTCCCATTGGCTCTTTTTGGGTCCCCCTGAATTCAGCTCAGGGCTGCTCAGCTTCCAGGTGCCTCTTGCGGTGATGTTGTGGGGAAACCACACTTTGCAGCCATTGTATTATCACATTCCAGTTCTGAGCATTGCCAACAATGAAGCCATAAGGAAGCAATGTGCAGGGGTATACTGGGAGGGGAGGCACAGGGAAGGGGTCAACAAAGTCGAGGTGGCACAGCAGTTAGAGTGCAGTACTGCAGGCCACTTTAGCTGACTGTGTTCAGCAGGTCAGCAGTTCAAATGTCACCGGCTCAAGGTTGACTCAGCCTTCCATCCTTCCGGGGTAGGTAAAATGAGGACCCAGCTTGTTGGGGGCAATGTAAATATATATATACATTGCTTACTGGTGTACACCGCTTAGAGAGTGCTTGCACTTAAAGCGGTATATAAGTCTCATAAATAAATAAATAAAGTCAAGATGGCAGCCACCTTCTCACCATCCAAGCCCCATCTCTTCTTATGCCCCCCCCCCATAGGAAGCAGGTCAAAAGGGAGCAGAGCTTGGACTGGGACGGTTGTAGTCCTCCGTTTTCCCTTTTTGATCCTCTGCAAACACTTTGTGTGGCTCACACAAGGCAAAGTGCATCACACATACCACCTCAACATCTATCTTCCCATTTTGTAAAGGATTTCTTTTTAGTTTTGTAGAAGTTTATTGTAATTTAATTTATAATTTATTGAAGTTTATTTATAATTTAAAATACAAATAGGGATAAAAAGGGAAACAGAAAGAGGAAGGAGTGAGATAAGAAGGGGAGAAACAATGGTGCAATAAAATACAAAATAAAGCCTCAAGTTTTTCCTTTATCTGTATAGCAAATATTAGCAATTTCTATAACAACTATCTAATCTAATATCAAAAACCAAAATCAAAGTTTCATATTCTTTTCTGTTTCCAGCATAGCCATTTTAAAAAAGATTGATACTAAATAATGACAATAATAATAATGATAATAATAATAAAGTTGATCATGTGTAGTATTTATAAAGCCCTCGTGAGACCACACCTGGAATACTGCAACCAATTTTGGTCACCATATCACAAAAAAGATATTGAGAGTTTGGAAAAAGTTCAGAGAAGAGAAACTAAGATGATCAAGGGCCTCGAGACTAAAACATACGAAGAACGGCTGCAGGACTTGGGTTTGGCTAGTCTAAAGAAAAGAAGAAATAGAGGAGACAGGATAGCAATCTTCCAGTATCTGAGGGGCTGCCACAAGGCAGAGGGGGCCAGGTTGTTCACCAAAGCACCAGATGGAAGGACGAGAAACAATGGTTGGAAGCTGATCAAGGAGAGAAGCAATCTGGAATTAAGGAGAAAGTTTCTGACAGTGAGGACAATCAACCAGTGGAACAGCTTGCCTCCAGAAGTTATGGGTGCTCCTTCACTGGAAGTTTTTAAGAAGAGACTGGACAGTCACTTGTCAGGTCCTCCTGCTTGAGCGGGGGGCTGGACTAGTAGACCTCCAAGGTCCCCTCCAGCTGTATTCTATTCTTTAATGGTATTTGCAGTGATTTGGGTGGGAGGTTTTTTTTTTTTTTGAATTTTACCTTTGCAAGCCCAAAACTGTCTTTCTTTGCAAACCTCCAAAGAAAAATACAGATGGTTGGGGAAACATGGTCCAACACTCTTACACATTTGAAGCATGATCCCAGGTTCAATAAACCAAACCTGACACATTTGCAAGGCAGAGAAAGTGAAGGAAACAGAAATATTGTGGCCAGAGGCTTTGTGTACATAAAAAATTCACTGCGGTGAAAGTTATGTGACTGGGGAGGGGAAACATGCAGCGAAACAAGCGCAGAACACCATCTCTCTCTCTCTCTCTCTCTCTCTCTCTCTCTGTGTGTGTGTGTGTGTGTGTGTGTGTGTGTGTGTGTGTGTTGAGAGATGACCAGCCTCTCTCTACTCACCTTCAGCACAGATGCCCTGGTGCCAGGGGCCCTTTCTTCTCTTCCACAATTTCAGTTGCTGCTGTTTCCAGATTCTGCCTCTGTACAGCCAGCTGAATGCAGCTATTTCTTTGAATACTGGTCTGGTGCCTTTTGTTAGGCACAAGATATATACTGCAAAGGGCCCATGGAAATACCGTGTTTTCCCGAAAATAAGACCAGGTCTTTTTTGGGGGGGGGACCAAAAGACCCATTAGGGCAGCGGTTCTCAACCTGTGGGTCGGGATCCCATTTGGGGTCGAACAACCATTTCACGGGGGTCGCCAAACAACGCAGTCCGCCATTTTTTCCCCCTTTCCTTAGCTGTGCTACTCCCTTTTATTCTATTGGCTTTTGAAAGCCAATAGAATAGGCTCTCTTGAATAGAGTCTAATTCTATTGGCTTTCAAAAGCCAATAGAAATTGTCCAGGCTGTCTCTGCCCTGCTGAGCCTGCCAAAAGCCCCATTCTGCAAACGGTGCTGCACCAGTTGAATAGTCGACTTACGACCAGTTGAGTAGTCCTCGACTTACGACCGGTTGGGGGTCGCGGCATTAAAAAGGTTAAGAACCACTGCATTAGGGCTTGTTTTCGGGGGATGTCTGATTTTGAAGCCCATGTCAACCCACTGTCTAGTTGCTTGTTGCCGCAAAGGGGGAGGAGAGTGTCGCACTGGTGCCGCCGTGAGGTGAGGTGAGGCAAGTGGGGGGATGGAGCTGCCCCACATGCCCCACACCCACAGCCAGGCCAGTCTCTACTCGGTGACCTCCCCCCACCCAATGACCTGGCTGCCCACACGCCTCTTCCCTTACTAGTAATCAGCATGGTGCTAATAGTAACTGGTAGCAGGCTCTCAGCATCGTCCCTGGGCCGGTGGTTTTGGCCAATGGCCACCTTCACGGCTCTGCCCACACAGCCATGGGAGAGTTATACCAGCCGCCAACTCTGCTGTGACTCCAGCCGCCAACTCTCCCGCAGAGCCGCGAAGGTGGCCGGCGGCCAAAACCAGTTGCCCAGGGACGATGCAGAGAGCCTACCGCCGGCCTCCAGAGCTGCCGCCATTGAAACCAGAAAATACAAGCAGTGATCGGGCAGCAGGCAGTGCGATGCAGCACTGCAGGACCCAAGCGGCAGGCAGAGGAGGAGGAGGAAGGGGCCACTGCTGGGCAAGTCATCTGCAGGGGGGGGGCGGACCGGGCTGGGCCAGGCGGGGACCAAAGAAAGCCCCTCCAAGGGCGGACGTGGCTGATCTGCAGTGGTGGCGGAGACCTTTCACCCCACTCCCCCCTGGCTCCAGGACGACAGAGGGGGACTGGGAAAGGCGACAGAGCCTCCCCTCTGCCCACCTTCCGTGGCATGGCAGTCCGGCTCGGGAGAGGAGCAAAAGCGAAGAGGCGGGTGGGCAGCCAGTGCTTGAACGGGCAGGGGGAGGTCACCGAGGGGAGAATGGCCTGGCTGCGGGGGCCCCGAGGTAAGCAGGTGTGGGATGCGTGGGGCAGCTCCATCCCCCCCACCTGCCTCGCCTCAACTTGTGGCAGCAGCACTGGTGCGCTGCATGGCCTCCTGCCCCATTGCAAATCATGCTAGGGCTTATTTTCTGGGTGGGTTTTATTTTCGGGGAAACACAGTTTGTATATTTTTGTGTATAGCATAATACAATATAATATTTCACATGTATATACGTATGCATACACACGCACACAATAAAGTAACAGAATAACAGTGTTGGAAGGGACCTTAGAGGTCTACTAGTCCAACTCCTTGCTCAAGCAGGAGACCCTGTACCATTCCAGACAAATGGCTGTCCAGTCTCTTCTTGAAAATCTTCAGTGAGGAAGCCCCGCAACTTCTGGAGACAGGTTATTCCACTGACTAATTGATCTCCCTCCCTCCTCCCCTTCCTTCCTTCCTTCCTTCCTTCCTTCCTTCCTTCCTTCCTTCCTTCCTTCTTCCCTCTCTCCCTCCCTCCTTTGCTCTTCCCATGTTGCAAGTCAGAGCTTTTCATTTATCAGTCATCACAGATGACTGAAGAAAACTCTTTTCTGTTGTCCATCTCAGAGGCTCTTACAGAATGCTTTCTAACCAGATTGCGCAAGTGTAGGCTGGGTTACAGTCACATACACGCAATTGAACAGTGTGGGCACATTTTGGTGAGTGTTATTAACCAGTTGTTAGAAGTAAAGTCTTCATCCTGGTTCATCCAAGCCGGGAATAAGTAAGCAAACATGGCGACTGCTTTGGGAAGAAGGTTACAGTTTACTGCAGAAAGATGGTTCTTCAGGAAAATGCAGAGGAGAGAAGAAGAGAGATTGAGCACATGGGCAGTAGGTTTTATAACCCCCCTAGCCTTTTGTTTGGAATAGTTTCCTGTTCCTGTGGCATGAACCTTGAGGCTGTTTCTGAGTGTTTGTCTAGGCCTTGATATCTGTGGTTTAATTCTATTATCATATCCTGCTTCCCAGGTGATGGGGCTAATGACTCCTAGAGTTTGGGTGGGGTATCTTCTCTTTTGTCTTCTTGATTGCTCTGGCTTCAACTTTCTGATGGTTTTACATTTGCATTTGTATGGGCCTAGCTCTTGCTTGGGGCAGAGAGATAGATTTGGGGCCAGGTTTGGTTTTAAAAAGTCCTTTTGAGGAAAAATATATTTTTCTGCCCTTTTTAATATATCCTTCTGGGAGGGGCTAACTTCCATCACAGTGCAAACAGCTGTTCTTTACAAGCTCCAATCTAGAACCTACAGCACAACATACTCTTCCGACATCCTTGAACTATTTGCAGTAGTCTGGTGCACACTGAGGAGGCAGGGAAATGTTTTTCCAAGGTGAGGTCAATAAATGGAAGAAAGTTGGAAAACAGTTGTTTGACATCTGGAGGGGACTCTACAGTTCTTCTACTATAACTGTACTATTCCTTTTCGTCCCTTTTTGATTTCTTCTCTGGCTTAGCTTTTTTATTTTCCAAGAATAACCGTCCCAAGGTTTCTTCTTGCATTTGTTAAAAGCTTTCCTTCCCTTTGCTGAAGGGCTGAAGTCTGTTTTGTGTTAAGCGGCCTGGAAAATTGGCCTGTGGCTTTGGGCAAGTCTAGCCACAGCTCAGATCTCTCCCCTCCCCTCCCCCTCCCAGATTTTACTCCTTTTTTTTTAAACCAATTCCTTGAATGTTCCTCATCTCCTCAAATCTTCCAATTACCAGACTCCCTCCTTTTGTCCCTTCTAAATGAGGCTTCAGGCCATCAAAATTCTTGCATAAGTTGTAACAAGCCTCCTTTGGTTCCATTGCACACCCTACAATTTTACATTATTGCATCATCCAGATATGAGAACGTTGCAGGAGGAACATGCAACTGAGAGCAGTCTTCTAGTATTTGAGAGGCTGCCACAAGGAGGAGGGAGTCAGTTTATTTTCCAAAGCACCAGAAGGCAGGACAAGAAACAATGGATGGAAACTAATCAAGGAGAGAAGCGACCTAGAACTAAGGAGAAACTTCCTAACAGTGAGGACAATTAACCAGTGGAACAACTGGCCTTGCTTCATCACTCCAGGTTTTAAAGAGACTGGACAGACACTTGTCTGAAATGATATAGGGACTCCTGCTTGAGCAGGGGGCTGGACTAGAAGACCTCCAAGGTTCCTTCAGCTCTATTCTGATTCTGATTATTATTATTTCTACATGGGTAAACCACCTCACCAAGCTGACATTTCCCCATAAAGACACATAAAGGTAAATGCAGTCATATTGGCCCACGGGCAAAATCTGCCACTCAGGGGTGTCCGCAGAGGGATCAAACAAGCCAAGATGGCGGCTACAGGCTACACTCTTGCAATGGAAACCCCAGTCCTATGAGGACCAGGCCGGTGTCTGGATCTTTTCCAGGGCCAGGACCCCAGGACTCATCAGAGAAAGGGGGTTTCTTTCCCCCTGTGTCCCTCTTGAGAAGGGCACCAGGGTTGCAGATATTCTCTTTGGTGGCCAGTGGAGTGGAAAAAGAGGTTGGGGTTGGGGCTGGGCCTAGCCATGCTGGCCATTGTTGGCTTAACAGAATTGGATAGGTCCTGGGTTGGGTCATCTAGTCCAACCCATGCTCAAGCAGGAGAGCATATAATATTCAGACAAATGGTTGTCCACTCTCTTCTTTAAAACCTCTAGTGATGGAGCACCCACAACTTCTGGAGACAAGCCGTTCCACTGGTTAATTGTCCTCACCGTCAGGAAGTTTCTCCTTAGTTCCAGTTTCACCTTAGTTCCGGGTTGCTTCTTTCCTTGAATAGTTTCCGTCGGTTGCTTCTTGTCCTGTCCTCAGGCGCTTTGGAGAATAGGTGGACACCCCCCTTCTTTGTGGCAACCCCTGAGACATTGGAAGGCTGCTCTCCTCTCACCCTTCTTTTTCAGTCCTTCTTTTCACTAGACCAGTCCTACCCAATTCCCGCAACCGTTCTTCGTACGTTTTATCCCCCAGTCCCCCGATCCTCTTTGCAGCTCTTCTCCGCGCTCTTTCCTAGTACAGAGAAGAGCCAAGAGCCTGCTGGGCCACGCTCCTTCCCGGAATCTTCCAACCGATTGAAGGAGAGCAGCGATGGGACAAGAGAGTGCCAGGAATGCAAATGCTCCCAAACTTCTTCCCTCTCCTTGTTGTGCAACAGTCACCATGTTACTACAAAACTAGAAACCACTAATAGGCAGAACAGAAAGGTGAACAACTGAATTTCTCCAGAGGGGACCAGAAGAAAAGTTGGTCGTTTTTTCCATCTCTAATGAGCAGTAATGAATCATGACCGCGTGATTCACTTAACAACCAAGGCAAAAAAAGGGTCACAAGATTTACTTAACAACTGCCTGACTTAGCAATAGCAATTCTGGCGCCAGTTGTGGTCATAAGTTGAGGACTGTCTGGCGCGTTGGTCTTTTTTTTTCGGGAGCTGCTTCTCCGCTTTGCTCTGCGACCCGTGGCTCGAGGGAAGCTGCAGCCGAGCGGCTGCCCCGGCTTGAAGCCGCGCCACAGCGGCCGGGTGGCTCCGGGGAGTGGGGGAGTTGCCGGGGGCGCGTGGAACGGGGGGGGGGCTGCGGCGGAGGGGGGAGAACGCGCGACCACTGGGATGACTCACCCTTGCCGAGCCTGGCAGGGACGCGCCGCTGGTCTTCAGAGGCTCTGCGCATGTGCGCCTGCCCGTGTTTGCATGTGCGCGCGTGTTGCCAAGGCCACGAGTGACTCACTCCTCGGCTGCTGGGAAACCCGTCCTGGCTTTTTTCTTCACGAAGTTGTGAGGATGTTTTGTCTCCTTGAGAACCGGGCTGGCCTATCCCTGGAGGAGGCGGAGGCGGAGGAGGAGGAGACGAGACGGCCCCGAGCCCACCTCTCGCCTCCCAGGGAGGAGGGGCCCCATTGCATCCTCTTCCACGGGATTTTGGAAAAAGCCTCCTGGCAAGTAAAAAGGCAGGGAGAGCAGAAGGCTGCTCTGCCTGCAACTTTTTTAATCTTGCAGAAAGTGCAGTTTATTATTTATTTTGCATTTATTACATTTATTTGCTGCCCATCTCATTTCAAAACAAAATGATGGGAAGAAGCAATGAATGGAAACTAATTAAGGAGAGAAGCAACCTAGAACCAAGGAGAAATTTCCTGACTGTGAGAACAATTAATCAGTGGAACAACTTGCCACCAGAAGTTGTAGGTACTCCACCACTGGAGGCTCCCAAGAAGAGACTGGACAGGCACCTGTCTGAAATGGGATAGGGCAGTGGTGGCGAACCTATGCCACACGTGCCAGAGGTGACACTCAGAGCCCTCTCTGTGGGCACGCATACCACCGCTGCCAGCAGCTTGCGCAGGTCCATTAGGCTGCCGCCGCCCCAGCAGCAGCCCCACCAGGCACAAAGGAGGCAAAGCAGCCAGCTAGCAAGATCGAGTAGAAGTGGTAGAGCACTCCCATACCCAGCAAGCCAAAGGCCACCCCGAGCAGGGAAAGCTGGATCCTCACCGACGCCATGCCCCCCCCCCAGTCCCAGCTAGGACTGCGTGCCTCTCCCCGATCTATGCTGGGCCTCCTGCCCACTGCCCCATCTGCCAGAGACCCCCTGGATCTTCCCCAACCCTGCCCGGCCCCTGCAGGCATCCCCTCCATGGGCAACATCGAGGTGGCCATGCCCACTCCAGCCACGCCCACCCAGTGTGCCGTGACAGCCGCAGCCATGCCCACCCAGTGGGCCACGCCCCCATGCCCTTCCCCTGAGGGCACCACAATGCTGATGCAGCCCTGGCACTTTGCGATAAATAAGTGGGTTTTGGATTGCGGTGTGGGCACTCTGTCTCTAAAAGGTTCGCCATCACTGGTATAGGGTCTCCTGCTCGAGCAGGGGGCTGGACCAGAAGAGGCAAGAGACAGATGAGATGGGGATGGGGTCTTCTTATGCCATCAGCCTCCTGGGGGGGGTGAGCAGCCCAGGCCAGCCAGCAAGGTGAGGTTTTGATACCTTTCGGAAAGCCAAAGGGGAGGGGACAGTTCCCACCTTCAGTGGCAGAGTGTTCCACAGGGACAGGGCCACAGCAGAAAAGGCTCTCCTCCTTGATCTGGTCTGCTTTATTTCCACAGCAGTCTCTTCTGTTGGCACGAGTGGGGTGGGTTTATCCCATCAAGAGCTCTCCTCAGATATTCTCAGCAGCCTACACGTCTTTGACTAGGATGAAGCAAAGGGCTCCACCCATCTCAGCTGGAAGGATGAGCTTTGAGCTGTGAAAGTAGCTGCATCTCTGGGGAGGCTCATGTAGTTGCTTTAAAATGGCTGCCCTGGGATTGCCAATAGGCAGAGAGGCCGGGCACCAGGTAGGCACGGGGAGCCTTCAAAATAGCCATGGTTCACTCTGGAGCCACCTCCCTTCTTTTCTCTCCCCTGCTTGAGAAGCGGGCTGGACTAGACGTTCAAAGTGACGTTCTACTTGGTTAATCCATGTGGGTCCTGGTTGTGTATTGTGAGGGCCTCCAATAAATGGTGGTAACAGAAGAACCGGAGATGAGATTGGGGAAAACTGTGCACTTCTCTGACTGAACCCAATCCAGGCGAAATGGATCGGGAACAAGTGGATGAGAATTACAAGAGAATAAGGAAGAAGCGACTGTGACATTTGGAGGGCTAAGAACGAAGGAGATGCCAGGCGGGATCCGAAGCAGCTCTGCCCTCTTCAAACATGGGCTTGATTATATTTATAAGTAAGGCAGCAAGCATACATAAATGCTCCTATTTCTTCCTGTTTTCCTCAGAAAAACAACCCTGTGAGGTGGACTGGGCTGAGAGAGAGGGACTGGCCCAAGGTCACCCAGCCGGTTTTCATACCAGAGGTGGGATTAGAACTCGCCGTTTCCTGGTGATTTGCCCATAGTCACCCAGCTGGCTTTCATGGCTAAGGCAGGATTAGAACTCACCATCTCTTGGTTTCTCACCTGACACCATCACCACCACGCCTTGCTCTTACGGCAAGGAAGGAGCAGGACCCAAAGGCAGGATTGAGCTGCTTGATTCTGGTAATGGAGATAATTAGAGAAGAGCACTGGGGGGGCTGGGGGGGGGGGGAGAAGCTTTGAAACTGGGAAGATTATCTTTTGATAGAGTCACAAATGGATCGTGGGAAAAACTAGGCCTGGAAGGAAAGGAATTTGAATCACTGCAGAGAGAGGAAGTAGGAGTTCGAAATTAAAATGTATTTAGTATAAATTATTTTAGTTGTTACTGCAATTGGCATCCCAGTCAATTGTCCAAAACATCTAGTCTCCCAACAGAGAACATGTGGAAAGAAGACCTTTGGGAAGAAAACACAGGGATGTAGAAGCTGTTCGGGACAGATTAAAAAAGAATAAAGTTGCAAAATGGATGAAAAACAAAATGTGGGAGGGGGACGAAGTGAAAGACACCATGGATGAGGAAAAAAGGCACATAATGGAATGAATGAGGCAAAGAAGGGAAATGAAGGATATATGTCTTATAGAAAGAGGAAAAGCTGCAAAGAATGGAGTAAAAAAATTCACGGCTTTGGAAAAATGCAAAGAAACAAAGAAAATGCAGAGTGATTTTCCATCAAAATGTAGGGCAAGTCATGGAACAGAGGCACGTTCTGCAAAGTGAACAGAACTAAAAAATGAACGGGATGAAATGATTTGGGCTGAAACCGAAGTGAGGCAAAGTCTGATGGTTGGAAGACTTTGGGGGGGGGGGAAGGGGACCACTTGCTGTGGGACAAGTCGCCGTGGGACAATTTAACAATTCTATTTAATTATTTAAAATAATTTTAAAATTATTTTAATTTTTACCATTCACATTTCAGTCTGTCCTTCCTTTTGCATCCTTTAATGATTCTTTTTCATCATTTCTTTGATATTAGTGTAACTTTTGTCTTGCAAGGAGTTGCCCCACGGTGAGTTGGCCGTGGCAACTTGTCACAGACCCTCCCCAGGGTGAAGTCAAAGGCTTCAGGGGAATCGGCTTGTTATGACCCAGGCAGGCAAGACTGGGCAGGCCTCCAGGGAGTTCTTCATTGCTCTTGGAAAGGGTTAACAAACGAAGGACACTCCACTGACCAGTCAGGCTCCACCCCCAGCCCCCCAAACCACGCCCCTGCACGGCAAAAGCCCAGACAGAAAGCCAGGGCAGTTCTCAGAACCAGGCAAAGGTCCAAGGCAAGGAGCAGTTTTCCAAAAGGGGACAGTGAAACAAGAGGCAAACAGAGTTCACAAACAAGGGCCCACTTCGGTCCCAAAGGCAAAGGGTGCTTCTCAAAACCAGACGGGGTCCAAGCAAGGCAGGTCTGAAGGGAGACTCCCCAGGGCAAGCCGAGAACAGGCCTCACAGCCAAGCAAAAAGCAGCCTTTGGCGCAGATGAAAGCAGTTCTTAAAGCAAGGCGAAAGCAGGCAAAGCCGAGGGAGCGTAATCCGAAAACAAACGCTTGTTCCTGGCAAAAGCCCCCAATCCTCCTAAAGGTTACTCTCCAGGTGAGCCTCCTGGCGCCCTGCGCTGACTCTGCCCTCTCAGCTTCTCTCCACTGGGGGATGGGGCGGGGGAGGCGTTTGCCCTTCTCTGGAGTTCCTCTGCTGCCCTGCCTGCCCTCTCCGTCTCCTCCCCCCTTCCTTGACCAGCCTGCACCCCTTCTTCCTCCCTGCCTACTCTTCCGAGGCCCCAGGGACCCGGGACTGCCTCCTCCTCCTCCTCCTCCTGGCGTTCCTCCTGAGCCATAGGGACTGGATCGGTCCCCCTGCGCCAGCCCGATCCTCCTCCTCCTCCTCCTGAGACTCCGGCTCCGACTGGGCCATGGCCCGGCTTGTTAAGCGTTCCTCTAAAATCCTTTGGTGCAATTTTGGTGAAAAGGGTGGGAAAGATGTTAATTTGGAAAGCTAGGAAGACTGATATTTTTGAAATTGGTATTTATTTATTGAATATTTATAAATATATATTTACAAGTAGTCCTTGAATTACGACCCCAGTTGGAACTAGTACTTCTGTTAAGCTAGGCAGTCGTTAAAGGAGTTATGCCTAATTCTTTTACATTTTTGCCACACTCGTTAAGCAGATCACCGTTGGCCATTAAAGCACACAGTCCTTAAGAGAATCTGGACCCCCTCATTGACTTTGTCAGAAGCTGGCCCGGAAGGTTGCAGATGGCAACCTTGCAACTCCAGAATGTTGCAACCATCATTAAGTTCATGCTAGTCATGACTCAATGCCCACATTTTGGTCACATAACCACAGGGACCCTCTGATAGCTGATGTCCAGGGCCTGCATTCCACAAAGCCTGCAATCCAGATTTGAGAGTTGAGTGATGTATGACAACCCCCCCCCCCATGGCCTGCCTGTTGCCCCTCAGGATCCCTTGATGCACTCCTGGAAGGGAGGGAGGGAGGGAATGGGGGAACCTCAGCTGTGACTTGCAGGCCTCAGCTTCCCAGGCAGGAGAAGAGGGAGGCTGGGCAAAGACCTGGTTGGCCTGGTTCACGTTTCCCCCTACAAAGGGTGTGTGTGTGGGTCTAATAGCAGCCCAGCTGGGCCTTCAAGAGTCCCCAGGATTCCCCACCTGATCTCTCAGAAGACCCTCCACTCCCCTCCCCCAGAGGATCCCTCCCAAGAGGGGTCTCGTCTTTCCAGAGCTGAAGATGCAGGAAGGAAGAGAACAAAAACCCCAGCAGGAAAGTTTCTCTTGGCCTCTGGATTGATGGTCCAGTGTGGAGGCATCCCCTGGGTACGGTCAAAAAAGTCAAAATGGCTGCCATGAAGTTGCAACTGAAGCTCTGCTGTGATACATTTCAAAAAACCGAAATAGCCAAGCGGGGTGGTGGACTCGACTTGGGGGAAGGGGGGGGTCCCTCAGATGGAGCCCAGCCAAAGAAGCCGCGGATCCCCGACGCAGCCGCCGCCGCGTAGCTGCGCTCAAGCCGGGGGGGGGGGTGGAGGGCAACTCCCAGCATTCCCGGCCGGAGGGCACATCCGGGGGGAGAGCAGGCCCGGAGTTCTCCGGCTGGTGGGCCGGAGGCGCCCGGTTGGGCAGCGTCCCTCGGAGGGGCGGGGCCAGCGCCGGCCAGCCCGCCCCGCGCTCCTCCCGAGGTACTTGAGGCGGCGGCAAGGCCGGGAGTGAGTCAGACGCGCCGCTGTCAGCTGGCCATCCCCGGCAAGTCCACGTCGCCGCCGCCGCCATGGAGACCCCCCTCGGGCAGAAGCGCGGTCCCAGCAGCGGGCTCACCTCGACGCCGCGGTCGCCCGCGCGCATTACCCGCCTGCAGGAGAAGGAGGACCTGCAGGAGCTGAACGACCGGCTCGCCGTCTACATCGACAAGGTGCGCTCGCTGGAGTCGGAGAACGCGGGGCTGCGGCTGCGCGTCACCGAGTCGGAGGAGGAGGTCAGCCGCGAGGTGACCGGCATCAAGGCGGCCTACCAGGCCGAGCTGGCCGACGCGCGCAAGACGCTCGACTCGGTGGCCAAGGAGCGCGCGCGGCTCCAGCTGGAGCTCACCAAGGTCCGCGAGGAGTTCAAGGAGCTCGAGGCCAGGTGAGTCCTCCCCTCGCCCGCTGCCATCTGGCCGGCTCGTAAAATGGCAGCCGGCCGGCCCGGCGGCGCTCTGGACTTGGGCGGCGGCCGGCTGGCTCCCGCCGCTCCCCTGCCCGAAGGCCGCCCGCCAGCGCCGCTCGGCCGGTGGGCCGTTGGCGGACAGCGGCCGGACCGGGCGAGCCTTTGGACGCGCTGCCCGCTTGACGGAGGGAGCCCCGGCCTAGGGTGCAGCTCCTCCCCCCTTCCTTGGCTTTCCCGTCGCCTGGCTGGCTCCTCCGCGCCCGCGCTCCCCTCCCGCCGCCGGGCGTGGCGCGGAGCTGGTAGAACTGCCGCCCGTCCGACCCCAAAGCCCGCAAAGCGGGGGGGGGGCTTCGGCAACCTGCACCGCGCCCAGGACGGGGCTGCGCGTGGCCGGCCTTTTGCGGGCAGGGCGTGGCGCGGGGCAGGAATCCCCCTCCGGCCAAGGTGGGGACTCCCCGGCCAGGGAAAGCCCTTAAATCGGGCTTTGGGTCCCGCTTGAGAAGCTGAGGGGCGTCGGTGGGAGACCGAGGGAGAGAAAAAGCACACACCGCGCTCGCAACGGCCGCGCCTCTAGATTGCGCTTCTGGGATTTTATTTCTGACGAGCGGATTCCTTGGCTCGAAAAAGTCCAAAATTCTCTACAGCAGCGGAAAAATTGTAGGAATGTGTGTGTGTGTGTGTGTGTGTGTGTGGTAGACGGATCCCCTCTTCCGTTGCTTGTGGTGTGTTGGAGCATTAGCTTTTTACTCCTTGACCCTGAGGACTAGAAACTTTCACACCTTAAAGAGTTTTAAAACTTTAATTTTACATTTTATTATTTTTAACTGTTTTGTCATTAATGTAGTATATAGATGACAGATTAATAATTTGCTAATAGATTTACTATTTTAAAACTTTTGGGGGCCTGTTTTGCAAGGGATGGGGGTGGGCAACTATGGCCCCTTTATGACCTGTGGACTTCAACTTCCAGAATTCCATAGCTGGCTCGGGAATTCTGGGCATTGAAGTCCACAGATTTTAAAGGGGCCGTAGTTGCCCATTCCTCATCTGCACCCACGTGAGTCAGGAGAACACAGCTATATAACCCCAAACTTCTGTATACAACACAGAAACACCCCCACTCCCCAAATGTGGAACATCCTGTTGAGGACATGTGCAGAGGAGATAAAATTAGATTCCAGTTTAGATTCTAACATTCCTGACCTTAAGTAACCTCCTGATTTGGTCTTCCCACTTTCCAGTGTGATTCTGTAGTTGCAGGTTCTCTAGTTTTGTCTGTTTACTCATAAACAAGTTCTGATTGTTGATGTGCAAATTATTCCTGCCTGCTGCGTGTTCAGCTAAAGCGTCTGCTTGTCAGCCTGCACGGTTATTTAGCTCTTCTTGTAAAGGTTCCTGAGAAATGAGTGTGAAGGTCAAGTGTGCAGATAAATCCACCCCAGGGGTTCAGCTCTCTTTCTGCTACTCCATCTTGCCTGGATCTCTCTGATGTTTGTGGTGCTGGGTGTGACACCCGTGTTCATTTGGCACCTGTAATTAATCATTCTGCAAGGTTATAGGCGTGCCAGTTCCCTCCTTGCTGGGCGATGACACATGGGGTTTGGTATGCTTCTGGCAAGGCTGACTTTGCTTCGACTCTGGAGTACAGTACTCACCTGGATGTCTGGAGTTCACAGCTCAGTTAAATTTCATTTCTGTCTGCTAAAATGGATGAATGTCTTGCGTGCTCAGTCGCCATACTTTGACAAAATGTGTCTTATAACTTTCCATGGGGGTCTGTGTGATTGATGGTTATGCATATGGGTAGTCCTCAACTTACAACTGATGGGTTGGAGATTTTCTAGTCCAAGCCCCCCTCCAGCCCTGTGCAGCTGGTTGGATTGGTGGTTTAAGAGTCCAAAGTTAAAATGCCCCGGAAAAGGTGCTTTATGGCCTGTAAAGCAATTCCAGCTGTTTTAAAATGTTGACTTGCCCCTCCCCTGTGGTCACATGACCACATTTTGGGTGCTTGCCGACCTATCGCATTTACGATCATGGTCATGTGGCAATGATTTCTGGCAAAAAACATTGCTTGGGAAAGTGGATTTGGAATTGCAACCTTTAATTTGCTTCATGACTGCGTGATTCACTTAATGACCTTGTGATCTGCTTCATGAGTACTACAACAATGGGTAAAGAAACCCAGGTCCAGTCATGGGATGCCTTGATTTACAGCAGCACTGACTTTTGACTGATCCCAATTGAGGCCATAAGTCAAGGACTATCTGGATTGCCTCCTGGGAGTGAGCAGAGGCAAATGTATTTAGGGAAAAAGTCACATCCAGGTATGGAGGGGGAGGGGTGTATTTCCTCAGCCCTCCTGGCTTTGTGGTGTCCCAGAAGGACCTGAGCTTTGTAGGCAGAGCAGGGGGAGACTTTCCAGACAGCCTGTTTGTGCCACCCCCAGATTAGCTACTGTTTATTTTTATTGGGCTAGTTACTTTTGTGTCTTTACTCCGAGCTTAACTTTGAGGATTGGATTTCCCTAAACAACAAATAAATATTATGGGCTGCTTTCAGGAACTCCTCAGCACAGATGTAAAAGAGCAGTATTTTTGTGAGTTCAGCAGCGTCCTTTCGGACTAACAAATGTCATTCAAAGCCAGGGTTCGGGTTAAGTTGCCTAAACCTGATTTTTGGTCATAGCACAGCTTTCCTCCTGTGAAAGGTTTGCCTACGAGTCAGCAGGCAAAGTAGTAACTCATTGACTTCAGACTCTGAGGAGACACGCAGGCAGGCAGGGAGGGAGGGAGGGAGGGAGGGAGGGAGGGGAATTCCATGTGTGCATTTGGGCCCTTTGTATGGATAGAAACTCAGCCTCTCCCAAGCTTTGGGGCCGATTGGTGAATCTGAAAGACTCTTGTGGTCTCTTATTTCCTTTTGGGTCATCGTGGTCTTCAAAGATCCAACCTAGAACTAAGGAGAAATTTCCTAACCGTGAGAACAATTGTTCAGTGGAAGGGCTTCCCGCCAGAGGTTGTGGCAACTCCATCACTGGAGGCTTTCAAGGAGAGACTGGACAGCCACTTGTCTGGAATGGAACAGGGTCTCCTGCTTGAGCAGGGGGTTGGACTAGAACAGCGGCCCCCAACCTTTTGGGCACCAGGGACCCGTTCTGTAGAGAGAGGATTTCCGTGGACCGGAGGTGGCGTGGTTTTGCGTGCTCCCTGCTTCCCGCGGATGGGGCTTTGCTTGTTTGCACGGCCCGGTACTGGTCCACGGACTGGAGGTTGGGGAGCCCTGGACTAGAAAACCTCCGACTCTGTTATTCTGTGGAGCTGGTGGAGGTCTCAAATTTTTGGTCCGGAGATGTTATCAGAGTCTCCGGATGAGAGTTTTCACCTGGATAAGCTTTCAAGGATCCTTGATGGCTTCCCGTGGCTTTTCTTGGGGACCATTAATCTTGCTGCCTAGTGACTTTTATCTCAGTTCCCCAGGCTGGGTCCAGAGGCCTACAAAGTGGCTATCTGGTGCAGTGGCAGCTTCCTTCTCCTGTCCTTTGTGACACCCACTCCCTTCTTTGGAAGTCGTCAAATGCTGAAGTCTGGAAACAGACGGCTGCTCTGATGCGCCCCTTGGAAACCAGCAGGTTTGGCTGAGGCTGGAGCAACATGCTTGTGTTTGTTCTTAGGGCTTCCCAAACGGGGGCAGCTTCTCTTCCCTTTAAGAAGATAGATGGGGCTGGTGCTGCCCTCACTGCTAAAAGAGATTCTTCTCCATAGTCTGGAATAATCAAGTTAGTGGTATAAATTGGTCTTTTTGAACCTTGGCAAGGGTAAGATGTGTGGACCTAAGCTCCCAGAATCCCCCAGCCAGCTTTGATGAGAAGGGGAATTCTGGGAGTTGAAGTCCACACATCTTACAGTTGCCAAGATTTAAAAAAACTCCTATAAATACAGTGTGAGAAATTTAAACCCAAAGTTTTGGATTGTTATTCCAAGCCAGTTGGGGGAAAAGCTAGCTTCTTGCAAATGTCTTTTCAGCTTGGCCTCTGTCTTTATCGCTGATAAATTTTCCTCCAGCTTCCTGCCATTTGCTCTTAAGTCCATCCCCTGCAGCCCTTAAAACCCCCTCTGCCCCCCCCCTCCATGTTTTCTTTCTCTTTCTTCCTTAGCCAGTTTTGGAAGGGACAGCTGCAGGCCGAGGCTTTGGGGAGGAGCTGCTGGAGAGGGTTGCTCCCCTCTTATCTTCCCAAGCCATTTGTGGCTGGCATCCTGGATTGTCTCTGCTAGCATTCTTGCAGTGGGCAGTGCCTGGCAGGAGCCATGTAGGACAAAGGTGGGGCTTGACGGAGAGGTATTGGTTTGAGTGCTGAGAAGCCAGAAACATTGAGCGGAATAGGGGTTGAAGACCTCTGAGGTCCCTTCCACCCTTTGATTCCATGTTTTATGAACACTCTTCCAAGCCAGGGGACTCTGCATTCCTCAGTGAGGAGAGAATTTGCTTAGGCTCAAAAATAGTCTTTCTAAGCTTACGTATTGCTGCTCAAAAGAGTCTGAGCTTGCATCAATGGCTATAACTGTCCGCTTCATTCTTGAATCCCTTCCAGAATTGCTGCCAGTCCAGTGCCCTGTTTCTGGGGGTCACTAAGAAGATGCTTCCCAAAGCCACGACTAGGAGTCAGACTTGACCTGGGTGTTGTGTTTTGGGATGATTCAAATGTTCAAAGGTCCTTAATTTTCCACATGTATTCAAACGGCCTTCAACTTTTACAAGGTGCCCTGTCAGCTGCAACTCCCCGCTTCTCTACTTTTGGGGAACCCTAGAAAGATTCCCGAAATGGTTGCTTGGCCTTCTGTTCATGCCAACTGTGCCAGGGCAGGAGCTGGCTCCTAAGAGGTGGAGCAGGCTGTGAGTAGCAAGGCTCGCCCACGTCCAGCCGAGCTCTGAGTTGCCAACTTGGCAGAGGGCTATGGGCTTCCTCCATGTTGAAGGGGAGGGCCTTCCTCAGCCCCACCTCCCTATGAATGGGCCAATTGGCAGCATAGGGCTGCCCTGCATGGTCTGGATTGGCTGTCCACATGGAAACCAGCCGTTAGTTTGGATTTGAACTGCAGAGGAAGTGCCAGGCAGGACCGTTTCTGACTCATAGCAGCCACTCCTGCAGGAGCAATTATTCCTATGATTCATGGGCTGCTGGTTCTTTCCAAGCATGGGGAGCTGCCAAGTGGGAAGAGCCAAGATGGGCAAGATGCCCGCTTGGAGGGAGGAGGCAGGAAGGAGGCCTCCCCAAATGCTGGGGAAGACCCCTCTGCCTGCCGGAGCTGCCTGCTATTTTTTCGGTATTTGCTACTTTTAGCTGTGCTTTCCCAAGGGATCCCCCCTTTCCAAGATGTCATTTGCTTGGGCACAAAGCAGGGTCCTGTAAATTTCCATGACGGGCACCCCAGGGGATCCAGGGCGAGCTTAATGTGGTCCCATTCATCTGAGGACTGATTTTCCCCACTGTACTTCCCTCGCCCGACTGCCGCAGCTGCAGTGCCCACCCTAGCATTTCAGCCACGCTGGTGGCTGCAGAACCTCCTGGTGCCATCCCTGTCTACCTCCCTACAGAGACAGTAGCTGCAGTAACAGGTAGCTCTCCTGCTCTGGAAGTTTTGAAGATCATGCTGTGGCTGCAAAAGTTTGCTTCCCACATTATTGAGCTTTTATTTTTTTATTATATTATTACATTAAAAGAAAAAAAAATGTTAAGTTTGCAATAGTGGCAAATATCTGTAGCTCCCTTCATTAACAACATCACTATCTCTTAAAATGAAACCAAACATCTTTTTATTTCATGTCCTTCCCAATTTCTGTAAACTCGTTTCTGGGGTCTATGAAGATCCTCAGTCATCCGGGTGATGGTTGTCCCAAAGGTGCTTTTCCAGAAGGTAGTTGGACCTTCTTGGGTTTTTCCTTGAAAACGTTCCGCTTCTCATCCAAGGAGCTTCTTCATTTTTAGCTGAAGAAGTCAGAACTGAAGAAGCTCCTTGGATGAAAAGTGAAATGTTTTCAAGGTTTCAAGAAACCCAAGAGAGTCCAGTTGCCTTTTGGAACAGCACTGTTGGGACTCGTGTCTCCCTGCCAAACAGCAAAATTCCAGTGTAAACTTTATAATTTTTTAATCAATTTTTTTGAGCTGCAGTTCACAGGCAAACAGCTGCTCCTTGCTAAAAGTTGTGTGCAATGTACACTGAGATGGGCATTGTTTTCTAAGAAGAACTCTTAAATAATGGGTTTCTTAATCCTCTGCTCTTCCCCAGTAGCTTCCCGAAGCGTCTTTACCTTTCAAGGACGCACCCAGCTGGGATCAGGCAGGTGCAAAAGCAGCTGTGGTGGGACCACAAATACCTGGGACCCCTGTCCTGGCAGGCTACCTTCTCCTGCAGCTGCAGCTTTGATGATAAAGGGACTGCTTTTATGTATATGTCCTTGGACTGAAGGCGCCTTGCCATCAGACAAATGCATACATTCTCAAAATAAGGAAGAGCCTTAAAAAAGTCCCAGAAACTCCCTGTGAAAATGCCAGGTCTTAAGAGCTTTCCTGAAGTCTGGGGGGTTTTGCTGCAGGGAAAGAGGGGTCCAAACTCTGCGGACACCCCTTATGTTAGTGTTCCTCAACCTTGACAACTTTGAGAGGCGTGGACTTCAACTCCCAGAATTCCCTGGGGATGCTGGCTGGGAAATTCTGGGAGCTGAAGTCCACTCGTCTTCAAGCAGCCACGGTTAAGAAGCACTGCCTTAGAGGGAACATAATCAGGACCCCAACCCAAATGAAATATGTGCAAGAAAACAACTCAGTGGTTTGGGCAGGAGCGACAGCTTCAGACTTCCTGACGTGTTGAAATGAAACAAGCAGCTTCTCCCCAGATATCCGCTGTGCTGAAACCTAAGTGTAACATGTAGCCTGCCCCCAAAGCATTCAGCAGGAAGTTGGGATGGTTGTGCCAGTGGGTCGATGCCAGGGAACAAGGGGCACCTGGTTGGCTTTGGGTGGGCTCTTCTTTCCTTTAATTGATTCCTTCTGCCATTTCTCCTTGGATGCGAAACCACAACCAGGCACAACTAATTCTTTGCCAGTGTTACATCACAACAAGAGATGGGAGGAGGTGGCAATTTGTTTTCCTGCCATTTGGCCTTGAATGGCCTTGAATTTAGCCCACAGATGTCTTTAATTCCTTAGTTCCAGAGCCTTCACGGCAAATATCTCCCCAGTCACACAACACATCCAGCTTTGTGTGGCTCTTCAGTGCTTCCCCAAAAATAATAAAAAATCCCACCCTTTAAATTTTTGTCTTCCTTATTGATCTTCCTTTTTCCTACATTGCTGTCCAGGAAGTTTTTCAGGCTTGGAAAACTTGTTTGTTTGTTTGTGTCTGTGTGTACATGTGCAGGCACACACTGTATAAGCGACTCAGAATAAAGTTTTCCCAAGTGTCTTACAAAACACGTTTGAGCCGCTATTAAAAACAGACTAAAAGGAGCCGTTAAACTTACAGAACGATGAGCAAGACAAACAAAGAGCCTTGGATTTCATTCGGCTCTGGAATGTGCCGGATAGCACACGTAACAGTTGTCTGCAGCAATTGTGCTATTTTTTCAGGGCAGAGCAGCTGCCCCTGCCACCAACATCCAGGACATCCACATGGTGCTGGCCGCAGAGGTGGTCTCTTTAATGAAGAAACGGAGTGGGGGTCCTGCTCCTTCTCATCAGATTCAGATTGAAGTGCTTAGCAAAAGTGCCTTTCCTGGGCTGGGTCCCGCCTTGGGGCAACAGGGCTGGACCTGTGGAAGCTGCGAGAAGGGCCACTGGCATGCCCACCCTCCTGGGCAGCGTTTCTCCTGTTGATCCATGGTACCAATAAAGGATAATTTATTTGTATTTATTTGTAGCTAAGAGTTGAACTGTGGGGTCCTGGGTGCTCTCTGAGCTTGGTGGCTTTCTTGCAGATGTTTTACGACCCAACTAGGTAACATTATCAGTGTTAGAAGGAGGGTGTTCAGAAGGGAGGAGGAGGAGGAGGATGTGGGGTCCTTGCTGCTCTCTGGGCTTGGTTGTTTTCTTGCAGGTGTTTCATTGCCCATCTAGCTACCATAATAGTGCTGAGGTTAGTGGGTGGGCTGGGAAGCAATTCCCTTCCACGTCCAGGGCTTCCTCCTCCGACCTCTCCTGAGCCCAGGAGGACGGAGTGGCTTGCTTTTCCCTCTTCTGTTTTGCAGGCTGCCTTCCCTTCCCGCTGCCTGGGATTAAGGAAGAGAGCAGATTGCCCTCCTGCCCCTTCTCCAGCTGAGCTCCTTTCTGAATTATGCGGGTTAACCTGACTCGTTCAACCAGGCACTTCCTCCCTGGCGCTCCCCAACTCCAGCCTTAATGGAGGAAAATCAGCCACAGGGAAAGTGTTGTCGGCATCTTTGCTCGGTGGTGGGAATTCACTGGAGACCCTTCAGCCCAGTGGCTGTTCGGGGAGCCGGGGAGAAACCTGCTTGTGTCTGACAGAAACAAGCTGCCTTCTCTGGACTTGGGTCAGCCTGTGTGAAAGCACAGACACGGTGTGCTTATGTGTGTTTTAGTGCTGTATGCTGCAAGGCAGCTTTGCTGGCTGGGGAGTTCTGGGAACTGAAGTCCACCCATCTTGAAGAGGCTACTGCTCTATTCTGCCCCTTCAAGCAGCCTGTCTCGGCAGTTGGAGCAACCCACTCTTAGCTGGAAGAGGGTGAGCGGGTGTCGGGGTCCCTTTTGAAGCAGCAGGAATGCAGCAGGGCAGGGAGGGGGTCGGGGCGTTCTCCACAGACTTGGGGTTAAGGAGGGAGCAGGACGGACAGAGCAGAGAGGATGTTGGGGATCCGAGGCAGCCTCGGGAAGCCGGTCTCCTTGCCCTGCAATGGCCGGGACCAAGTGAGGGCCATTGGAGAGAACCACCTGCTGGCCTCACAAGGGAGATGTGCTGAGGCCGGGGAAGAGGATTCTGACACACACCATCACGCCCTTCCTCGGTGCTGATGGACTTGGGTTCCGTTTCTGCTTCCCGGTGCCTCCAGCCAGCAGGTGCCACCCAGCGAGCTTCTCTGCAGCTCCCCGAAGTCTGGGCCAGGTAGAGAAATCCAATTTCTTTGCGTGGCCCAGTTCTGGATTGCCTCACGTTCGGTGACCATCTGTGGCTGAAAAAGGTTTCTCAAGCGTTGCACTGAGCTGAGAATCTGATCAGCGTATGAAGGATAAAAAGGAGCACACAAATGACACATTTTCCTTGGAAAATAGTTTGTGGGCCATGTTTACAGTACTGCAGGAGGAGAGCTGATGTTAGTCTGTGTAGCCTATCCCGGGAATATGACATCACCTTTTCTGACTTAGGAATTTTATGACGAGGCAGAAGCTTTTGTGAGGTGCAGCATTTTCATGTGCAAATGCTCTGAGTTTCTTCCCCTTCCTCAACTGACCCGTCGGGGCGAAGACTCCAGCAGGCGGTCTTCCTAACTGCAGCACCAGCCCTTCTCCGCCTGCCAGCTCCTAACTCCTGGGCTCCATTCAGGATGTGAAGGGGCCAGATTTTCCACCTGAGCCTGCTGACCAAGAGCTCCGTGGGGGCAGGTCCCTTCCCCATGGCTGGTGTCCTCCTCGCCTGGAGGGAAGGGCGGGTGCCATTCAACAGGCTCTTGCTTGTGTAGTGTGGCGTCTTGGGGACAAAGAAATGGGTGACCTGAGCCAATGTCAGGGACTTAGGCTCCCTTGCGGAGGCTTTGCCAGGGATGTCTGGAAATTGGGTCACTGCCACTTCTTGAACAAGTTGGCTTGCTCAACAATCTTGAACAAGCTGGTTTCTGTTGCATCAGAGAGATGTAATGCCGATGCTCTTCATTGAAGCCCTGAAAGGCCTGCCTGGGTCGGAGAAGAGCAGGCAGAGCTGAGGGGGGCAGAGTTGAGCGAGTCATCATCCTAGAGTCCTTACATTCCCACAAATGTCTAAGCCCAACCCTCTTGAATTGCATTGATTCTTATCTGGCACCAATTTAGCACTGAGCCTTGATTAGATTCTTGAGCAATAAATCTTCTGAGTTGCAACTTAATGTATAGTCCTGATTCTTCACACCATGGTGCTTATTAGTGACAGAAGGATATTTTTCTTTTGAGTATTTGCTGGCCTCTGGAAGCCAATGGCCTTTCTCCTGGGTGGACTGAGTCACATTTTTGGGAAGAGGAGGCAACTTTACCAGCATCCCATGATTGGCAGCTTGGCCCTTTTCTGATACAACCCCCATTCGGAAATCTAGCATTTGGCTTTCATAGTTTGCTTTATTTTATTATTTCTCCATGGAAGAAAACCTGAATTAAATTATCTGAAGAAGAAGACTTTAAATATGTGAATCTGAAATTAGGAGGACCCCCCCCCATCCCAAAGGTGCTTCTCTAATCTACTTTCTGGATCCCCCTCTTTTTTTTTTTTTTAAAGTATTCTGGCTGAAGATGTTGTCCTCTCTTCCTTGCAAGGGGAGTCAGTTTAGAGCTCCAGGCCAGGGCGGAGCAGCCCACCTGTCAGCACAAGGGGTGGGTCCCCTCTGTATATTCAGGGGGTTGCATTGTCTGGAGGGGAGCAACTGGGGCTTTCTGTCTGTCCTTCGGTGGAGACTGAGATGGAAGGAAACATGAAACCGACTTTATCCCAGTTTGGTTATTCAGTTGGGGCTGTCCTGGATGTTTCCTGCAGGCCTCGTGCTGAATGGGGCTGGGGGGGGGGGAGAGGGCCACCTGTTCTTCTGGGAAGGGAGGTTTAGGACAGTTGTTGTGGGTCGCCAGGATCCATCTCGCATTTTCCCCTGAAAATGAGGACATTTTACTTACTAGGGAGGGACAGCCTGTCAGCCGTTTTGCTGACTTTGCGTGGAGAGGTGTGGAACCATTAATCTGATCAACAACCAGATTGTGGTGAAGCTAAAACCCTCCTCTAAATTAGAGGTTTAATAAGCAAAATAAGGTCTAAAATGTAAATCTGGGGGATGGTGGAATCATCAGATGTAAATTACATGTCCTTGCAAGTATGGCTGCATGCTTCTCTTGTACTAAGTAGAAAAAAAGTAAATGATTTTACAGCTAAGGTAGCTAAAAAGAATTTAAAACTGGATCAAATTATTTTCCATGGAAATAATCCAAAGCCCGCAGCATTTTTTTTTTTTTAGAGCACTGTTTCTCAACCGTGGCTACTTGAAGATGGGTGGACTTCAACTCCCAGAATTCCCCAAACTCAGAGAGCACCAAGGACTCCACCGTTCCTTACCTGTTCCATTGCCGGGGCTTGAACCTTTGGCTATTCCCTGTGCTGCTTTAGCTCCTAGGGCCAAGCCATAGAGGGTAGAGTCCTTTTTCAAAGTTCATCCCTATCCAAGGTTTGCCTAGACCCGTCAGACTCTTTATCTTCCAAGCCATGCTAGGACTGACTTTGTATAGCAAGTTAAATCTGAGCTAATAAAACATTGTTTTTTGCTTCCATGCTATATAATGGCCCAGTTACTATAATTACTGAGAGAATGGCTAGGTTATTACAGGATTCTAGATTGCCTTAATGCTTAATAGACTGACACAGTTGGAAGGGACCTTGGAAATCTTCTCGTCCAACTCCTGCTCAAGCTGGAGACCCTATGCCATTTCAGACAGGTGACTGTCCAGTCTCTTCTTAAAAACTTCCAGTGACACCCACAACTTCTGGAGTAAACTACTCCACTGATTGATCGTTCTCACAGTCAGGAAATTTCTCCTTAGTTCTAGATCACTTCTCTCCTTGATTAGTTTCCATCCATTGTTTCTTGTCTTGCCTTCTGGTGCTTTGTAAAACAGATCGACACCTCCCCCCCCATTCTTTGTGACAGCTCCTCAAGTATTGGAAGGCGGTTGTCATGTTTCCACTGGTTCTTCTCTTTATTAGACTAGACTTATTCAGTTCCTACAAGTATGATTTAACCTCCAGGCCTTTAATTAACTCTGTTGCTCTTCTTTGGACCCTTGCAGAGTTTCACCTTCTGCATCTTGGCCTGGGCAGATGGAGCAGGGGACTTTCAAACTTGCAAGATGCTAGAAGGTGAACTATTTTTATACCTCACGGAGGCTGTTCAAAGCACCTGAAAGAGGCATATTGGCCCCTTAAGTGTTAAGCCGCCATGTAAGGCTCCCTGGGTGAGCTTGAGCAACCTTGCTCCAGCCCCAGCATGTGCAGACAGCCAGGCCGGCCTGGCTTTTGACGGGCCGAGGGGGAGACGGCAGCTGCTTTGGACACGTGGAGGGAGCTGCTTGCTGATGCCAGAGCTTGGGAGAGTTTTTTCCAAGTGCTTTGCACCTTCTAATAATTAACTTCTTGCTCTTTCAAGAGAGAAGAATTGAGAGATTATGGTTGTTTGCAATGCTGAATAAATGGCAGTTTATTAGGTGTGGCACTTGGGTGTGGCCGTTTACCCTGCAAACTGTCTCTCTCGAGGGGTCCTGGGTGCTCCTGGAGCTTGCTTGTTTTCTGGCAGATGTTTCATTACCCTAACTAGGTAACATCATCCGTGCTAGTAAGGAGAGCTGTTTGCTGTCAGTTTATATTCTGGTGTCCCCCACTGAGACAGGCAGGACACCAGAATATAAACTGACAGCAGACAGCTCTCCTTACTAGCACTGATGGTGTTACCTAGTTAGGGTAATGAAACATCTGCCAGAAAACAAGCAAGCTCCGGGCGCAGCCAGGACCCCTCATTTCAACCCTGAGCTACAAATATTCTCCCTCATTGGAAACAGTCTTTTAACAAATAATCTGAAGATTTAGTCTTTCTGCTTGAGATGCATGGCTAGGAACTCAAAATATTTAAATGGACTATTCTTCAAAATCAGGGTTACCGAATCCTGGCAACTGTAAGATGCCTGAACTCCAACTCCCAGAATTCCCAGGCCAGCATGAAGTCCAGGAATTTTAAAGTCGCCGTGCTTGGGAAACACTGTTCTAAGCGAACACCTACTGATGTAAATAAATGAAGTGTCCACGTTTTCCTTCATTAACTTAAAGAACAGATGAATTTTGAATGTTGGCAATGGATTCACTTACCCCCCCTTAATGGATTTGCCTGGTAAGGAAGCAGCTGGCTCTTTGCTAGATCAGGCTTGGTCCTTAAACCCTTGCAAACAAACAAACAAGCTCGGAAATGAATGATGTAAATTGGGGTGGGGGGGGGGAAGGAAGGAGCTACCCTTTATGGCTTGGAGGCCCAACCGAAGAAGAAGCCTCGTGAAGAGCCAGGCTCAAACCAGAACAGCAACTGCTGCCCTCCCAAACCCACCCAGCTGGGTCTGTTTCTCCCACCCCTTCGGCACAGAGCAGCCCTTGACGTCAGCCACGGCCGGGAAGAAAACCCTGCTTTGTTTACGCGGGAGCTCTGCCCTGGTTTCTTGTGTGGTGGCAAGATGCCCACCAGGCTCTGGCCCCTTTCCCTCCCTCCCTCCCTCCCTCCCACCCACCCACCCAGAGAAGAGCTCCCAGGGTGTTGCATCACACTGCAGGGAGAGAAAGCTGGGTGGGGTCTCCCTGTGAAGTGGGGGGAGACAAGGAGAATGGGACCTTTCTCTCTTGGGAAAGAGCCGGGCTGTTGTTGGAGAACAAGGCATCGGCATCGCCTGGTGGGTTTGGGGCCTCCTCCGAGCTTCAGAAGCTGGCACAAGGTCAGCCCACGCCCAGCTTCCTTGCCAAGGTTGGGGGCTGAGTCACCGGATACAAACTGTCCAGAGGGAAAGTGCTCTGAAAGTAGAGACAATCCCACGAATCCTTCTTCCTCTCTTTGTGTCCTCTTACCAAGGACTTCAAAGGTTTAAGCCTGGAAGGGCCTGGAGTACATTCATAGCATTTTCAGGAAAGGGGGAGTATAGCAGTATAACAGAGTTGGGGGGAGGACCTTGGAGGTCTTCAAGTCCAACCCCCTGTTCAAGCAGGAGACCCTGCACCCTTTCAGCCCAGTCTGTTCGATCATTGTTTCTTCACCAAAAGCTTTAGGTAAATCAAGTTTGCTACCCTGAGCCTTTAGGTAAGATGCCCAGAGTCACCCTGAGTGAAACAGGCAGCCATATACATTTTCTTAATATAAATAAAAAACTTTCCCTTTTTCAGCTAAATTCCTGTGCCACATTTTTGCATCACGGCCGATGTTTTTATTCTGCCACATTTTGTAGTATTGGCTAAAAAGTCCACGCTGTCTCTTCAGGAGCTTCGTTTTTATTTTTGTTTGTTTTTTGCAGGTCTAATAGTTACAGGGTTCCCCTAAGATACATTCCTTGGCCTCTTTTCTTAGGGATGTTGCTATTTCCCCAGATAAAGAGAAGATGAATCCTGGCTGTGTAGCTTTTATGTTAACCTTTTCAAAAAAAGGATTTCCTGGATTGAACTCGGGGTCAGTCCAATCAGCCGGTGGATCAGATCCTTCGTGGCTCTCTCCCCAGGCTGCTTACTTCATCCTTGACATTTGGAATGCCAAGATTGACGGCTTTAGAGCAGGGCTTTTCAACCTTTTCACCCATTGTACCACTTTTAGGATATGGCAACATCCGAGGACCACTAGTCACCTAGCAAGGTGTCAAAAACTTGATGACCACAAAAAAAAAAAAGGAAAAAAGTGATAAAGTACAGGTAGTCCTTGACTTACAACAGTTCGCTTAGTGACTGTTTGAAGTTACAATGGCACTGAAAAAAGTGCCCCCCAAGCCACAGCTGAGCAAGACACCTGCGTGCCCGCCCGGCGGTGCTCTTCCTCCTGTCCGAGGTTTTCATTGTTGTGAGCATTTCTGTTGAGGATTTGCAATGGGGGTGAGGTGGGGGGTGTTTATTCCCCCTGTCTGCTGGGTGATTGCAGCAGGTTTTGGTCACTTCACATGACCCTGGGACACTGTGACCATCATAAATATGAATCAGTTGCCACGCATCTGAATGTAAATCACAAGACCCTGGAGATGCTGCAATATTCCAGCTGATCGGCGCTTCTTCTGGGCTCAGCAGAAGCGCCAGAATCAGTGCTGCTTTCCAGCTGATTGGTGCTTCTTCAGGGCTCAGCAGAAGTGCCAGGATCAGCGCCGAGCTCCAGCTGGAGCCTGGCACTGATCCTGGCGCTTCTGCTGAGCCCTGACAGTTCCGAAGAAGCACTGATCCTGGCTCTTCCGCTGAGCCCTGACAGCCCTGAAGCTCCAGCCATCTCTCGCACCAGTTCAGCTCATTCCCCCCCCCCGCTACCACTTTTCTAGGATGGTCGCATACTACCACCTGCCAGGTGCCAATGTACCACAGGTGGTACCCATACCACTGGTTGAAAGCCGTGCTTTAGAGGAGGAAGGCTCTGCTTTAATGCCTTAAGCCTGCAATGTTGCACATTCAGAGGTGCCAACTGTGAGACCATTTTTCCCTGCTGTCTTTAAAGCAGTGTTTCTCAACCTTGACAATTTTAAGGCATGTGGACTTCAACTCCCAGAATTCCACAACCAGCAAACACTGCTTTAAAGCATGCAGCTGCACCTTCTGCCCTCTCTTGGTTGCTTCAGCCCTGCAGCGCTTCCCGCCAGCTGGAGCAGCAGCTGCCTCCCTCTCCTGGGTCGTGCCACCATCCTTTTGCGGCTTGCGGAGGCCCTGTGGCTTCCCAAGAGAAGTTGTGGGACTTGGCTTGGCTTCCTGGACTTTCTTGGGGTGGGTGGGTGGGTGGAGGCAGAGCCCCTGGGAGGATGCCAGGCCCTTCCTCAGCCCAAAGAATGCCAGTTGTCAGCTGTCCCAGTTGAGCAGCTTCAGGACCTCCTATCCTCTCCTATCGGTGTGGAGTATCTCCATCTGCCCACAGGTGTGAAGGTTTTTCTTCCTAGGAGCTACGCCGGAAGCCCAGTGCAAAAAAAGGGGGAGTGTTCTCACATGTCTATCAAATTGTGCCCGGCCCTCCCTTTTTCACTCTCCCAAAGTGCCACGCCATGGAGTAATGCTTATCAATTGATGACCTATTGCATACAACCCTGAGGCAGGAAGGGACCCTGGAGATCTTCTAGTCCAACCCCCTGCTCAAGGCAGGAGACTTATACCATTCAGACAAATAGTTGTCCAATCTTTTCTCAGAAACCTCCAATGATGGAGCACCCACGTCTGGGAGATGAGCTGTTCCACTAATCAGTTTTTCTGCAGTTTTGTTATTTTAGGCCAGAGGTAGGCAACCCAAAACACTCAAAGAGCCACTTGGACCCGTTTCCCACCGAAAACAAAACACTGGGAGCTGCAAAACTCTTTTGATATCTAAAATGAAGATAACACTGCATATATCCTTTTTTACCTTTATTTTACACACACACACACACACACACACACACACACACACCAGATGTGGACATTAAAATCAGTAAAGCGAGCTTGTTATTAGCACACTATATGCACATGCCATACTGTAACCGTTATAACTGTTATATAAGTGTATGCACAGGCTCCTTTGCTCTGATGATGTCAACAGTTTGTTGACGAAAGCTTAGCAATAAAGAAGCCATTTTTTCATATATCCTGGAGCTCATTATTTTACTTTACTGATTTTATTATATATATATGTATATATATATATATATATATATATATATATATACACACACACACACACACATATATATACACACATATATACACATATACACATATATACATATATACATACATACATACATACATACATACATACATACATACATACATACATATACAAATAAAATACGAACACCAGGAGAGTATAAATATAAAAATATACTTTACTAAAAGCTGCCAAGCTTTCGTTTGGAAACTCCAAACATCATCAGGGCTAAGGAGCCAGTAAACAATGATGACTTAAATGGGTTTTGCCGGCATCTGCACCCGGCTCATGGACCGCGTCACCGGTCCCGGCCGGTTAATTAGTGTTCCAGATGTTTCTTTATTACTCTCCTTACGCTTCCTTCTATGGTTCTTCCGGATCATTCCTTCCACTATCTCATTACTGGGATTCATCTCCTCCACCACCCCTTTATCCTTATTTCCTTCGATAGTACTGACCCTCCTCCCCTTTTTGTTTTCATTTTCCACCCTGGGGGCATCTGTTTCTCCTCTATCAGTGTTACAAGCTTCCCTGGGCTCACAGACGCTCCCCCACACACACGCTTTTCTCAATCCCTGCTCCACACCCTCCTCCACTGTCATGAGTAACTTTCATAGGGGTGTTGCATATTTGGGGGTCTATGCCCTCCTCCTCCTCCTCCTCCGTCCTGGCAATCTTCCTGTCGACAGTTCTCCATCGACAGTTCTCCATCGTTCCATTTGTTTACTGCGTGATCGGGTGCTTACTCCGTCTCTCAATTCATCATCCCCCCTCCTCCCTATTGCATGCTCTTCCCCATTGCTGATAGGAACGGTATTCAGGCGGACAGATCTCTGCATTCTGATTCCCCGCGTTCTCACTCTCCTCTCCTGTGCTCGTCTTTGGGGGGACTTCAAAGTGTTTGTCCCGGGGGGGGGTTATATATATATCCCTCTCTCTCCCTCTCTCCGATCTTCTGCTCACTTGGCAAGCTGACTTCAAGCTGTTCTCCGACAAGCTCAGGGTAGGCAACCTCGGCTCTTTTATGACTCGTGGACTTCAACTCCCAGAATTCCTGAGTCAGCATAGCTGGGCTAGCTAGCTCTCTCCTGCTTTTCCTGTTTCCTGTTTCCTGCTTCCTGCAGAGACGCAGCAAAGGGAGGAGCCCCACCTAGTAAGCTTTTTAGCTCCTCGGAGAACACCGCAAGTCCACTCTCTTTTTTACACACACATACACAGAGAGAGGGGGGGGGAAGCGCAAGTGCCTCTCTGTGTCTCTGTCTCTCTCTCCAAATGGCAGAAGAGGCTGGGAGCCGCAGGGGAAGGCTCAAAGGGCCACATGCGGCTCCGGAGCCGCAGGTTGCTGACCTGTGTTTTATGCCATACCTGTGGCAGATCAAGGTGACAAAAAAGCAATAAACTGTTTCCTTGTATCCACCTTTAAAAAATAGGTGGCGCTCTTTGAATTTTGAATGTTTCTACATAAGTATGATCTGAAAGGGGATCTATTTCTTACACAGGTCTTAAAACTAGACAAGGAGAACCCAAACGAGGCAAAAACATTACCCTTGTTCATTTGTGTATTGGGGGCAAATGTTCCAAAGCCGCGTCTCTGCTTGGGCTCAAGCAGAGCAGGAGACAGTGACCAGGAGGGGAAGTCGGGCCGGGTGCCAGTCAAGACACGGCTTACGTGTTGGTTTCTTTTCCTCCTTAATGCAATATTGAATGTCTTGTTTCCTGCATCTGGTGAGCTGGAAACTTAGTCACAGCCATAAAAATGCATTTATGGATGGAGAGTTTTGATGCTGCTGCTGGGAATGTGTGGGCCTGTATTGGCAGTCCTCAACTTATGACCATCTCTTTAGCAGTCATTCAAAGTCGTGGCAGTGCTGGAAAAAGGGACTTACAACCGGTCCTTGCACTCACAATCTTGCAGCATCCGGCGGTCCTGCAATTGTGATCCAGGCGTTTGGCAATTGGCTCACACTTACGACGGTTGCCATGTCCTGCAGACAACTGGGTACCAGTTACAACTCTCCCAGCCATCTTCTGACAATCAGTGGGGAAGTTGGTAGGAAAGGTCACAAGTCACAGTCTTGCTTAATGACTGTGGGTGATTTGCTTAATGACATTTGCAAAAAAGATCACAAAACCGTGTGTAATCACGTTTTGTCTCACTTAACAGCTGCATTGCTTAACAATGAATTTTCCAGCCCCTGTTGTCGTCACATATGAAGAACGGTTGCAGGAACTGGGTATGTCTAGTCCACAGGTCGGCAACCTGCGGTTCTGGAGCTGCATGTGGCTCTTTGAGCCTTCCCATGCGGCTCCCAGCCTCCTCTGCCATTTGCAGACAGAGACAGAGAGAGGCACTTGCGCTTCCCTTCTCTCTCTGTGTCTCTCTCTCTCTGTCTCTCTCTCTCTGTCTCTGTCTCTCCCTCTCTCTCTGTGTCTCTGTCTCTCTCTCTGTCTCTCTCTCTGTTTCTCTCTCTCTCTCTCTCTGTGGTGTGTGTGTGTGTGTGTGTGTGTGTGTGTAAAAAAGAGTGGCCTCACCCTGTTACTGGATGGGGCTCCTGCCTTGGCTGCATCTCTGCAGGAAGCAGGAATGGCAGGAGAGAGCTAGCTAGCCCAGCTATGCTGACTCAGGAATTCTGGGAGTTGAAGTCCATGAGTCATAAAAGAGCCGAGGTTGCCTACCCCTGAGCTTGTTAGAGAACAATTTGAAGCCAGCTTGCCAGGTGAGCAGAAGATTGGAGAGAGGGAGAGAGAGGGGGGAGAGAGAAAGAAAGAGAGAGGGAGAGAGGACAGAGAGAGACCCTTTTGACATCTAAAATGAAGATAACACTGCATATATCCTTTTTTTAACCTTTAATAAATAAATACACACACACACACACACACACACCTATAATAAAGGTAAAAAAGGATATATGCAGTGTTATCTTCATTTTAGATATTAAAAGGGTTTTGCGGCTCCCAGTGTTTTGTTTTCAGTGAGAAACGGGTCCAAGTGGCTCTTTGTGTGTTTTGGGTTGCCTACCCCGGCGTTAGTCTAAGAGAAGAATGAGCGGTGATGCGATAGCAGTCCTCCAATATTTGAGGAGCTGCCACAGAAAAGAAGGAATGGACTTATTCTCCAAAGCCCCCGAGGGCAGGACAGGAAGTAACGGGAGGAAGGTCAGTAAAGAGAGACCCAATCTTGAACTAAGGAGGAATTTTCTGACAGTGAGAACTATTAACCAGTGGAACGGCTTCCCTCCAGAAATTGTGGGGCTCTATCATTGGGGATTTTTAAGAAGAGATTGAAGAAGCCATTTGTCTGAGATGCTATAGTGTCTCCTGCCGTGAGCAGAGTGGATGGAAAGACAGATAGACAGAGAAACAGATAAGTCTTCCTCCTGGAATTGTGGGCGCTCCGTCACTGGAGGCTTATAAGAAGAGATTGGAGCACCATTTGTTTAAAATGGTATAGGGTCTCCTGCTTGAGGTGGGGGGGGGTTTGGACTAGAAGACCTCCCAGGTCTCTTCCAGCCCTATGATTTTATGATTCTGAGATAAGATAGATGACGGACAGACAGATGGACGGATGGATGGATGAAACAGCTTGCCCCTCCAGAGGTTGTGGGCACTCCATCACTGGAAGACTTCAAGAAATGACTGGACAACCTTTAGTCCAGTGGTTCTCAACCTTTTTAATGCCGCGACCCCCAACCGGTTGTAAGTTGAGGACTACTCAACCGGTCATAAGTCGAGGACTACTCAACGGGTGCAGCACCGTTTGCAGAATGGGACTTTTGGCGGGCTCAGCAGGGCAGAGACAGCCTGGACAATTCCTATTGGCTTTGGAAAGCCAATAGAATTAGACTCTATTAAGAGAGTCTATTCTATTGGCTTTCAAAAGCCAATAGAATAAAAGGGAGGAGCACAGCTAAGGAAAAGAGGAAAAAAATGGCAGACTGCGTTGTTTGGCGACCCCCGTGAAATGGGCGTTCGACCCCAAATGGGGTCCTGACCCACAGGTTGAGAACCACTGCTTTAGTCTGAGATGCTATAGTGTCTCCCACTTGTGTAGTGGGTTGGACTGGAAGACTTCTGAGGTCCCTTCCAGCACTATGGTATTTAGGGATAGGGATAGGAGTAGAGTAGAGTAGAGTAGAGTAGAATAGAATAGGAAGGGACCTTGGAGGTCTTCTAGTCCAGCCCCCGGCTCAAGCAGGAGAACCTATACCATCTCAGACAAGTGACTGTCCAGTCTCTTCTTAAAAGCCTCCAGTGACTGAGCGCCCACAATTTCTGAAGGCAAAGCTGTTCCATTGGTTAACTGTCCTCTGTAAGTTGGGAACTACCTGTAACCTGAAAGGGTAACCAAACCAGTTGTAGCAACGTTGCATTAGAGTAGGATAATCAAGTTGGAAGCAAACAAGGTGACTCAAGGCCTGCTTAAATAGCCAGGTTGTTCATGGCCCCAGCAAGATTAAGGGAGACTGGGTGTTACTATTAATATTCAAAAATGCATAATGGTTTCTGTTCCATATATTTCACAGGCTTTAGAAAATTGTAACTCCTTTTCATTGAAAGCAATACTGGAGTTGGCTCACAGAGGCCCAGATTGCCCATACTCTTTTATGGGCTAGAAACTAATGCCTGAAATTGAACAATTTCTTACTTGTTATTAAGTTTACTCAGGTTTATTTTATGCAATAACTCCTGGACTGTGTGTGTGTGTGTGTGTGTGTGTGTGTGTGTGTGTGTGTGTGTGAAAGACTAGGTTGCATTTTGCAATTCTGAAATCAGTCAGAGCCGTTCAATTGTGCACGCACCCACGTGCGCTCCCCAATGATTTCTTCCAGCAACACCTGTGGACAGCCCCCGTTTCTGTGGGAGGATCCGGGTGGGGCCCTCGGTGCCTGCTTGTTCTGGCATTCAGGAAAAAACCCTCCCTGGAAACGGAAGCCTGGCGTTTTGCTCCGACTCGCAAGGGTGTGGTGGCATCGGGCATGTTTTCCCCACGTGTTTCTTCCTGGCTTTTCAGAGTGGAGCAGATGAGTCAGAGGACGATGGGTGGCGGAGCTCCCTTTCTCTTCCAGAGAGCTCAGCGGGGTGTCTGCTGTGTGTCCAGTTTTGGTCACCACAATACAAAAAGGATGCTGAGACTCTGGAAAGAGTGCAGAGAAGAGCAACTAAGACGATCAGGGGACGGGAGGCTGAAACATACAAAGAAGAGCGGTTGCGGGAACTGGGGATGGCTAGTCTAATGGAAAGAAGGGCTAGGAGGGCATGATGGCAGCCTTCCAGTATTTGAAGGGCTGCCCCAAAGAAGAGGGGGGGGGGTCTTACACAAAGCCTCTTAGGCAAGACAACAATGGGTGGAAGCTAATCAAGGAGAGAAGCAAACTGGAGCTAAGGAGAAATTTCCTGACAGAACAATTAACCAATGGAACGGCTTACTTTCGGAGGTTCTGGGGCTCCCATCATTGGAGCTTTTCAAGAATTGATTGGACAGCCCTTTGTCTGGAATGGTATGGAGTCTCCAACTTGTGCGGGGGGGGGGGGGTTGGGCTAGATAACCTCCAAGTTCCCTTCCAACTCTGATATTTCCTTTCTGGCAATTCCTCCCTCCCTCTTGGCTCAGCCCATTCCCATGAATATCTAGTAGCTGATCTCTTTAGTAGTAATGGTGTTGTGAGAACAGGGCTTTGTTCCTCCCCCATTGTTCAACTGCTTCAAAGGAAAATATAGAAATACTCTTGGTAATTCACCTGCTTGGGGAGGGGCTGACAGGCAAGTCAGGGTGGAGGAGGAGGAGGGGGAGGACCCCACTTCCTGGCGGGGGGGGGGGTTGTGGCTTTCACCCCACATTGCTGATTGTGTTCTAAGCACGGGATAGGAAAATATCTTTGGCTTATGAGCGAAGAGGTGCAACAGCATGAGAGGAGTACAGGGTTGGCAGGAAAAGGAGAAAAGGCAGCGACCTTCCCTTGTAATCCTTTGGGGGGGGGATATGGGGAGGTAGTTACCACAGTTGGGGGAGCAGCCTCTGCAGAGAGCTAATAGGCTGAGAGTTTTCCTTTTTGGTTTTGTGCTTGTGGCCGTTCCAGTCAAAATGCACTGCAGCAGCGGTCCCCTGGCCCGGCACCGGTCCACACCATGCCAGAGAGCGGTCCGCACAAACAAGTGAAGCCCCGTCCACCGGGTGCTGGCAGCACGTGAAACCAGCCCCCTTCCAGTCCCAGGAAAAACTGGTCTCCACGGAACCAGCCCCTGGTGCCCAAAAGGTTGGGGGCCGCTGCATTACAGGGAATCCTCATTTAGCAACCGCAGTTGGGACTAGACACTTGGTCGTTAAGCAAAGTGGTTACTAAGTGAAACTTGGATTGCTGATGATCTGACTTCAGCTTCCCTTTGCTTCGTAGACCTGCAAAATTATTTTTTCATCATGTCAATGAGGCTGTTGCTAAAGGAGAACTACCTGTATGGAAGCCCTTACAACTCACAGAAAGCAGCAACTGCTCTGCATAGGAAGATCAAAGCAGAGAGTGTGGAGGGAGGGGCCGGAGGGGCAGGGCAAGAAAAGTCCCAGCAGAGTCAGCTTGCCATCTCCTCCCCCCCCCCACACACACCCTCCACAATTTGTGGGTCTGGCTCTCCAAGGGGGCCCCCACCTTGCAGCCTCGGGCTTTGTGCCATAGGCAGGAGATGAGATGTGGGGGGGAGAGCAGCTAACTTGGGTGTTGGCCTGTGCAGAGTCCAGCAGGGAATTGCCTGGTCAGAAGAAAGGAGCTTTCTGGTTGTGATTGGCCCCGCCAGGCTGGTTCTGTGCCAGCTTTGAGGAAGTCTCCCAAGCCCAAAATAGAAAGTCCATTTTCCCACCTTCTCTAAAAAGCCGCGTGACCTAGAAATGAATGACTCTGAGATTCCACTTCCTTGGTTGGGGGGGGGGGGAATCCTGATTTTGGCGGAGGGGAACTGTGGCTGTGATGTTGCTTGATGTTGCTTTTGAGAAACAGCGCAAAGGCCTCCTTGGCAACTTCTCTGTTGGCATTGTGAGACAGGCAGGCCCCATCTCTGTTTCTGGCAAAGAAGCTCTGTGTGAGGAGCGGTCATGAGGACTAGAAGCGCCACCTTGCTTTTGCAACCCAGAGCCCAAGATTCTCAGAGTGGGCAGAATGACCGCACAGTTCTCCCTTGAAGTAAAAGTACAAAATTGAGGCTGCATGTTGTTATCTTATTCTACTGGGTTAAAAAGAGTCAGAAGTCAATGCTTTTCTTTCTTTTCCCCCTTTTATCGTACAGTTTTTCCTCTTCCCTTTTTCCTCCCTACTTTCTCACTATTTTCATTTTCATTTTTATTTGTATTTTATATTTTGATAAACGTAATAAAAATATGGAAGCATAAAAAGGAAAAACCGATACCCTCAAGGGTGCCCAGTGCCCTTTTTGCCCTTCAGTACCCATGCCAGCAGCTGAAGGGCACTTTCCTCGCAACTGCTTACTTGTGAGAAGTGGAAGAAAACTCAGCCCACGGGCAATGGGCATGTGTGTGTGTGTGTGTGTGTGTGTGTGGCTTTTAGATTCGTCTTTCTAGTAATTTGTCGTGAGCATAATTTGTAACACTGAGCTTCATATTCAGTTACATCTTGCAAGGCCAATATGAAATCAGAACCACATGGGCACTCACACCCCTTTCAAGGACTCGCCCTGTGCCCCCCTGCATGAGCCTCACCCCTAACATTTCCACCTCTTGGGAAGAGACTGGCGCAGCGTCCATCCTCGCTTGCTGGTTTCGGCCACTGGTCGGTTTCCAGAAGCACAAATCTGTGCATTAAATAGTTTCGCCTTTCCAAGTGACCAAATATCATTGCTTTTCCTTCCTGGACGATCCATGTTGCCGAAAACATCCCTTGGACCACCGCTCTGAGGTGCCTTGACTCTGTTCAGCTGGCCTCCTGGGAGGTGCCTGACACCCGCCCTCCCCTTGCGGACTTCAGCAAATTCAAGTCAAAACTAAACACACACCCCCTTCTGTCGAAATCTGTGGAGCTGAGGGGGGGGGGAGAAAACTTGTTCCAGTCCGCAGGGCAATTGGTGAGGAGTGAAACAGGGAAAGGTGTTGCTGAAAACCCAGCTGGAAGCAGCGGCCCGTGGCCAACTATAAGGAGCTACGGCCACAAGTGAGCTCAAAATCCCTCTTGCTAAGTGAGACAATTGTTAAGTGAGTCTTGCCCCATTTGATGACCTTTCTTCACACAGTTGTTAAGTGAATCACTGCCGTTGTTACATTAGTAATGTGGTTGTTAAGTGAATCCAGCCTCCCTAAAGAATTTGCTGGTCAGAAGGGTCACGTGACCCCGGGAGACAGTGACCGTCACGAATGTGAGTCAGTTGCCAGACGACTGCTCATAAGTGTGAAAAGCGGTCACAAGTCATCTTTTTCAGTGCCGTTGCAACTTTGAACAGTCACTAAATGAATGGTTGTAAGCTGAGGACTGCCTGCATCCTTTTACTCCCCGTCAGCTGCCGAGCGAGCCGGTGCTGCTTGTAAGCCCTTGTAGTTTCCAGTTGCATCCTGTCTTGTTCCAGAAGAAAAGGGAGGCAGCCGACGAATGGAAACTTGGATCCCAGCTCCAATAAACATGCAGATTTTTCCTCCTCTTCTCTGTATTTATAGTTTCCTCGTCTCCTTCCTAAATTAAAGCCAAATGAAACTTAAAAAAAAAACTGAGGCCCCATTTTCCCTGCTTTGACTGCGTTGTTGGCATCCTGCATTGGGTTGAGTGGAGAGTGGAAAGGGGCTACTTAGGAGCCCCCCGCCCTGGTCCCTGCTGGGTTCACTGGACCCCACCCCGGGGACCCCCCCCTCCAAGCAGTTTGTCTCAAGGCCTGGCAGTTGAAGGGGAGAAAGCAGCCTTTGGTTCCTCTCCTGCTGAGGGCCTTCTCCGCTGTGCTCCCTAAAACGTGCAGCAGACTCACATCGGGCTTCACGCCCAGCGCCCAGCCCCTCACCCCAGATCCGAGGCTGAGTTGAGCACCCTGGAGGGTTGTGCTCACTGGTCTTCATTGCTTTGACTTTTCACATCTCCAGACAGTTTTTGTAATAACAAACAAAACATTGAATGTGTTTAATGCCACTTAGGGCTCCACCTGATGGTTAGTGTAGTTGAATAATGCCACACAGGATGAACACCAGTGTTCCTCAGTCTTGGCAGCTTTTAAGACATGCAGACTTTAACTTCAGTGAAAGATCTGCAAGGAAACAAGAAGCCCCGAGAGCATCAGGGAGCCCCCCGCAGTTGGTCCGCAGTTGAGCTACAAGTATTCTCTTCTATGGGCACGAATTCTTAGCGGATGATCATCCCAAGTGCTGGGACAGAAAGCATCGCTCTGTGACTCAGTCGGCTGCGCCCTTCGCCTTTCCCTGTGTGGAGATGTTTGTCTTTTGACCTTCAGCCTGAAATCCTGGCCCTTGGTGGCCTTGCTGGTCCCCACAGCTCTCGGTGCCCAGTTTGGAAGGAATCTCTCCTTTACGGCCAGAGTAGATGAGACGAGAACAGCGTATTTCTTCTAAGTCAGGATTTCCCTTCAACATCTTAATTAGCGCTGCACATTTCTTGAGTCATCAGCAGCTGAGGCTACTGGAGCCAAATCTGCTTTTGATCAGTTCTCCTCCTTGCTGGTGAGGCCGCCCAAATAGCCAGTCCCACAGATGAAAGGGAGTTCCTCTGGATGGGTTGCTAATTTAAAGTTTCTGCTCCTTCAAGCCTGAACTTCTTGATGTCTAGAATTGCATGTATTGCCTTCCAGCCACACTCCACATGGCGCCCACAAGAGCTTGGGCAATGATCAGCACAGCCAGATGAGGGCGCCAGATTCCCAGAAAAGGCAATTCTACTCACAGTGAGCCTGTTGTGGTTTTGTAGTTTGCTGAGATGTGTGAATGGAGTCACTCTTTTTATCCCTGGGCCTAGGTTCAAATCTGGCTAATGTTCTGGTGCTCCCAAGTCTTATTCCCATGGGCATCTTATGGGTGTTGCCTGTTGTGGTTTACTCGCTTACAAATGAACGAGCCACAATTTGCAGAGATGTGTAAATGGAGTTTACTCTGGACCTGAGTTTGAATCTGATTAATATTCTGTTTCTCCCAAGTCTTGTTCCCAAAGTCTCCCAAAGTCCATCTTGTCTTTTGGCGGGGCTGCTGTGGTTGCTGGGCACAAGACTTTCCTCCTTACCAATGGCTGCATCTTTCTCTTGCAGGGACACCAAGAAGAAAGGAGAACTGCTCACTGCCCAGGCCCGCCTGAAGGATGTGGAGGCCTTGCTCAACTCCAAAGAGGCTGCGCTCACCACCGCCTTGGGGGAGAAGCGCAATCTGGAGGGTGAAGTCCGCAACCTCAGAGGCCAGCTGGCCAAGGTAGGCCGGACACACCTGTGAAGATCCCCAACAGCCTCCCTGCTCTGCACTGGGGGGACCCTTGAGATGGGGGGGGCAGTTTCTCCTCCTGCGCCTCCATCCCTTGTCCATCTTTGGACTACCGGTTCCAAACTGTTATGCCAGGAGGAATGAGTTTGTGGGCCCAGGGAAACTATGCCTGCAAATGTCTGTTGTGCAGGAGGGGAGGGGCCCTTCTGCTGGGAGACCACCAGCTTTTCACCTCTTTCCCGGGCCAGCTCTTGTTCCTGCAGATTGCCAGCCAAGGCAATAAAGATGGCAGAGCCAGGCTTAGGCTGGTCGACCTTATTAGGCTTCCAAAACTGAAGGCAGGCTGGTGGTCTTTGAGTCCCCCCTCCCAACAATGGATCGGTGGGCTCCTGTTATGATTTTTATTTAGCCATGCTTTATTTTTTTGTGAATTTTGTAATTGTGAATTTAACCTGTGCTGTTCATAAGGAGGCCAAAACAGCAGCAAGATTTATAACCGTATTTCTTGAGCTTGGCAGTTGAATGATGGGTGGACTTCAACTCCCAGAGGGGAATTCTGGGAGTTGGTCCATCCATCTTCTACTTGCCAAGGTTGAGAATCATTGGTCCAACAATGGACCAACAGACCTATTGACTGTACTCAGCTGTGGCCCTTCAAAGGTAGACCACTCCTGGCCACGGTGCCATTGACTGTCCTGAATTTAGCCCCTTCATCGTTGAGGTTGCATTGCTCAGACATTCCCTCCCTCTGTCACTATAGGGCCCCAAACCCCTCCTCCCCCTGCTTTTCCTGCTTGTCTCTATGTCCGTCCTGCACCCTCTCTGAGATCTAGAATAGTAATCTGGATTTTACAATCAGCTTAATTTTACTGTCACTTTGCTCCCCAAACTGGCTGGGGGCCGGAAAAGCTCACCTGTGCAGGAGCCAGGTGAGGCCAGCAGGGGGCGATGGAGTCCACCATTTGCCAAGGCAGAGAGGAGGAATGGACAGTTGAAAAGCACAGCGATCCTTCCGTGCGGTGACCTTTAAGAGGACCTGGCTGGGTGGACTCTTGCTTCCATCATCCCCGACCATGGATCTGCCTCCCTGCCTGGGAGCATCTTCCATTTGCTTGTTTGTTTTTCTATAATTTTATTTATTTACATCCTGCCTTTATTATTTTTATAAACGACTCAAGATACCAAAATGCTCCTTCCTTCTATTTTCTCCAGCACAGCAACCCAGTGAGGTGGGCTGGGCTGAGAGAGAGGGACTGGCCCAAAGTCATCTGGAGGCTTTTATACCTAAGATGGACCAGAACTCCCAGTCTCCTGGTGATTGGCCCAAAGCCACCCAACTGGCATTCGTGCCAAAGTCTCCTGGTTGCTAGTCTGGTGCCTTCAACCACCAGATGAGACTGGCTTTCCTTCTGCTTTAGATCCCCTGAGTCCAGATGTTTTTCACTCCCTGCAGCCTTTAAGAGGACGGCAGGCTGTGCGGGAGAGAAGCTAAATCAGCATCAAAGGCTCGTAAACTTCATCTCTTAACTTGGAGAAAGGTGCCTTAAGATGATCGGGCTTCTTTGGAGCAAGCTGATGGGAGATACTTCCCATAACATACACACACACACACACACACACACACTGGGAGCATGGAGGAGCTGGTGGTATGGTAGGCAAGTTGGGCACCGATGGATCTAGAGCAGTTGGGGTCGAACAACCATTTCACGGGGGTCGCCAAACAACGCAGTCTGCCATTTTTTTCCCCCTTTTCCTTAGCTGTGCTCCTCCATTTTATTCTACTGGCTTTTGAAAGCCAATAGAATAGACTCTCTTGAATAGAGTCTAATTCTATTGGCTTTCAAAAGCCAATAGGAATTGTCCAGGCTGTCTCTGCCCTGCTGAGCCGCCAAAAGTCCCATTCTGCAAATGGTGCTGCACCAGTTGAGTAGTCCTCGACTTACGACCGGTTGAGTAGTCCTCGACTTACGACCGGTTGGGGGTCACGGCATTAAAAAGGTTGAGAACACTGATCTAGAGAGAGACGTCCATGAGACAGATGTTGAGGGCCCAGCCCAGTCACACAGCCTTAGCAGAGCCACCTCCTGCCACGTGGCCCTCCCAGCCAGCCAGGTGATCGGGGGCCATGTGCTCCCCCTTCCGTGCAGTGAGGGGGTCCCTTGTTTGTCCCCCTGCAGTTGGAGGTGGCCTTGGCCGACGTCAAGAAGCAGCTTCAGGACGAAATGCTGCAGCGGGTGGATGTGGAGAACAGGCTGCAGACCCTGAAGGAGGAGCTGGACTTCCAGAAGAACATCTACAGCGAGGTGAGTCCCAGAATGCAGAAGGGTCCCTTAGAGGTCACCTAGTCCAACCCCTTTAGGGTAGGAATCCGACACCGCCTTGGCTTGAAAAGTGACTCTGCTGTTTCATAGTTCTCATAGCCAGGAATTCCTCCTTGAGTTTGGGTCCCCCTCCATAAAACACCCACCCATCGGCCCTAGAGAGAGTAAATTCCTTCCTTTTCTAAAATAAATTTTATTATTAAGTTTCATTGTAAAATAAAAATACAGAAAAAACAAAAGTTAGAAAACAGACACAGAGAGAAAAAAGTGGCAGCTTCCAACTTTTTCAGGACGGTGACATACAACCCCCCCCCCGAGCTTTACGCTTCACGTTTCACGCCATTTCAGTAACCACAGAACCATCCTAATCACCAGAACCTAAACCACAGATAGTCGGTCTCCATGGGCTGGGAGACGGAACTCGCCATCCTGCCTTGGGGCAGGCAGTCAGCCCAATTCATGCACTGGGTGGCCTTTTCGCCCCACATCTCCCCACAGAGGAGCTGGGGCTGCTGGATCACGGGGGCAGTGGGTTGGGGCTGGAGGGGGCAGGTCACGGTTGGAGGGAGTTGTGCCTTCTTGCCAGTCCTGGGATGCCCTGCTCACCCGCTGCCCCGCTGTCCGCAGGAGCTCCGGGAGACCAAACGCCGCCACGAGACGCGCCTGGTGGAGATCGACAGTGGGCAGCAGCGTGATTTTGAGAGCAGGCTGGCCGATGCGCTGCAAGACCTCCGCAGCCAGCATGAAGCCCAGGTCAATCTCTACAAAGACGAGCTGAAGAAGACCTACATGGCCAAGGTAGCGCACCTGGGGGGTGGACTCCCACTCCCATCATCCCCAAGCTGGCACACTTTGGTCAAGGGCTGTTCTGCTGCCCCCCCCCCTTGAGAAATTCTCAAGGTCAGATAATCCCACCTGGTCTTCCTCACCTGAAGTTTAAGAGGACGGCGGGCGCTGGGGCAGGATCGGGGCCTTGCCAAGTCAGGCTCCTAGCCTGGGGAAAGGAAGCTGCCTGAAGGGGGGTTCCTTGGGTTGGGGAACAGGGGCACCCCGCTCCTGCCCTGCAGAGCAGCCCAGGGCAGCCTTGAGGACCGGCCACTTTGAAATAAGCCAAACTCTGCCATCTCCAGAATGCTATTTCTAATCTTTGCAGCTGGAAAATGCCAAGCAGTCGGCCGAGAGGAACAGCAGCATGGCAGGGGCGGCTCACGAGGAGCTTCAGCAGACCCGGATTCGCATTGACAGCTTGTCCGCCCAGCTCAGCCAGCTGCAGAAGCAGGTAGGGGTCTCCTGGGGGAGGGTGGAGGTGGGGAGGGAGCCGCTGGTCTCCCACCTGCTCCGACCACCGTTTGGTCTCCAGGTGAGGAAATCTCACCTTTTGTTTTGCAAGTAGGAAGCGCCGCCCAGGTGCTTCAACTCACTTTGTGGTACCTGTTCCTGGGTCTCCCTTTGAAGATTTTGGGTGGTTTACAGGTAGTCCTTGACTTACAACCATTAGTATAGCGACCGTTCAATGTTACAGTGGCACTGAAAAAAAAAGTGACTTAAGAGCAGTCCTCACACTTGCGTTGTCCCTTCAGTCACATGATCAACCGGTCTGGATTTACAATGGTTACAGCATCTGGGATCACTTGATCACCATTAAGGACCTTCCCAGCTGGCTTCCAACAAGCAGAGTTAACGGGGGGAGCCTGATTCGTTTAATGACTACATGATTCACTTAATGACCTTGCAGATCTCTCTCCCTCTGTGAAGCCCCCACTGATCCTTCCCAGATGGGGTCTGCTCGCCTGGCTTTCTGTCCAGGCACCCACTCCTCTCTTGCCTTCCTCCCCACCCAGCTGGCGGCCAAGGAGGCGAAGGTGCGGGACCTGGAGGACATTCTGGCACGGGAGCACGAGACCAGCCGCCGCATCCTGGCAGATAAGGAGCGGGAGATGGCCGAGATGCGGGCCCGCATGCAGCAGCAGCTAGACGAGTACCAAGAGCTGCTTGACATCAAATTGGCCTTAGATATGGAGATCAACGCCTATCGAAAATTGCTGGAAGGCGAGGAGGAGAGGTGGGGCTGGTGGCCTGGGCAAAGTTTGCCATCCCCTGCAGAGGGGGGACCATTTTGGGGCCCTCCTAGGACAGGTTGGGCAGACCGTTCAGGCAGAAAGATCACTTTGGCTTGAGCGCTTCTCCTAGCATGGAGGGTGGGCAGCGCAGCCCTCCTGGAACGAAACCTGTTTGCTGTGGGGAGCACAGGTGCATCCATGTGGCCTCAGCCCCCCACCTCTCTTTTTCCCCCAGGTTGCGCCTCTCCCCCAGCCCCTCCTCCCAGAAGAGCAGCTCGCACATCCGTGTCACTTCTTCCGCCCAAAGCTCCACCAAGAAAAGGAAGCTGGCGGACAGCGAGAGCCACACCAGTTTCTCCCAGCATGCCCGGACCAGAGGCCGTGTGGTCGTGGAGGAGGTGGATCTGGAGGGCAAATTTGTCCGGCTGAGGAACAAGTCCAATGAGGTGGGTGCCGGTCGTGGCAGGTTGCCGATCCAGAACCCCTGGGCCAAAGGGGGCTGAGGAAACCATTTGGTCCTGGTGTCAACGTGAATTTAGGATTTCTTTGATTTCAAAATGTTGTTGACCCTCTATCATAATGGGCTGCAATATAAATGCTGATTTTGGCCTTACAGGCAAGGTCACTTCCGGTTTCAGCAAGCTACAATGAAACAGGGTGGATCTGCCTTAGCGGTTGGGGAGTTCCAGTTCCGCAGTGACTGGATTTATGATGTGTTTGATGGGAAAGGGCCCTAATTTCTTAGAAGGTTGTAGTGATTGCAAAAACCTATAGCTAGGTAAACTGTCCTCAGTGTGGAAAGGTTTGGGTTCTATTCTTACCTGCTCAAGTTTTATAGGTGTTCCTGGCTTCATCTAGAGCCTTTCTGACTATTGGCCAATTGTTTTGCAATTGGTTCATCCATTTCTTAGGGCAGTGATTCCCAATCTTTTCTATCCCCTGCACCCCTAGAATGCTTCTGATATATTCTCACACCCCTTACAAAAAAGTTCAAAGTAACGGGAGCGAATTATGCATATACACTATAATTTTGAAACTTCTAAACCCAAATTTTCGCACCCCCTGGAATATCGTCTAGCATCCCCGGTTAGAAACCCCTGCCTTAAGTGATGGGATGGTGGGCTCATTGGTCGACAGATCAGGCATTGGTATAAACACTTTGTTCTGTGGCTACTTGAAAGGGGGCGTATCCTGTGCTGCAATGGACAGTATTGTTATATGCTACTTCAGCAAATGGCAAGAGATCAGTCCAATAGTCTTGCTGGTAGTTGATGAAGCAACTAAGGTGCTGCTCCAGAACTGAGTTTGTTCTGTCCTCCCATTCATTTGAGGATAGTGACTAGAACTCAAGCCATGTTCTGTGCCCAATAGGTCCAGAAAGGCCCTCCAGAATTTTGAGGTAAACTGGACATCTCTATCTGAAATTATAAGTTGGGGGGCTCCATGCAATCGGTAGATATGTTGGAGGAACATTTTAGTGAGAATCTTGGCAGTTGGGATCTTCTGGCATGGGATGAAGTGGACCTGTTTTAAGAACAAGTTGGTTATGACCCAAATGACCATATTTCACGCATTCTCCGGCAACAACAACAATAATAATAAACTTGGAAGGGACCTTGGAGGTCATCTAGTCCAACCCCCTGCTCAGGTAGGAAACCGTATATCATTTCAGACAAATGGCTGTCCAGTCTCTTCTTAAAAACTTCCAGTGTTGGAGCATTCACCGCTTCTGGAGGCAGGCTGTTCCACTGGTTAATTGTTCTAACTGTCAGGAAGTTTCTCCTTAGTTGCTTCTGTCCTTGATTAGTTTCCATCCATTGCTTCTTGTCCTGCCTTCAGGCGCTTTGGAGAATAGCTTGACTCCCTCTTCTTTGTGGCAGCCCCTGAGATATTGGAACACTGCTATCATGTCCCCCCTCGTCCTTCTCTTCATTAAACTAGACATATCCAATTCCAGCAACTAATTTTTATATGTTTTAGCCTCCAGTCCCCTAATTATATTTGTTGCTCTTCTCTGTACTCTTTCTAGAGTTTCAGCATCTTTTTTACATCGTGGTGACCAAAACTGGATGCAGTATTCCAAGTGTGGCCTTACCAAGGCATTGTAAAGTGGTATTAATACTTCACGTGATCTTGATTCTGTCCCTCTGTTAATGCAGCATAGCATTAGGAACCGCTCGTCTTTCTCTAAAGCTTGTTTGAATGCTGTTAAGGCATCACTGTCTAGTGGCATGGGGGTTCTCTTCTGTGCTCTTGTAATCACCGTGGCTGGTAGCTGCTGTGCTGGTAATAACGGCGTGACTACATCTGCTTTGGTGCTCTTATACTGCAACATTCTAGATAAGGCATCAGCTAAATTCTTCCCTCCTGGCAAGTAGTGGAGAGTAAAATTGAACTGATGCTTGCTTGGGATACAACTTTCTAGGCATTTTGAGAGCTTCTAAGTTTAATCCATACCTGGAAAGGGATTTTGATCCCTTCCAGGAAATGCCTCCAGGTGAGAAAGGCCCAGTATACCGCATAAGCTTCCTTCTCCCAGACCACCCAGTGTTGTTCGGTTTCTGATCATTTTTGGGAGGTGTAGGCGCAGAGTTGTAATTAGCCCTTCTCGTTCTTTTGGAGTAACACCACTTCCACTGCTACATCGCTGACATCAGCTTGAATTACGAATCCCTTCTCTGGGTCTGGATGTTTTAATATAAGATCCGCCACGAAAAGCCTCTTTTAACTTTTCGAATGCCGCCTGGCACTCCGTACTCCATTTTAGAGGCTGTCTTGTTTTTAATAGGTTTGTGATAGGTAAGGCAATCGGGGCCAAGGAAGGGATGAATTGCTAGTAGAAATTCGCAAAACCCATAAAGCTTTGTAGTTGCTTTCGGGGGCAGGGGCTGCCCATCCCAGAATGGCGCATACCTTTTCCAGATCCATTTCCACTCCGTCATGCGAGATCCGATAGCCCAGGTAATCAATTTTCTCCTTATGCAGCTCGTACTTTGATAATTGCACACAGAGTTTGGCTGCCCCGAGCTTGTTCAGGATTGCCCTGACCAATTTCACGTGTTTGGCTTTCGTTTTGGTGTAGATTAATATATTGTCCAGATATTGATTCTTGATTCTAACTCGATTCTTGATTCTAACTCGGTGGTACACCTCTTGCAGGTCTAGCCTGTAAAATACTTTTCCTTTTAATTGGTGGGCCAGCATGTCTTTCATGAGGGGCAAGGGGTCCACATTTTCCACTCATACTGCATTCAAACCTCTATAGTCCACACAGAGATGAAGAGTCCCATCTTTCTTCTCTCTGAACAGCACGGTTGCAGCCACTTGGGTTCTGGCCCACTGGATGAATCCGCAGGCCAGATTTTTATAAATGAACTAGTGTAGTTCAGTTAATTCCCTGGGGGGGGGTCATTGAATACACCTTTAGTAGCTTAGCCCCTGGGTTGATTTCAATGGCGCAGCCTATGGGTTAGTGTGGGAGGGGCAGTTCATCCGAATTTCTTTTGCTGAAAACCTCAGCCAAATCACGATAATCTCTAGGTGTGGTCTGCAGGGCCTAAAATGGCCGCTGTTTCCCAGGTTTCTTCTCTTCCTGACAGGCAGCCCTTGTTGGGTAAGGGATTCTTCTCTTTGGGGAATTTTAAGTGTCCGATTCTCCAGCCTACTAGTGGATTCCATTTCTTCAGCCATGCCATCCCTAGGACAAGAGACCACTCCATTCCAGGAGCCATGATGAAAGTGAGTCTCTGAGTGGCTTCCCATGATTAGCCCCAGGGGTTCCATGGCCAGAGTAGCCGGGAAGCTTCCTGCAATGGACCCATCAAGTTGGCAGAATGCAATGGGTTTTTTTAGTTTTCTTAGCTGGACACCCAACTTCCTACTAGGGCTGAGTGACCAGACACCGAGTGCGCCCTGAGTCTAAGAGGGCGGTTAGGGCCACCTTCCCCTCTCTGCCCAGAACTAAGAGTTCTAAGGGCATGGTTATTGGCGCGATCGGCCCACTTACAGGGGGGTCGTTGTCGTAGTCACTCTCTGGCATCCCTGGTTCGTCCTCTGGTGGGGTCGGAGTTCCATCCCTGGGTTTTGGAGTTGGGCGGAACTTCATGACCTCAGTGCTCCTCAGGGCCGTGTCTTTTGGGCGCTGGTTGGCTTCCCTACAGGTTTGGTTGGCTTCCCTACAGAATGCCAGTTGTCTTTCTTGATCAGAGTGTTACTGCACCACTCCACAGCTCAATGTCCTTCTTTCCACATTTGAAGTAGGCTGTTGAGTGTACCGGCGCAGCCAAGGCTTTGGTTATCTCCCCCTTCATTTCCGGTGGAGACCATTTCCACGCTTTCCCAGAGTGGTACAGGTTGCGATTCTGATAGATATCCACTTCCTCGGCCAGGATGCACCATTCATGCAGCCATGCTTCATCCTTATGACCGTTGCCGTGTCTCATGATCAGCTTTTGCAAACTGCTAAATCTGGGGGGGATAACCTGCTCTCCAAAGCGCCTGAAGGCATGACAAGAAGCAACGGATGGAAACTAATTGTAAGGACCCACCCCACTTTGCATCTTAAGAAGACAGAACTCTTGGAATAGTTCTTCCAACAGGTGTCCTTTATTAAGAGAAAATGGTTGCAGGCATTCTAGACAGGACTTGGAGTCCAAGCTCTCCCATTCAAGGTTTTAAGGGGTTCCCCAGTAGCCCAACCCAATCACCCCCTTCTTCCAGCGACAGTCTCAGGCATTACACTCCCACCCCCTTTTCCTTACTGCCTGCTGGATGGAGACTTCAGAGAGAACTACATGAAAGTAATAGCCCCATTGTTATGGTTAGTCCTTTTGGTGATATACACATACAGTTCCTTTGAAGTGTACCGAAGGAAGTGAGGGCCATAAAGCCCCTTTGTTCACCCCCTTCCCTTCATCGTATGACAGAATCCAGAGAAGGCAGTAATGGGGTTTTCTATAGTTGATAACTAGAGATGAAATATAATTGGATTCTGACATCCTGCCCCCTCAAAAATAAGACAGATCCACCTGAAAGAAAACAAAACAGGTGTAAAAGTTAGTCAGGCTTGTTAGGATATTCTGTGTGAAACTTGTTTAATAGCTTCGGGGCTCTGACATGGCATTTATGGACCCACTCGTTTTGTGAGGCAGGGAGGTGTTTCCAGGCAACTAGGTACTGAGTTGCTCCATGATATCTCCTAGAGTCAAGGATTTCCTTTATTTCGAAGTGTTGTTCACCCTCACCATGATTGGAGGTGGGGGGGGATTTTTGGCCGTAAAGGTGACTGACGCTCTCTTTTCAGCAAGCTGCAATGAAAAATTGGGCATATTTGCCTGAGATTTTTGGGTAATTCTAATTCTACTGTTACTGGGTTTATGATTCTTTTAATTGGAAAAGGCCCCATATATTTTGGTCCAAGTTTTTTACAGGGCTATAGGGACTTGAGGTATTTTGTAGATAAGTACACCATTTCTCCTATAATGAATGGTGTAGGCTCAACCCTTTTTTTATCGGCTTGTGCTTTGTATGCCTGCCTGGCTTCATCTAGTGCAGTGGTTCTCAACCTTTTTAATGCCGCAACCCCCCAACCAGTCGTAAGTCGAGGACTACTCAACCAGTCGTAAATCAAGGACTACTCAATTGGTGCAGCACCGTTTGCAGAATGGGACTTTTGGCGGGCTCAGCAGGGCAGAGACAGCCTGGACAATTCCTATTGGCTTTTGAAAACCAATAGAATTAGACTCTATTCAAGAGAGTCTATTCTATTGGCTTTCAAAAGCCAATAGAATAAAAGGGAGTAGCACAGCTAAGGAAAAGGGGGGGAAAATGGCGGACTGCGTTGTTTGGTGACCCCCATGAAATGGTCGTTTGACCCCAAATGGGGTCCCGACCCACAGGTTGAGAACCACTGATCTAGTGCTTTTCTGACTATTGGCCAGGTGTTTTGTAATTGTTCCATCCATTCTTTCAGTGATGGGATTGCCAGTTCCTGTGGGGTTAATTCTGGCATGGGGTTGAAACTTTGACCGGTGACTATTTGAAAGGGAGTGTAACCTGTGCTGGAGTGGACTGCATTATTGTAAGCAACTTCTGCGAAAGGGAGTAGGTCCGTCCAATTTGTTTGCTGAAAATTAATAAAACATCTTAAATATTGCTAAAGTACTGAATGACAACGTTCTGTTTGTCCATCCCCTTGTGGATGATGGCTAGATGTCAGTCCCTGAGTGGTCCCTAAGAGGGATAAAAATTCCTTCCAAAATGCAGACCTAAATTGCACTCCCCTATCAGAGATGATGCGTTGGGGTGCCCCATGCAATCTGTAAATGTGCTGGACGAAAAGTTTCGCTAAGGCTTTTGCGGTGGGAATCTTTTGGCAAGGGATAAAGTGCACCTGTTTGGAAAACAAGTCCGTGACCGTCCAGACAACAGTATTCCCATTGCTTTCTGGCAATTCCACTATAAAATCCATGGCTATTTCCCTCTAGGGGGCTGAGGGATTTGCCACTGTTTGTAATAGTCCTGGCAATTTCCCGTGCAACCTCTTTGGGCAGCTGGCTACGTAGCTTTCTATGTCCTTTTTTATGGATGGCCACCAAAATTGCCATTAAATTAAATGTAAAGTTTTTACAAATCCAAAATGCCCTGCTGATTTTGTGTCATGGCAAAGCTGCATGAATGTGATTCTTTGGGTTGTTGGTATATATAACTTTTCCCCTACCCAAGGCAACCCGTCTCTCATTGTGCACACATTTTTGCTTTTCTGGAACCATTCATCTGTTTCCAAACTTTTCCGGAATTCAATTCCAGTTTGGCTGTCCAGTTGTGGTTTTAATTTAGCTTGGGTTCTTGTGGTTACTGGTGCTGCCAGTTGTGACTCTGCCACCATTGGTTTAGAGTCTGTGGCTCGCATGCTGTTATATTGGGGCATGCATCTGCTAGGAAGTTCTTTCTCCCTGGTAAATGTTTGAGCTTAAATTGGAACTGGTGAAAATGCTGGGACCAGCAGGCTTGTTTGGGATTGAGTTTCCTGGGCGCTTTCAGGACTTCCAAATTTTTGTGATCAGTCCACACCTGGAAGGGGATTTTGTTGCCTTCCAGGAACTGTCGCCACGTGAGTAATGCCCAACGTATCCCATATGCCTCCTTCTCCCATACGGGCCAGCGCTGTTCTGTTTCCGTGAGTTTCTTGGATGTATATGCACAGGGTTTCAATACTCCATCATCGTTTTCTTGTAATAGAACAGCCCCCACTGCCACATCACTTGCATCCGCCTGTATTACGAAGGGCTTATCCATGTCTGGGTGCCTTAGTACTGGTTCGGCAGAAAAAATTCTCTTTAGTCTCTCAAACACTGCTTGGCACTCCATTGTCCATGTTAGTGGCTGGCTAGGTTTTACTGAGGATGCTCCCTTCGTTTTTAGTAAGTTAGTGAGGGGCAAGGCTATCTGGGCAAATGAGGGGGTGAATTGGCGGTAAAAGTTTGCAAAGCCCAGGAAACTTTGTAGTTGCTTTCTTGTGCGGGGTGGTGCCCAATCTAATACTGCTCTGACCTTCTCTGGGTCCATTTCAATGCCCTGGGGGGATATGCGATAGCCTAGGTAGTCTATCCTTTCCTGGTGGAATTCGCATTTTGAGAGTTTGGCATACAGGTGGGCGGCTCGCAGTTTCTTTAAAACCGCTCTGACAAGGTTGACATGTTCCGCTTTTGTTTCAGTAAAGATAAGAATGTCGTCCAAGTAAACAAGGACCCCCTTAAACAGGTGCTCCCTTAGAACGTCATTGATTAATTGCATAAAGACTGCAGGGCCCCCTTGTAATCCTAATGGCAAGACTTTGAATTGATAGCACCCAATGGGGCAGTTAAATGCGGTCTTCCATTCGTCCCCTTCCTTAATTCTCACACGATAGTAAGTTTCCCTTAGGTCTAGTTTAGAAAATTTTTTCCCTTTCGAGAGGTGTGACAGCATGTCTTTCATGAGGGGCAGAGAGTATAGGTTGCTTTCACTGATAGTATTCAGGGCCCTATAATCCACACATAAGCGTAAAGAGCCATCCTTCTTCTCTCTAAAGAGGACCGGGGCAGCCACGTTAGGCTTGGCTGGCTCAATGAAACCTCTCTCTAGGTTTTTTTTAATGAATCTTTCCATTTCCTCCTTCTCCTTTGGGCTCATGGAGTATAATCTGGGCTTCGGGAGGTTTGCCCCAGGCTTGAATTCAATGGTACAGTCTGTGGGTTGGTGGGGGGGAGCTCATCCGCCCTCTCCTCACTGAAAACTTCAGCAAGGTCTCTGTATTCCTCTGGTATTTCTGTTAGTCCCTTTTCCTCTCCCATGGATGCTTTTTCTATTCTTGATTCTGGTAGCCCCCCTTGGGGTTTTAAGTCCATAGGGTCCCCCTTCGGGAATTTGATTTCTGTCATCCTCCAATTTACCCAGGGGTTCCATTTTTTTAACCATTCCATCCCTAGGATCATTGGGCATTCCATGCCTGGGGTCACCACAAATGTTATGTCCTCCTCATGTTTGCCCAGGGAGAGGTGTATTGGTAGAGTGGCTAGGGTAGCGGGCACCCCCCCTGCTATGGATCCATCTAACTGGCCAAATGAGATTGGTTGTTCCAGTCTCCTCGACGGAATGCCCAGATTCCCCACTAGTGTCGGGCTAATGAGGCAGCAGGTGCAGCCAGAGTCTATTAAGGCTTTCACCTTCACGGCTTCGGTCATGGCGGGAATTAATATAGTCACTGTCTTGAGGATGGGTGCGATGCGTCCACTTACCAGGGGTTCGCCCTCTGAGCTGTCATCTGAGGCGTCCACCGGCCCTGCGGTATAGGCTGGAGTTCTTTCCCCCTGATGAGCAGAAGTGGGGGTTCCACAATTTCCATCATTCTCATGGCAGTTTCTTTTGGCTTAGCTGAAGACTTTCCGGATTTGGTGATCGGGGATCTGTCTGGGTTGTGCTGGGGGGCTTTGGAGCGGTATTCTACAGCTCGATGCCCTTCTCTTCTGCACTTGAAACACCCCATTTGCTTCTTGGCTGTAGCCAATGATATCACTGGTTCGTGTGTCAACTCAGGCAGGGCCCGGAAGTGAGGGCCATAAAGCCCCTTTGTTCACCCCCTTCCCTTCATGGTATGACAGAATCCAGAGAAGGCAGAAATGGGGTTTTCTATAGTTGATAACTAGAGATGAAATATAATTGGATTCTGAACTAATCAAGGAGAGAAGCAACCTGGAACTAAAGAGAAACTTCCTGACAGTTAGAACAATTAATCAGTGGAACAACCTGCCTCCAGAAGCGGTGAATGCTCCAACACTGGAAGTTTTTAAGAAGAGACTGGACAGCCATTTGTCTGAAATGGTATAGGGTTTCCTGCCTGAGCAGGGGGTCAGACTAGATGACCTCCAAGGTCCCTTCCAACTTTATTATTATTAGTATTATTATTATTAAAGTTGAGGGTCTGAGACCTGGAGTCGGTGGGTTGGAGGGCATAAACTGATTCTACTAGCAGTGACCTATGGAGCTGGAAGAGGCAGTCATATCTTTGTAGAGTGGACTCACCCAAGGTCCTGTGCAGCCTCTTTTTAAGGTGGCCCCGTAAACATCCGATGGGAAAGAAAAGGGAAGTGATGCGTAAGAGTGGAGGGCAGCTGTGCTAGGAATAATAAATCCTACTCTAGTTTAAAGATTGAGCTTTTTTACTTATTTATTTAAATGTATGGGCCACCCAACTCCATGATAAATGGAAGATAGCCCAACTTAGGTTTTAATAGCAGAGAATCTCTGCAGCTCAGTCTCGAACTGTGGGGTCCTCGGTGCTCTCTGAGCTTGGTGGTTTTCTGGCAGACATTATGACCCAGCTAGGTAACATCATCAGTGTTAGAAGGAAGTGGGGTTTGGTCTGTGTTTATGAACAGTAGTTTGCCCCGCCAGTGATTCTGGGGAGGGGGGGGTTCTCTTTGGTGGTTCCTACATTGTTTTCTGCTTGCTTGTCTGCTTATCTGATGCTGCCTGCCATAGGGGACGTGTTTGCTCTGGTGATGTTACCTAGTTGGGTCATGAAACATCTGCAAGAAAACCACCAAGCTCAGAGAGCACCAAGGACCCCACAATTTAGGTTTTGTTCTGGCCTCCTTGCTCCCTTTTTGAGCGGAGCCCCCCCCCCCCGGCCAGCCATCAGAAACCTGGGAAAGGAGAGGGCTTCCCTCCCTCTGAACACATTGAGGGTTTCCTTGAGTTTGCAATTGTAAGCGGTGATGGCTGGATTCTGCTAGAGCCGAAGTACCTGGCAGGATGCAGGTTGCCTTCCCAGCTTCCGAGAGCTGGCTGTGCTTTGTGGCTCCCACCAGTGAAGTCTCACTGGGATGGAGAACTTTTTTATATAAAAACTTTCTTAAAGTTTTGAAGAAGCAAGATAAAAACCAGCAAGAACTAACAGAGTAAAGAGAGAAGAGAAAAGAAAAGAGGAAAAGAAGAAAAAGACAAGGACAAGAGTGCAGAAGAAAAAGAAAAAGAAAACATAAAGAAGCCGCTTCAGATTTTCTCTTATAAGAGTTATTAAGTACAGATGTAAATTAATTTCTCACTCCCTGATTACTTAACATTTACTTAACATTTTTCTATCTTCTATTTCTTTTCTAATCATCAAAGCCAGGGATGGACAACTTAGAGGAGGAGCTGGCTGCAGCTCTTTGAGATTGGGACCAATCTGGAGAAAGTCTTCCAATTTCACTTTAAGATTGTGTGTGTGTGTGTGTGTGTGTGTGTGTGTGTGTGTGTGTGTGTGTGTGTGATGATTCTTTTGACATGTTCCTGCAATTGTTTGCAGTGTTTTCAAAGCTCAGCCCCCAAATACAGAGCTGCAGGCACTTCTCTCCTAAAATGCATGTACTTCGGGACTGAAACTTCATAGTCTTTGGAGACATTCTCCCTGGAACAAAATAGTTGTAACTTTGAGTAATAGATTCCCCCAAAATGTCCCAAAGCTGCTGTTCAAAAGATAACTGGACTTTCTTAACATTTTTCCTCACAAACATTTCACTTCTCATTCAAGAAGCTTCTTCAGTTCTGAAGCTTCTTGGATGAAAAGCAAAACACATTCAAGGAAGAGGAGACGTCCAGTGGCCTTTTGAACAAACCCTTTGGAACAACTATGACCTGCATGCTTGAAGATCTCCATAAACATGCTGAAGAAATGCAGATTCCGGGTGAGCAGAGTGGTCGAGTCTCAGTTATCGGTGGAGGCGAAATGGGGTCAGCTTAGGAAAACCTCAGAACTGCCTCCCTTTTGGCTAGCCCAGCCCCCTGGCTGGCCTGGCATCCCTTGGGCCACCCAACCCCCGTAGATGCCTGCCACGGCTCCTCTTTTGTGCCTTCTTAGGACCAGCCCCTGGGAAACTGGCAGATCAAGCGCCAGAATGGAGAAGACACCCCCATTTGCTACAGGTTCCCTCCCAAATTCACCTTGAAGGCCGGCCAGCTGGTTACGGTGAGCAGCAGCGGTGGGCTTGGTGGGCAGGAACGGTTGGGGTCCCGGGTCGGGAGAAGCGGCAGGGGGCATGAGGGGACAGGAGGAGCCCTCCACCCCTCTGGTGCCTGTGCCAGCCGCAGGGAGCTGCTCTGCAAGGGTGATTGACCTCTTCTCTTCCTTCTCCTCCTGCAAGATCTGGGCTGCTGGCGCGGGGGTGTCCCATAACCCCCCCACGGACATGGTCTGGAAGAACCAAAGCTCATGGGGCTCCGGCGACAGCTTGCGCACCGCCCTCCTCACCTCCAGCGGGGAGGTAAGGGGGCTGGCACTCAGGGGTGGGTGGGCAAAGGGGTAGAGCATTATTTATTTGTTTAATTAATTTAATTAATCTACCTCTGTATTGCGTAATTAATCACGCTGTCCAGAGTATCTGTCAAGGTCGTCCTTTTGGTGCTCGAAGAAAAGCTGGCAAACAGGAACGGGAGACAAACGGCAGTTTTAATCACTCCGTACAATGATTAAGTCAGCACTGGGAGTAAAATGCCCCCAGTGCCTTGTATGGGCTACGCGCACACACCCCACCCTCATAAGTCCTGTCCCACCCCTCAAGCCAACATCCGGTCCTAAATGAGCAGCGAAACGGCCGGAATGTCAGCGCCTCCCAGTTCCAGCCAGCTCCGAGATCTGTCCGCACGCCGGCACCAGCCAGCGACGGCAGCCTCTTCCCAGCCGGCAGGTGACGGCCCCGGGAGGCGCAACGGCGGCTCCCTCCCAGCCGGCAGATGTCGGCCCCGCGAGGCGTCTTAGGACTGCAATGGCGAGGGCTGCTGATTGGCGGCAGAGCAGGCGAGGGGCGGCTGGGCGGCGACCGAGTAGCACCCGGCTTCCCTCCTGCTCGAACAGATCAGCCTCGTGGGGCTCGACAGTATCCCAGGATGGCCTACAAATACAATAAAAACAGAGATAGAAAAACAGTTAGAAATATAGGAGGAGTTATAATTACACAAAAATAAATGGCCTATTATGGATGCATAATTGTAAAATGTCTGGGGGCTACTCTCCTGGTTGCCTCTTTTCCTCATCTGGTGGATGTAGGCCCCCCTCCCCCCAATTTTCTTTCCTAAAAATTCCCCTTCCCGCCAAATAAATTCTGGAAATCAGGATGATGCCTTTGTGACTTTTTTCATTCCCCTTTAATTCTGAAACAATTCATAAGCCTGTCAAAACAAATAAGCAAGGGGAGGGGGCGTCACATGGGACCCCAGGGACTAACCTGTCAGTGGATACATCCTTGCACTTTTCTTGGTGCCAGCACGGAAGGGGCTTTCCCCTCCTGGTGTGGGGAACACACGTTGTGGCCTGGAGCTTCGCTAAGGATGGCCCTGGGCGCAAGGCGCTCTTCCTGCCTGCCCGCCTGCTTTCCTGTCTTCCTTCCCGGCCCGGCTGCTGCCCCCCCAAATCCTGCTGCGCTGGGATGGCCCAGTATCAGCCCTCCCATTTCTTCCTCTTTCTCTCCCTCCCTCCCTCTCTCCAGGAGGTGGCCATGCGGAAGCTGGTGCGCTCAGTTATGGAGAATGACGGTGATAAAAAGGAGGATGAGGATGGCAGCAGCCACGGCCAACATCACCATGTGAGTTTGGGGGGATGGGAGGGGGGCATCTGCTTGCTCCTCGGGGGCCGGGTTAGCAAGCATGATGTCATGGTTCCAACAGACAGAGAAAAATAAAGCAGAATTCCAAGGCTTGCAAATTCCTCAAAGAACATGTTTATTAGTTACAAAGTATCGGCAGCTCAAAAGTGAAACCAAGTCTGAAGATACACTAACAATTCCCCAATACAAAGTTAAGAAATCCCACCCCTAAAGCTATGCAGGTAACTACGTTCCCCAATACATCTTCTCGGCGGGCTTTTTACCTAACGCCCAGCCTGCAGTCCCAGGAGCAGCCGTTGACCTTGGTTCCCACAGGACAAAAGATTATTTTGACTAGTGAAGCACCTGGCAAACTCTCTCCCTCCGTTCTATGTGGCAACTGAAAATGAGCAGGAATAATGGCTGCAGCCATGCTCCTTCGTAGAGTTGACTCATGACTCAGCAGCAGTTGGAGCGGTCTTTAAAAATGCAAATGGCTTTAGTTGTGGGTTGAGCTGCAAAGAATGACAGTGAAAGCAAGCATACATGTGAAATAATCCTCAGTTTTAACAATTAATTAATCTCAGGTGCACAAATTGAAATATTTATATACTTCTTTTTGCTTGGGTTGCAAAGAATTTTAGTAAAGCCAGTAATTATTTATGTATCGTTTGTTTTATTAAATTTATATGCCATCCGTGTCACTGACTCAATCAACTCTGGGTGCCTGTCCCTTTGTTTGGAGACTAGACCAGTGATGGTGAACCTTTTAGAGACCGAGTGCCCAAACTGCAACCCAAAACCCACTTATGCATCGTGGAGTGCTGGGTGGGCGTGGCCCATTGGATGGGTGTGGCCCATTGGGTGGATCTGGCCCATTGGATGGGTGTGGCTGCGGTGGTAACGGCAGACTGGGTGGGACTAAAAAGTTCAATCAATCAATTCCAACTTTGCAAGATCTTTTTTTTTCCCGTGAGAAATTGAAATTGACTGATCAAACCTTTTTTTTTTTTTTTTGCACATGGCGGCGGAGGCCTAAAGCGAAAAGGTTTTATAGAACCCAGCTGAAGGCCTAGGACTAGGGCGACGGTGCGCGTGCCCACAGAGAGGGCTCTGAGTGCTGCCTCTGGCACCCGTGCCATAGGTTCGCCACCACTGGACTAGAGGAAAATGATATTAGGGGATCTCTGGAATCAGAAAATGGAATCTTCCCAAGTATCGGGGTACTTAAAAAATATGAAATAGACATCTCTTAATCAAAACCTGAAATCAGAATAATTGAAGTATTTCCTTTGTGTGTATTAGACACTTCAGACAATGTTGGAAAGTCAGTTTAGCATTCAACTGGTTAAGGTGCTCGCGCATTTAACAGGTGTGTAAATTTAACAAGCACGTTAAATAGAAAAATGTCTTTAGCCTCAGTTCCAGTCTGATTCTTTATTTCTGGAATAATTAGATGTAATTTCCACACCAGGCTGTTTGAGGTTTCTAAGCCCCACAGCCAGCCAGTTTCAAGAGGAATCGTGTCCTTGCAAGATACAAATCGGATAGAAGAGAATGCTTGTAGCTCGGGGTTGAACTGTGGGGTCCTTGCAGCTCTCTGGGCTTGGTGGTTTTCTTACAGACGTTTCATTATGCAATTGGGTGACATCTTCAGTGTGCTGATGAAGTTACCTAGTTGGGTAATGAAACGTCTGCAAGAAAACCAGCAAAGCTCACAGGGCACCAAGGACCCCCCAGATATGAACCTAACATCTCCAGCCACAGAGGGAGTCCCGGTCCGGATGGTGCCAAGCTTTGCCTCTAATCGTCTGTCTTCTGCTTCCAGAGCTGCGGCAGCGGAGATCCGGGCGAGTACAACCTGCGTTCCCGTTCGGTGGTGTGTGGCACATGTGGGCGGCCAGCAGAGAAGTCATCTGGGGGCACGAATGTGTCTACCACCTCCTCTTCCTCCAGCCTGACCGTCACGCACGGCTACCGCAGTGGGGGCACCAGCCTCGGGGAGAGCCTCCTGCCCCATTCCTACATCCTGGGCAGCTCTAGCCCACGCCACCAGGTCAGTCCAGGGGCCGCCCCCGCAGGCAGGCATCGTCCTGGCCCGGAAGAGGTGGCTTTGTGGGGGGAGCCCTCCCTCTGCGAGCGGCCACCCCCTCCTCCCCTTGCCGGGAGTGCGTGACAAGGTTTTTGTGCTTTAAAATGCCTCCAGGCAGGCAGAGAGTTGGCTGTGGGCATCCCAGAGCCTCCTGGCACCTCCTGTGCCACACAGGGCTCACCAGCCAGGGCATTTTGGAAAGCCTGAACAGCGTGCCACGGGGGGGGGGGGGGCTGAGGACCCTGAGAGGTTGCATTCTGGGTCTGCAGAGTTCCCATGAGAACAGTCAACCCCAGTTGGCTTTGTGCCCAGGGCTGTATGCCTTCTCTGGAATGGTATGAGGTTTCCTGCTGGAACAGGGGTTGGACTAGAAAACCTCTGAGCTCCCATCCAGCCCTCTGTTTTGGTGGAACCCTCTTGGAGGTGGCTGGAACAGGGGAGGTACAGTTTGGGTATCATGTCTCGCCCCCTCGCATGATGACCTGGGGGTTCAGACGGCTCCTTGGGGCTGGACACTCCTGTGTCGAGGTTTGGCATGAGGACAGCTTTGTGTGTGTGTGTGTTTGTGCATGCGTGGGCGTGCAGTGGGCAGAGCCAGTCTGTGCAGCCAGCACACTGTCCACGGACCCCCATCTCTCTGTTCTCCCAAGCAAATGGAAGTGATCGTCCAAAGTGCCCCTGAGCTGAAAACATTTTGCACTCTGAAAAATGGTTTAATAATTGTCTCCCCTGTTCCTCCCTGGCATTCAGGAACTTGTGCAGATGTTGGGTGCCGAAATGGGGCTGGAGAGAGGTTGGAGCACACAAAGACAGTCTTAGTTGGGGGAGGAGCTGTTTTTCTTCTGGGCCAGGGAGGTCAATGTGTTCCTGCCCCATAAGCATTTTGGACCAGCAGCCACATCTGGGTCTCCCACGTCTTGCTTCCTGGCATTTTGGGAAAGGCCCAGTTCTGGATCAGCCCTGACTCAGTACAACGGCTTCCCTCCAGAAGATGGGGCTGCTCCGTCAGTGGAGGCTTTTAAGAAGAGATTGAACAGCCATTTGTCTGGAATGGTAGAGGGTCTCCTGCTTGAGCAGGGGGTTGGACTAGATGACATCTGAGGTCCCTTCCAACTCTGTAATTCTGTATTCTCTCTTTCTCTCCCCATAGGAACCATCCAATTGTAGCCTCATGTAGTTGTCCGATGTTTCCTGCTTGAAGTCCCTCTCCTTTTGATGTTATAAAATTTTCTATAAACACATTTGCATATCTATACACAATTTCTCTATATATGTATACACACACACTGAAGATGCTTCAGGAGTTTTTTTCAAGAAGGGGGGAAAGGTCTTTTTTGTATCACAAAATTTTAAAAGGAGTCCTGCCAAAAAGAAAAGAAGAACTATAATTTTAATATTTTTCTTCTAGTACGGGAAAGCGTGCAAATAGGCGTTATGGATACGGGTGTGTGTGTTTCCTTGAATACCAAAGCTTTCTTTTTGAAAAACCAAAAAAAAAAACCTTTCAAAGTTTTTCTCCTCCTGGGTCAGTGTTTGTCAACCTCATCAACTTTTAAGAGGGGTGGACTTCAACTCCCAGAATTCCCTAGCCAGCCAACATGTTGAAGTCCACCCATCTTAAAGTTGACGAGGTTGAGAAACACTGCTCTGAGTTAAACTCTTTAAATGCACTTAAATCTCCCTGTGAGGGTGTTAACCACTAACTAACTATGGTTAACTCCTTGCCTTGCTCCCCGGCAATCCATGCACTTGAGCGGAAGAGTCCAACTCTCTTGAAGACACTACAAGCCAAGAGTTGGCCTTTGTTTACATTTTGAAAATGGAAGGGACACTTTCATGCTGAACCCATTTTGGTTTGCAATGATACATGGGGAATGTCCCATATCGAACCTAGGGTTCTCAACCCTGGCAAGTTTAAGGTGGATGGACTTCAACTCCCAGAATACCCCAGCCAGTATGGGCGACTGCGGCATCCTGGGAGTTGAAGTCCACCCATTTTAAAATTGCCAAGATTGAGAAACATACAGTCCACTCCAGCCCAAATCAGGTTGTTTAATACCTGCATTAAAACACTTTAAAACATAATAATTCAATAATTATCCTTATTTTAGTCAGGTGTTTCAGAGAAGTCATCTCTGGTTCCATTCAGGATGACTTTGTGCTTTTTAACAAAATTCAATTCTCCCTGCAAAAAAGCCGGCCCGCAGTCCAAACCGATCCACGTGACGGCCTGCGCCACAGTTTTAGGCTGAAATTAAGTTTACAGCCACTCTTTGCTTCAAGGAATGTTTACCAGAAAGTTAGAAAGTGCCTTGTTTTCCAGTGTGGCCTTTCCCGTCCTCCCTTGGGAGAAGAGAAGCGCCTTTAGATGCTTCTTGACCCGCTTCGCTTCGGTGGCAATGCTGATCTCTCCGCCCGGCCCCTCGCCCAACCCTACCAATGGCGCACGGTGCCTGGGCATGTCTAGAGTGCCTTGCCGTGGCAGGGGATGTAGACGTGGGCTCCCCGTGTCCGGCATAGGAACAGCGCCTGGGCTCCAGACAGCCTTCCAGGGCTCCAGAATGGCGAGGAATGACTTGAGAAAAGGGCCCCCAGTTCCCTGCTGGGGGATCCAGTCCAGGGGGAGAGGCGGGTCTTTGGCCTGCAGCTCCTGCTTGAGACGGAGCCTCTGCCTTTTGGCCGTGGGGGGGGGGGAGAGGGAGGTGCCAGCTATGCTTTCCAAAAGGGGCCCCACTCTGCTCCTGCAGGAGGACAGGTCCAGGTCTTCTCCTGGGCTTGGAGCCGAGGTCAGCAGTCCCGTTTGGTAGCTCCTGTAGGGGAATGGAAACATTAGCTTAAAGCTCTGCCGGCTGGGGAATTCTGGGACTTGAAGTCCACCCTTCTTAAAGTTGCCCAGATTGAGAACCCCCCCTTAAGGTAATGTCCTTCAGCCGGATGCTCCTCAGCTGTTGATTGGTGGCTGGCCTCCTGACCCAGGAGTCCAGAGCGTCTCTCCCTTGGACACCTCCTGCCCCAGAGGATCCGTTGGAGGGATCCCTCCCCCACCATCCTTTTGGAGGGGCTGTCCTGGGCCCTTCCCCCTTGAGAATTTGCTGGGAAAAGCGAACCCTCTTGTGGGGAGGGACCTGGCGTCTCACAAAAGGAGGGCAGATAATGTCTCCCACTGGCCAGTTGCTGCTTTGGCTTCCTGGGAAGGAGGAGGAGCTGGAGCGCCCCGTGGATGGCCTCTGCCCCCCCTTCCAGGTATGTCCCATGTGCCTGGTGGGGGCAAGCCTGAAGCCCCACCCCACCCCTGTCCAGAAAGTTGGCCCAGAATAGACGGTTCTTTCTCTTTCTCCAGAGTAGGAAGCAGCTGCAATTCTCCAACTTCTGCTCTTGCCTCCCATGGGGGTCTCCCCGGCCCCCCTTTTGGGGCAGCCTCCTCTTTCTCCTGCCATTCATCCCTTCTGCCCTCGCAGAGAGACACCCTTCTGAGCGCTGCCTCTTTCCTCAGGAACGCTGGCAGGCTTGAGCACCCACGGCTGCTGTGGGGCGCCCTGCCTCCTTCGTGGGGACAGCAGCCTGCCTTTAAATTGAGGGGCTGGGGAGGGGAGGAGGGGAGGGCACCAACCAAACATAAAGCAGCCCACTGCTTGCTCCTGCCTGGTGCAGATGCTTGCTGATTGAGGGGGGGGGTTTCTTCTGTGCTCCACCTGGACCCAAGGCTTTGTCCTCTGCTTGCTCGCTCTTTCTCCGTCTTTCTGGGAAAGGGCACCACTGGGAGCAGCTCTTTGGAGAAGCCTCTCCTTTTAATTTGGGGTGCTGTTAATTTGGGGCGCTGTTGGGTGGGTCTGCCAAGGCCTGCTTTGCTGATCTGATGGCAATTGTGCAGTATTTCTGTATTTTCTTAAACCAATATAGTTATACAAAAAGATGGATGTTGTCTTTCTTTCATGGGGGGGTTGCTTGGGTTGAGGTTCCCACCCCATGTGGATCTCCCCACTGGGAGGCAGGGTCACTCTGGTGTTTGGGTCACCACACTGCCTGTGCACAGACAACCTCAGCCATTGGGATGCTGTCTGAGGATGGAGGATGCGACCCATAGAAAAATGCCTCTGGGCTGGAATGAAGCCGGCGGCTGGAATGAAGCCGTAGTCGTCCAGACTACGGCAGGAGAGTCCCGAGACCCAGACTTCAGCCCCCCACAACAGCCCCCCTGCTCTTTGTGGAGGACATGTCCTACCAGGCAAGGCCAGGCGGCCCCTGAACCCGGTCAAGATGATTGGTGGGAAGACCTGCCAATCCATCCGCAGTGCTGACTCACCTGGAGGAGAGAACTGAAGGAGGCGGGCAAGGTGCTGGGCTCCAGGTGACCTGCCTGCTTCCATCATCCACTTCAGATGCTCTGGCTGCAGGAAACCGCAGACGCTCTCGGTGGCCGCCAGTTTCCTCTTGGTCTGTGCCAGCCTCTGATGGGAACGGACCACGAAGAGGGTCTCCTTCCCTGCCCTTCCCATGGCGTGGTCCTCCTCAAAGGCCCCCAGGGCAGGACAAGAAAGAAAGGGTGGAAGATCCAGCCTGAAACTAAGGAGGACTTTCCTGACAGTGAGAACGATTGGCTATCTTGCTTCCCAAGGTTGTGGCTGCTCTAGCCCTGGGGCTTTTGAAGGACAGCCACTTGTCCAGAGTGGTAGAGAGTCTCCTGCGTGAGCGGGGGGCTGGACTAGAAGACCTCCGAGGTCCCTTCCAACTCTGCTATTGTGTACTCTATGGTGACAGCCCTTCCTGCTCCTCATCCTGCCCTGTTCTCCCCCCAGACCTGCCCCTTGGGAGGAGAGTGCTGGCTGGAGGTGGGCGAAGGAAGAGGCTGTGCAGGGGTGGAAGCTGTCCCTTAAAGGAGAAGGGAAGGCATGCTGCTGTTTTGATTTTAAGAGCGACCTTGGATCCCAGGAGCAATAAATCAACCAGGTGGCCGGGAGATCTTGGTTTTAAAACAGTGTTTCTCAACCTTGACAATTTTAAGGCACGTGGACTTCAACTCCCAGAATTCCACAGCCAGCGTCCACATGCCTTAAAATTGTCAAGGTTGAGAAACACTGCTTTAAAGGAACCTGCAGCCCACTGTAGTTGATCCCACGTGGTGGACTTCAAAAACAATGTAATCAACCCAGAGCACTGCTAAAAGGAGCTCTTTTTGCCACATATTGGCGGCACAATCGCAAACAATGGCTACAAGGAGAAAATACAGACATTCTATTTATGTGTGAATTATTTATTAAATTTAGAGTCTGCTCATCTCTCACCGAGGGGCCTGGACGGTGTACAAGTGAAATATTAAAACATAAAAACTATATAAAAATTACATAAGAGGCGAAGACAGTTTAAACCCGGAACTAAATGCCAGCACGGCTCCCTTAAAGTCTTAGGGAAGATCTGGAAATAAAAATGATACACACTGGAATGGGAAGCCCAGGCTAATATGCTGGGGCTGTTGGTGTCAGAAAAGCTAAAGCTTGAGAGTGGTTGGGCAAAATGTTCAGAATTTTAAAAAAAAGATTCTTTAGATATGTTCAAAAAAAAAAAAAACAAGAACAATCGATGCAGAGCTGCTTAATGAAGACAGCTAGATGTTGATAGTCATTAATATAAAAAAGCAGAGAGATTTTAACACCCATTTTGGTTCAATTTTACGCACAAAAAACCTCCGAGAAATTGAAAAATGAGGTTAAAGTTTATCTCAACCAGGAAATCCACTCTGAGGGTTTCTCTGTGCCCCAGTCCCCCTCTCTGCCCGATCCCCCTCACGGTGCGTGTTGTTATGGGGGGTATAATAGGAAAAGGAAGGTGTGTTGGATATGTTCACCGCCTTGAATTATTTGCAATAAGAAAGTGAGATACAAATAAATCCTGACTCTTGAAACAGGCCATTTCACAGGTGGGGGCAGTGCATCTGAGGGAGGGTCCTGGGATCTGGCCAATCCCCTGTGGGTTACTTTGAAGAAATTGGGGGGGAGGAGGCAAAGAAGTACCAGGATCTTGCCAAGCTGGCCTCTTGTTTTTTGATCAGTTCGTGGGAATGTTGGAGACCCTGGTGATTTTGCAGGTGTTCAAGCCCAGGTGCATTTCCCCCCCCCCCCAGGCTCTTTCTCTCTCACCTGCTCTCCAGCAACTTTATCAAAGAACCCCAGAATTTAGCAAATCAGCAAAGAACGGAAGGAGACATCAAAGGCTCAAAACCTAAACTCCGTAAGGCAGTTTTCAACTTACAACCTTTCTTGCCACAGTTGTTAAGTGAATCACTGCAGTTCTTAAGTTAGTAACACGGTTGTGAAGTGAATCCGGGTTCTTCCCCGTTGAATTGGCTTGTCAGAAGGTTGCAAAAGGGGATCAAATGACCCCGGGACTCTGTGACCGTCATAGATATGAGTCAGCTGCCAAGGGTCCAAATTTTGATCAGGTGACCAGGGTGTGTGTGTGTGTGTGCGCGTGTGCTCCAATGGTTGGGTGAAAAATGATCATGTTAGTTTTTTCACCCCTGTTGCAACTTTGGTCACTAAATGAACCGTTGTCAGTCGAGGACTGCCCATGTTCATCAGAGGCTCTATGTGGAGCAGGACAGCCACTGAGCGTTGTGTAAAAGCAATTAGGTTCTTGGCTCTTTTCAATAACTTTATTCGTTTTAATGACTTCTGACTTTCTTTGGTGCAGTGGTTTACAAAAACAACCCCCCAGCCTTTTGTTTTACATTTGACGACATTTCAAACCGTTTCTATACTTACAAATTTGGTTCTAATCATCAAAAATACAATCAAAAGTTTCATGTTTCTTTCACTTTTGAGCAAAAAGCCCAGCAGCGATTTCCAAGTTGAAAGAAAACTAGATAAATTCTTTAGTGAATTTTGCCATTTCTGCAACATCACTGCGTGCCGAATTATCGACACAAAGGCAGGCAATTAAGATATCGTACAAAATGCATTAGGCATCAACCAACGGTACAGGATACAAAACGCCAGCTACTGATATAGAAGTGATTGCACAAAAACCCAGGCCCGTCGGAACGCAAACTTTCGATCAGCCAAAATGGGCTTCTATGGAGGGGCAATAATGCGCTGCTGCCCCCCCCCCCGCGCCCTCCGCCCTCCGCCCTACTTTCCATTTCAAGGAAGTCTAAACGTTCAAAGGGTCTCCCGGGTATTTCCCACCAGTGGCCACTAGAGGGCAGGAGCTGCCCATTCTGCACTCGGGGGCGTCTCCTGGAGACAACTGGTTTTAAGAGCGAGAAAAAAGGGAAAGACTCGTTGAGGTCCCCAAGTCTTGAAGCTGCCGCCTGGGGAATCCTGGGATTTGAAGTCCATCCCTGTGAAGGTTAGTCTGAAGTTTGAGGTTTGGTTGGGGCCAAGCGGAGCCCCGCGCTTCCCTCGAGGGCGTCGGTCCCACCTGCCGGATGGGGGCGGGGCGGGGCGGGAGGGGGGAGAGGCGCCTCGGGCGCCCACCGGGGTCCGGAAAGGGCGGGGGGGGCCCGCTCCGGACTCGCCCCTTGGAAAGACCGCCAGACGCCCCCAGCGCCGCCAGAGCCTGGGCAGCTCCGCTCCTTCGCCGTGCCGGACGCCGGGCGGGCTGAGGGCGCAGCGAGCGCGCGGGGCTGCCGGACCCTGCAGCCGCGGGAGGGGGGCGGGCTGCGGGGCTGCTTTCCGCGGGTTGCCAGCCTGGCCGGACCCCTCCAGGCCCCCTGCGCCCCAGGACGGCGCCCCCGGCTGGGCAGGAGCGCCCGGCGGCTCCGGCGGGGCGTCGCAGCCCGAAGGGGAAGCCGCCCCCTCCCCCCTGCCCTGGCCAGGGAGCTCACGCGGCGGCGGCGAGAGCGGCGCGGCTGCCCCGGAGGGTCTCCCGGCCGGGAAGCGGCGCGAGGAGAAGGGGGCCGCGGAAGGGCCGGGCCGCCCGGGTGCACGGCAGCCGGCCACGGGGCGCGAAGGAGCCGGAGACCGTCCGCAGGTGGGGCGGGCGGCGAGGTCGGGGCGGAGGGGCGGCGGGGGGCGAAGACTGGCCCGGCGCGGGCGACCGGACGAAGCAGCTCCTCCCGCCCGTCCCGTAGCCGGCTTGGGCCGTCGCTGGGAGGACGGGGCGCCCCCGACGCCGGCAACACCTGGCCCAGCCCGGCTCCCGCGGGGTCCCAGGCCGGAGCGCCGCTGCCCGACTTCAGCACGGAGCCGTCGAGGCGAGGCTGAGCAGCCGCGGGGCTCCCTAGCAGCCTGCCCGGCGGATGCGCCAAAGCCCCCGGCTGCCCCGGGCTCGGCCCCTCGTGCGGACGCGCGGAGCGGGACGGCGGGCGGCGATTCTCCGCGGGGAAGGGTCCGCGGAGCCTCCGCAATCCCTTTCCTGGCCAGAAGCGCTGTTTTGGGGTGTCTTTGGAGGGGGCGCGTTTTCCCAGAAGAGTCCCTCAACTGCCCGAATCGGTGGTGTGGAAAATGGCCATAATTCTCCGAACTTCAAACTGTCTCTATTATAAGTCAAGGACTACCTGTATTTATTTGATCCCCCCCTCTTTATTAGTTTATAAATAACTTGATAACTTCAGCTAGAGCATCTTCCTGACCCAGACCCGACTCTGTCACCGTTCTTGTCCCAGAAAAAATAAATTTGCAGAATTCTGGCCTCTTCCACGTTTTGAGCAACAGCTCCCCAGCCCTCTTGCTATCCTTGACAGAGTTCCAGAGAGTTAATTTTCTTTATTTATGTGTAGAATTTATCTACTGCTCAGTCCTTATGGACCCCAGGTAGTTCGTGCTAAACTCTGGTTTTTTATGTAATGAAAGGGAAACATGCAGAGGAGTTAACGTTAATTGCAATTCATCAATTCAAGGTAAATTCACATATTGAATGAATAGAAGTGGCGCCCTCAGTCCAGTTGCCTGATCTCACAAGAGCCAGCCAGCTGCCTAAGGGAGCCCACTGCTCTCCCAGCAGGGGAGGGGGTCTCTTTCTGAGGCAGCCCCACCACCCTCAAGGCTAAAAACCATGGATCCCCATGAATCCGTCAGGTCCGTCTTTGAAGCCAGCCAAGCTGGTAGCAGCCACCACCTCCCCTCACCCATCCCAAGACTGAATTGCTTGGATATTTCCTTTTTGTCTCCCCTGATTCTCCCAGGATCCAGTTTCATTGGGTGACCTTTGCTTCTGGCCTTGCCAGAATAGCTCCTCCTTGCCCCGTCCGTCTACATCAGGGGTAATTTTATACACCTCAATCACCTCCCTCTTGTTCCTCTCCTGTCTGGACTAAAAAGCTCAAGAGCCACAGACTTTGCTCCCAGGGAACTGCTGCAGCCTCTGGATCATCTTAGTGATCTGGAGTGGTCTAGTTCTCTGCCCTAAAACCCCCTTGCTTTGGGGCGCCCCTCCCTCCCTCCCTCCCTCCCTCTCTCCCAGAGGCTTTCTCTAGCTCTCATGGCCAGTCAGAAGCGCAGCAGCGGCCTTGGCACACCAGACTGGTCTAATCCAGAATCCTCTTTGCAACGAGGTACAGCTGGATGCCACGATCTGCATGTTCAGAGATACTGCTGCCATTTCTGCTTACATCCCCTGGCAAATAGTGTCTTACAGAGTCTTCTCGCCACCAGTTTCAAAGCTATCTTGTGGTAGGGAGTTCCGTAGGTTCAGCACACACAAGAATGGCCTCTTGTTAGTCCAGAGGCCTTTCATCAAGGACAGCTTTGTTATTAGCCCGGATCCGGATCCTTCATCTTGAGCATTGCCTGATCCCTTTGCAGACCAAGAAAGTTGATCAACTGATTGACAAGAAGGAGCAGGGCTCCCCCCTCCACCCGTGGCAGTTGGCACCCTGGCAACTTGTTCCTGGGCTGAGGGTACTTAATGCACACGAGGAATCCCGATTCACTGAATCTGAACCCAGGCCCCGGGGAGGTTCTGAATGCCCAGATGCTGCCATGAAAGCCCCAAGGTGAACGGTTGCAAAGCCCTCATTCTGCAATACAGAATGACCAGTTGCTTAGCAACCATTCAAAGTTACGACAGATCTCCCCCAGGTGCTTATGGCCCGGTTCTGAAGTTCTGACAGCCCTCCCTGGGTCACGTGATCACATGCTGGGCCCTCAGCAGCTATCTGACGGTCAGGGCTATTTGTGGTGTCCCGTGTTCATGGGACTGCGTTCTGTCAGGTTTTTGCCAAAAAACAGCGTTTACTTCCAGTTTCCAGCAAAACCAGTCCAAAGTGAACAATGGATTCTCTTTATGGCTGTGGTGTTCGCTTTACGACTGCTGAAAAAAAGTTGTAAAATCTTTTGTAACCCGCTTTAGAACAGTCACACCTTATGACTGTAATGGGTAGGCTCCATTACGGTTGTAAGTCGAGGACTCCCTGTATCACCACCCAGTTCCCGGCAGGGCTTCTTCCGAATCCTTGTGCTCAAACCAGAAGGATTAACCGAGGTTTGCAGAGAACAGAAAATACACTTTTGGCAAGGTCAGGTTGAGACAGCCTGGTCAGTTGCACTGTGCCACTCTGGATGCCAGAGAGGGGTGGGGGGAAGATGGGCAGAAACAAGGCCAGGAGCCTCTGGCCCTGGGTTCAATCCTGCTTCAAAGCAAAAACAGGCGGGGGGGGGGGGAGAGAGAGAGAGAGAGAGAGAGAGAGATTGAAGAAGGGGGCGCTTGTTTGCATTCAGCTGGTGTGTCACGCAAATTGGGGAGGGGTCGGGAGAAAAGTGCTGCTCCAGGTGTTGGTCACCTGAGGTTGGGGAGGAAGAGAGCCAGAGGTGAACCAAGGTGCAGAAATTAGAGGTAGAAGTTGAGCCCCCCCAGATGTTGGACCTGCCCATCGTCTTCCACTGGGCGGAATTTCATGGTTTGCAGAAATTCTGGGGCCGGAGCGAATCCACCTCTGGGAAGGGAGAGCTTGCGGGGAAGTTGCAAAACGTGGAGCAGAGACATCTGGGCTTTGGTTCTCGCCTGGCCCGGGTTCTTGTTGGCAGCAGCCGGGCTTTCCCTCCTCCCGCTCCTTCCCCCACCACGCCCCATCTCCACATCTGCTCCCCTCTGCCCCTCCCTCCCTCCCTCCCTCTTCTCCTCAAATGGGGCTTCCAAGCCTGTGGTCCTCCACAGAAGGAAGGCAGAGAATATGCCCGCCTAGGGTTCCTACACCCCAATTCACTAGCCTTCCCTTCTTGGGCTTTCCAGGAAATGGCACTTGGCAAGAAGTGACAGATTTACAATATTTTCCCCTAAGCTTCGCCTCTTTGATTTCAGGGATGAGCAGGAAGTAACCATTAAAAGGGAAGAGGAAACAATTAAATAGTTCAGAACTGGGGAAAAAAAGTTTCCTGGGGTTGCATCTTACTTGCTGATTTATTTGACATAATACGCACAATGAATAATCAGAAATGCTGGACTAGAAGAAGAAGTAGGAATTGGAATTAAAATTGCTAGGAAATTCATCAACCATCTCAGATGGGAGAATGCTCCCATTTTGAGGGCTGGAAGTGAAGAATTACAGAATAATAAGAGTTGGAAGGGAGCTTGGAGGTCTGTTCAAGCAGGAGACCCCATACCATTCCAGACAAAGGGCTGTCCAATCTCTTATTAAAAACTTCCAGTGTTGGAGCACCCACATCTGGAGGAAAAGCGTTCCACTCATTTTAATTGTTGTGTCAGGAAATTTCTCCTTAGTTTTAGATTGCTTCTCTCTTTATTTTCCATCTGTTACTACTTCTCCTGCCCTCAGGCGCACTTACGAAAGACTTAAGGAAACTGATTGAAGGTGAAAGAACTGAGATAGATGACAGACAGACAGACAGACAGACAGACAGAGAGCAACAGGCAATGCAAGGAGATGGAGAAGTTGAAGCAGTTTCAGCCCAGAGATGGAACTGAAGGGAGGAAGGGAGCCACATCTGCTCCTTGGGAGAGGACCTAAACGGACTGACTGGCAGAGCAGAGACCTCGCTCTGCTCCGGAGGTCCTTCTCTTCCAGACCCTGTAAGTTTTCCATTTGCAATTTGTGACCCGAAAGATGGGCTGTGAGAAAGGCAGAAGGAAGAAGCATGGAGGCTTCCGAATTGGGGTGCCAAAGAACATGGTGGAGAAGAGCCTCCAGCTCAAGAACAGGAACGCCTCCAACAGCAGAGGGAAGAGAAGCAGCTGCTCCCTGGAAGTCCAAGAAGGAGGGCCGGGTTTGGGGGTTCTGGGGAGGCATGGAGGGCAGACAGAGGGCAAGGCGCCTGGTTCCTCACCCAGGACTTGCCAGGAGCTCACAGGAACTTAGGCAGTGGGACTGAGAGACCATCCAGGAAGGGATCCCCTCTGACAGGTCACAAACACTTGGAAATAACCGAATTTGTTTCCCATGTGGAATTAATTTGCTTGTGTAAGAGAATTAATCCATCACAGGAACCTTGCCGTGCAGCCCAAAGGGATGTAACGGACGCAGGCTGCTGTTCTCCGGAATCAGCTGGGCCTGAGAACCAACAGCCCCTTTCTTTGGGGTTTCCTCTTTCCAGCTCAGATTTTTCTTTCCTGCATTTGCTCCCCAACTTTTCTGGAGGGAAAGGAAGCAGGCAGCTGCTCTGCCAGGCCAGATGGGGGGTCAAGAGGCAAAGTGGGAGGCTGGGTTGAACTGGGTGGCTTCCAGGCTGAGAGGCTCCTGCTGAAGGAGAAGGAGAGGAGGAGGAGGCCCCTGCCCCATTCCTGGGGAGGGGAGGGTGGGGAACATCCTTCCAGATGGGGTAAAAGCTGCCCCTGAAGAGAAAACCCGCAGAGAGGAGCCAGCGGGGGGTGGTGGTGGTGGTGGTGGTGGTGCAGCATGGCCTCATCCCACAGACAGACTTTGATTTCTCTTTGCAAAGAATCTTTTGGAAGCCTTTCTTTCCTTGCCCAAGAAGCGGGCGAGAAGGACAGCTTTCTCGTTTTCCCGCAGTTGGCATGTGTCCCTGGGAAGGAGAAGCAGGTGATAAGCGCATCACTTTCCTGCTTAACTCAAGCAGTTGATGTGGCTGTGCAACTTCACTCTTTGTGCATCGCCTTAAAAGCACAAATACGTGGCTGGTGTGACATGTTGCTGAGCGAATATTTTTGGGTCAACTTGCAGGTGCTCTGCAGGTTGAAGCGATGCCCCCCTCTTGCGGTTGGGGGGAAACTGACCCATTGTGAGGACCTGTCTAATGTGAGGACCCACCCCACTTTGCATCTTAAGAAGACAGAACTCTTGGAATAATTCTTCCAACAGGAATCCTTTATTAAGAGAAAATGGTTGCAGGCATGCTAGACAGGACTTGGGGTTCAAGCTCTCCCATTCAAGGTTTTAAGGGGTTCCCCAGTAGTCCCACCCAATCAACCCCCCTTCCAGTGATAGTTTCAAGTATCACAATTCCATCCCCTTTCTTCTTCCGTCTGGATGGAGACTTCAGATAACTACATGAAAGGCAATTACTCTTCTTTGATATGTTAAAGCTTAGAGGCCACAATAAACACACATTCAGTCCTTTGAAGTGTGCTGAAGGAAGTGAGGGCCATAAAGCCCCTTTGCTCTCCCCCTTTTCTCCCTCTTATGGCAGAATCCAGAGAAGGCAGAATTGGGAGTTTCTATGTTTGATAATTAAAGATGAAATATAATTGGATTCTGACACCCATCATGACTGAGCTGAAAGGATTTGGCTCCTCACTTGCTCTGGGTTGTGCTTGGGGGTATTTTCCTATCTGCCTTGTGAATTCAGGCCTCACAGTTTACTATTTGGCTTTCATCTGGCTACAACCCAGGCCACATTTACATAGATAATTGGGTTAATTATCCTTGCCCTGAAGGTGTCTGCTTTTCTCCATAATTTCGCAGTTTTCTAATGAATCTCTCTCGAGTTGTGCTGTTGACGGAGGAGACTTTTTCCTTGTGGAAATTAGGAAATGTTCACACTATTTCCTTTTCTTTGTTTTTGATCTTGGGCCTGTGCTTTCTTTGCATTTTTGTTTTGGGCTTCATCAAAAAAAGGGAAGAATATAGTGAAGATAAACAGCCCACAGGAGGTTGTGGTGTCTGGAGGCGCTCCCAGGGTGGAATGAAAGGCGGGTTGTGCACAATGGAGACAGGCATTTGTATGTGCACTAAGCACCGCAGTGGCTTTCTCACTAGGGGCCACCCATGGAAATAGCTCTGAAATTCTCTTCTCTTTGGAAAACCACTTAGAAAGTTTTCAAAATTAATTTTTAGAACTGGTTTTCAAAAATAGACTGGACAACCTTTTGACCGGGATGGTGTAAGGTCTCTTGCCTTGAGCAGGGGGTTGGACTACAGGGGGGGAGAGGCAACCTTGGCTCTTTTATGACTCGTGGACTTCTCAGGAATTCTGGGAATTGAAGTCCACGAGTCATAAAAGAGCCAAGGTTGCCTACCCCGGTCCCTTCTAGCCATAGATTCTGTGTTCCAAATGAAAATTACTTCAGGGTGCTGAAGGGCTCGCTACTGGCTGTAGGATCCCCCCTCCCACCAGAATGGCAGACTCCGAAAAGCTACATAGCCAAAGAAAGAAACAACAAAGATTATTAGGGGACTGGAGGCTACTGGAATTGGGCATGTCTAGGACGAGGGGGGACATGATAGCAGTGTTCCAATATCTCAGGGGCTGCCACAAAGAAGAGGGAGTCAAGCTATTCTCCAAGGCACCTGAAGGCAAAGAGAGAAGCAACCTAGAACTAAGAAGAAACAAAATTAACCAGTGGAACAACCTGCCTCCAGAAGTGGTGAATGCTCCAACACTGGAAGTTTTTAAGAGACTGGACAGCCATTTGTCTGAAATGGTATAGGGTTTTCTGCCTGAGCAGGGGGTTGGACTAGATGACCTCCAAGGTCCCTTCCAACTTTATTATTATTATTATTATTATTATTATTATTATTACTACTATTACTACTACTACTACTACTACTACTACTACTACTACTACTATTACATTGGGGGGAGGTATCTGACAAAATGGTTAGGAACAAAAAATGGGATTTTTTTTTTCTCGTGGCACATACTTCTGTGAAATAATCACCAATTAGAGCTAGCCAGCACTCCATACTGTACTGCCAAGGATCACAGATCGGGATGTGATTAGGGCAGTGTTTGTCAACCTTGGCTAATTGGACTTCTGGGAGTGTGGACTTCAACTCCCAGAATTCCCCAGCCAGCATAGCCAGCCCCCATTCCCCATGCTGGCTGGAGAATTCTGGGAGTTGAAGTCCACACAATGAAAAGGGGATGGGATTGAGAAACACCGGGTTAGGGTTTACCTAACCATGGTTAATTGTGATTAGCTGAGAGCAGAGGCTTCCTGACCTCCCTGCTCTGTTCCTTATTGGCCAGACAGGCCACAGTAGGAGGGCTGCTTTGACCAATCAGAGTTTGGAAGTGTCCTTGGCTGCTCCCTTCATTCTGCGGGGGCCTCTCTTTCTCTTCATCTCTTTTTCTTGGAAGAATGAAGAGGCAAAAACCTGTTTGTCCCATGCAGTTAAGTGGATCCATTTTAACTATTTTAGCCAGTTGTGGGTTGCATGTAACCCTCTTTCTCGTGATATATGAAAATCTTCGTTGCCCCAAGCTCCTTGCTTGGACTCCGAGCCAGTAGAGGGCTTCCTGGCACTCCTCCAGTGAGTATTGGGTATTGTAGTCCAGATTCTCTTTGCAGTAATCAAAACATACAGGTAGTTCTCAACATACAACCATTCGTTTAGCGACCGTTTGTAGTTATGTCACTGAAGTAAGTGGTTTACGACCAGTTTTTGCACTTATGACCGTCACAATCATGGTCAAAATCTAGATGCTTGGCAACCAGCAAGATTATTTATTTTGTATGGCAAGTATTTATGACCCTTGATGGCCTTCCCACAAGCAAAGTACTTAACGACCGTGTGATTCGTTTGGCAGCTGCAGTAATTTGCTTAACAACCACGTATCAAAGATCATGAAATCGGGCTCCACTTGTTTAGGGACCACCTTGCTTAGCAATGGAAATTTTAGTCCCGATTGTGGTCGTAAGCCGAGGACTCCTGTACCAGGCTTGCGTTACTGTGTTCTGTGAAGAACCAGGCAGCCATTTTCACCCCAAACCCGGCGGAATATTAGCAGCTGGGAGGGAAGCCGAGACGGTTTTCTTGGCCCTGGCTCCTCTCCCTCCAGGAGCCCAGAGTCGGGGGGGGGGGATCCCACGAGGGGGGATGGGGCCTTCGAGGTGCCTAGAATTCAAGGAACATCGGCCTGGGTAGCTAGTAAACTAACATGCATTTATCCAGGAGTTATAGAAGAAACCATTTTGGCTAATGCCCGGGCCAGCATGGTGGGGGCTGGAGTTTCCTCCGGGAGACGCTGCCTGGAAGAACATCTGGCTGCCAGCCGACATGGCGCGAGGCGGGTGAAGAATTAATGAGGTGCCTGCCGTGTCTTCCGGGGTGAGGAGGCCCCTTGTGGGAGGAGGAGGGCACCTCCCTGTCCTTCTGCTGGATGCCACATCTGGACAGGAGCCAGGTGATCCCCAGCCCGGATCCTCGGGATGATCTGGAAGGCAGAGGCTGGACCACTGCTGGAGGTAAAGCGTCGCCATGGCAACCCCAGGATGTTCCCTCAGCATAACTAGCAGGCGGTGGTGACAGGGATGGGCTCCTCGGACAACAACGGAGGGAGTTTCCTTCGCAGGGCTGTTGAGAGCCGGCTGGCTTCCCCCTCGCCCCCCCCCCCCGGGAGACGGCTGTGGCCACCCCTCCCGTCTCGTCCCCCCCCCATCCTATCAGCCCGGATCTGCATCCCACCCAGCTGCCAGGTACAGATTCTGTCTCTGCTTTTTAAATAGTTGCAATGAACAATGAAAGGAATTTGGCTGGTTGTGTTTTAGGACATGCGCTGGAGGCAGACAGAATTTTATTTTGTTGTTGTTGTTGTTGTTTTGAAGGGGTTTCCCAGCCATGAAATGTATCTTTGAGAGCACAAATGCGGGCTTTTTTGTTTGGGGGGGGGCATATCTGGAGCTTTGGAAATGAGTTACAATAGCCCGATGAGCAGGAATTCAAATGCACGTGTGTTTCTTTCCCACACCAGGGAGTTTCCCCACACATTAGTTTGGTTCTTAATTAAGACTGAGGCTCCTGTGTCTTTTGGGGATCGATCCTAGGTGGGTAGCCAGAGCTGAATCTGGAATGGCGGGGGGATAAAGGAAGAGGTGAGGAGCCACTGAATTTGGTAAAAATCCAGGGGGTGGGGTGGGATTGTGTGTGTGTGTTGCAAGACAGAGACGTTAATGAAATGCACTGATGCAACAGGGCGCCTCTCCCCAAATTCGGAGACGGGTATGAGGTCTTCTGCCTGATCTCCGCACCCTCCTCCCCTCTGAGAGCTGGAGACCAGAGGGGGAATTGTGGGGAAGGGGCAGCCCTGGCTGAGCCAGAGGCTTTGTCCAGTTGGGAATGGAGGAGTCCAGCTGTGCGGGGGGGGGGGGGGGAGAGGGCTGGCAGGGAAGGGCTGCCTTAATGTATGGAGAAGCCACTGTGCTTTGGGTTGGGGGGGCAAAGAGGCAGGGGAGGGGGGCTGGCCTAGAGGCAGACTGAAGTGGGCAGGGGCCATTAATAGGGTCCTGGGGTCAAGTGGTCAAGATCTTGAGCCCAAGTCAGATGATCAAGGGAGGGAGAGAGGGAAGAAGAAAGGAGAAAAGGAAGGAAGGAAGGAAGGAAGGAAGGGAAGAGATGAGGGAGGGAGGGAGGGAGGGAGGGAAGGAAGGAAGGAAGGAAGGGAAGAGATGAGGGAGGGAGGGAGGGAAGGAAGGAAGGAAGGAGGGAAAGAGATGAGGGAATGAGGGAGGGAGAGAGGGAAGAAGGAAAAATGGAAGGAAGGAAGGAAGGAAGGCAGGAAGGAAGGAAGGAAGGAAGGGAAGAGATGAGGGAATGAGGGAGGGAGGGAGGGAAGGAAGGAAGGAAGGAAGGAAGGAAGGAAGGAAGGAAGGAAGGAAGGAAGGAAGGAAGGAAGGAGGGAGGGAAAGAGATGAGGGAATGAGGAAGGGAAGGAAGGAAGACAGGTGGGTGGGTGTCCGTGAGGTCAGCAGTCAGTCCCTAGAGTTGCATCCATCCTTGATGCAGCTGCTGCTGGTCAGCCTTTGGCTGCCTCTGATCAGGGACTGTCTGGTGCTGCTCCTGGGGTTGAGATGGGAGGGCTGGAGAAATGAGGTCTGTCAGCAGCAGCTCCAGCCCCCCCCCCCCAAGACTTCCCCCTTCCTCTACTGTTGTGTGTGCCAGAAGAGGCAGTCTTTGCTTCCTCAATTTCATTTTTCAGTTTTGACAGTTTGAATTTTCGTCTGTCCCTTGTGCCGGCTCTCTCTCTGCATGCGTCGATCAGGAGATTTTCTTCTCGCCATGATTATATATATCTTAGGTATGTTACAAACAGCACATATATCAAAATGTCAATCACACAAAGCACTCTACAATACTAACCTTCCCCAGCCGGGCACTAACCAGAATGGCTGGACTACAAATCCCATCATGGAATGTCAGCAGTTGTGAGTGTGCAAAACGTCCCCTAGTGCTTTGGTATTTTCACTGCAATACTCAGATTTTTCAAATAACCTTTGCAGATTTTTTACCTTAAATGCCAGGCAGATTTATTCTTGTTTCGCACAATTTTATCCTTTACTCTCTTTTTTAAACCAGTTTTTCTAGCATCTGTCCCTCTAGTTAAAGCGTTTCTGCCCATCTTTCAGATAGCAGAAAACTTAACTGTTCAAAGTTACAACCACACTGGAAAAAGCCCTCCGACTTACAATTGCCACAGCGTCCCCAGAGTCGCGTGATCATCATTTGTGACCTTCCCACCCAGGAATGTTGCAGTGTTGGAATCTGGTATCGCTTAATAACTGCGGTGATTCACTTAACAACTATGGCAGGACTCGTAAAATGAGGCCTGACTCACTTAACGACCACCTTACTTAGCAACGGAAATTCTGTCCCAGCTTCCTCGCTTGTTCAGGATGGCTCCAAGCCGGCCTCCTCCAGGGGCCGAGAGGAGAGGGCAGCGGCTGCGGGCTGCTCTGAGCCGCTTCCTGGTCTGCACAGCATGCAGAGCGCTGCTAAAGCGGCTTTGGGTTATTGGAGGTCTTGTACCTGAAGACCCCAAGTCAGGAAAGGTGGGGTGTCTTGGCAGGCAGCGTGGAGTGTGAATGCAACCATTGTGTTTCACTAACCCAGGTTTTGGGGTTTTAATGTGGGGACACCTACAGGTAGACTTTGATTTACAGCCACAATTGAACAAACTTTCAGTTGCTAAGCAAGACAGGTGTTAAGTGAGTTTTGCCCCATTTTACGACCTATCTTGCCGCAGTTGTTGAGCAAATCACTGCAGTTGTTAAGTTAGTCACACAGTTGTTAAGTGAATCTGGCTTCCCCATGGACTTTGCTTGTCAAAAGGCTGCAAAAGGAGAATCACGTGACCCCGGGAGACACTGCGACCGTCATAAATGTGAGCTGGTTGCCAAGCCTCTGAATTTTGATCAGGTCATCACGGGGACGCTGCAACGGTTGTAAGTGTGAAAAACAGACACAAGTGCCTTTTTTCAGTGCTATTGTAACTTCGAATGGTCACTAAATGAACTGTTGTAAATTGAGGGCTGCCTGTACTGTTTCAGTAAACCCAGGTTTTGGAGACTAGCGTGTTGTGTGAACCCAGGTCCCATCAGCCACGTTGCCTGGAGGGCTGGTATTTGCAAAAACATCTCCAGGGTCCTGAAGTCAGAAGGCCGAAGCTGTGAAGGGATGGTCTGCTTTAATTCCCTCTGTTGTGGCAAAGTTCCAAGAGGCAACAATGGCTGCCTTTGTGTAGACGCCGTTTCTGAGCCAACGGCAAACAGCAGACTGTGAAATCTGCCTGGGATAACCTAGTTTCCTGCACTACCACAAGGAACTTTCTGTCTCTGTTCTGGGTCTCCTCAAAGCCCCCCCCCCAGGGCCCGGTGTTCCCTCTTGGGACAAGGCGCTCAGCCAGGCACATCCGTGTGGAGGGAAGCCGAGAGGGGCCGAGTGGATGGATCCACGCCAGAGCAAAATTTCTGCTGTCTTTCTTTCCCCTTTTCCCTTATTTCTCTCCCCCTCCCCACTTTCCCCTGGATGACCGGAATCTTTCCTATAACTTTTATTAAAGATTTTTTTCCAAAAGGAAGATTAAAAACTATGACAAACTAATATAAAATAAGAAAAGGAAAATCAAAGAAATCAAAGAGAAAGCTAAAAATGCAACAAAGGAAAAAATCACAAAGATCTTCTTCACAGCAGTTATAATCTTTTCTAATCACCAGAGCCATAAATTATAATTTCATTTTTTTTCTGTTTCTCCCTAAAATTCTGTAAGTGGTTGCCAGTCAGCAATAAACGTAGATGGCAAGTCCCCTTCTCTTCATTAGCCCCCCCCCATTGTGGATCAATGCTGAATCTTTCTATTTTCGTGCATACAATAATCTTGCTGCAGTAACCATGTATAGAAACAATCTTCCACAAATCTTCTCTAGATGACTATCCATAACTCCCACGAACAACAAAAATCTAGGGATTGCAAATTGGAATAGAGACAGTCCTCAATTTACGGTCATGCATTTAACAACAGTTTGGAGTTATATTGATGATCTATCGGTGGTATCCCTCCCTTGGTCACACAGTTTGGATGCCTGATAGTTAACTTGCCTAAGACTTCGATACTGGAATTTATGCCCCAAATAAGAACAAACTATTGCTTTATAAATGTCTCATGGGAGGTTAATAGGTTTTTCTCATGAAAATTGGTGTTTGATGACGGATTGGAATGGAGTGATCTCCCCACAACTGAACAGAACTTCTGAGAAAAATATTAAAATCACCCAAGGCAAATTAAAAAAATGTCTTTGATTTGGTGGGCAATTTAGGACCAGTTGAAACATGGAGACAAAAAAATGGCAATTCAAACCTACTTTTCTGAAAGACAAATATAGGTCTCTTTCAAGAACAGACCTGATTTGAATCTCAAAGACCTTGGCTACTAAGCTTTCTAAGGTAGATATATTACCTAAGATGTTTTTAGATCATAGTCCTGTAAGTTTGATTCGTAATAGGAAACCTAATTCTTTTAGATGGAAACTAAAGGGAAAGTTGCTAGAAAAAGAAGCAACAGTGGAGGATTCTAAAAAGAAAAGAATTTTTTGAAGATAAATAAGGTAAAGGCACTCATTTAAGGATGGTTTGGGATGCAAGTAACGCTCTTATTAGAGATTATTATACAACATAATAGTGAACTTAAAAAGAAGAGTCAAGAAAAGACACAAGCAATTTTGAGAAATCAAGAGAAAAGACAAAAAATGTTTCCAGAGAAGATAAATATTCCTCAACAAAGTTTTAAGAGAAATGAAAATAACCATTTATGTAAAGCAAAAAATGATTGATTTTGTAAATAAACTAGGGAAGTGGCTATCATATAAATTGCAAAAAGAAAAAGAAAAGAAAATATTGAAATTACAAGAGGGAGATACTATATTAATGGATAATTGGCAGGCGCAAACAACCAGATCCACATATCTAGAGATCAAACTAGCTATTTTATTGTTCTATGCCTATTTCACAGGAATCTTCTCAGACTGGCGGTTTGAATCTGGGCCAGATTAGATAAGATGCAAGATCCTCAGAGAGGGTTGGACCTTGCTCTCTTGTGCCTATGTAATGATTCCAGGCTAATTCCCCACTTGACTCCTTCCCCTGGCTTAGCCAATCTCTCTCCAACAAAATGCAGCCATAGAAAAAGCATTTCATTGATATTCCAATTTGTATAAAGGAGTGACATCTGTCTAGAGCAGTGGTTCTCAACCTTTTTAATGCTGCGACCCCCAACCGGTCGTAAGTCGAGGACTACTCAGCCGGTCGTAAGTCGAGGACTACTCAACGGGTGCAGCACCGTTTGCAGAATGGGACTTTTGGCGGGTTCAGCAGGGCAGAGACAGCCTGGACAATTCCTATTGGCTTTTGAAAGCCAATAGAATTAGACTCTTTTGAATAGAGTCTCTTCTATTGGCTTTCAAAAGCCAATAGAATAAAAGGGAGTAGCACAGCTAAGGAAAAGGGGGAAAAAATGGCGGACTGCGTTGTTTGGCGACCCCCGTGAAATGGTCGTTCGACCCCAAATGGGGTCCCGACCCACAGGTGGAGAACCACTGGTCTAGAGAAAAACAGATAGCTATCTAAGAAAACAAAAATTGCTGAGCATTACAGAGGAGCTGAGATAGTTTATGGGGAGTATATTCCTAATAGGTTAAGGACTTTTGCAGATGACCGCGTTGGGTTTGGAAAATCCTGTGCTGGCTGGGGAAATCTGGGATTTGAAGTCCACACATCTTCAAGTGGCCAAGGCTGCTTTGAAGGGAATTGAAAGATTAATGGGAAAATCAGAAGAATAGCAGGTTTCAAGATTAATAAACAGCAGACAACGGTGTTAACAAAAAATGTAAAATTAGAAGATCCAACAGCATTGATGAAGAAGACCTCCTGAAATTATTGTCCTATGGATTTCCCCTTGCATTTTAGCAGCTTTTACTCTTCCTGCTACAGTTTTCTCTTCCGTGCAAAGGAATGGAAAGTGGCAGCAAAGCACTCTTGCCTTTAAATCTGGAATTAATTTGAGAAACCTTCGAAGTCGGATCAAAATCCTGGAATGTGGAGGGGGAGGAACAGTTGGGAAATCTGGCTGACCCCCAAGCCACCATCACGTTGGTTCCTCCCTCTCTCCCATCCTCTCTTTAATGTGCACGGCATGGCTAAGAATTGCAAGTAAACAATACCGTAATTTATTAAAAGCCTGCGCACACACAAACGGGTGTTTCCAGATGGTGTATATGGCAGGGGAAGATCCAAATAGTGCATGGACCTTCCTGAGGATCGTCTCTGGTGCCAGCAGGTTGGAAAGATGACCTTCTGGCTTCCGGGAACTCTGCGTCTTTACTTCCCGACCTTCATTTGCAGCCTATTCCTTATTAGGCCTTTTTATTAGCACTTTGGACCCTTTTTATAGAAAATGGAAATAGAACATGCAGTTAACTTAATGGATTGCTGCTTCCCATGGGTCTCGGGTCTGTGGTTCCTGGGCAGGCAAGAAACTACAAGTAACTGGTCTTCTACTCCAACCCTCTGATCAATCAGGAGACCCCACACCAGTCTTTTCTTGAAAGCCTCCAGTGACGGAGCACCCACAACATCTGAAGGCAGAAGGAGAAAGGAGGAAGAGGAGGTGGTGGTGGTCTGTGGGCTCTTGGTGGTCTTTGAGCTTGGTTTTCATGCAGCTGTTTCGTGACCCAACTAGGTAACATCATCAGTGCTAGAAGGGTGTGGGGTTTGCTGTCGTTTAGATACTAGTGGCTTGCCCTGTTTGCTGGTGGGAATATTCCTGGTGATTCATAGAATCCTAAGGCTGGAAGGGACCTTGGAGGTCTTCTAGACCAGTGTTTCCCAAACTTGACAATTTTAAGGCATGTGGACTTCAACTCCCAGAATTCCACAGCCAGCGTTGCTGGCTGTGGAATTCTGGGAGTTGAAGTCCTCATGCCTTAAAATTGTCAAGTTTGGGAAAGAAACACTGTTCTAGACCAACCCCATCTCCAATCAGGAGTCGTTATACTGGCTGCATTGGTTGATAGTTCTCACTGTCAGAAGATTTCTCTTTATTTCCAGGTTGAGTCTCCCCTTGATCAGTTTCCATCTGTTTTTCCTTGTCTGGCCTTCAGGTGCTTTGGAGAATAAATTGAGCCCCTCTTCTCTGTGGCAGCCCCTGAGCAGTAAACTCTCTCTGGGCCTGGAGAAGCAGGGAGGGGGGTGGGGGCTCCGATGGCGGCTGCTACAGGTTTGGGCAATGGACAAAAGGGCCCGGAAGCCCTCAGAGTGGAGAGCGGCCTTCTTTATTGCACCTCCCTCCTCCTCATCGCAATTTGCTTACCCGCCGGGCACAAACAAAGAGCGGCTTGCAGCGCCAGCGGACTCAGAAACTCCCCATTGTTTGCAAAGGGAGGGGAGCTTAAGAACCAGGAGAGGCAGAAAGGAAAGTCGCGTGACAAAAAGAATTCCAGCTTTGGCAAATCCTAAGACATCTGCAAGGGGGCCAAAGCTGGATTGCCACAGTGGGCGGAGGGTGTGAAATTCCCTGGCTGAGCTTCAGGGGTTTTTTTAGTGCTCTTTATTTCTAAAAAATGCCCTTGGGTCCCACCCCACCAGGGCAGCTAATCTGGAAATGGCAAGGCTGCCCGCTGTGCATGATGGGCAGAGGAACGAACGACCTGGTGCCATGTAAGTTTGACAGGTTGGTAGGTAGGTAGGTAGGTAGAGGTAGAGGGATGAATAAGTAGAGATGGACAGACACAGAGAGAGGAGAATATTTGTAGCGCTAGATTGAAATGAGGGGTCCTCAGTGCTCTCTGAGCTTGGTTGTTTTCTTGCAGACATTTCATGGCCCAATTAGGTGACAACATCAGTGCTAGATGATGTACGAGCACTAATGATGTTACCTGTTTGGATAACAAAAGGTCTGCAAGAAAACAACCAAGCTCAGAGAGCAACAGATAGATAAATAGAGGGTGGATCAGTAAATACAGATGGAAGATGGATGGATGAGTAAAAAGATGAAAGATGGTTGGATGGACAGATAGATGAGTATGGATAGGTAGATAGATGGAAGATGGATGGATAGAAGATAGATGAAAGATAGATGGATGGACAGATAGACGGATAGATATACAGATGCAGAAAAATCCAGGATGTCAAAGGAGCTTGGAATCTGTTTGGAGATCTCCTATTGAAGTTGACCTTCTGGGTAGCAGAGGATGGAGTACACCCCTAGATCGTAGGGTCCCTAAGACTTGAGCTAGGGAAAGGGACAGAGAAGCAGATGCACCTGGAGCCACTTGAAGAAGACATGAGGTTGGGCTGGGCCGCTCCTGTTCTGGCCAAATCTTAGGAGATGACCAGGCTGGGTCCGAGGGAGGGAGGGAGGGAAGGGTCAAATGCGTCATCGGCCATGAGTCCCTTCATACCCACAAGAGATCTAAGTCCAGCCCACCTTGAGTTCTGTTGATTCTTACCTGCTGCCAGTTTGCTTTGACCAGATTCCAGTAGAGAGCCTGAGTTTGCAATCAGCCTTTATTTCATCTGAACTGACAGGCTGCTTTCAACCCCAGGCAGCTGAATGTGGCTTTAGGCTGCTGACCTGCATCTTCGGCATGAGAAGAAAGCAGCACCCCAGGAGGGCTCCTTTGGGGCACAGCTTGGGGGGGGGGAGTCCTTCCTGAAAACCAGGCTTCCTTCTGTGGCTGCTGCTGTTGGGTGCTGATGTCACAGATGAGGGGCTTAGTCACTTGGGCAGAGCTGGGGGGGGCATCTAGGGAGCAAAGGACCCCCAGCTCTTGACTGAGGGCAGGGAGAGGAAAGAGCTGGCCTGAGCTGGGGGTGCAGAGAAGGGACTCGGCGCCCTCAAGAGGGGCTCAGGAGGGGGTTCTTCAGCACAGAACAGGGTAGCTTCTGCCTTTGGGCCTGGCCTGACCCCAACCCAGCTCCCTCCAGCTGTGGGGGAACTGCATGTCCCCAGCCTGCCTGAGTAGAAGGTTTGGGAAGACCCTCCTCTGGCCATTGGGCTTTGTGCTTTGAAAACATTTGCCTCTGCATCTGCTCCCAGATGTGCGTGGTTGGTTGGGCTGAAAGTGCTTGAGGTCGACTCTGGTATCTGGGCAGCCTTCCCTCCGAGGGCCATGGGAAAGGGGCTTGTCAATTCTCCCACGATCAGATGGGGTGGGGAGGGGTCTCCCGGCTCCTTTCTTCCAGCCGCCCCAGGGAGGAGGGAACCCCCTCTGCATAAAGGGCAGCGGGATTTTCCTCAGGACGAGGGAAACTCCTAGGCAGGGAGCCTCCTGAGGGACAGATGTAGATTTCTTTATTTCTTTTATTTATCAAATTTATTTGCTGTCCATCTCATTGCAAAGCGACTCTGTTACTTCTTATTAGAGGTAGTCCTTGACTTACAACCACAGTGGGGATCAGAATTTCTGTTGCCAAGCAAAGCAGTCGTGGTGTGAATTTTATGACCCAACTATATGACCTTTTTTTGCGAAGAAGCTTCCCCCGCTGACTTTACTGGGATGTGGGAAGAGGGTGACCACGTGACCCCAGGATGCTGCTGCACCTGCCCCCAATACATGCCCCAATTCTGATCACGTGACCATGGGGAAATGCTACGATGGTTGTAACTGTGAAGACCAGTCATAAATCACCCTTTGCAGTGCAGTTGTAACTTTGAACAGTCACTAAATGAACGGTTGTAAATCGGGGACTGTAATTCATTTCTGTTTTTCTGACCTAGGGGACCAAAATCAAATGAAAAACTTAACAATGGAGATGACAAAGAAGCATCTTTCTCTCTCGCAGATCCCACTGAAGCGTTTTGGGCCTGTTTTGCCTCACCTCTGTCTCCCGGGGTCCCCACTGGATCGCTGACCTGGATGAACTGACCTTAAGAGGTGAATAAAACTGGGGGGGAGGGAGGAGAGGGAGAGGTTGCATTGAGGGGGGTCCTTGTCTTCTAAAGCAGGGATCCTCAACCTTGGCGACTTCAAGATTTGTGGACTTCAACTCCCAGAATTCCTCAGCCAGCAAAGCTGGGAATTGGATTCAATTCTGGGAATTGAAGTCCACAAGTCTTAAAGTCACCAAAGTTGAGGACCCCTGTTCTAAAGGATAATGAGCACTTTCATTTTCACTTCTAAGGGGGGTGGTGGACACAGAGGCTATGTACAAGTAGTTTTCCATTTGTGATCAAAATTGAGCCCCAAATTTCTGTTGCTAAGCGAGACAGTTAAGTGAGTTTGGCCACATTTTGCAACCTCTGTTCCTTGCCATAGTTGCTGAGTGGAATCACTGCAGTTGTGAAATTAGTCACACGGTTGCTAAGTCTGGCTTCCCCATTGACTTTGCTAGTCAGAAGGTCACAAAAGGGAATCACCTGATCCAGGACAGGGCGACCGTCATAAGTATGAATTAGCTGCCATCTGATCACATGACTAAGCGGATGCTGCAATGGTTGTAACTGGGTCATAAGTCACTTTTTCAGAGCTGTTGTAACTAAACAAAGGGTTTTAAGTTGAGGTCTACCTATATATATATATATATATATATATATATATATATATATATATATATATATATATATATATATATAGTATGTATGTATATATATGTAGGTCTTTGGTTGTTCGGGTTTTCTCCCGCGTAAAATTGGAAGTGTCTTGGTGACGCTTCGTGCTTTGAGCAGCAAAGTCTCAAATGGGACTTCGTCGAAACGTCACCAAGACACTTCCAATTTTACGCGGGAGAAAACCCGAACAACCAAAGACCTACATACAAATACCCGCGAAAACCTCAGAAAACATATATATTATATATATATATATATATATATATATATATATATATATATATACATACACACACACACACACAATAAATATGTGTGTGTGTGTGTGTGTGTGTGTGTGTGTGTGTGTGTGTGTGTGTGTGTGCATATGTAAAAAAATACGTTGGACAAATCTGCCCTGACGAAGCGGATGTGAAGCACGATGCTTGTGTGAGCCAGGATTACTCAGCCCTTCAAGGATGAGCTTCCTGCGCTGGATCTGTTGGATCCCTTTTGCTCCGTCCAGCCAGACCTTAGATGGGGGGGGGGGTACTTCAGTCTCCCCGGCAGCGCCCAGGACAACCCGAGGAGACCCGGGAGGTCTGGGTGGGCGTCTTCTCCTGTGGGGCTGCAGGGAAGGGGTGCCTGGGGGAGCCGTGGGGCTGCCCAGCCCTCCCCCCCTCCCCGGTGGGGTGCGCAGCCGAGAGCCTGCTGAAGACAGCCTGGATGTGTCTGTACTCGCCGCCGCCTCCCTCGCTTCACCCGGGCGAGGGCGGCAGGGAGGCTGGGTAGACTTTCAAGTTTGCTGGAAGCAGCCTGCTCTGCTCTCTTCGGCAGGGCCTCTGCCAGCCGGGCGGCTTTGGGGCCCAGAGCCCAGGACGTCTGTCTGCCGTGGGCTGCAGGGCTGTGGGGGCCTTGGCTCCCTCCCTCCCTCCCTCCCTCCCCACCGGGAGCCCTTCCTGCTCACTCAGAAAGATGCCCCCGAGGCCAGGCAGGTAACGTGGGCACCGGATGGGGAGAAGGGTGGCACAGTCCTGGTGGACGCTGTGGGACAGTGGGTGTGCTTTGGATCTTTTGAAGGGGGGCTCCAAGCAAGGAAAGGAAAATACGCCCGTGGGACCTGATCCGTGGCTCAAGGGGGGGAGGGACTCTGTGTCCTCCCTCGCCCTGTCTCTCTTTTCTTTCAAGCTCACCGGATGACTGTTTTGCTCGGAGGCTGGGTGCATTTTTGTACCCTCCGCTTTATGTAACTTTGACTAGCCTGCGTAGGTTTTGCGGAGTGGGTGCCCCGACGGGGGTTGCTTTGATGCCTTTTTGAGCACAATTTTCCACTTGACGTGTATTACTTATGAGGGTGACCTGCATGACAACAACTGGAGAACCGCAGTGGAAGTGAGGGAGGTTGAGGGGGCGGCTAAGGGGATGGGAGGTTGTCTGGACCAATGATGGGCTCCGTACAGGAAAGAGACGCTCGGTGACTGGAATAAAGATTATAAAGAAAATGTAAACAATATTGTAACCGTAAAGTGTTTATTTTATATTTATACTTACAACTGCTGTAAAAGGAAATAGAAAGTTGCTTCTTTATTATCTTTGCTCCTTGCTCCCTCCCTCCTTTTCTTTTCTTTCTCCATTTTAATTAGTACAATAGTAGAACTTAGATCATGTCCTCGCAGGGATCTTGTGATGGTCATAAGTGCGAGGACTGATCATGAGTTATTTCTTTCAGTGCTTTGAATGTAATTTTGAGCAGGCAGTAAATGAACGGTCGTAAGCCGAGGACTACCTCCCATTCCTTTACTGTGTCCCTCCCTCGAACCGGCTGAGATCCTTCTGGTTAACTCCAGTCCACCGACTGACTCTCCCCGGTGGGCCTCTCCCTGACCTCTCCCTCCAGAGCCTTGATAGAGATACTGCCGGCCAGGCCAGGGCTGGAGATGCTCGTGGTCCGGCTCTGGGCCTCTGACCCTGCCCAGCCTGGCACCGTTGATTGACACCCCTTTGAGCCCAGTTTTTAAGCCAGCTATTATTAATTAAGCCCACACTGAAATAGCTTATTACTCAGAATGTGACGGAATATTTTGTTGAAATCACTTCTCTAGCAAAACAGAAAGCAAGATATGTTTGAGCAAGATAGTTCCACTATCGATAAAGGAAATTACCCAAGAAAAAGCAAAATTAGTTTAAGCTGGCAAGTCCAGGCTGACTTCTGGCCGTGACTGCGTCACTTCCAAGTTATGCTTTGTTCCAAAATTTTCTCGGGTCTCCAGAGCAGACCGAGTGGTTTGCAGACAAGGGCACCTGCAAATGGGATGACCTCTTGTCTTAAATGGGATAGGACAGTGATGGCGAACCTTTTAGAGACCGAGTGCCCAAACTGCAACCCAAAACCCACTTATGTATCATCGGGTGCTGGATGGGTGTGGCCCATTGGGTGGGTGTGGCCCATTGGGTGGGTGTGGCTGCGGTGGTAACAGCAGATTGGGTGGGACTAAAAAGTTCAATCAATCAATTCCAACTTTGCAAGATCTTTTTTTTTTCCTGCGAGAAGTTGAAATTGACTGATTGATTGAACCTTTTTTTTGCACACGGCAACGGAGGTCTAAATCAAAGAGGTTTAATAAAATCCAGCTGAAGGCCTAGGACTGGGGCGATGGTGCGCGTGCCCACAGAGAGGGCTCTGAGTGCCGCCTGTGGCACGCGTGCCATAAGTTCGCCACCACGGCTTCCTGCTTGACCAGGAGGTTGGACTAGAAGACCTCCAAGGTCCCTTCCAACTCTATTATTCTGTTCTGTTCTGAGGAGGTCTGGTAGCCCCACTCCAGGGCATCTCAGTGAGGTTTTCCATGCAACCCACTGAAGTCAGTATTGACATGGCTGCCCATACGGCATTCTTGTACTTTATCCTGGAGAGCAATTGATTGGGAGAATGCAGGAAGACTGGAGAGACTGCTGAATGGAACCAGGGTGAGAGGAGAGGAGGGAAAAATCACGGAATTCACTGTCCCCCCATGTAGGCATCCGTGGGACCTCCGCCTCCCCGGGTGGGATGGGGGCCCCCACCTCAGCTAATTAAAGGTGACAGCAGGTGGACCATCCCATCTCCATTTCAGAGATTAAAAAAGTCAACACCAAACCACTCCCCAAACTATAAATAATCGCCCACCCCCTGAAGACATCCAGCACCTGGGTGTGAAGTCTTCTTGAATGGGGAGAGTAAAAAACAAAGGGGGGGGGCTGCTTTCTCCTCTGGGAACATGCGAATAAAGACTAGGTTAAGTGGTCTTCATGTCCTCACTTAAATCTCCTTCTGTCCTGGAAATTTAAATTCATTTCTTCACCATGTTGCTCTCGATCGTAAACTTCTGTTAGGAGCTTCATCCAACTTTCCACAATTTCCTGGTGGAATTATTTTGATTATCCTCACTGTCAGGAAGTTTCTCCTTAATTCCAGGTTGCTTCTCTCTTTGTTCAGTTTCTAACCATTGTTTTTCGTCCTTCCCTCTGGTGCTTTGGTGGCAGCCCCTCAGATACTGGAAGACTGCTATCATGTCTCCCCTGTTTCCTCTTTTCTTTAGACTAGCCAAACCCAAGTCCCGCAGCCGTTCTTCATATGTTTTGGTCTTCAGGCCTTTGTTCATCTTAGTTGCTCTTCTCTGAATTTTTTCCAAACTCTCAACATCTTTTTTGTAGTATGGTGACCAAAACTGGCTGCAGTATTCTAGGTGTGGTCTTACTAGGGTTTTATAAAGCGGTACTAATACTTCGCGTGATTTTGATTCTATGCCTCTGTTTATACAGCCCAGGATTTTGTTAGCTTTTTTGTTTGCTTCTGCACGCTGCTGGCTCATGGTCAAGTGACCGTCCCCTAGGACTCCAAGGTCCCTCTCACAGTTACTGCCTCCAAGCCAGGTCTCGCCCAATCTGAATTTGTGGTTTTTCCTGCCTAAGTGTAAGACTTTGCTTTTCTCCAGACTGAAACTCATTTTGTTGGATAGGGCCCATTAGTTGAGTTTGTCAAGATGTTTTTGGATCCTGAGTTTGATTTCTGGGGTGTTGGCTGTTCCTGACAGTTTGCCTTCTTCTGCCCGTTCTCCTCCTTTCGGGCAGAGATCAGAAGAGGTCCTCCTGGTACCCCGGGTGGCCTCATTGCTCCTGCAGCTCCATCCGACCTTGACCCTTCTCCCGGCCTCTGTTTTTTCTCCCTTGTCTGCTGCTCCGTTTTTGGCAGGTCCTTATTTGTCAACTCCCTTGATCTTGAATTCCTGTCACTTTCCCTGCCACGGGACCCCTCCTTATTGCTGCTACTCCAGCTGAGTAAACCTGTTTGTTGAAGGTCCAGGATAGGCCCTTGACGTGGTTCGGTTTCAGTTTCTCTTAAAATCAGGACCTGCTGCATGCCAGGACCATCTCCCTCCTCTCCCATTCATGTCTTCATCTACCTCTTCCATTGATTAGCTCTCAGGAAGGAGAGATTAGCCTTTTGTGCCTTTCTCCAAAGGAGGAAGTTACCAAGAATCGGAGTAATTAAAGTCACTGTGACTTCAAGCTTGACTGGAAGGTCTGCGGTTTGCAGGAGGACCTTAGGAAGACACCCAACCGCGTCTTCTCCTGAGCCGGGCAGGTGAGAAAAGACACTGTGGTGTCCCTCCATTCGTTTTCATCCAGATGTTGTCCATCACACGACCAGACTCCTTCCTTTGGGATTTTGGGGCAAAACTGAGTATTTTTAACCAGAGATTTCAACTCCTCCCTTGCTGATGGCCTCCAAGGCCCTTTCCAATTCTTGCTCTCTTGCTTCTGTTCCATCTGAGCAACTGGGTCCTTTGGTTGCTCCATTCCCACCCAGGGAGTGATCCACCAGGCCTCCTTTTCACCTCCAAGGCCCTACTAGCCTTTTCCTGCTAAGAGGGGAGCCCCTGTGGTTTACTTCCATGGCATGGCTGTAAGGCAATGATGTCAGTAACACGACTTAAATTTCCAGTTCTGAGTTTAACCCTTTTTTTCCGTCTCTCACGTACCAGAAGGATTGATAATTTGAGATGCTAGGGCTATCTCCAAAACTTTCAGGGGTGTTGTTTCTCCTCCTTAGAGGCCAAAGCACCCAGACCCCATTCAGTCTCCTTCGCCCAGCCCCTGGCAGATCCTTTACAAACCTGACTGGCTCTTTTTACCCACCGGCTTGACGTGGTCAAAGGCAGCCCTCTGCACCCCCCTCCCCAAAGTAGTCCTTGGATGGCCCTCGACTGACAACCACAACTGGGACCAGAACTTCTGTTGCTCAGCAAGGTGGTCAGTAAGTGAGTTGCACTCAATTTTATGACTTTTTTGCAGCGGTCATGAAGCAAATCGCTACGGTTGTTAAGTGAATCACACAGTCACTAAGTAAATCCAGCTTTGCCCATCAACTCGACTGGCTCACTAGGAGCCCCCTGAGAAGGCCACAGTTGTCGATTCTGTGAGCCCGGGATGCTGCGGCTGTCCTAAATAACTGCCGTGGTTCCCCAGTGCAGGAGCCACGAAACCGCCAGGATGGGGCCATGGTCAGAAGTGGGAGCGGCCATAAGTCCCTTTTTTCAGCATCTTCAAACAGTTGCTAAAAGAAGGGTCCTGAGTCAAGGGCGGCTTGTATTGGTAATCTACAATAAAAAGAAGATCTCTCTGTCATGTCGATGCAGTCCTTAACCTCTCCCGCGCGGTTTCCCTGGCCTCCTGCCTTTTCCACTCCTTTCTGCTCAGAGCAGGGGTGGCTTCTGGAGCCGTAATGAGCGATTCTGAAATGAATTTCTTCATAAACGGGCTTTGTCGTCATCCCTGAGATTTCCATGCCAGCAAAAACAGTTGCAGTCAGACCAGTTTTTTTTTTTTCCTTTTCTGAAGAAGGCAATAGAACCCTGTGCAGACCTGGAACAACTGATCCCAGATTCCTGGGGAATGCAGGTGTGATCTTCTGCATCAGGGATCTGTTTCTTCGACTTCTCTTCCTAACCATCTGCCAGCCACAGGCCTAGTTTGGATGCCTCCCCCCCCCCGGCCTTCCTACGCGCCTTTTCCCCGATTCTACCATGGCGGTCCATCTGTGTGGTGGTTTTGTGATTGCTAAACAGATGGCGGGAAAATATGGATAAGTTGGCTTCCACCTGTCTCCGAGCTCAGCTCTCACTGTGTGGATGCTTGAGAGATGCCAAATCAGACACAAATACACACCTGCTGTTCTGTCTGTTCTTGGAAAGGGCGGTGGGGATTTTGTACACGGGAGGGGGTTTCCTTCAAATAAAGATTTGGGGAACCTTACAGCCTCGGTTTTGTCCCTGTTTCTCTTCTTCAGTGTCTTAGACATCCTGATGCCTTTAAAGCAATGCTTCTCTTAAAGCAATTTCGGCCATTTTCAGATGTGTGGACTTCAACTCCCAGAATCCCCCAGCCATCTGAAGTCGATATCTGAAAATGGCTGAAATTGAGAAACAGTGCTCTAAAAACCACAGATGCCAACTACCATAAGCCCCGGCTACCGTGGAAGTGTGGCTCAGGCATCGTGGGAGTTGCAGTACCAAACTCCAGAAAGCACCCGTTTTTTTCCTGACTGAAATCGCTTAGAGCAGTGTTTCTCAACCTTGACCATTTTAAGGCATGTGGACTTCAACTCCCAGAATTCCACAGCCAGCATTGCTGGCTGTGGAATTCTGGGAGTTGAAGTCCACATGCCTTAAAATGGTCAAGGTTGAGAAACACTGGCTTAGAGGACCCTTTTCCTTTTCTTCTTCCTGACTGCTGTCCTCTTTTCTGCTTACTGCCTCTGCCTGTTCTGGATCCGCTGCTGGGCTGAACTTTGAGCTGCAATCAAGTTGTGATCACAAGATGAATTTCTGAGTGGGCCGAAGCAGCTGGGCTGTTAACCTCCCGTGCTCTCTCTGCAAAAAAATGTCTTTCCTTGCTAATGTGGAGGATTTTGAGCAGGATCACTAGGGTGGAGGCCAAGAAAACATGCCTGAGAAAGGAATCGGCCAGGGAGGGGCTGGGGAGACTCATTCTGGCTCACGGACAGGTACGCTCGTCCCTGCAAGAGAGGCCAGAGCGATTCCTTTCTCGGTCAACTCATTGCCAATTCACTGGCTTGGAAGTCAGCAGGGCAGCCCAAAGTGGCCTTGGGAATGATGAAGTCTCTGGGTCAGGTAGGCTCTCTGCTAAAGTGCTGGTTGTGAGGCGAGAAGGACCCCCAGGAATAAGCAGAAGAGATAACGTTTGAATAGATAATGAGGAATAACAGAGTTGGAAGGGACCTTGGAGGTCTTCTAGTCCAACCCCCGCTCAAGCAGGAGACCCTACACCATTCTGGACAAATGGCAGTCCAGTCTCTTCTTTTCAAAGCTTCCAGTGATGGAGAATCCACAACTTCTGGAGGGAAGTCGTTCTACTGATTAATTGTTCTCACTGTCAGGAAATTTCTCCTTAAATCCAGGTTGCTTCTCTCCTTGACGAGTTTCCATTCATTTTTTCCTATCTTGTCTTCTGGTGCTTTGGAGAATAGGCATCTGAAAATGGCTGAAATCGAGGAACGATGCTCTAAAAACCACAGATGCCAACTACCATAGATAGTTGTGGCACCCCTTGTGACGTCATGTGACATCGTGCGACGTATTGCAACTTTTTCCCTATTGCCAGCAATGGGGTGGCCACGGTTTTGGCGTGACACATCTGGCCCGTAGGCCGGCAGTTTGACATGCCTGCCTTAGATATTGAAAGACTGCTATCACGTCACCCTCCTTGCTAGACTAGACATACCCAGTTCCTGCCACTGTTCATCGTACTCTTTAGCCTCCAGACCCCTTTGTTTGAAGTGGGTTTGGTGCCTGGAGCCCTCTGAGGAAGCAGGATCAATCCAGATCAGTGTTCCTCAACCTTGGCTGCTTTAAAATGCATGGACTTAAACTCCCAGATGTCCCCAGCCACTTTGAACAGTCACTATACAGAGGGCTGTAAGTCAAGGACCACCTGTCACTGAATTCACTAAATACAGAATAGCAACAGCACTTGCACTTATATGCCGCTTCACACTGCTTTACAACCCTCTCTAAGCTCTTTACAGAGTCAGCATATTGCATTCCCCCCCCCCAACAATCTGGGTCCTCACTTTACCAACCTTGGAAGGATGGGAGGCTGAGTCAACCTGGAGCCGATCAGGACCGAACTGCCCAATTGCTGGCAGCCGGCAGTCAGCAGAATTTGCCTGCAGTCCTGCATTCTAACCACGGTGCCCCCAGGGCTCTTGGAATATGTCCTTTAGGGGGAGACCCGTCTGCAGACTCGGAAGCCATAGAGTTTTCTGCTCTGGAACTTTTAAATTCTCTTCCAACTTGACAGTTGATGAGGGTCACAAAAGACGTGTGGAAGTTGCCAGCATGTTGCGAAATGTTTTGCATGTGTGGGCAAACTTTGGCAAGAGAAAGCAGTGTAGTGAGTGTCCTTGCAAACATTTGTGCCTCTTTGGAAACCAGCCCAAACAATTAGAGCCCACCTCAGTCTGGAGGGGGCTCAGCCCCAGCTGCCAACTTTTCAGCAGGGTTTCTATGGTGGCTTCCACCCCAGAAGTGTCAGCCAGGCCAGGAAGTGAAAGTGGCCACGTTATCGCCCATCATGTGCTCCGTGGGCCTGAGGTCGGTGTTAGCAGCAGCCAAGCGGGAGGGACGGATCCCTGGCTCAGCCTTCGGTAAGCAAAGCTCTGGAAAAGAGGCCGGTGTGTGATGCTCAGCACAACTTGGCACAGGTTTCTGGAGTTTGGTTTGTGGTGTGTCTTTCCTGTTCTGAAGCAGGGAGAAAAGGGCAAGAATTAAAGCAAACACAGGACAAAGAGGAAACAAGAAACTGTCAACAGAAATACTTCTGAGCCTGCTGACGGGGCTCTTTTTATGCCCATAAATTTCAGATAGGCAGCCAGACTGAGACCAAGCTGCGTGCATCTCCTGATGATAGGCATCTGGCTTTATAAAAGAGCAATAAATAGCAATTATGGCAGTGTTGGTCCATGGGGGGGGGGATCCAAAATTCATAATTAAGCCATTTCTTTAGAGCGAGGGTGGACACCTATGGCAATTTAACAACTTTATCAATTTAATACGGACAAACCATTTCTATAACAGCAAACTATATTAATCAGCAAAACCCAAAATCAAGAATCTTCTTTTTTCTCTCTCAAGCACAAAGTTCAGAAGCGATTTCCAAGTAGAAACAAAACTGAATATGTTGCTTTCTCTAAGTAAAACAGTCCGTGTGGCTGTCTCTGCTAGCTCCATCCCTTTCCCCATCCAGTCTTCCATGTGGGGATTGATGTATCTTTCCATTTTGTCCATGCTCAGAGAGATCTGTGAAGGTTCGTGGACTGGCTGAGGAGAATCTCTGTCTGGAGGGACCATCCACCCCACCTCGCTCCGTCTTGTCAGGAAGGAGGCTTGGTTGACCTTATCAAAGTGCAAGTTCACAATCTTCACCACATTCCTTCATCTTGCAAATCTAATCACTTTGTCAAAGGAAGCAACAAGATTAACATGGCACCCGTTGTTTTTAACAACCCCATGCCGGCTGTGGGTAATCACCTTCCTTTCTAAGTGCTTCCATGCCGACCGATTGGGGATTTTCCCAGGCGCCCGTGTCACTTGTGCCAGACTGGAGTTTCCTGGGTCCCCTTTAGAAAGATAGGAAGGAAATTGCTTGTCTCCGGTCTTCTGTGACTTCCCTTGAATTTCAGGAATTCTCCAAAATTACAGCTGCTGGCTTGGAGGACTCATCCGCTGCTTTCTTTATTTCTCTGTGATGTGACCTTTTTTTGGCCAGGCTGACTTGAATTAATGCAGTGCAGCTGGACAGATGCCGTTCAGCCTTCTCCTGCTTGCTGCCACCATTTTCTGCTAGTAGCCTGGTGTTTCCTTGACTTTCCTTTTGTTCGGCATGCACTGTTCCCACCAAGCCTTCTTTGCTATTGTTTGTGTTTGTTACAAGCCACAACTCAAGTGAAGCCTTAGCCTTCCGGGGCCCATCCTGGGCTGTTTCCAGATATCTGTTAGCGCCTCCCCCTTTAAAAAAAAAACAAAAACTTCTGCTTTTTGTTTCTCATTTTATGCAGCCAACTCCCAGTTTGTCAGCCTCCCAGTGCCATGCTGGTGTCTTTCCTGAACACCTCAGCTGCCTCGTTTGTGACGGTTTCATCTATAGCTCCTGCTTGGACAGGGGACCTGTGGTGGGCATTCAAAACAGTGTCATTATTGGGGTTTCCCCCCTTAATTTCCAGTTTTGAGGGATGACCTTGGTGGTCGTGAATCATTTTCCGCATAGAATCCTAGAGCTGGAAGGGACCTTGGAGGTCTTTTAGTCCAACCCCCTGCTCAAGACAAGGGATCTTATTATGCCACGCCCCTTTCCTTTCCTTAGTTACAGATTATATCCTTCTAGTATTTTACTCCAGGGTGAGTTCCATCAGTTATTATCAGTAATAACAACAATATCATATTTGCCTGCCTATAGTGAGACTTCAACTTCGTTTGTTCCTCTTCTGTGGTTTCGTATTGCCTTTTTAGGTCTGATGGGCCTCTTGTTGCGTTCTTGAGCACCTCTTCCTTTTTACAACTTCCTTGTAAGGTGTGCTGCTTTCTTCCTTTCTAAGTGTTTGCCAGCTCTGATCAATGAATTAGCAGATGGCCCTGCAGAATCTCGCAGACTGCCAGTGTTCAGTGTTTTGTAAGTCAACTTGTGAAATTACTCTTATGTTAGATGTGGGTGTGGTTTTTGTGTCTGTGGCAGATACCAGAGCAAGACTGCTGGGTCAGACGCTCACAATGGGATGCTGATGAGAGTTCTGCACTGGGGTGGATCTTGGAATGAATGTAAAGAGAAGACAACCAGATGTAAGATCAGCTCAGATGATGGAGCCAACTCAACCAGCATTTCTCAAACTTGGAAATTTTAAGATACGTGGACCAACTCCCAGAATTCCCCAGCCAGCATGAATCTAGATGTGTAATGCTGGCTGGGGTATTCTGGGAGCTGAAGTCCACATATCTTAAAATTTCCAAGTTTGAGAAACGTTGCACTAGACCCGTGGTTCTCAACCTTTTGTTCATTATGGGGCCCCCTTTAAATAATTTTTGTGGCCACCGACCGTGGCCAGGGACCCCCAAGAGGTAACTCAAGATTTAAGTCGTAACATTTTTTCAAGCCTTTGCGGATCCCCTGTGGCCTGGGGACCACAGGTTGAGAACCACTGGACCAGACAACGGGCAGTTGGATGAAAACAAGTTGCAATAACCCAGGATGATAGGAAGCTATTCTGAATGAAGGCAGACCCTCACGTTACTCTTCCTCAATTGGCAATGCCTCATAGATCCAGCCATGATTCATTGAAGAGTCGAAAGGGAGTGTAGAGGTCATCTAGTCCAAGCCACTACACCATGGGTGGGCAACTATGGCCCCTTTACGACCTGTGGACTTGAAAGTTGAATCACCCATCCCTGCACTACACTGCAAGGACTGCAGTGTTGCAGGAAACGCCTGTATCCCCGAACTTGCAAACAAACACGCCGCACACTGAGGAAAGGCCGAGTGAATTTTCCCTCTCATCCTTTGCATTCCTCACTCCTTCCAGCCTAATACAAGGCATGCCTGACATGAATTTATGGAATTGGTAAAACGACCGCTGCTTTTACTTCTTCCATTCCCGTCTCCCAATTTCTCCCCTTCCACCAAACTGATGCTTTCAAGGGATTGCAGGCAGGAATGGCCAAGCTCCTTTAAAAAAAGAAAGAAAGAAAATTCAAAGCAGTTTGCAATCCTCACCTTGTTTTGCACTGTTGCTTCAAGAAGACCTCACTTCTCCTTTTATTTTCTGGTGTAAAAAAAATCAGTCAGCTGCGTTAAGTTTTGTTCCAAAGATCTTCAGAGGCTTGAGAAGGAGAGACAGGTGTCATGAGCAATTTGGCCAACGATGGAGTTGCACACCGTTGAAACAACAATGCAGTGATTCTTGTACAGATGTTTTCCATCTGGAGAGGCAGAAAAGGGTTTGCAAAGCCCCTTGGACTCTACAGCCGTAGCCCCCTCCCCGAATGCTCCTCAGGAAGAGCTTGCAACTCTCTGGGGCTGGCTCAGAGCCCTCCCACCCCCTTGCAGGCTGGCTTCAGAGTGCGGAGGTGCCTTCCAGCAGATGCGGGCCTATGCCAGCTTCTCAAGCCTCTGCCCTCAACTTGAACCAGCAGCTTCTCCTTCCTCATTTCTCCAAAGTCTCTCACGAGAAGCCACAAGGAAGGACCGGATAACGTGGCCCAACGGCTCAAACCCATCATCTCAGCCACTTCTGCTCCAGACAAGAGGGAAGCACTGGATTGCCAAAGCAGACACTTCTAACATCCATTTTCTCCTCTTCCTCTTTCTCCGTTTCTTAACAGCTGCCCAGTCAGGACCAGGCCCTCTCCGGCTCCTTCAACCTTCTTGGTGACGGCCTGCTGTTAACAGCTATGAAACCGGACCAGTTCCCCTGCCTCCTGGGGTGCCTTCTGATGGCTGCGGCCAGCGTGGGCAGCAACGTGGTGCCTAGAATGACCTTTCAGAGAGGTAAGGAGCCACAGCACAGGGGGGGTCCCTCGGAGGGCCCCCAGGCAGGCTGACACGGGGGGGGGGGGCTGAGAGCGGCACTTCCCACCCCCAGGTTGCACCTTCGTGCTTCAAAGTACCTTTCACCACCTCTCGTTAAAGGCAACACAGCTATTCGCGCAACGGGTGTGGTGCAGTGGCCACACTGTTTGTTTGCTTATTATTCATTATGTTCATATGCCGCCCATTTGTCAAGTGGCTCTGGCTGGCTTTCAGAAAGAATAAAGCATTAAAAGTGTATTAAAATGAACAGAGATTGAATATTTATATTTAATTTTAACCATTAAATAAGGATCAGAATTGGGATCCAGGTTTCCCTGGCTAAGTCACGGTTGTTGGGCAAACCCCTGCAGTTATTAAGTGAATCATGTAGTCATTAAATGAATCCGGCTTCCCTCATTGACTTTGCTTGTCAGAAGTTGGGAGGGATGGTCTCGAATGGTGATCACGTGACCCTGGGACCCTGCAATCCTTGTTGTAAACAGTGCCCAAACTTTGATTGTGTTAGGGTAGGTTATGCTGCAGTGGTTTTCCCAGTTGCAATGTATGGCTGTGAAAGTTGGACCATAAGAAAGGCTGAGCGCAAAAGAATTGAGGCCTTTGAACTCTGGGGCTGGAGAAGACTCCTGCGAGTCCCTTGGATTGCAAGGCGTTCAAACCGGTCAGTCCTAGAAGAGATCAACCCCGACTGCTCTTTAGAAGGCCAGATCCTGGAGTTGAAACTCAAATACTTTGGCCACCTAATGAGAAGGAAGGACTCCCTGGAGAAGGGCCTAATGCTGGGAAAGATGGAGGGCAATAGAAGAAGGGGACGATAGAGAATGAGATGGCTGGATGGAGTCACTGAAGCAGTAGGTGTGAATTTAAATGGACTCCAGAAGATGGTAGAGGACAGGAAGACCTGGAGGAACGTTGTCCATGGGGTCGCGATGGGTCAGACACGACTTCGCAATTAACAACAACAACAACATGCTGCAGTGGCCGTAAATGCAAGGGTTGGTCATAAATCACTTTTTCCAGAGTCACCCTAAGTTTGAAAAGCCACCAAACAGCTGGTTATAAGTAGAAGACCTACTGCCTGCCCAGCTAGGAAAAGGAGGGGAACGGAGGCCAGAAGCTTCTGCATCTCGGATCCCCTCCATTCGTCTTAGAACTAACTCTGCTGAGAGTGAAGCTTTTCCGAAGAGCGTTTGGCTGGGCACGTCCTCTCCTCCTTAAATCATTTCACGTTGAATTACTTCCGCTGCCTTGCTAGGGTTTTGTTTTCTTTATTTTTCATTACCACTCTTATAATTTATCCTTGTGGTGTTGTGACTTTGATTAGCTATGGGTTGTTTTTATTTATCGATGTTCATCCACCTCTTAACTGATGTGAATGTTTGTTGTTGTTGTTTTGTAAACTGTAGTAGGCCTCTGTTAATTCAGACACATCTAACTTGAATGAATCAATAAAGAATATACCAAAAATCAGTTATGCTCAGTGAAAGGCACCTGGGCTCCAGTTAGCATATTTAAGGCTAAATAGGATATTTAGACCCTTTTCGAGTGTGTGAGAACTCCTTAGCAGCATCTCCTGCAGCATGTTAGAGCACGTTTGATTGTCAAATGACAAATCTTCTGGTTGAAATCTTTCCTTTTCTGAAAATGAGAGGAGATGTACTGGAAAAATCACACAGAAGTGATTGAGGTTGGAGTGCAAAGCCGACACCATCACATCTCCCACAATTCCTTTCTTCAGAATAAGCATCAGAGCTTCACAGGGGCCCTTTCAGGAGCCACACAGTCCTCCTGACTGAGTCTTGACAGAGACCCAATTTTTCAATAGCCGTTGCCGTATTTTTAGCTACACCATTAAAGCCTTTCATGGCTTAAGGCCAGGTTACTTGAAGAACTGTCAGGACTGCGTTGTTGTCTAGCATGTCTAGATTTTCCTGACATTGTACACCATGCACTAAATAATAAAATAAAGTTGAAGAACCCTCTTTTCACATTATATCTACCTGACCCAACTTGGACAAGGATGTAGAGGATGCTACAGGTTCCCTCTCTTAAGGAGGTCCATCTGGAGGGACCCAGAAGAAGGGCCTTCTCTGTGATGGTGCCCTTCCAATGGAACATCATCCCTGTGGAGATACGATTGGCCCTACCTTGATACTCTTTCAAAAGGCCCTGAAGATCTGGTTTTGCCAACCTGCCTGGGGACCCCAGGGGGATATGCAGCCCTTTCTTTGTAGGGCTCTGTCAGCCTTGCCAAGTAGGCCAGACAGGAAACCCTCCCAGAGGAGCTAATTCTACCTTATTGTAAAGCTACATTAACAGAATCTTGCAAGTCTGAAAGGACAAATCTCCCTCTGTCTCCTTTACAGCCTGAGGTCCTCTCTGAGCCTTTTCCTCTGCCCATTTTGCAGCTGTGGGCTCAGCTGTCTCTTATCTGATACTCCCTTGGCAGCATCTCTTCACCCGGCTCCTAAGCCCACCTGCCCCTACAGGCTCCTGTCTCTGAAGGATCGCTGCCTGCCCTGGGGCTCCTAACCGTGGGGCAAAGGTGGCTCGGAAGCCCTCATCACATTGCCCTCATCCGGCCCATGAAGGGGGACCTTCCCCTAGTGCCACAGAGAAATGCCCTCCGTCTGCTGAAAACTTTCCTGGCACAGATGCATGGGTCCCCTTGCCAGCCCTTCTCCTAACCCCCTCCCAGGTCCATGCAGGTCGTGATGCCCCTCCAAGATAATGGCTCTAAAAAGGGGGGATGCTGAGTCGCCTCTCTTTGCCATCCACTGGCATCACCGCTGCTTAAACTCAAAATCCATTCAATGTCTGCAAAGATTAAAACACATTAGAAGAATCTTCCTCGCCTGCTGATGGTTGGCAGCAAAACACTGCTTTACACCCAGTCATCGATTCCTTGCGTTAAAATGGAGTTTACTCAATCCAGCCAGTTGCAGGTCCCTTTGGTGCCACCCCGAGGCTGGCCCTGCTACCTGCCAGCTTTGGTGCCATCCAGGGTCCCTGGGTAGATGGAGGGCAGGAGGGAAGGGGCGCCCCAGGCCGCCTCTGAGTTAATAGCAGGCATCTCCCCTGAAGCTGGCAAAGGGCAGGCGGGCGATACAAGCAAGAATTTAGGCCGAGTTGCCGTTGAGAGGCAGCACCTTAACTAGAGGCTCTCTTGCTTTGAAAGGATGTCAAGCCTGCAAGGCTTAATCAGCCTCTGCTTCCTTCCTGGGCTGGGGCTGCTGAGGTGGTGGGGACGATGCCTCTCGCTTTGTTTCCGTTGCCTCCCTGCTCTTCAAGGCCAGATGCCACTTCCTAGCCTCCTCTGACCAGAGGGGAGGGGGGGGGGCTGCGAGTGAGGGAGGGTGTGTCTGTGTTGTGTGTGTGTGTGTGTGTGAGAGAGAGAGAGAGAGAGAGAGCTCTTCCTTAATTTGCTGCCTGGAAAAAAGTAAGGACAAAGCCAGTAAATCTAGTTGGAAAATTCTCTACCTTGATTCTGAAATACAGAATTATGACCACAACTGAGCCCAAAATTTATGTTGCTAAGTGAAATATTTGCCCCATTTTTGCAACCTTTCTTACCCCAGTTGTTAAGTGAATCATTGCAGTTGTTAAGTTAGTCACACCGTTGTTAAGTGAATCTGGCTTCCCCATTGACTTTGCTTGTCAGAAGGTTGCAGAAGGGGACCACGTGACCTCACGTGAACCCTCGTAAATAGGAGTCAGTTGCCGAGTGTCTGAATTTTGATCATGTGACCATGGGGATGCGGCGATGGTCGTAAGTGTGAAAAACAGTGCTATTGTAATTTTGAATGGTCACCAAATGAACTGTTGTAACTCAAGGACTACCTGAACGACATTCAAAATAATAGAATAGAATAGAATTGGAAGGGATCTTGGAGGTCTTCTAGTCCAGCCCCCTGCTCAAGCAGGAGAACCTATGCCATCTCAAGACAAGTGACTGTCTAGCCTCTTCTTAAAAATCTCCAGTGATGAAGTGCCCACGATTTCTGGAGGTAACTTCTGTTCCACTGGTTAATTGTCCTCATTGTCAGGAAGTTTCTCCTTAATTCCAGGTTGCTTCTCTCCTTGATCAGTTTCCAACCATTGTTTCTCGTCCTTCCCTCTGGTGCTTTGGTGAACAACCTGGCCCCCTCTGCCTTGTGGCAGCCCCTCAGATACTGGAAGATTGCTATCCTGTCTCCTCTATTTCTTCTTTTCTCTAGACTGGCCAGACCCAAGTCTCGCAGCCGTTCTTCGTATGTTTTAATCTCCAGGGCCTTTGTTCATCTCAGTTGCTCTTCTCTGAATTTTTTCCAAACTCTCAACATCTTTTTTGTGGTATGGTGACCAAAACTGGCTGAAGTATTCCAGGTGTGGTCTTACAAGGGTTTTATAAAGCAATACTAATACTTCGTGTGATCTTGATTCTATGCCTCTGTTTATACAGCCCAGGATTTTGTTAGCTTTTTTGGCTGTTGCTGCACATTGCTGGCTCACGGTCAAGTGATCGGCCACTAGGACTCCAAGGTCCCTCTCACAGTGGCTGTTTTTGAGCCAGTAATACTGATGATGCTATCCGTTCAGTGGAGTCTGACTCTTGACGATTCTTTGGGCCGGGGGTTTGTGTGTGTCTCTCCATCTCTTCTGATCTTGCCCAGCTTCCTTGAGATGTTTTCTCTGCTCCAGCTGGGTTGGCCTTGAGGGTGTCCGGCCACCATCTTTGGCAGCCTGGTGAGTCTTCCCAATGGAATTGCTTTCTCCAGGGAATTCCCCCCCCCCCCCGCATGACATGGCTAAAGTAAGGGAGAAGCGGTTTTGTGACTTTAAAATAATAATCATAGCAATAATAATAACAGGCTCTTGGGTGCAATCCCAACACAACTGGAGCACCCCTGGAACACCATCGGCATTGATAACATCCCCATCAGTCAATTGCAAAAGGCAGCTTTGCTTGGAACAGCTTTCATCCTGTGACAAGGAGACCTTTAACACTATCAAACATTGACATTTGTCTGGAATAGCAGAGGGTCTCCTGCTTGAGCAGGGGGTCAGACTAGATCCCTTCCAGCTCTGTTTGGTATTCTGTATCTGCCTGTCCCAAGTCCTTGAGAAAGACTGGATAGTGGATAAAAATACCAAATCCAGCCTGAACCAAACCCATCGGCTGAGAGGTTAAGCCCACCCTGGGGCCTGATTGTTTTGTTTGTTGGTAGAAGAAGAACGGGTTTTTTTCAGCCCTGTACTTGTTTTGACATGGTTTATATATTGATTTGACCAACCGTGTTTGTTTATTTATTTGTTAAATTTTATTCGGCACCCATCTTGCCGTGGGACTACTCTGGGCGGCAGGGCTGACTGGGGAATTCTGGGCGTTGAAGTCCACAAGTCATTAAGTTGAAACAAGGCTTTGGTCAACGGCACCCGCTGGGAAATTCTGGGAATTTTAGCTATCTTAAAAGTGGTCAGGTTTGGCCTTATGAGATGCTCAGAAACACGGGAAACACCCCTCTTTGTTATGCTGGTTGGGGGACCTCTCTGGAGCAAGTGCTTGGTAGTGTCTTACACACACACATTTGTTTGGGGTTCATTTTTTTCATTCCTCTCTTTTGGCTGCTTGCAGCTTTCTAAGCCTGGGAGGTTTCCCACCTTCAGAGCCTCTGGGCTGCCAGCATTCACGGCTGGCTGAAACGCCTGATGTTTTTCCCCTAAAGCTGCTGGCAGATTTGGCAGCTGTTTAACTTCCGGCTGAGCAAGACACCAGGCGCCCCATGAAGGGGGGGGTGGCTGCTCTAAAGTGGTGGTGGTGGGGAACCAGGCACCCCAGATTTTGCAAGAGAAGAAACAGGTGCCATGGCTTGTTTGAGTTACAATGAACCTGCACAGTTGCGCAAAGCAGGCTACTTCCTGGGAGGGGGGTTGATGCCCCCCCCATTTGCCCCCCTGCTCCAAGGCCGCTTTCTTTTCTCCTCCAGGGGACCCCAGTCGTGAGGTCGGCACCTTCAGCCAGGAAGGGGTCCTCAACTACGACACTTTCCTCTTGAGCGCGGACGGAGCAACTCTCTACGTGGGCGGGAGGGACGCCATCCTGGCCCTTGATATCAGAAGCGCCCCCATCAGGCTGAAGGGGAAGGTGAGTGGAAGAGGGGGGGCTCGGGAGGGGGAAACCAGGAGGTTCGGGGGGGGCATGCAAGCTGGGGGGAGACTCCATGTTCTGCCCGGAGTCCATTTCGTCTTTGGAGGAGGAGAGGGAGGAGAGTAGATCCTGGCCTAGTGGTTAAGCCACTGGACTAGAAAGCAGGAGACCGGATGTTCTAGTCCCACTTTAGCCATGGAAGCTGGCTGGGTGACCTTGGGCCAGTCCCTCTCTTTCAGCCCAGCCCACCTCACAGGGTGGTTGTTGTGGAGAAAATAGAAGGAGGGAAGAGTATTAGATATTTTTATTTATAAAAATAATAAAGCCGGGATCCAAATAAGCAAATAAATATGTCTGTGTTTCTCCTTAATTCCTCCCTTCCCCTGGCCGTGGGTTCAAAGACCAAACTGAGGTCTTTCGGGAGCTGCTGATCCAACATCTGGATGGAGAAAGACAGTCTTCGACAATCCTATTATTTATTGATTGATTAGATTTATTGGCCACCTGTCTTGCCGTGGGGCAGTGTTTCTCAACCTTGACAATTTTAAGGCATGTGGACTTCAACTCCCAGAATTCCACAGCCAGCATTGCTGGCTGTGGAATTCTGGGAGTTGAAGTCCACATGCCTTAAAATTGTCAAGGTTGAGAAACACTGCCGTGGGGTAACTCTGGGCAGTATTAAAATCCTACATCAAGTGGCAGAAGCAGTGACTGGCACTGAGCAGGCAGGAGGTCCAGGGGTCCCTGCTCCCCCTCCGTCTCCAGGAGGCTCGCCTCAACATTTCTCAAGTGGCCCACATCTGCTTTTCTTTCCTTCTTTTAGAAACAGAAATGTGTCTTCTGCCACTTTGGGGCTTTTCTTTGCCGGCTGACATCCTGTTTTGCAAAGTGGCAAAGAGACCCAGCTGCCGAGTTTGCAAATATAATTTGGTAGAGAAAAGTTTGTGCCCAGTAGCTGCTTGAAAATGTCTGGATTTCAAGTCCCAGAATTCCCCAGCCAGCTATGCTGACTGGGGGATTCTGGGAATTGAAGTCCAACTATCTTAAAGTTGTGGAGGTTGAGAAACAGTGGTGCCAATGGACTTTCTTTTTTAAGAAAAACTTTTAACAGAGTAACAGAATAAAAGAAAAACAGTTGGAAGGGACCTTGAAGGTCTTCTAGCCTAACCCCTTGCTTGAGCAGCAGACCCTATACCATTCCAGACAAATGGCTGTCCAGTTTCTTCTTAAAAACCTCCAGTGACGGTGCACCCACAACTTCAGAAGGCAAGCTGAAGTTGTGGGTGTTCCAGATCTTTTGGGGAGATCAGGGAAGAGGGAGCCGTGAACACTATCCATTCTGTGTCTCTTTTCCAGCCACTTTCTCTGGAAAATCGCCCCATTTTTCCTGCAGCAGATCCCTCTTTGAAGTTAAAGGAGGATCTTTGTCATCTTCTATGTCGGTTCCATTCGTAATATAATCATGGCATCCCTTCTGAAGAAAAGGGGCATGGGATGCATTTGAGAAGGGACCCTCTCTGCTTTTCCGGAGACTTAAAAGGAAAAGAAGAAACCTTTTCCTTTCTTTTTGAGCAGGGGGTGGACTGGAACAGGGGTCCCCAACCCCCGGTCCATAGACCGGCACCGGTCCACGGCATGCCAGCAACCGGTCCGTACAAACGAGCACAGCCCCATCTGCGGGATGCAGGCAGCACACGAAACCAGGCCTGCTCCGATCTGCGGAAAAACCTCTCTCCACGGAACTGGTCCCTGGTGCCCAAAAAGTCAGGGGGGGGGCCCGCTGGGCTAGAAGACCTCCAAGAATAACCCTGTTCTTCCATTAAATGCTTTCAGTCTTGCAAGATTATGCTTATGTGACCCGATATGAAGGCAGACTTAGTGTCCGTTACTGTGCTTTTTGTCTGGGCTAACACTCAGCCCCCCCCACAAGTCTAGTGTTTATCCCCCACATCCAGCCCCCTCCGAGACCAGCTCTCTCCTTTATTTATTTAGCATATGGCGTATTGTACGTGGACTTGTAATATATCTTAATATTTCACCTAAATTAAAAAAAACCCCACCCAATAAAATATGAATGTTAAAAAGATCCATGTTCAAATACCAATGTCTCTAGGCCAGGGGTGTCAGGCTCGCAACGTCATGTGATGTGTTGTGACGTATCGCAGCTTTTTTTCCATTGCCTGCAGTGGGGTGGGCGCGGTTTCACCATGACGCATCCGGCCGCGGTCCGGCAGTTTGACGCCCCTGCTCTAGGCATTTAACCACTAAAGTGCAGCATCGTTTACATTAAAAAAAAAAGAAAAGCAACCGGATCCTGGACTGGCATAATAAGCCCTGGGCTCACCACTGCCTCATAACTCAGCTGGTTGCTGAGGAGGAGGGAGCCCCGGCCTGGCCGGCTTTTGCTCTCTGCTTCCTTCCCTTTGCCTCACCTGCTGCTGCTTCTCCCCTCCCTGCCCAGATACCCTGGAGCCCCAGGCCGGAGAAGAAGAGGGAGTGCGTCTTCAAGAAGAGAAGCAACGAGGTGAGTGCTGCTCAACTCCATCCCTTCCCGGAAGTGGCTTCGTAGGTGCCTTCCCCTGGTGGATTGAGAGGCAAACGTACAAGCACAAGTAGTCCTCTAGTTACGACTCTGCCCATGATGGTCGTAAGTCATAACTACAGGTCGTCCTCAACATAGGACCACAATAGAGCCCCAAATTCCCATTGCCAAGCAAGACAGTCGTTTTGCCCCATTTTACAAGCTTTCTTGGAGCAGTTCTTAAGTAACCCGGTCGTTAAGTGAATCCGGCTTCCCCCACTGACTTTGCTTGTCAGAAGGTCTTAAAAGGGGATCACATGACCACCACCACACGGACACTGCGACCGTCATACATACAAGTCAGTTGCCCAGGGTTCGAATTTTGATCACGTATCCATCGGAAGGCTGCAACCGTCGCAAGTGGGAAAAGCGATCATAAGTCATTTTTTCAGTGCCGTTGTAACTTTAGATGGTCACTAAATGAATTGTTCTCAGTCGAGGACTGTCGGTGCTTTACAACTTTTTTTGCAGCAGTCATTAAGCAAATGTGACAGTTGTACATGTGAAATGCCGTGGCTGCTAAGTGAGCTTGTATACCTGTTGCTCACTATGGCTGGAAGTGCCAGTTTTCAGCTAAACCGTTACAAAATGTGTGACGGTTGGGGCCATCAAGAATTTCAGTAAGTCCCCTTTTAGGGTAGGGCGTAATTTTGAACAGTTGCTAAGCGACCGGTTGTAAGTCAAGGACTAATTGCAGGCTGGTTTGCAAACCTCCTCCCCTTAAAAAAAAACATTTAGCATAGCACAAACCAAGTTTAATGATAGTGCCAGGTCTTCAGTTCACCTGAATGTGTGTTGTAGATCATCTTTTCATGATCAGGAGTCCCTGGAGGCGTCTGGGCTTCCCTCCCCAGAATCCTAAAACCCACCTTGTCTTTCTTGAGCATTCTGGGAATTCCTGAGCATCCCGGACGCTCAGGGTCCTTTGATAACACGGAGATTCTGCTTTCTGGTCTAGTCCAATCTTTCTCAAGCCTGAAGATGTGTGGGTTTCAACTCTCAGAATTCCCCAGCCAGCCTTGTGTTGAAGTCCACACATCTTTGAGTTGCCAAGATTGAGAAAGTCTGGTTTACATGAAGGCTGTGATTAATGACCTTATTAATCTAACGGACAGCCTGCACCTTTGCCCGAGGAGCACTAAATTTAGATTTTGAAAAATTCCCTTTTGTTTATGACACTTGATCCTTTCCTCCTGCCCCCTCCTCCCCATCACTATCTAAGACTGAGGATTTTAGATTCCAAGAAAGAGGCTTTCCTGTGTCCAGACTGCCCGCTCCCTGGGAAAGCATTCAATAAATACAGGAAAGATAAATTCAGGAAATGATCGAACTGAAAAGCTAGATGAAAGATCTGGGGTTTTTTTTGCACATTTCCCATTCTCTGGCTCAGTTCTGCTTCTTAAATACCATTTCTCGTGTGTGTGTGTGTGTGTGTGTGTGTGTGTGTGTGTGTGTGTGTGTGGTACTGGACAAAATTTAAACAGGAACTGACCTGCCCCCCCCTCCCACTTCTCCTTCTGCAGACGGAATGCTTCAACTTCATCCGCATCCTCGTTCAGCTGAACGAGACCCATCTTTACACCTGTGGGACCTACGCCTTCAGCCCTACCTGTGCCTACATCGTGAGTCTCCGGGAAGCAGACTAGTAAACCAATTAACTTGCAAAGGCGGTCCCTACAAAGCATTTTATTTTTTCCCCACAAATAAGGGCATAACAGATCCAGAGTGGAAGGCAGAGGGATTGTTTGTGTGGCGAAGGGTCTTTCCCCCAAACGGGACACCCTTGAAATGCAAAAAATGGTTTTGTTGCTTGGCCTTGCATTCCCTCCAGTATTACTAGTTACGAGCACAAATTTGTTGCATTCCTTGGCAGAGGGCAAAGTCTGAAAGTAGGGTTGGTTTCAGGCCAGGAATGCGGACTTCTGTGGCGTAATTCTGTCCTTTTATTTATTTTTATTTATTAGATTTTTATCCTGCCTTTATTACTTTATAAATAACTCAAGGCAGCAAGCATACCTCATATTCCTTCTTCCTCCTATTTTCCCCACAACAACAACCCTGCAAGGTGGGTTGGGCTGAGAGAGAGACCGGCCCAAAGTCACCCAGCCGGCTTTCACATCTAAAGTGGGACTAGAACTCACCAGTGCCTGGTTTCTAGGCCAGCATCTTCACCTCTACAGTCAACTGGCACGCCAGGGGGTGTTGTTCCAGGGCCAAGGTGCGGGTTTCAGCCCTTGGGTTGCTCTTAGGGCAATTCGTCCTCTTAAGAACACCAAGTCCAAGAGGCTGATCATTGGATTAGGCCAGGAGTAGGCCACCTCGGCTCTTTTATGACTCGTGGACTTCAACTCCCAGAATTCCTCAGCCAACCTGGCTCAGCTTGGAAACCTCTCCCTTTCCCCTCAGCATGGCTGGCTCAGGAATTCTGGGAGTTGAAGTCCACCAGTCATAAAAGAGCCAAGGTGGCCTACCCCTGGATTAGGAGATCCGAGTTTCAAGACGTTGCCAGTGTGTGATTGTGAGGGCCTCCCCTTCCCCGCCCCTTCCCCACCCCTGCGTTTAGGCCGTTTTGCAGGTTAATTGTGAAAAAAACCCAAAACTGAAATACAGAAGGTCCTCGACTTATGACCACAACGGAGCCCAAAATTTCCATTGCTAAGCAAGATAGTCCTTAATTGAATTTTGCACCGCGCTATGACCTTTTCTGCCACAGTTGTTCAATGAATCACTGCGGCTATTAAGTGAACGGTGCCCTCATTAAGCAAATCTGGCTTCCCTGTGGACTTTGCTGGTTAGAGGGGGTTACGTGGCCCTGGGGACCCTGCAACTGTCATAAAAGGGGTCTGGATTTTGATCACGTGACCGTCATTAAGTGTGAAAACTGGTCAGAAGTCACTTTCTTCAGTGCTGTTATAACTTTGGATGGCCGCGATGAGGGTTAAGGCGAGGACTCTCTGTAGGCCTGTAGGCGAGGGTGAGTCGGGGGTCTGGGGAAGGCAGGCTGGGTCTCCCCTCCCTGTTCCTGGGGGAGTTTCCCTTCACTGCCTTGTCTTCTCTCGCCTTGCCAGGACGTGGACAACTTCACCCTGGTGGCCGATGCCAGGGGGCAGCCCCTCCTGCAGGAAGGCAAAGGGCTCTGCCCCTTCGACCCGCGGCACCAGAACACGGCGCTCATTGTGGGTGAGCAGAGCTGGGGGTCTGGCGGGGGCAGGGGGGGCAGGGGGGGAGCCACTTCTCACACCTCCGCCTAGGAGGAAGACCAGACGGAAGCAGGGGAGCCTTTAGGCCGCAGCTCTGCTTTTGTGCAGGATCCCCAGCCCCTTGCCCTGTTTTGCTCCTTGGCTCCTCAGACCCCAAGGCTGCAGTGTAGGGGATTCTGGGGGGTGTAGTCCAGCCAGTGGGAAGGGCAGGCTGTCCTGGCAGACGCTGACCTGACTTTGTGACCTCTGCAGAGGTGACTGCTGTAGAGCAGAGGCCTGGTCTTCGCCTGGCCGATTCAGGCGCTGAGCCTTTCTTTGGGGGGGGGGGGTTTCTGGGCCCAGCAGGTCCTTATTACAAGCCACAGCAGGCAGAGGTGCTTTATTTATTTATTTATTTATTTATTTATTTATTTATTTATTTATTTATTTATTATTTTGACTTTATTTCTTAAAGATATTGGGTGCCTTGCGATATTAAAAGGATAGCACTGTTCGCAGGCTTTGGAGTCAACTATGAGCCATAAATGAGGCGGGGGTGGGGGTAGGGGGGGCTGTGGCAGACAGGAGAAGAAGACAAAGAAGGGTTCAGAGCCCTAAGATGGAGCCTGCTTCCTTGGTTTGGGGACCCTCCCTCTGTTCATGCCCCACCTGTTTACAGAATAATTGAATACAGAGTTGGAAGGGATCTCGGAGGTCTTCTAGTCCAACCCCCTACTCAAGGACGAGATCTCATTGCATCCTGGATAAATATGCCTGGAATTTCTTTGAAGTGTTCCATTAGTCGGGAACCTTGACAGCTGTCCAGTCTCTTCGTAAAAGCCTCTGGTGTTGAAGCTCCCACAACTTCTGGAGGCAGGCTTGTCCACTGGGTTGATTGTGCTCATGTTAGGAAAGTTCTCCTTAGTTCCAGGTTGCTTCTCTTTTTGATTAGTTTCCATCCGTTGCTTCTTGTCCTGCCTTCAGGCGCTTTGGAGAACAGCTTGACCCCCCTCCTCTTCTTTGTGGCAGCCCCTCAGATATTGGAAGACAGCTATCATGACACCCCTGGTCCTTCTCCTCGTTAGACAAGACATTCCTAGTTCCCACAACTGTTCTTTGTATGTTTTAGCCTCCAGTCCCCTAATCCCCTATTTGAATAGTTTCTTTTATCAGCTGCTACTACCGTATTTTGTTTTTTCTTACTGTTATTTATAATCCTTTATTATCAGTTTAATAGGCTTCTACTTAACTCTTTATTGATTTGGACGAGGGGATAGATGGGGAAATCATCAAATTTGCAGACTACACCAAGCTGGCAGGAATAGCCAACAGTCCAGAAGACAGGCTTAGGATACAGGAGGATCTGGACAGACTTGAACACTGGGCGCTATCTAACAAAATGAAATTCAATACTGCATCCAGTTTGGGTCACCACGATGTAAAAAAGATGTTGAGACTCTAGAAAGAGTACAGAGAAGAGCAACAAAGATGATCAGGGGACTGGAGGCTAAAACATATAAAAAGCAGTTGCTGGAATTGGGTATGTCTAGTTTAATGAAGAGAAGGACAAGGGGGGACATGATAGCAGTGTTCCAATATCTCAGGGTCTGCCCCAAAGAAGGGGGAGTCAAGCTATTCTCCAAAGCCCCTGAAGGCAGGACAAGAAGCAACAGATGGAAACTAGTCAAGGAGAGAAGCAACCTAGAACTAAGGAGAAACTTCCTGACAGTGAGAACAATTAACCAGTGGAACAACCTGCCTCCAGAAGCGGTGAATGCTCCAACACTGGAATTTTTTAAGAAGAGACTGGACAGACATTTGTCTGAAATGGTATAGGGTTTCCTGCCTGAGCAGGGGGTTGGACTAGATGACCTCCAAGGTCCCTTCCAACTTTATTATTATTATTATTATGGATCATCGCACAGTCAGCCAGATGTTCAGACTGGATTTGGCATTTTGTCTACCTATCGAGTCCTTACCCAGGACCTGGGATAGGTAGATGTGGATGTTTGATGGTATTACAGGTATCGTCGCAGGATGGAAGCAGTTCCTAGTAAGGCCGCCTTTGCAATTGACTAATAGCGAATTTGTCAATGCCAATGGTGTTCAAGTGGTGCTCCAGTTGTTTTGGGATTGCACCCAAGGAGCCTATTACTATTGGTACTACCCTTGCTTGCTTTTGCCACAGTCTTTCTATTTCTATTTGTAGGTCTTTGTATTTTGTGATCTTTTCCAGTTCTTTCTCTTCTAATCTGCTGTCTCCAGGCACTGCCACGTCCACTATCCAGACTTTTTTGTCTTTCTTATCGACAATTGTTAAGTCTGGTGTGTTATGTTGCAGGTGCTTGTCTGTTTGAATTCTGAAGTCCCAGAACAGTTTAATTTTATCATTTTATATATATATATATATATATATATATATATATATATATATATATATATATATATATATATATATATATATATATTTTTTTTCTGAGGTTTTCGCGGGTATTTGTATATAGGTCTTTGGTTGTTCGGGTTTTCTCCCGCGTAAAATTGGAAGTGTCTTGGCAACGTTTCGACGAAGTCACATTCGTCATCTTCAGGCTGGTGTTTTTAGCAAGAAGCTAAAAACATATATATATATATATATGTTATCTCAGTAACCTCATTATGGGTTTTTGTTGCAAGTTTTGTCATTTTATTGATTCATTTATTAAATTTATATGCCCCACCACCTCACTTTTGAGCGGCCCTGGGGAGTTTATCCTTTACAAAACAGGCTTTGGTTTTGAAAGCCGCCCTGTTTGCATTCAGATGAATGCCTTCCATGACGTTTTGCAGTGACGAAAAGCAGGCAAAAGGTTTGCCGGGAGGGGGGGGGGCCCATCTCACATTCTGCTTGCCCCTCACCCAGATGGAGAGCTCTACACAGGCACCATGAATAACTTCCAGGGGAATGAGCCGGTCATCTCTCGAACCCTGGGCAGCCGGACTGTTCTGAAGACTGACGGCTTTCTCTCCTGGCTGCATGGTGAGGGCAGAGGCAGGGGGCGAAGGGGGAGAGGGGGAAGGGCCTCAGCTCCTCCCACGGCTGCCTCCATCCTTTGGGGACTGGCCGTTGTCTTGGCAACCAAGACCTGGTGGGTAACAGGAGAAACGCGTCTCCTAAGCAACAGATGTGTGTGTGTGTGTGTGTGTGTGTGTGTGTGTGTGTGTGTGTATGTGTGGAGTCTCAATCATCTAAGTCAGTGGTTCTCAACCTTTTTAATGCCGTGACCCCCAACCGGTCGTAAGTTGAGGACTACTCAACCGGTTGTAAGTCAAGGACTACTCAACGGGTGCAGCACCGTTTGCAGACTGGGACTTTTGGCAGGCTCAGCAGGGCGGAGACAGCCTCAACAATTCCTATTGGCTTTTGAAAGCCAATAGAATTAGACTCTATTCAAGAGAGTCTCTTCTATTGGCTTTCAAAAGCCAATAGAATAAAAGGGAGGAGCACAGCTAAGGAAAAGGGGAAAAAATGGCGGACTGCGTTGTTTGGCGACCCCCGTGAAATGGTCGTTTGACCCCAAATGGGGTCCCGACCCACAGGTGGAGAACCCCTGATCTGGTTGTCCCAAAGGTGCTTTTTCCAAAAGGCAGCTGGACTTTCTTTTCTTTCTTTCTTCTTTTTTTTCTTCTTGAAAACGTTTCGCTTTTCATCCAAGAAACTTCTTCATTTTTTGAAGAACTGGAAAAACAAGAAAAAACCAAGAAAGCCCAGTTGCCTTTTGGGAAAGCACCTTTGGGATGTTTGTGCGTGTGTGTGCGCGTTTGTGCGTGTGTCTGTGTGAGATGGGATGGAGGAGAAGCTGACTCCCGTGGTTTGCACAGACGATGCTGTGTTCGTGGCCTCATTCAACATCCCGGGACCCCCAGATGACGAAAAGGTCTATTTCTTCTTTGAAGAGACGGCGAAGGAGTTTGATTTCTTTGAGAAGCTGACCGTGTCCCGCGTTGCCCGGGTCTGCAAGGTGAGCGGCTTCCACCATCCCAGCAGGCTCGGCCATGCCTCCCTGCAGAGGAGGCTGAGGCTTGAGATCGAGATTTGATAGGCACCACCCGAAAAAGCAAAAGCATCCTTAGGTTAAACATGGCAGCCGGGGCAGTTCTGGGAGTTGAACCTCTCCCGTCTTCAGATGGCCAAGTTTGAGAAGCTGTAGTATAAACAGAATCATCTTGGGGACTTACGTCTGGGCTTAATGTTGTATCTTCTGCCCAAACCAATCAAGTCTAGTTTTGGCTTAAGAGGATGGCTCAATTTCTACAGAATGCTGAGAGAGGACCACCAGTCCCACCACACCTTGAACCCCAAACGGCCCGTTTTATTTCTGCCAGGCAGCGTGAATCCAGCCAAGGCCAGCTGGGTCGCTGGTCCCTGAGTGGGTCTTTTCTGCTCCCTCCTTCTCTGCAGAACGACATTGGAGGAGACAAGGTTCTCCAGAAGAAGTGGACCACCTTCCTCAAGGCTCAGCTCTCTTGCAGCCAGCCGGGGCTGTTCCCCCACACCGTCCTCCAGCATGTCTTCGCTCTCCCGCAGCCGGATGGGGGCACCCTCTTTTATGGGGTCTTTGCTTCTCAGTGGTAAGAGGTGGAGCGGTTTGCACAGGGGAGGGGGGCAGAGATGGCTCTCGACACCCAGCCTGGACTCTGCAGCCTCCAACCTCGGCAACTTTACAACTTTGGACTACGCTGGCTGAGGAATTCTGGGAGTCGTAAAGTTGCTGAGGTTGGAGACCCCTGCAATAAAGAGCCGGAGCATGTGCAGAGGGCTGTGAATGGCTGAGGTGCAGCTGGCCTGTCCATTCCCCACAGGCAGACCGGGAGCTCCGGCAGCTCAGCCGTCTGTGCCTTCAGCCTGGACGCCATCCAGAAGGCCTTTGATGGGAAGTACAAGGAGCTGAACAAGGACTGTTCCCGCTGGATGACCTACAGTGGCCCCGCCATGGAGCCCCGGCCTGGCAGCGTGAGTGTGCCCCTCCCCCGCCTTTTTGCAACGCGGCTGGTAAACGCAGACTCAGCAAAAGGTTTGGAGCATCTCTGGAGGAGAGGGATGGTGTGGCGTGTGGTGACCTGCTCCAGACCTTCCAGAACCTTCCAGCAAAATTGAGGTATGGGTCTCCCTCCTGATTGTTTTTTATATATGGTCTTTCCTTCAGTGTTCGGTGGGGCCCTCTTCCGATAAAGCCCTGACCTTCATGAAGGACCATTTCCTGATGGATGAGAAGGTGGCCCCTATCCACAACCAGCCTCTGCTGGTGAAGGAGGATGTGAAGTACACCCGCATCACAGTGCACCAAACGCAGAAGGCCTGCGGGGCTGCCTGCACCGTCCTGTTCCTGGGTACAGGTAGGGCTCCCCTCGCCCAGAGTAGCAGAATAACAGAGTTGGAAGGGACCTTGGAGGTCTTCTAGACCAAACCCCTGTTCAAGCAGGGCACTCTTTGTAATGTCTGACAAGTGACTGTCTAGTCTCTTCTTGAAAATTTCCAGTGATGGGGGGCAAGCTGTTCCACTGGTTAACTGTCAAGTCAGGAAGTTTCTCCTTAATTCCAGGTTGCTTCTCTCCTTGATTAATTTCCACCCATTGCTTGTCTTGCCTTCTGGTGCTTTGGAAAATAGCAATAACACTTAGACTTATACACCGCTTCACAGTGCTTTTACAGCCCTCTCTAAGTGGTTTACAGAGTCAGCACATTGCTGGGTCCTCATTTTACCGACCTCGGAAAGATGGAAGGCTTCAGCCGGTGAGACTCGAGCTGCCGAACTGCTGGCAGCCGGCAGTCAGCAGAAGTAGCCTGGGCTCCTGCATTCTAACCACTGCGCCCCCACGGCTCATAGGTTGATTCCCTCTTCTGTGGGGCAGCCCCTCAGATGTTGGAAGGCTGCTGCCGTATCATACCTTGGTCCAATGTTGAAGCATGGTTTGAGTCACCCCCCCTTGGGGGGCAAGAGCTCAGGGTTGGGGTTTTTTGCAACTTTTACAAAAAAATCAACTAAAAACTCAAAACAAGAAAAACAATAAACACTATTATAAGGGTAGGAAAAAGAAAGCTAAAATAAGAAACAGCTATCTCTGCCATGGGTTGGGCCAGGTTGTAAAATGGGGCAAAACACACTTAACGGCTATCTTGGTTAGCAACAGAAATTTTGGGGTCAGTTGTGGTTGTAAGTCAGGGACTACCTAAATTATTCTCCCAACTATTGTTTGGAAATCTGTTGTTGGAAAATCTGTTGGTTAACTCTTCTTTGCTTGGAATTCAGCCCCGTTTTTGGAAGTTTGTCCCTCCCCCGTGCGCTACCTTTTCTCTCCAAATGAGACCCAAACCCTTGGATTGGGGGGGAGGCCGAGTAGGAGCCCCCAGCCCCCTCCTCTGGCGGGCAGCCCCCAATCTCTGCTTGTCCCCTGCAGACGGGGGCTCCCTGCACAAGGCGGTGGTGGTCGGCACTGAAGCCCACATTGTTGAGGAGATGCAGCTCTTGGAGAGGCCGGAACCCATCCAGAACCTCCTGCTTGTTCCCGAGAAGGTGGGCCTTCATTATCAGCTGGGGAGGGTGGTGCTTTCAATTTGGGGGGGAGGGAGCTTGCTGGGACCCCCTTTCTGGCCCAACTCTCCCTCCGAGGGTCTCGGTCAGAGAAGACGTGAGAAGAGCAGCTGGCTGGCGCCTAACCCTAAACCGGCATCTGAGATAAATGGGGGCCGGTTGATAATCCTGACTGGGATTGTGGGAATGTCCCGCAAACTCCACATCCTATTGCGTCAGAAGGCCCCCTCGAAAGGGTCCCTGGACCCCTGCACGGAATGCATCATCTTGAGGGCCGGGCTGTCCAGCGGCTAAGTGACCTCGGTATCTGGCCATGCGGTTGGTCACTGCAGTAACTCCTCCTGTGTGATTCAAGCCTGTGCATAATTTTATGTGTTTTATGTGTTTTTAAAATAATTCACTGCTCTGGCGTTTTATACTTTGATACACATTTTATATGCTGTTTTTGTGAATTGTTTATGCATTAATGCTGCATTCTGTTATATACATAGCATGTGAGATGGCACCAACAACTGTGTGTGCACAAACACACACACTTATTACACAGCCAAATTTGGGTACTGTCAGCCGGCCCGCAATTGCAGCTGTTTGCAGCGTCCTGCAATCACGTGAACCTGATTTACAATGTTTTGGTTTTTTTTTGCTGGAAACCAGATTTAATTTCTGATTTCTGGCCAAAAAAATGCCCATTGCGGACAGTGACTTCACTTAGTGACCCTGGTGTTTGCTTCATGGCAGCGTTTGCTTAATAACTTGCAAAAAAGGTTATAAAGTCGGGAACAGTCACGTGATGACCTGCTTCACAGTCAGTACAACCTTTGATGGTAATTCCAGGCTCCGTTACGGTGCTGAGTCGTGGGCTACCCATCTTTCCTCTGGAATGCTGCATCTGGAATGGCTGATCGAGTTGCAGGAGCCATGGGATTGCCCTGGCCCAGCAGGGCCCAGAGGAGGGATGGGATATTTTGATTCCTCTGCATGATTCCATCCCCCGGGCCAAAGGCGCCCGAAGGTGGACTCGTGGTGACTGGAACAATCTTTGTTAATCCGAGACATTTCACTTCCTGTCCAAGCAAGTTCATCAGTCAGAGCGAAATTAGTCATTGGGCAGAGAGCCAGAGAGTCGTTGGAATGGACCAACCTTTGCCCCATCTACTTCAGGGGCTTCTCCCCCAAATGGGTTGCAATATGTGCACGAGGGCGTCTAATTTCGCTCTGACTGATGAAACGTCCCAGATTAACCAAGATGGGTCCAGTTGCCGTGAATCCACCTTTAGACACAATTCTCTGCCAGGTTTTCCTAAACGAGTCTCTGCTCTCCAGCTTCCACCTCGTTTCATTCGGGCTGCTCTTCCCTGGAGGAACCCGGGCCTTTTTCGCCTCGGCCACAGCCAGAAGAGGGGGTTTCCTACTTTTTCGGCTGCCCCTCGGCCCTTGGAGATCTCGGCTGAGCAGCTGTGCCCCGATTCCTTCCTGTTCCTTCTCTTTGGAGACTCCGGCTTCCTTTGCTTGTCCCGAGCTCTCACTTTCTCCATGCTGGCATCGCTGGTGGGGATTGTTTCTTCGGCTTCCAAGGGGAAACTACAGGAAATCTCCCCACCAAAATTTCAGCCCCGGGAGGGCTGGCCTGGCCTGGAGGTTCCCTAGCGGCTCCCCCAGCTCAGACGGAGCCATGCCAGGGGCAGGCCACACAGGCAGCCTCCCGGCAGTTGTTGACTTGAAACTCCCACGTGCTGAAGCAGCCTGGAAACAGAGCCACTGACCACCACCACCACTGAACAAAATGGCATTTTTCTCCAGAAAAGGGACAGTTAAAAATAGCTAGTGTGTCCTATCCACTCCCTTTCATTTTGTTTTCTCATTTATTTCTTATTTCTTTATTCTTTATTTCTTCTATCCAAGAAGACTTCGGGCTGAGGTTTGCATAATACAGGCAGTCTTCAACTTACAACAGTTCATTTAGTGGCCATTCAAAGTTACAATGGCATGAAAAAAATGACTCACAGCCATTTTTCACACTTACGACCATTGGGGCAAATCCATCGTATAAACGATCAAATTTCAGATATTTGGCAACTGACTCACATTTACGACGGTTGCCGTGTCCCGGGGCCACGTGGTCCCCTTCTGCAATCTTCTGATACACAAAGTCAATGGTGGAAGGCAGACTCACTTAGCAACCGTGTTACTAACTTAATAGCTGCAATGGTTCACTTAACAACTGTGGCAAGAAAGGTCGCAGGATGGGGCAAAACCCATGTAACTGTCTCGGTTAACAACAGAAATTTTGGGCTCTGTGGTCATCGTAAGTCAAGGACTACCTGTATGCAGGCTCATTAAACGTACCTGAATTCATGAGATAAAATGTTGGCTAACTTTTTCTCTCTCTCCTTTGAATCTTAAAGCGGATACTCATAATTCAAAGAAATGAAATTAAGTTACCGATTCCCTGAAGGAAGGAAGATTCCATTTTTGCCAGAATGGATTTTCCTTTTTCTGAAAAATGCAGTACCCAGCACCTCTTCCTCCTTCCCTAGGGCACCCTGTATGTGGGCTATTCCAAAGGGATTTTGGAAGTCCTGGTGGCCAACTGCAGTATCTATGCCACCTGTGCCAGCTGCCTGTTGGCACGCGATCCCTACTGCGCCTGGGATGGGCACTCATGCCGAGCGGTTTGGGAGGACACCAGCAACAGGTGAGCAACGGTGGGAGGGAAGCACCCCTACGAGAGGAGAGAAGCTTGTGTGTGTGTGTGTGTGTTTGTGTGTTCTACATCAGGAGTCTCCAATCTTGGCAAGTTTACCACTTGGTAGACTTCAACTCAAAGAGGTTGAAGTCCACAAGGCTGCTGGCTGGCTGAGGAATTCTGGGAGTTGAAGTCCACAGGTCATAAAGCTGTCACAGTTGGAGAGCTCTGTTCTACAAGATTCCCAAGGTTTGCGTTGATTTGGATCCACTTGATTTCCCTGTCCTTGAAATTACTGGGCAGCACATATCATTACTGGAGAATGCCCTTTTTTCTCTTTTTAGGATTTTGCCATGGTGGTCTTCCTTCTGAAGCATTCTTTATCTTATCTATTTACTTATATATCTAATTAGAAGCTGCCCATCTGCCTTGCAGAGAGACTCTGGCTGCTGAGCACCCAACACACAATTAAGCAACCAATTACACATTGACAGTCATGTGACCGCAATTTACAATGTTTTGTCCTGGGAACTGGTGTTTGCTTCCAGTTTCAGACAAAAGACCCACTGCAGACAATGGACTCCAGAAAAAGTAAAAAAAATGGGTGCAGTCATGTGGTGGCCTGTTTAATCATTGGCATGACACATGACTGTAATTGTCGGCTCACTTACAGTTGTAAGTCGAGGACTTGCTTCCAGAGGTTGTGGGTGCTCTATCACTGGAGATTTTCAAGAAGAAACTGGACAGCCATTTGACTGAAATGGTTTAGGGCAGTGTTTCTCAACCTTGACAATTTTAAGGCATGTGGACTTCAACTCCCAGAATTCCACAGCCAGCAATGCTGGCTGTGGAATTCTGGGAGTTGAAGTCCACATGCCTTAAAATTGTCAAGGTTGAGAAACACTGGTTTAGGGTTTCCTGCTTGAGTGGGGGGTTGGATTAAAGGACCTCCAAGGTCCCTTCCAACTCTTGTCATTCTGTATTCAATATTCCATGCTACTGTGCTTTGTGGGGATAACAGACAGACTTTGATGGGCACAACCTGAAAGTGGCTTGGAGGGGGCCTCCATGTCAGGATATGGGGCAAACTATAGGGCAGGCTGTCCATTGAGGCTCATCGTGGGACTGCTCATGTTTTGCCTGCTCACAGCTAGTGGTTGTGCAGAGGAGGCCTTGCTGTGACTCAGAAGTTCTTTTCCTTCCTTCCTCCCTCCCTCCCTCCCTCCCTTCCTTCCCTCCTTCCAGGACTGGCTGGCTGCAGGACGTTGAGCACGGGAAAGCTGAGGCTGCATGCCAGCGCCACAGTGGGAAGGGGCGAGCCATGCCAAGGTCGAGGAACGACTCTGATGGAGTGTCACTGAAAGGTTGAGTACTGGCAGCAGCAGCAGCTGAGCAATGGCTTTTCGCTCAGGCAGGCCCAATCGGCCTTGTGGGTCAAGGCTGCCCCAGCGGCTGTGCCTGCCCTGGGTCCTCTGGGTCCTCGTGGGAGGGGCCGGGGAGGGAGGGCCGGGCCAGGGAAGAGGGCTTGGCCCCAAGGTCAAAGGGGCCGTTAGGTTTTGGCCCTGGCTCTCTTTTACTCAAGAGAAAGAGTTTGTCTCACTCTATGTATGTTGTTTTTACACCTCACAGTTGGGCCGATAAGGGGTCCAGCAGCGGGGAAGGGAGTTGGAGCCCCCTCTCCCCCTTTGGCAGAACCTGTGATTTGAGTGTCAGCATCTTAGGGTGTGGAGACACAAAGAGTTGTTTAAAGTTGTGAGCTTTCACATCGCCCACCGAAAGGGGTTCACAGAGCAAGGAGCTATTTTTCTCCCCTCGGGAAGCAGAATTACACCTCCATTCGTCCTTTCCTTCCTTGCAGTGTTGACCCACCCGTTCAACTCCATGGTGCGGCTGCCCTGCCCGCAGGTCTCTGCCCTGGCCAACTACTCCTGGACCTACCCAGAGGGCAGCTTCCCATCACAGGAGGGGCTGATCGTCCGGGACCACACTGGCCTGCTTGTGTTTGTGCGCAGCCACACGCTGGGCGAGTACTCCTGCTGGGCCAGCGAGAATGGCTACCGGCAGCGGGTGGCCTGGTACGATGTGCGCAGTGACCTCCCCATGGACGGCGTCAGCAGCCCCAAGGGCAGCCCGGAGCACCAGGCAGTGCCCGTTGGGGAATTGCGCTCTTACTGGTTCCAGTTTGTGACGGTGACGGTCCTGCTTTCCATGACTTTGGCGGTGGCCATGGCGCTGGGCTTCTTCTCCTATCACGACAAGCTGAAAGCTAAAACGAAAGTGCAGGGTTGCAGCCTTCCCGAGTCCAGCAGGACTCCGGTGCAGGAGAAGGCCCCCCTCAACAGCAGCCAGAGCCCCCCAGGAGACAGGGACTACCAGGCGCAGGAGGCCGCCGAGGGGAGCAAATCCTGCTGCGTTCAGGTGGAAGGTGGGAGCCGAGACGTGGATACAGAGAACAACCGCCTGAACTGCCCCTTGATGAATGGGGAGGAGGCCCGAGTCACGGCAGCCCTGGAGGCCATTTAGCTCGGGTTTTGCCGGGAGAACTTTGCGGACTCTCGGACGAGCACAAAACACCTTGCACGATTGTAGTGCAGCTCCCAAACACCGCTAGAAGACAGCTGGTCACCTGCGGGGCCCATTTTTAAATGTTGTTCTTTCTTGGTTGTGTTTTGTACGACGCCACACCACCTGCAAAACTGATACAGGGGATCTGGAGGGGTTCCTTTCTCTCCCACCTCCTTTGTTTCTGTCTTCTCCCTAGCAGCAGCAGCAACTCCATCTGCTTCCTTGCAGCCCAATCTGCAAATATTTGCAGATATTTGGAAGAAAAACGTGGCTAGTCTTTGGCGTGTTCTCATTTGGAGATGCAGGGAGCCGTGCCACTTGGCCTCGGGTGGTGACCTCCACCTCCAGATGTGCTGGGCTTTGTGGAGCTTCAGGGGGAGAAGGGAGGTCTGGGTGGGTTTGGATGCTCAGGTGGGTGACAGGTGCTGCATTTGTTTTTCTGAGCAATGAGGCTCAAATTTGGCAACTTGAAGATGGGTGGAATTCTGGGAGTTGAAGTCCACCCATCTTCAATTTGCTGAGGTTGAGAAACATTGCTCTGGGGTAATCTTAGCCACTCTATGCATTGTGAGAACCACTAAAAGTTTATTTTGACTGCTGCAGCAACAGCAGCACATTGTCGCAATCCCTGTCTTCGCCCATTGTTTCATTTTTGTCCTCCTCCGTCTTGCTGTCACATTCTGCCTTTTGTTTAGTGGTTCTCTTTTGGGGCCAAAGAAGCAGCTATGCAAGGTCCTAAGTGAGCCCACCCCATTCACCCCCCTCCGGTTTCCCTTGCCCTAGAAGCGCCTCCTGGCCCCTTTGGCCTCTCACTCTGCATTCACACATAACCTTGGCAGCCGCCAAGATCAGAGCCTTGATGTTTCCAAGATGAAAGCTGGTTGTTGCTGTGTTTCTCTGTTCCTCTTGGACTCTCCCTAGTATTTTTAGAGTTTTAAGAATTTGGATTTTAAATGGTTTCCTTTGCACCAGTTGTGCCATGCTAAGATTAGGCTTTCCTCCAGCTTGGCAGTGGTGGTTTCCTGCCCCTTTTTAATCTGTGCTTTGCCCAGTGGTTTTGGGTGGTGGGTTTCAGAGGAGGGGCGGCTTGGTTTTCGATTTTTCGACAGACAGATGCGCTTCTTGCTTATCTTGGAGAAGCAGAAGAGAAGCCATTGGCTGCAAGAAAATCTCCATTTTGTAGCAAGGGGGCTTTAATGGATCTATCCAGCCTCACTTACAAGAGGTTGCTTGTGGCATCCCTATTTCCCCCCCCCCCCCCGCTTCTTTTCATTGTGCAGCTTCTCCAAAATACTTGCTGGACTTGGTGGGGGGGGGGGAGAGAGATGGCACAGCTACATGGGACCTTTTTTAAGGCATTACTCTGGGAGCTAGGATTAATCTGTGCCTAATCAGTGTTTCTCAACCTCTGTGACTTTAAGATGGATGGACTTCAACTCCCAGAATTCCCCAGCTAGGTCTTAAAGTCACAGAGGTTGAGAAACACCAGTTTCTATTTCTAATGCTTGCAGCTGCTGCCCTCTGGTGAATAAAATGACAATTGCACCCCACCAGTTCTTTGGTCCCTGCCCGGTACTGGAGAATTTTACTGCTTGGTCCCCACCGAGGGCACACAGAATGTATTATTTCTCGTGTTTACAATCCGTGTCATTTATTGTTGGTTTCAATTCAGTGTTATTTGAGTGGAAGACTCTTGAGAACCCCTTCAAGGTTGTAGAATGGGTGGGAGGGAAGGAAGGGGCCTGGGGAAGAGCCCCTCACCCCTGAAAGCTGTTTCAGAAAATATTCTGCCAAATACCTGGGTCTGCTGTTCAGTGCCATGCAAGGACAATTGCAAAAAAATACAAAACCAGTTTGTATCTCATCTACTTAAAGAACTACCCTTAAAAATGTGAGGTGCGAAGAGGACCTGGGTTGCAAAAGCAAAAGACCAGGTAGATAAGCTGCCCCGGGTCCTTTATTAAACACTTGGTGCGTGCATGTCTCTGTGTGTGTGTTTCTCCTCTCTCGGTGAGCAGGAGAGTGGTGTCTTTAATTGTGGTATTGGAGCAGCATGTCTCTTCCGAAGAACAAGAGTTGGTAATCTCTTTCAGTTAAAGAAATTATCGGTATTTTCACTGGCCTGTTTGCCACCCATTTTGGGAAGGGGAAAGAATATATGGAAGGAAAGGGACTTTTAAAAAGGGGTCAGATGATACAAAGAAGGGAAGAGATCTAAAGAAATGGGTGAGAGCGTCTCCTTTACCCCAGCCAGCCAAGGACGTGCAGCCTGGGAACAATTGCAAAAGGAGAAGGGAGTCATCCGTTGGCAGAGAGATGTTGGGTTTCAACCGGCAGATTTAAAACTACCTGCTGCTAATCAAAAATGTTTAAAACTAGAAGGTGGCCGGTTCTCCTCCTGCCTCTCAAATGTTTGGGTGCAAGAAGTCGGAAAATTTCGTTGTCCCTTTGTGGGCTGGAGAAGGAAAAGGATGTTGCAAGGAGCTGAAAATAGTTTGTTTGGTGTGCAAATAGGTTTCATTCCACGATGGTTTCTGGTCAAAGAGGCTGGAAGATATTTGACGTACAAACACCTCCCTGGCTCTTGTGGTCAGAGAAGGAAGGAAGAGTAGTTGCGCTGTGGCAGAGCCCCTGCATCAAACTATCTGCAGGGTTTTTAAAAAGTGCTGATTTTCAGCTCAATTCCATAGAAAAAAGTGCATGTTCATTCATGACTGGCTGTTTGTTGCAATGTTGTTCCTAACCTTTTCCTAAAAGAAAAAAAAAGATGTAAATCATTGTGTTTATACAAACTATTTTTATTAAAAAGTGTTATGTGGTTGTCCAATGGCTATTGTGGGCCGATGGTCTCTGAAGCGTTGCTACCTTGGGGGCTCAGCAGGCACAAAATGCTCCCCGCAAAAGAGGCAGAAGGGATTCTCCGGAGGAATTGCCAGTTAAAATCCAGGATGGCCTCCCAAGGGAGTGCTTCATAGTGGATGGAGAGAAAATTCAACATTTCCAAAGAGAAATATTTCTTATTAACTAATTAAATCTATATGCTGCCCATCTCACTGTTACAGTAAATGGTTCACAGTATAATAAAAAGAATACAGAACAATTAAAAATGAAGAAAGACTAATAAGCTAGAAATTGGCCATACATCACCCTGGTGTCAGTGCTCAACAAGCCCCACCCCTGGAACTAAGTGGGCGGGACTTAGGCAATTGAGGGAGGGGGGTTTTGCAGGCTTCAGGTGCCAACATTGCCCCTGTGTGGTCCTCTTTCTTGCCCAAGCACCAGGGAAGGATGCCAGCTTCTTAGAAGAATGGCAGTTGTTCAGTCCTGTCATGAAATATTTTTCCAACTTACAACTGAGCCCAAAATTTGTTGCTAAGTGAATTTTGCCTCATTTTATAGCATTTCTTGCCAGTTGTTAAGTGAATCACTGTACTTGTTAAGTTACTAAGATGGTTGTTAAATGAATCTGGTTTCCCCACTGACTTTGCTTTTCAGAAGGTCGCAAAAGGGGATCCTATGACCCTGGGACGCTGCAACTGTCAGAGGAGTCCGTTGCCCACCATCATTTGAGTTTTGATCATGTGACCATGCGGGGGGGGGCTGCAACAGTCATAAATGTGACAAATAACCATAAAGTCACTTTTTTCACTGTCCTCGTAACTTCAAAGGGTCACTAAACAGTTGTAAGTCGAGGACCTCCTGTACTTCGCTCACGCGTTTTGCTGAACTGAAAGCGGCTCTTCTCTTTTCCCATCAGCCCCTTGGAGTGAGCTGGCCCGGAGGCGCCTGGCCGGCTTTCCCGCCACGCCGGGGAATCTTATTTCTTGAGATTGGGGGATTTCGTGGGCTCCCCTTAGCCGGGCTGCCAGGGGGCTCCGTGTGCGCGTGCGCGGCGGCCATGTCCCTCCAGGGCAAACAGTCGGATAATCCGACTCCCTCCTTACGGGTAGTCTTCTAAGCCCAGGTTGTTGGCGGGGCTGATGGGACCGGTAGTCCAGCGAAAGGAGGAAGAACTCCCTCCACTCCCGGCCCGTTTCCCTCCTCCCCGAGGAGGGCTGCTCGCCGGTTTCCCTCCCGCGCCTCTCTCGGCAATTCCCGCCCGCGTTTAGTGACGCCATTCGCGCGCCGGAAGTGCCGCTCGCCTTCCGCCGGCCATCTTTGTCCAGGGCAGCCGGGCGGGAGCGCGGTTGCCCCGCTCTAAAGTGGCGGCGGTGGCGAGGAGAAGGAGGAGGAGGAAGAAGAGGAGGAGGAGGACGACGAAGAGGAAGAGCAGGGAGGAGGAGGCGGCGTCTGTCGGGGCCCTGCGGGGCGAGCTGAGCCGGAGCGCTGGCCGGTCCGGGAGGAGAGCGCGGCCTCCGGGCAGGTGGGTGGCCAGGGCCGCCGGGACGGGGCCCCAGGCGGACCCTCGCGAGGAGAGGCCAGTCGGCCCGGGAGGGCGGCGGGGCTGCCGCTCTGCGGAGGAGGACGGGCCGGCTGAGGGGAGGGGGAGTCCCGAGACCCTTGGCACGGAGGCCGACACGTGTCTCCGCCGTCACGTGGGGAGCCCCGCGTGGCCGCTCGGAGCGGCGCTTCCTCCTCCGGCTGCCGCCCCCACGGGGTCGCGTCCCGCTCGGGCCGTGGGAACCGGGGGCCTCCGCGCGCCTGGCCTCCCTCCGCCTCGCTCGGGCCGCTTTGCTGGGGGAAGAGGGGATTATGCCCCCCCCCCCCCGCGATCAGGACGGGGGGCAAAACGCTGGAAGCGCCTGCTGGCTTTCCCGCCGGCTTCCTCGACCGCTGTTCGTCCGGTGCGGAGAGCAGGTCAGGCTGCAATCCGGCTGCGGCTGTTCACTCCCCGCCCTCCCCTCCCCCAGTCCTCGTCCTTGGTTTTTCCTCCTCCTCGGGCGGACAAAAGGCCGGCCTCGAGGACCAACGAAGCACGTCCGGAGGGAACAAGGCGCCCTTTCAGAAGAATCCGGGGTTCTTCGGCCAACAGCAGGTTGCCTAGTGTTTATTTAGCCTCGACGGAGCTCCTGCAATCGCGGATATATACAGATTTCCTTTCAGTAAAGCGCCAGCAAACATATACCGATAGTTCTCGACTTACAACCACGATGGAGCCCAAAATTTCTGTTGCTGAATGAGACAATTGTTAACGGAACCTCTCTTGCCACGGTTATTAAGTGAATCGCTGTGCTTCTTCAGTTAGTAACCTGGTTGTTAAAATGAATCTGGCTTCCCCATTGACTTTGCGTGTCAGAAGGTGGCAAAGGGGGATCACATGACCCTGGGATCACAGATACACACCCGGTTGCCAAGCATCTGAATTTTGATCACGGGACCACGAGTGAGGCTGCAACAGTCGTAAATGTGAATAACTGCACTTTTTTCAGTGCCATTGTAATTTTGAACGGTCACTAAATGAACTGTTGTAAGTCGATCACTACCTGTATATATACTTAGGTGATGTTGCCTACAAAAAACCCCAGCAGCTAATCCCCCGACGGAATGGGAGTGTGCTAATATGATGATTTAAAATCTGATACTTTTATCAACCAATATGTTATGGGGGAAATAGATGGGGGAAAGATTTCTCTCCTAATGTTACAAGGATGGCTCAGGGAGTATGGTTGCTGGAGGGTGCGATGGGCGGCAATTTAATTTAATTTAATAATAATAAATGTGGAAGAGTAAAGGGCCAAAAAGAGCCTTGAAGCAGTATATGTATACTATTTGTCTGTTTATTTGTAGGTTAATAAACTCCCAAACTATGGCAACTTTAAGACTTGTGGATTTGAATCCCCAGAATTCTCCAGCCACCAGGGCTGGGTGGGGAATTCTGAGAGTTGAAGTCCACAGTCTTAAAAGTTTCCACAGTTGGACACCCTGGGCTAGGCATTATACAAAAGCAACCAGTGCAATAATAACAATAATATACAGAGAAATACAAGGTATAGTTTTCAATAAGCAAGTGTAAATAAATAATGCAGCATTCAGGTCCCAAAGAGGAAAGCCCAATTACAGCCACAAGATGCGTGGAAACTCCCGTTGCCAGGAGAAACGAGCTGTTCCAGTGGGGAGGACAGCCCCCGTCTGAATGCCCACTTTGGGCCATTTCTCTTCACCCACCCCTCCTTGTTTATTTATTATTTATTCAATTTCTATAACCTCCCATTTCAGTCAGTGACTCTGGGTTGCCCTCTTAGTATGGTCAGGAACCCTTTCAACTCATCAGGCCTTATCCTCCTTATGGAGGCTGGTGGTGCCAGTCACCCCCATCGCCATGAGGTAGTGATCATCCCCAGAGAGAGACTGATGGAAACGCCCCGCAACACATCGTCTTTCATCTGACCCAGGGTACAAGCTGGTGGATCTGTTCCATGAAGATCGCCCTCCTTTTTAGAGGCTTGTCCCTTTAGGCCTTACAAATGCCCCCTGCAGAACTGTTGGTTTCCAACTAAAAAGCCACTTCCTTGCATGATTGCCTGTCTGTCTGTTTGTTCCCTCTCTCTCCCCCCCCCATGTCTCTCCATCTCCCTCTCCCGCCCCCCCTCTCTCCAATCTAATCTCTCTAATTTATCTATCTAATCTATCTAATCCAGCGGTTCTCAATGTTTGTGTGACGGCGCCCCCATCACACAAATGTTATGCGCATGCGCGCCGTGCATGGGGGCGGCGCCCCATGCGCGGTGCGCATGCGCGGCACCGCCCCCATGCGCAGCGCGCATGCATGCCGCCGCCCCTGGAGGCGTGCCGCCGCCCCCGGAGGGGAGAAAATGGCGGATTGCCGCCTTTGGCGACCCCCGCAAAATGGTCGATCGACCCCAAATGGGGTCGCGACCCATAGGTTGAGAACCGCTGATCTAATCCATCCTAAATCTAATCTAATCTATGTGGTAGGACAGCCTGGGGTACTTCCTTGCATGGCATTTGTTTTTGGGTTTTAATTTATTTCCTGTATTATTTTTACAAATAACTCAGGGCAGCAAATGTGTGCAACCTACCTTCTTCCTCCTATTTTCCCCACAACAGCAACCCTGTGAGGTGGGTTGGTCTGAGAAGGAGAGACTGGCTCAAAGTCTCCCAGCTGGATTTCATGATTAAGGCAGGATTAGAATTCACCACCTCCCGCTTTCTCCTCCTCCTTTGGGGAAGGCTTCAGTTTGGTGGGTATCTTTGGCCTTCTTGACTCAGCCGCTAGATTCAGATTTTTCTCCTGAACACGTTTTATTTTCCTTAGAAGAATGTTGTTGCAGAGCAGAGTATTTCATGCATGCAAAATTGCCGCATCTCTTGGCAGATTAATTATCAGGCCTTAGGTTGACTCCAGTGTGCTTGTGAGGTGTGTGTGCGTGTGCGCGAGAGAGAGTGAGATCAGGGCGCAGGAGAACCTTGCAGATGAAGAGTTTCACCTCAGTTGCAACATTTCTCACGAAAGAAACCTGAGAAGGTTCACGGAGAGCTGGCTACCAGTCCAAGCCCCTGGAAAGCTTGTGTGGCGCTCGCTCTTTCGTGATTTAAGACGCAAAAGGAAAAAGGAAAAGAAAGGGCAGAGCGTCCCACATGCCCTTCTGGTTGTTTTTAAGCCCTGGACTTTGTGGGAAGGGATGACCTTGATCTGTTCGGTTGAGCAGGTGTCAGAAATACCCAGACACTTACACAGCAAGATTTCTTTCGCAGATATTTCATTTAAAAGCCAAAATTACTCGCCCTCCAGAATTTAAACATTACGCATATGTGTTCATGACATCGTTCCCTGTTAGGGTAGGCAGTGTTGTGCGGAGCGTGTAAAGAGCAGCAGCACAGGAAGTCCTCGACAGAATTGCTGTCACTAGATAGTTGTGAAGTGAGTTTTCCCCCATTTTGCAACCTTCCTTGCCCCAGTCGTTAAGTGAATCCCTGCAGTTAAGTTAGTCACACGGTTGTTAAGTGAATCCGGCTCCCCCATTGACTTTGCTTGTCAGAAGGTCACAACGGGATGCTGCGTCCGTTGTAAATATGAGTCAGCTGCTGAGTGTCTGAATTTGGATCACGTGACCCTGGGGAGGCTGCAGCGGTCGTGAGTGAAAAAGTCATAAGGTCATAAGTCACTTTTTAGTGCCATTTTAACTTCAAACGGTCATTAAACGAACTGTTGTAAACAGAGGACTACCAGTATTGTAGTTAGTAATGATATAGCCAGGAAGGGCTAGAAGCAGGCTCAGACTTTAAGGACCATCTTCTCTTTTCCTGTTCACACTTGAAATACAACCTTGACCCTTATTTTGCAGGAAGGTGACGTCTTGAAGAGAAGAATCTGCCAAGTCTACAAGGAATCAGAAGCCAGCATGAGGAAGATCACCTGGATCCACAGCAAATCCACAGATCTTCTCCCGCGGCGGGTTCACTGACGGTACTGCTGAGCCTCAGTTTAGGGCGGGTTGAATCGGAGGTTGTTGGCTTCAGGAGTTCACTTGCCCCTGTAGGTGCTGCCCAGAGCACTGTAGGGCTGGCGTTCTCCACCTCGGCAACCTTAAGCTATGTGGACTTCAGCTCCCAGAATTCCCCAACCAGCAAGCTTGTGTGTGGTCACATGATTTCCCACTTAGCAACCACTTTGTTTAGCGGCAGAGTTGCCGATCCCAATTACGGTTGTTAAGCGAGGACTACCTATAATTGAAATTACCGGTCCCGTCCGTCCGTCCATCTGACAGAGGAGAATATTTGTAGCTCAGGGCTGAGAGTCCCTGGGGCTCTTTGAGCTTGACTGCTTTGCACTGGGGATGTCGCCCAGTTCGGGGAATGGACCATCTGCAGGAAAACAGCCAAGCTCAGAGAGCACCAAGGACCCCTCCCTCCTCCGAGCGCCTGGGAGTCCGTGATCTCTCTGGCCGTGGCCTTTCAGCCACTGGGGTCTCTGCTTGAGCAGTCTATGGGGCCAGGTGTCAGACCCCAAGAAGGACACGTGAGCAGTTACTCATGAGCAGTTTCCTTTATTGTCCCTCACCTGTAGACGGAATCTTGCAAAAGTAAAGCATTGCTCTAGATCAGGGGTCTGGGGAATTCTGGGAGTTGAAGTCCACAAGTATTAAAGTTGCCAAGTTTGGAGACTCTTGCTCCAAATATACCCTGGGAATCACTAGGGAGGAGCCCTCTTAACTGCCTCTTCACCCTCTGGGGTGCAGCCCCCTTCTGGGAATCCAGGCTACATCCCAGCACCCCGGGCCTGCCGTGGACAGCTCAGTCTCGATCTGGGAGATGCCGGGTAAGTTGAGAAGCTCGTGACCCGCTTGCTCCTTTGCAGGAGGCCGCCAGCCATGGAGGACAAGCGCAACATCCAGATCATCGAGTGGGAACACCTGGACAAGAAGAAGTTCTATGTCTTCGGGGTGTGCATGACGATGATAATCCGCATCAGCGTCTACCCTTTCACCCTGATACGGACACGGCTGCAGGTCCAGAGGGGGAAGAGCCTCTACAATGGGACCTTTGATGCCTTTGTCAAAATCCTGCGGGCCGAAGGGGCACCCGGGCTCTATCGGGGCTTCCTGGTCAACACCTTCACCCTCATCTCCGGTCAGTGCTACGTGACCACCTACGAGCTCACCCGCAAGTACGTTTCGCAGTACAGCAGCAGCAACACCATCAAGTCGCTGGTGGCCGGTGGTTCGGCCTCCCTGGTGGCGCAGAGCATCACGGTGCCCATCGACGTGATCTCCCAGCACCTGATGATGCAGCGCACGGGCAACAGCATGGGCCGTTTCCGCGTGCAGGCCCACGAGGGCATGCGGTTCCCCGTCTTCGGCCAAACCCGGGACATCATCGCCCAGATCTTCAAGGCCGACGGCCTGAGGGGCTTCTACAGGGGCTACGTGGCCTCCCTCCTTACCTACATTCCCAACAGTGCTGTCTGGTGGCCCTTCTACCACTTCTACGCAGGTAGGAGAGAGCAGGGCTGGGTGGTTTTCCTGCAGAGGTTCCATTACCCAAACTAGGTAACTTCGTCAGTGCTAGAAGGGGGTGGGGTTTGTAGCGAGGAGGGGGGAGGGGGGGGTCTGTGGGCTGCTCTCTGAGCTTGGTTGTTTTATTGTGGACATTTCATGACCCAGCTAGGGAACCTCATCAGTGTGGAGGAGGAAGAGCACTGTGGGGTCCTCTCTGAGTTGGGTTGTTTTCTTGCAGAGGTTTCGTGACTCAGACTAGATAACTCTGGATCAGTGCTAGAAGGAAGTGGGGTTTGCAGGGAGGAAGAAGAGGTGGAGGGGAGGCCCAAGTTCGCCTCCTGCCTTAGGCCAGCTGAGATCAGTTACTGTCAAGCGCCAGGGAAGTCAGGAAATCCGGGCGGTTCAAAGGAACATAAAAGTTGACCGCAAGCTCACGCTCTCTACAAGAATCTGCCCAACTACCAGTCAACACAAAATGGCAGCAGATAAGAGCCAACGGAACTCGAGCTGGGCTGGACGTAGCTCTCTTGTGGGCACGAAAGGACTCATGGCTGATGGCCTGCTTGACCCTTCCCTCCCCCCCTGGGACCCAGCCTGGTCTCCTGCTCCAGCCCTAAGGAGCAAAGGGCCGGTGTTACAGGCTGTCTGGGGTCCCACTGACTGAAAGGCAGAGAGAGCATGAGGGCTGAACGAGTAATACCACAATATCAGCTTTGGTTTAAGACATCCTTGGGGGCGTGAATGCATCTGAGGAAAAGCCCCCTCCCCCCCTTACAAGCTTAAAGCTGCCCTTTTAAATGCCTTCGGCTTGCAATGGGTAAACTTATCCTTGAGAGGAGCACACCCGTATAAGGCTGTGCACAGAAGGCCCCCTCCCCTTCCCAAGCCCTGCCTGGCGGAGATGATGGGCTGGGGACGGGGCCCGCCGCCTCCTCGGACATGGGAAGCCCTTCAGGGCTGGGGGTCACTAATGAGCAGCCACCCCAAGCAAGCCCTTTGCTTCCCTCGGTCCCAAGAGGCTTGCAGACCCTCGGATTCACCAGAGATCATCTGCACGGCCCCCGTTGCATATTGGTCTGTGTGTCAAGTCAGCCTGCAACATCTCGGCGGAGTCTCCCTCGGATATAAAAACCTTAGATCACAAGAGTGAGGTGCCCTGGCCAGGGGGTTGGACTGCAGGACCTCTAAAGGCCCTTCCAGCCTTAGGACTCTGATTATAGTGGGGCAGTGCGGAATCAGCAGCACAGGTTCTCCTTGACTTATGGCCATAACTGAGCCCAACGTTTTCGTTGCTAAGCGAGGCGGTTGTTAAGTAAATTTTGGCCCATTTTATGACCTTTCTTGCCACAGTTGTTAAGTGAATCACTGCGGTTCAGTTAGTAACATGGTTGTTAAGTGAATCTGGCTTATGCATTGACTTTGCTTGTCAGAAGGTCACAAAAGGGGACGCTGCGGCCATCATAAAGATGAGTCAGTTCCCAAGTGCCTGAATTTTGATCACCTGGCCAGGGGGAGGCTGCAACGGTGGCAAATATGAAACTGATCCTACGTCACTTTTTTTTCAGTTCCGTTGTAACTTCGAATGGTCACTAAATGAACTGTTGTAAGCCAAGGATTACCTGTATTGTTTTATATCCCCCCTATGGAAGAAGTTTCAGGATCTAGACAGCTCTGGCCTTTGTTTTGGAACTGGGAATGTTTTACTCTCTGCAGAAACGCCTCTGCGCAGTCGCATTAAGTCCCACCCTATCTGGGAGGGAGATCCAGACTGGGGAGAAAACCCTCCTGGATTTTCCCAGGAGCACAGAGCCTTTAACACTGGATCCCCAGCAGCTCCCTCGGTGGATACCTCCAGCCCCCCGTGTGGGTCCCCAGCAGCTTTTCAGCCCCTGACCTGGTTTCCCTGCCTGTTTGCAGAACAGCTCTCCAGCCTGACCCCCAGGGACTGCCCCCACCTGCTCCTCCAAGCCATCTCCGGCCCCATGGCGGCTGCCACCGCTTCCACCCTGACTAACCCCATGGACGTCATCCGGGCACGTGTGCAGGTAAGCACCTCTGCGGCCTGAGCCTGCCACCTGCAAGGAGAGCCAGCAGCCCTGCGGGGGGGGGAGCTCTGGGGCCTGTCCTGCCCCTCTGATTTGGGGGGAGGGGGGCAGGTGGTGGTGCCTTTGAGTGGTGACCTCAGCAGGCCGGCCGGCCGGTCTTGCGTGCCTCCCTTCCCCCTCGGAGCCGTTCCAGTTTTGCCTTCCTCTCCCCCACCCTCCTGTGGCCTGTGGGGAGGCCCTGGGACGTTTGGCAGGCAGAGGGGCTGCTTTGTTAGTCTCAGTGCTTCCTCCAACTCGCGTCTTCTTGGACTACTTCAGGGGTTCTCAACCTTGGCAACTTTAAGACTTGTGGACTTCAATTCCCAGAATTCTGGGAGTTGAAGTCCACAAGTCTTAAAGTTGCCAAGGTTGAGAACCCCTGGACTACTTGAAGGTGATGGGTGCACTTCGACTCCCAGGACTCCGCATCCGGCATAGCCGGCTGGGGAATTCTGGGAGTCGAAGTCCACCCTCCTTCAAGTGGACAAGCTTGAGAAGGACCGTTCCAGAAATACAGGTGGTCCTCAACGTATGACCACAACTGAGCCCCAGATTTCTGTTGCTAAGCGAGGCAACTGTTAAGCAAGTTTGGCCCCATTTTACCACCTTTCTTGCCGCGGTCGCTAAGTGAATCACTGCGGCTCTTAAGTTAGTAACCCAGTCGTTAAGCGAATCTGGCTTCCCCAGTGACTGACTGTCAGAAGGTTGCAAAAGGGGATCTCGTGACCCCGGGACGCTGCAACGGTCGTAAGTAAGAGTCAGTTGCCAAGCGTCCAAATTTTGATCGCCTGACCCTGGGGAGGCTGCAACCGTCATAGGCGTGAAAAACAGTCCTGAGTCCCCTTTTTCAGTCTGTTTGTAACTTTGGACGGCTGTAAGTCGAGGACCCCTTGTGTTAGGAATTCTGTCCCTCTGAACCTCAAACGTGGGCCTTCTCCTCCCTCCCTCCAGGTGGGGGGCAAGAACTCCATCCTCCTGACCTTCAAGCAGCTGATCGCCGAGGAGGGTCCCTGGGGGCTCACCAAAGGCCTCTCCGCTCGCATCATCTCAGCCACCCCCTCCACCATCGTCATCGTGGTCGGCTACGAGACGCTGAAGAAGCTCAGCCTGCGTCCGGAGCTGGTGGACTCTCGGCACTGGTAGGCAAGCCGGAAGGGAGACTTCCCTTTCTGAAAGCCTTCGGACCACCTCCTTGACGAGGCATTACTGCACCATCCCTGCTACGGACTCTGCTCCGAGACCCCCGTCCCAACCCAGCGCTGGCCTGGCCCCGCCAGAGGATCGCCTCTGCGTAAACCTGAATTCCTGCATTATTGGGAGAATCACTTTTCCTCCTCTATCCTGCTGCTTGGAAAGGACCCATCGGGCACAGCCACACACATCACGTTGGAAAGCGGTAATGCGGTCTAGAAAATTCTTTGCCTTTGAATGCTTCCGAAAAGGGTTTTTTTTTTTTCTTAACCGAATATTTGAGAAAGAAGGGGGTGCACCAAACACCAGGAATTATTTTTATAGCCTTTCTTTCAGAACTTGGTGTGATCTGTACATAGAGATGTCTCCTTATTTTGCATAAACTTGGAAGCCGTTTTTTTGATCTTCTGTCTCTGAAGAGTAGGATTTTTGTTTATATGTTTCCAATTGTGTCAACGGTGATTGAAGGGAAGTTCCCTTCTGGTCTGTACAGTTGTGCTGCCCAACTGCATTTGTGTGTGTGTGTGTGTGTGTGTGTGTGTGAGAGAGAGAGAGAGAGAGAGCGCTAGCTTCTGGGCAGGGGGATTAAAACCCACCCAGGGAGAGATGTGCACTTTATCCTCCTGGATTTCCCTCGTGTGAGTGTAGACAAAAGGAAAAAAAAAAATAACCAGATCCCTCTCGTAATAGTCTCCTCCTTACCCTGAGCACACAGAGAAATGTGATGGTTGTTTATTGGGGGCTACATTTGAAAGGCAAGGCTGAAAAAAACCTAGGCTAATGCTACTTTTGGTCGTCGTGTAAGTGGGACTGTCTGAATCACCGAATGAATATTTCATTTAACGTGTGGGACGGGGGGGTTGGGAAGGAAGGGATCTGGGTTTTTGGGAAGAGAACTCCTTTGAAGCCTAACTCCGAGGGAAGAGCGGCTGCTCCCTTGGGCTGGGCCAGCTGGGCTCCACCGTGCAGCCTTTTCCAAGGCCCAGCAGCATCGGTGGACTCCGTCCTGCCCTCTTGCCACCATTTGTATGCTGCGACTCTGGTGCTGCCTCTCCCCAAGCTCCTCTTCGCCCCGAATGCAGGTACAAAAGCCTTAGAAGGCAGGGAGGGGCTGCAGGGGCTGTAAGGAAACCCACTTGCTTTAAAATTAAGTATTTGGTGGTGGCGGGATTAGAAGCAGTACCAGTGAGGTGTTATTCTCTCCACTTTGGAGAGGCTTTTCTTGCAAGCAGCGTTTAATGTCTAACGGTTTGTGTCTGCCCTAATCATGGGCTGCAAAGGACCTTAAACCCTTAAACATGGGTAAGTTTCAGCTGCCTGGGGAAGGCTGGGAGTTGAAGTCTGCATATTTTAAAGTTGCCCAGGTTGAAAGATCCTTCTGGGTCAGGGGTCTGCAAACTCGGCAATTTAAGACTTGTGGGCTTCAGCTCCTGGAATTCCTCAGCCAGCCGTCCTCGACAGTGTATGTTGTGGAGCACACGGTCAGCACACCAAAGCTACCTGCTGGCCACTCCACCAGACTCTCTTATGAAAACGACCTCCTCCCCAAATTCAAGCAAGTCTCTTGGGCTTTCTTTCATTTAAAGCAGTGTTTCTCAACCTCAGAAACTTTAAGAGGGGTGGGCTTCCAACCCCCAGCCGGCTGAAGGATTCTGGGAGTCAAGGTCCACCCATTTCAAAGTTGCTGAGGTTGAGAGACACTGGAAAAGGATGATGGGAGGTGAGTCCTGGAGAGAGAGGTGGTTGGCAATTTCAGTAGGACTAGGAATTTGGGATGGGTGGGGAAAACGTTCCCCAAAGTACACATCTCACGGGCCCCAAATCAGCCCTCCGTGGAAGCAAAGCTGGACCTGTGCAATTTTTAGCCCTTACTGGCTTTGCCCAGCTTAATTTCTTTTGGATGTCCTAAGATTTCTCAACGTTAGTTTATTTTCAATAGGAGAGCATTTCTCCAGATGTGCCACATCTGGGCTTGAATGCACGCTTCAAGCTCAGCCTTTGGGGTTGCTGGTGGCCTTTGGAGGGGGTGGTTGACGGGGTCCGGGATGGCCAAAGGAGACTTCCTCCCTCTCCACAGAAGACTTCACAACTCTACCACAATGCAGTTGTGGCATAGCCAAGAAAAATAAGGTAAATTTGGTTGAATGTAAAGTGAATCCTCCCCCCCCCCCCAAAAAAAAATTCCTTTGAGCTGCTGAAAAAGAATCTGTAAATCTGTTATGAGCTGGGTTGTTTCCCCCCCCCCCCGACTTGCTAAAATACCAAGATAGTAAGCTTAAGAAGGAGGGGCTGCTCCTGGTGTTGACGGACAAGGCTCTCTGCAAAATGAGATGGCTGGTGTGAGAACCGGAGCAGGGCCTGGAGGGGTTAGGGTTAGCTGCCCCCCTGCAGCCGAACGGTGATCAAAATGCTTGGCACTTCAGCAAGAGGAAGGGCAGAACCCCCTCGGTGCCACCCCCTGCCGAACTCACCTGTGACGGAGGAGCTTTTCCTATTAGCACGATTCCAAGCACCACTTTTAATCACTACTGAACTGAGATTTCATTCCATTCTTTCGCCAGACCAGTTAATTCTCAGGCGGGGCAACTTTCAGCTAGGTCAGTGTTTCCCAAACTTGACAATTTACTGGCTGTGGAATTCTGGGAGTTGAAGTCCACATGCCTTAAAATTGTCAAGTTTGGGAAACACTGACCTAGCTTGACTTCAACCTCCAAAGAGAGAGTGTAGCTGGCTGGGGAACTGTGGGAGCCGAAACTTTGCCTGAGAAACTCCATTTTGGACATCTTCCTTTGATGTAATGGTACGCTGATTTAATAGGTTTCTCATTCAAATTATCGAGAATCTGTAGGGAGCACTGCTGAAGTATTCTCAGGAAGCTGTAGCTATTAGCTAAAGGATTCTCCCAACTTGGCAACTTTGAAGACTTCAACTCCCCGGCTGGGGAATTCTGGGAGTTGAAGTCCACAAGTCTTAAAAGTTGCCAAGTCTGGAGAATCCCTGAGCTAAACCACGCCACATAGACTTTTTATGGGAATGGGGGGGGGCAGGTGGGGGGAATAAGGCTGAGAGGAAATCAACCAGAGCAACCTAAAATAAGGATTCTTTTATTGTCCAGCTGAGAGTTAATTCCGAGGTCCCTAATATGGTGCCTGCCTTTTCAGTATGGAGTTTGAATGTATTTGTGTACAGTACATTAAAGCTGGTTTCAGTTTTGCACTGTGAGAAGTCTTTAAAAGTGTAATTAAAGTTTTTATTATTTATTTGATCTTTTTTTGTGGAGGGCTTTCGTTTGTGCAGTTAAGGTGAAGAGAACTGGCAGGTATTGTCCTAAGATGTTCCCAGGAGTCCCCCAGGGACCACCCGAGAAGGTGAGATTCAAAGACACCATTCACAAAGCACTATGAGGGGAACCAGCATTCAGGAGAATGAGTGAACATGGATTTTAAGAAAAGAAAAGGCATTATTTTACTATTTGTGACATACCTGGAAAAGAATCCAGAGCAGGTGATTCCAAAACTACAGACACAAGTCATTTAAAAGTAGATTTTGTTGCACATACAGCCTTCATCCTTTTGTCTAATGGAGGAAATCCTTTTGGTGATCAAAAAGGGAAATGTGTAGGGTTTTTTAATTTATTATTTTATTATCTGGTGGATTTTTAATATTCTGTAAACTGCCTGAAGTCACCTATGTGTGAGTTGGGCAGCTATATAAATTTGTTTAATAAATAAAATGCTCAGGCGTGACACAAGGATGAGTCTTGGCCCTCGTATGCGTGAAGAGAATTCCTGAAGAGAATTTACAGTTCAACACATTTTGTGATGCACACCCTGCTTCTCGCTCACAATCACTGTTTACAAGACGCAATGATCCATCTTGTACATTCTGTAGTGGCCATAGACTTCCATTATTTTGACAATTTCCCCTCCCGTTGACGGAATTCACGTTGATTCCAGTGTTTTAATCCTAAGCAATACAGATGCACTAGTTCAAATTATTGGCCTTTAAATCCATTCGTTTTAAGCTATTTTCTTGCAACTGTTGTTTTGGACCTGATAGTGTAGAAGGAGAAGCCCCTTTGAAATGACTGATAAACCCTTGGCAGCCAGCCCAGACCCACCCCAGCTGCCTCCATGTCTTGCATTACCGTATCCATCATCCCCAAACATAAATGGTGGCTGTGCTGCTGAGAGTTATTATTGTTACCTTTTTTTGTGAGCACACTGGCACACATTAAACGTGAAATTCTGTTGCCTGCTCTCAAAAGAAAGTATATATCTACCTATACACATACAAATATATGCCTACGGATCTTCTGCATCTCCTCCCAGAAGGTAACAAGGAGAACCGGTCATGGAGAGGATGTGTAGTGTCCCGGACTATCTTATGGACCCTGCTCAAGCAACGCTTACATGCCACGTCCTGGATAGAAGGGAATGAACTGCCAATAATCTTTGCTGCCATCCTCACCACTCTGCACCACCTTCCTGTGAAGCAGGGATGCTTCCAAACCAGACTGTGATGCAGTATGATGCAGAAAATGCAGGTGCTGCTGTGCCCGCTTCACCAGGGTCTCACTGTTGAGTTATCCAGAACATCTGGAGAACCAGCACCAGCACAACAACCACTTCCACACATTTAGCAGTTCTGAGCATGTTGTTACAGCTGGTAAGGAAATCTTGATTTTGCAAAGCATGATTTAGGGCAGATATGTCAAGCACAAGACCCGGGGGCCGGATGCGGCTCGCGAAGTGGTTTCTTGTGGCCCCTGAAGCCATCCTGGAAACAGTGAGGGAACGGCCCCCTCTGCCTTGGCCCTGGCCCAGGCTGGCCAGGAGCCAATGTACAATTTTGCGGTGGCCATCTATGCTGAAATACTTCAGTCTTAGCTCCACAAGACTATCTGGAAACAGCAAGGAACCAGCCCCTGCTGCGTTGGCTTTTCCCCCTGGGTGCCTGCTGGGGAGGTGTCACCCTTTTTGAGGAATGAAGAAATGCACCATCGCCTGGAACTGGCCAGCAAATGGTCCTCACCTACTTCACCTGTCTGGCTTGATGGGCTCCAGGGAGGGGTTTCGGCAGGCAATGGAGCGCTCTCATAGTACCGAGAGGCTGAGCCGGGCGGTGCAAATCCAAAAGGAAGCATAACGACGCCCAGCCGCCAGCCTGCCCTGTTTTGGCAGGTAGCGGGCGCTCTCCTTATAGTGCCAAGAGCTGAGCTGGGTGGCATGAAACTGATGAGAAGTGCAACGCTGGCTCGCCCCCAGCCTGCCCAGTTTCAGCAGGTAGTAAGGTGCAAAGCTGGCGAGCTTTGCACTGCCTGGCTCAACCTCTCGCACTGTGAGGAGAGCGCCCTGCTGCGTACCGAAACCGGGCAGGCTGGGGGTGGGTGGCATTGCGCAGGTAACGTTGACTCTCATGCTGTTCATGGCATCCTCTCCCCCAGAGCCCACCAAGCCAGATATGTGAAGTAGGTGAGGGCCATCGCTGGCCACTTCCAGGCGATGGTGCATTTCTTCATTCCTCACAAAGGGTGATACCTCCCCAGCTGCATTTCTTGCCTGTTTTTCTCCCTCCCTCATCTCAAATATTTTCCCACCACTGTACTTAGGAAAGAAAGAAGGAAAGGAGAGGGAGGGTCTGAGGGAAGTCCTGCCTTAGTCCTGCCCTGCTGCCCTTTCACCATCCCCTTGCCCCCTCCTCCTGGCCTATCCTGGGGGCCTCCCATCCTATTGCTAAGGAAGCTTTGGATCCAAAGCCGGGTCTCCTCCCATGGAGAGGGAATGGGCCTCCCTCTGACTTTGCCCTCGTACCCATCATGAGCAACCTGGCTAAGGAGAGCAAGCACAGCAGCAGCAGCCTTGAGGAGGAGGCAAGTGCAGCTGGGTGACCCCTTGGGGAAGTGGGGCTGGGCTTGGTGCCACAGGTGCTCAAGGGCCAGGCTGGGTGTTTGACCTCTGCTGTCCAGGGCTCCCGGCAGCCCGTACCACCATCCAGCCCCCCCCCCCGCATGGGCTGAGAGGAACAGTGAGGCTCCTCCATGTCTTGGCACTTGCCCTGGTCCCTCCCCCTTCTGCAGAGACCCTCAGATTTGTCCCACTCCTGCCCAGGCCCCCACAGGCACCCTTGACACGAATGATATAGAGCTGGTCATGCCCCCCCCAGTAGGCCACACCCACTCCATCCACGCCCACCCAGTAGGCTGCACCCACCCTGCCCCCCCCCAGGGCAACCGCAATGCTGATGCGGCCCTTAGTGAAATTGAGTGTGACACCCCTGTTTTAGGGTAATCTCCATTCCAGATCAGAAGTTCTCCAAATAGTACCAGGACCCTCAATACAATTTGAATTGAATACTTTCTTTGGCCAAGTAGAATTAGACACACAAAGAATTTGCCTCTGGTACAGAACCACTCGATATACGTGCAAAGCAAGAATAATAATACCTATAAAAGGGGAAAGTAAAGAAGACAATACTATGATAAACAATAATAATACAGCCCCTCGTTTATGCAACCCTCTTGTTAATAAAGGAAATGAGAGATCCTGCGTTCAGCAGGGCACTACGTTAACTACCAGCTGGTGAATATATGGCATATTGCCTTGCAAGGCATCCTGGTTTGCATTAGTGTTTTCCAATCTTGGACCCTTGAAGAAGGGTGAACTTCAACCCCCACAATTCCTCAGCGGCCAAGTGCGGCGCGCTTCCTGCTTTTCGTGCGGCACGGGGCTTCCCAAGCCACGTGATTGCTGCACGCGGGCGAGCCGGGCGGCCGACACCAATCAGGGCCTCGGGGCCGCGACTAGGCGGGGCCTCGCCTGGTTTGGATCAACTGCCTTTGGCGGGAAGAAGATGGCGGCGGTGGCGCCGAAGGAGGAGGAGGAGAAGGCGAAAGAAAGCCGCGCTCCGGCCGTGGCCCCTCAGGGTAAAGTCGGCCGCGAGCAGACCCTGGACCTTGTGGTCAGGCAGTTCCTGCAGGCGCTGGACGCCGACGGGTAAGGGGCGAGCCGGGCGGGGATGAAGGGCTTGGACCGGCTGTGGGCAATTTGACCTGTGGACTGCAACTCCCAGAATTCCCGAGGTAGCAAAGCTGCAGTCCACAGGTCGTCAAGTTGCCATAGTTACCCACCCGCGCTGTAAAGGAATGACGTCACTATGAATTTGGGATTAGTTTCCCCCCCCTTCCAGCTTGGAGCCGTGTGGACTTCAGCTCCCAGAATTCCTCAGCCGGGGCTCCCCAAAGGGGCCCCTATCAACCCCCAAGCGCCAGTGGGGGGATCCAAGGGGTCAGCCAGCCTTTGGAGGGGGGGTGTCAATAAATGGCGGAGAATCTTTGGGGGGCTGTTCCCGGTCCTGAGAGAGGTGGCCAGACGGGGCAGGGCCGGGCGGTCAGCCCGGCTGCAAGAGCCGCCCGGAGAGGGTGGAGCTGAGCTGGTGTTACTGGAGTTTGAGCTCATTGGGGGATTATTATTAGCGTCTGAGTTGTGGTATTCTTAGGGTTGATTGCACAGCCAGCCGGATGTTTAGAGCGAATTTGGCTGAATTTTTGCCCTGCTGATTTCCTCCCAAGGACCACCTGAGAGAGGCAGGACCCCAAATCCTTAAGTTTAAGCCATCCGGAGATCCTGGCAGTGGAGGACAGTGGGGGACCAACTGACCCATTGCTACTTTCTGCTTAATTGACTTTGCCAGGATTTTCGTCCCAAGTAACCCAGCCTTGTATCATGGCAGGTTTGGCCACACAGTGATTGCAATCAAAGGGGTATTTTAACCCTATTTTGAGATCCCCAACATCTTCATTTAGCTATAACTCAGAGATGTTGCTCGGAAACTAGTCAGAAACTCCAAAAAAGGGATTTTCTGCATTCTTTAGTGAAGGCTGCATTGCTGGGGTGAAAGGATTAGAAAATGAAAGACAGTCCAGTTAAAATTCAAGATTCCTCTCTAAGATTTTTTCCCCCTTCAATATTTCAGACTCTATTCAGGAAGTGAGCATATGGTATTAATAGGGCTTCCTGCTTGAGCAGGGGGCTGGACTAGAACAGGGCTTTTCAACCTTTTCACCCATTGTACCACTTTTAGGATATGGCAACATCCTAGGACCACCAGTCGCCTAGCAAGGTGTCAAAAACTTGATGACCCCCCCCAAAAGGAAAAAAAGTGATAAAGTACAGGTAGTCCTCGACTTACAACAGTTCGCTTAGTGACTGTTTGAAGTTACAATGGCACTGAAAAAAGTGCCCCCCAAGCCACAGCCAAGCAAGACACCTGCCTGCCCACCCGGCTGCGCTCTTCCTCCTGTCCGAGGTTTTCATTGTTGTGAGCATTTCTGTTGAGAATTGGCAGCAGGGGTGGGGGGGTGTTTGGTTTTTATTCCCCCCTCTCTGCTGGGTGGTTGCAGCAGTTTTGGGTCACTTCACATGACCCCGGGACACTGTGACCGTCATAAATATGAATCAGTTGCCAAGCATCTGAATGTAAATCACAAGACCCTGGAGATGCTGCAACATTCCAGCTGATCGGCGCTTCTTCTGGGCTCAGCAGAAGTGCCAGGAGCAGTGCTGAGCTCCAGCTGATTGGTGCTTCTTCAGGGCTCAGCAGAAGCACCAGGATCAGCGCCGAGCTCCAGCTGGAGCCTGGTGCTTCCGCTGAGCCCTGATAGCCCTGCAGCTCCAGCCGTCTCTTGCTCAGGCTTGTGCAGTGCTGCGACTGGTTCAGCTCATTCCCCTCCCTCGCTACCACTTTTCTAGGATGGTCGCGTACCACCTGCCAGGTGCCAATGTACCACAGGTGGTACCCGTACCACTGGCTGAAAAGCCCTGGACTAGAAGACCTCCAAGGTGCCTTCCAACTCTGTTATTCTGTTAATATTCTGCTAGGTGTGGATGTTTGATGGCGTTAAAAGCCTTGTGCAGGATATAAGATTATTATTCTTATGGTTGGTCGCACACTCAGCCAGATGTTTTAGACTGGTTTGGGCATCTCTTGAATCCTTTCCAAGGACCTGGGATAGGCAGATGTTGCTTGATGGTGTTGAAATTCTTGTTGCAGGATAGATGATGATGATTGATTGCATAGACCTGGGAGAGGCAGATGTGACTGATGGTGTTGAAAGTCTTGTTGCAGGATATAAGATTATTGCTGTTGTTGTTGTTGATTGCATAGTCAGCCAGATATTTATACCAGTTTTGCATTTTTGTCCACCTATTGAATCCTTTCCAAGGACCTAGGATAGGCAGATGTTGTTCTTTGATGGTTTGTTTGTTTATTCGTGTCAGAAGCTTCACAATTAAAATAAAGCATAGTGCACGACATAAAATTTAAAATACAAGATTAAAATATGTACAGTTGAATAGATCTCCTTTGATGATGTTAAAGGCATTGTTGCAGGATACAAGCTGTTTCAAATAAAGCTGCCTTTTGCAATTGACAGATGGGGATTTTTGTCACTGCTGATGCTACAAATGTGTTGGATTGCACCCAAGGCGCCTTTCACGATTACTCCTACCTTTGCTTTCTTTTGCCACAGTTGTTCTATTTTTTGTATTATGTTATCTTCTCTCGTTCTTTTCTTTTTCCTTCCACTGTCTCCAAGCACTGCCCCGTCCTGTATCCAGACTGTTTTGCCCTTCTTATCAACAGTTCTTAAGTCTGGGCTGATATGCAGCAGATGCCTGTCTATTTGAATTCTAAAGTCCCAGAGCATTTTAGCTTCTTCATTTTCTATTACTTTCTTTATTTTGTCCTATTATCCTTGTTTGCAGTACTATTAGTTAAAGTAGTGTTTATTAAATTATTTTCATGTAATAAATGTTTGGGGCTTGATGAACAATCCGGAACTTCATGAAAGGGCCAGTGAATTGAAGAATTTGGAGATCTTTGGTTCAGCCGCTCCGTGCATCAGATGGTTATCTGCAGCTCACAGAAAACCTACGCCTTTGACTCAAGTGTGTCATTTGGAAAAGGTGCAACCAGAGTAAATATTGATGAGCCCCAAACAAGTTTTGTTCTTCAGGAGGTTTTCTGCATATGAGAAAGGTAGAGGGGATGTTGGCCGCCAAGTAGTCTTCATCCAACAAATAAGGTTTAGCATCATAGGAATCCTTCTGAAAAGGAGTATTTTGTGTTTTATAACCTGATTGGCAGTTTCCCTTTTTTGTCCCTAGATGTCACCTTTTCACCAAGTGCTACAACCACCTCTACAAAGCCCATCCTGAATTCACAAAATGTGTTTATAATCAGTTCATATCCCATCTGCAAAATTCTGTACAGGTAAGTCCCAGAACATGGACAATTTCCTTTTTTCCTTTTTTTCAGGGCAGCTGGCAGTTAGTTAGAAGCAAAGATTCTCAATTTGCAAAAAATGATTTGGGGATTGGAGACTAAAATATACGAAGAACAGTTGCAGAAATTGGGTATGTCTAGTTTAATGAAAAGAAGGACCAGGGTGACATGATAGCAGTCTTCCCATATTTAAGGGGCTTCTACAAAGAAGAGAGGGTCAACCTATTTTCCAAAGCACTTGAAGGTAAGGCAAGAAGCAATGAGTGAAAGCTTATCAAAGAGAGAAACAACCCGGAACTCAGGAGAAATTTCTTGACAGTGAGAACAATTAACCAATGGAACGACTTGCATCCAGAAGTTGTCGGTGCTGTAATATTGGAGGTCTCTAAGAAGAAATTGGACAGCTACTTGTTTGAAATGGAATAGGGCCGTGATGACGAACCTATGGCAGGCGTGCCATAGGTGGCACACAGAACCCTCTCTGTGGGCACGTGTGCCGTTGCCCCAGTCCTAGGCCTTCAACTGGGTTTTATAAAACCTTTTCACTTTAGGCCTCCGCCGCCATGTGCAAAAAAAAAAAAAAAAGGTTCAATCAATTTCAACTTAACGGGAAAAAAAATCTCGCAAAGTTGGAACTGATTGATTGAACTTTTTAGTCCCACCTAGTCTGCCACTACCACCACAGCTATGCCCACCCAATGGGCCACGCCCACCCGGCACCCGGCGATACATAAGTGGGTTTTGGGTTGCAGTTTGGGCACTCGGTCTCTAAAAGGTTCGCCATCACTGGAATAGGGTTTTCTGCCTGAGCAGGGGGTTGGAGTAGAAGACCTCCAAGGTTCCTTCCAACTCTGGTGTTCTGTTATTTTGTTAAAAACTACTGTTATTTTGGTGATTATACTCTCTGTTCCCAAAGCAATTGGCAATAATAACAGCATCATAAGAAGGGGAGGAAGTAATCTAATTGAACCTCTGCAAAATAAAGAGATTTCTCTAAAACATTTCAGACCTCCAGTGAAGAGGAACATGTCCCTTCATGAGGCAACCTGCTCCGCTGGTTGACAGCTGTTCCTATCCAGATGTTCCTCTTAATATCTAACCTGAATCTTTGCCAACAATTTCAATCCATCAATCCCGTTGCCCTCCAGGACAACCAAGGGGAGGTCCATTCCTTCCTCTGTTACAGGCAAATGTATTTTAGAAAGGGAGATTCTGGGTTCTTTACCAGACTGTGTTTTTCCCCACCTGATAATATTTAGTTTATTTAAGGAAAGTTAAAATACAGAACACCAGAAAAAAAGAAAAAACACAGCAAACATTAAAAAGAAAAAGTGTCTCGGGAAAAAAAAACTAACACATATACACATAACATCCTCCCTAGCTGAATGCTGATTAATATAATACAATAATTAATTTCCTACCCCTTACTAAACAGGCCCAAAGAATTTTAAACTATTCTAGATCTGTTTACAGATTGTTAGCCTATTGTCTATATGCTATGTGAGTAACAAAAGAGTTAACAGGAAAAACAGTAATAATAAGCATTATATAAAAGGATAAAACTAATACAATTATTAATAATGATGAAAAACAGGATTGAAATTCCAAAGCCCTCTGTGAACTGCTATTATGATAATCAAGCAGGTAAGGTAAAGGAGTCCCTGCAGATTTTACTCCGCTAATCATTGCCGACTCTAGGGAGCAGCACTCATCTACCTGTTTACCTACTTGCATTTGCATGCATTCAAACTGCTAGGTTGGCAGGAACTGGGGGGAGGATGGGTGCTCACCCAATTGGGTGGCGCTTATGTCTCAAACCTGGGCTGCCGGCTTTCCAGTCAAGCCCAGCATCTTAACCACTGCTCCACCCCCTTCATAATCTATAGTCTAGAGTCGACCCTGGTTTTAATCTTCTGCTCTTTCAGAAATATCATTGGGCTTATACTGTATTTTAGAAAATGTTTTATTAAAATGTTTGGGGTTTTTTTTACAAATGGCCTAGTTTGGAAAGCTCTTTTAATTACCCATTTAAATCCTGGCATTCTTACCTATAGAGTTTACCAGGACTAATTTAGGGTTTCCAACAGCACCAAGATGTATTATGTGAGAGGTTTAATTTGATGAATACTTAAATCTAGAATAACTCTACTCTTAAAATTGATGGTAAAACTTTTTTCTGGAAAGAATGGGTGCAAAAGGATGTAATTATACTAGCTCCATTGTTGCTTAATTATAACTTTAAAACCTCTCAGCAAATACAGCCTTCTTTAAACCATCAATTCAGTTAAATGACAATTTAATATGGAGCTAGCGCTTTGTTGTTGTTGTTGTTAGTTGCGAAGTCAAGTCCAACCCAGCACCTTCTAAAGTAACTGATTATTAATGCACAAGATTTCGATTTTAGAATCTATATCTACTTGCACATTTTGTGAAAAGTTAAAGAAATTTCAAAACATCAAAAAGAAATATACAATAATTTTGGAATCAAGAACTGGAAATTCCAGTCCTTCCAAACCAATAGACTCAAGTCTTGAAGATTATTAAGCTTAGATCCTGTGATTTAAAGTTGAAATTAATCTTCCAAAAGATAGTTTTTCATATTTATAGGACACCATCTAGAGAATTTTTTGCAAAGGATGGATTGATAACTATTTGTGTTGCCATTGCAAAAAAATTGAGGGAACTTCAACTCATATTTTATGGTCAAGTTCTTCTTGATGTTCCTTTTGGAGCAATGTTGTCTAGCAATACCACAAATTATTTGAGAAAATTGAATATTCTGTCAATCGGAAAATGCACATTATCTCTCCCTTTGGAAAAAAAATTATTGGACAGTTTGGGGAATATTGAAAGCTTATTTTTCTGAGCTGGAAGCCCTCAGCTTTTCCTGCTTTGCTGTGCCTGCTCTTCTCCTTGAGAAATGGCAAGCCCTCCCTTTAGTGGCATTTCCTAAATGGCTCAGAACTGAGTTACTCAAAAAGCATTTGAGGTTTTGATCCCTTTTCTTCATGTATTTATGGGTTTTATTGTGGTGTTTTTATATTTTGTTCTATCGATGTTTTGTTTCTAGTTACTAATATTTCCCTGTGTGCATTTTTGTGTTCTGGATGGCCTTAGGAGCCCCAGGAGTCGTTTGATTGCAGTGGGTAACAAACCCAATAAATGCTCTCATTTGAAGCAGGGCGTTTCCCCTGGGAAGACGGTCTGTGCGCTTGCAATTCCTGCCCAGTGTGGCTTCCGTCGCGGGGCCCATTTCACTCATTTGATCCTTGCCTCACAAAGTGTTTACACCACTCCCGTTGGCTGCATTATGTAACTATATTCTGCATTTTTATTATTTTAAAAAATAGCTCCTTCCTCCTGTTTTTCCACGCAACGGCAACCCTATGAGATGAATTGGGCTGAAGGAGAGGGACAGGCCCAGACAGGCCCTGAGTCAGCCAGCCGGCTTTCATGCCTAAGGCGGAACTAGAACTCGCGGTCTCCCGCTTTCTACCCTGGTGCCAGATTGGCTCCCGAGCCCGTTCTCTGGCTATTGATGTTCTGCAAGCCGACCCAAGCAGGCGTTCTGCCTCGCGCCACTCGATTGCCTCTGTTTCCGCAGGAAGAGGTTCAGGCCCTCAAGGAGGAAGGGAACCTGCCGGTGCTGCTCGACTCCCTGGATAAGCTTGAGAGAGCAGCGGAGGGCAAGGAAGGCCCTGCATGGTGAGGCATCCTCGGGATTCAGCGAATCAGCAGCCCAGCAACTGTGGGGCCTGCGGTCTCTCCTTACAGTGCCAAGGAAACTCTATTTCTGAGCTTTGGAGCAGCGGGCGCTGTGCCTCTGAGGCCAGCAACGTTGTGCGTTAACTGCAGAGGTGTGGCCCCGCTGCAAAATGCTGGGTGGGAGCTTTTCTGGGGGCTTCTCCTCCTGGGAGAGTGGATGGTGCAGGCTGGCCCGCCTCCGGGCCGTTCCTGACCCACCCCTTGTCTTTGCATCCAGGCGCCCGAGTGGCCTCCCCGAGGAAGATGCTCGCAGGGTGGTCGTGCCCTACCTTCTCAAGCAGCGCAGACGCCTCCAAAAATCCCTGAAGGAAAAGCAGGAAAGCAACTCGCGGCTGGCAGCCGCTGTGGTGGCCGGTCGGCAGAGGATTGCAGCGCTGCAGGCGCAGGTCCACCAGCAGAGGGAGGAGTGGCAGGTGGGTGCCGCTGTGACTGGAAATCGGGGCCAGGCAAATCACGGGGGTCATGCTTGGAGATCGAGGATCGGATTAAAAGAGGGACCTTTGAAATACAGGTAGTCCTTGACATGTCCATTTGCTTAGTGACCTTTTGAAATATAACAACACTGAAAAAAGGGACTTGTGACCGTTTTTCACACTTAGGACCGTCACAGCATCCCCGCAGTGACGTCGGACACTTGGCAACTGGCATGCACTTATTGCAGAGTCCTGGGGTCACATGATCAGCATTTGTATCCTTCCCAGCTGTCTTTGGACAAGCAAAGTCAATGGGGGAAGCCGGATTCGCTTAACGACCACATGATTCACTTAACATTTGCAGTGATTTGCTTATTGTGGCAAAAAGATTCTAAAAATGCTGCAAAACTCACTGAACAACTGCCTTACTTAGCAATGGAAATTTTGGGCTCCATTGTGGTCATAAGTCAAGGACTACCTGTACAGCCAGATGAATCAAAAAGAGAGATCTAAATTCAGATCCCAAACTGAGGAAGAACAAAAATTAAAACAGTTTATTAATTAGAAATGATTTTTTTAACATTTGTGACTAGCACAAGAAGAGACCAGCCTGCCCATAGAGCAGGGATGTCCAACCTTGGCAACTTTAAGACTTGTGAACTTCAACTCCCAGGATTCCCCAGCCAACTGGGAGTTCGTCCACAAGTCTTTTTAAAAAAATATATTTTATTGATTTTTTAAAGATAATCTTTAGTGCTTGGTAAACAACATGTTGTCTGGGTTCATATATTTATCAACAATAATAATTTCTATGATTCCATAATCAACATACTAGCTAGTGATACATTTCCTTGATCTTCTCTTCTTCCAATAGTATTTTCCTTTTACCAACATTGAGCAAATACAGTACTTAGTATTTTCGATACGTACAAAGTTGAATATAAACATTTTTCTAGTATTTATAGAAATAACAGTAACATCAGTGTGTAACATTTTTTTCTAATCAGCTTATGTTTCAATTGTATTTGCAAAGGGTCATCTTATTAAATCACTATAGGTTCTGTTTTCAGAGTTCTTATTTAAGCTTAATTTCCCCTCAGTATTCAAAACATTCTTGTCAGTTATGATTTTCTCAAGATTAATTACTTTTAAATATCCAAACATTTCGCTTACATAAGCCATCCCAGTATTTTTACATTTCCCCTATCATAAACAAGTACTATACTACTTATAAATCACATCCCTCTTACTGTAGGACCCATTTATATCCAAAATTTATCTATTCTTTTAACCATATTCAAACAAATGTTTAGTCATATAGTACTCCATCTGGTAAGTCAAATCATCTGATTTCTTAAATCTAACTCTAGCCATCTTTTTTTGCCAGACAGCTTTCCTATCAGTGTATTCAGCTTGCCAGGGGATTCTTCCTGTGTTTTGATGAATGTTGTTAGGAATGGGAAGGACAAATTTGGTGGGGTGCTTTTGAGTGGGATTTTCGCCCATTTATATTTGTTAGGGAGCTTCCACTTCTCCCTCAATTTCTCTCTTCATTTTTTGTCTCCCAGACTTTTCTGGTTTTCCTGGCACCTATATATTCCATTTTATCAGATCTTCTTTCTTATACTCAGGTTTGTTTTGAAGTCCTGAAAAATAAAATGCCTTTTCTGTTTCCAATATTATAACAGATTCTTGCTGATTTTTCTTTGCCTGTGATTCTCTTCCTTTGGGTCACTTTCCTCTGATTTGTGTTCTATTGTCTTGATTTGTTTGTTCATTCTTTATCATTTTCTGAGAGTTTTTTTAATTGTGAGCTTGTCATTTGAATTAGTTGCAACATAGCATGCATTTCCTCCTAGAAGATATTTGCCTTGTCTTGAAGTATTACTCCTGCAGGTCTCTGATGTTCCAGGCTGGGCACTTTGGAAGAATATATTGGGTGTGGTTTCCTACCAGTTTTAGTTAGGTATGCAACATCCATTTTATCTCCCTCCCCCCCCCAAATAATCTTTCACTGGTAGCATAATACCCGTATATTAGCTTTATCAAACCAACCAATCTTAAGGTCCAAACAAAGTCTTGTATAGTTCTTATCTTTATGTATGGCCTTTATAGTCCAACGTGTTTCCAATTATCAGTCCACCACTGAAAGCAATATTTTATAACAGTTCTTCTGTTCAGGGTCCTACAATTATCAAGCAGCCAAAATTGCAGTCCAAAATGTTCACCTATGAGTAATCCAGTAGCTCCCCCCCCAGAAGAGTAGCTAAAGTCAAGGTGTTTCTTTCTCTGCAAAGAATTCTTGAGCTTAAAAATCACAGCTTAGTGTTTATAAACCAAGAAGGTCAGCAGTTTTTATAGCAATTGTAGTTCTCCGTCTATAGTAGATAGTCATTGTATTTTCTTTCCTCTGTTCCCAGCTGTTCTCTATTTAGCTAAGAGTCATTGAGGATCAAAGGGACAAGTTGTTCTCTATTTCTGGGCATCTTACCAGTTTCTGAGCCAAGGCAGCTATAGTTTTATACTGGATTCCATCACTAGATGTCAGTAACTATTCATTTTCCAACTTTTATAACAGAAAATTATAATTTCATCAGTACTCTTTCAAATGGAAAATCTTAACAGTTTTCATAATTTCCAGGTTTATCCAGACTCTAGTTTTATATTAATTCCATTTCAATGTATTTATGTCCCCCATAAAAATTAGACGCCTTCTATGGAAGGGTGGGGCTGGTATCCTTCTCGCTTTCGGAGGATTTTTTGCTTCTTGGGGATCTTTTCCAGAAAATCAGTTGCAAGATAGAAAAGAGAAGATCAATATTCTCACCCAGTTCCAAACACGCTGTTCAGTCTGTTCTAGTTAGTGCTTTTGGACTTCAGCTGTCGGTAGCTTGGGCTAGTCACCAAATGCAGCTAGTTTTTCTCTTGTTGGTTTGGATGGCTTCCCTGGATCAAGCGGATCGATCATCTTTCTGTGATCAACAGGAGGGGGAGGGCTCCTTCTTTGTCGTCTCTTTGGGGTGACCTTAGACCCATTTAGGGTCCCCTGGCAGGACAAAATCAGCCGTGAGGTCCGGAGCTCCGCAATCCCTTGGCCGTGTCGCTAAGACACAAAACCAGAAGTCTTGAAAGGTCTTAAAATTGCTCCGGTTGGAGACCCCTGCCTTACAGGATGCTGATCTCCCTCAGACCTGCTCTGGTGTCCTCCAGCAAGGGCAGCAGGACGCAAACACATCTCAGTGCAGGTAGTCTTTGACTTATGACCACAGTTGGGCCTGGGAAACATGTTGTTGAGTGGTGTGATCATTAAATGAGGCATTACACGACCACATCCAATTTTATAACCTTTTTGCCACAGTCATTAAGTGAGACCTCACGTGACCATGACTTCCGAACTCCTGCTGGCATCTCCACTGACTTTGTTGGAAGCCAGTTGGAAAGGTTGCAGATGGGGATCATGCGGCCCTGGGACATGGCAGCCATCATAGATGCCTACTGGTTGCCATGTGCACCAGTTGTGATCAGGTGATCGCAGGGATGCTGCGACGGTCAAAAGGACAAGGACTTGTCTTAAGTCACTTTTTTTCAGCACTGTTGTGACTTTGAAAGGTTACTAAATGAATGGTCATAAATCAAGGACACTCGATTAAGGCATTGGGGCACTTTATTACTGAAAATGGCAGTTCTTCCAGCAGGATTTCATAGGGAAGGACCTCTGATTGAACCTGGGAAGGCCCTTCAAGACCTCGCCTGAAGGCAGGACGAGAAGCAACAGAGGGGAACTAATCAAGGAGAGAAGAAGCAATTTAGAACTGAGAGAAGTTTCCTGACAGTGAGAACAGTTAATCCGTGGAACAGCTTCCCCCCAGAAGTTGTGGGTGCTCCGTCAGTGGAAGTTTTTAAGAAGGGACAGGACAGCCACTTGTCTGGAATAGTATACGGAAGGCATGTCAAACTGCTGGCCGGCAGGCCAGATGCGTCACACCAAAACTGAACCCACCCCATTGCCGGCAATGGGGAAAAAGTCCCAGTACGTCGCAAGTTTGACATGCCTGGTATAGGATCTCCTGCCTGGTCACGGTGCTGGACTAGAACAGGGCTTTTCAACTTTTTCACTCATTGTACCACTTTTAAGATATGGCAACATCCAAGGACCACCAGTCGTCTAGCAAGGTGTCCAAAACCTGATGACCCCCCCCAAAAAAAGGAAAAAAGTGATAAAGTACAGGTAGTCCTCGACTTACAACAGTTTGCCACAGCTGAGCAAGACACCTGCCTGCCCACCCTGTGGTGCTCTTCCTCCTGTCCGAGGTTTTCACTGTTGTGAGCATTTCTGTTGAGGATTGGCAGCGGGGGTGAGGTGGGGGGGTGTTTGGTTTTTATCCCCCCCCCCTGTGGTTGCAGCAGGTTTTGGTCACTTCACATGATCCTGGAACACTGTGAGTGTCATAAATATGAATCAGTTGCCAAGCATCTGAATGTAAATCACAAGACCCTGGAGATGCTGCAACATTCCAGCTGATCGGCGCTTCTTCAGGGCTCAGCAGAAGCGCCAGGATCAGCGTTGCTTTCCAGCTGATTGGTGCTTCTTCAGGGCTCAGCAGAAGCACCAGGATCAGCGCCGAGCTCCAGCTGGAGCCTGGCACTGATCCTGGCGCTTCTGCTGAGCCCTGACAGCCCTGCAGCTCCAGCCGTCTCTCGCTCAGGCTTGTGCGGTGCTGCCACCGGTTCAGCTCATTTCCCTCCCCCACTACCACTTTTCTAGGATGGTCATGTACCACCTACCAGATGCCAATGTACCACAGGTGGTACCCGTACCACTGGCTGAAAAGCCCTGGACTAGAGGACCTCCGAGTTCCCGTCCAACTCTGTTACTCTGAAAAGAATCCCACATTGTAGTAGCCCATCTGTTCTCTGCAGATCCTCTTGAACCATATTTCTGAACCTCAGTGACTTTAAGAAGAGTGGACGTGTCTCCCAGAAGTCCCCATGGTGGCTGTGGGATTCTGGGAGTTGAAGTCCACCCCTCAAAGTCGCAGAGGTTAAGCAACACCGCTGTAGAGTGAGGGAGGCTGTTTCCTCATACTCAAAGGCTGTTCTGGCAGTGGACTTACTTCTTCTACCCTCCCTTCAGGGAATTGCTATCGAGGGCCGGACGATGATGGGAACCGTTGAGGATCTCTCCTGAGAAGGCCCGGCCTGGCTGCTTTTTGTGGACGAGGATGCGAGGGAGACTTCGGAGAGCCACACAGGGATCGTGTGGATTTTCTGCCAGATTTCCAAAGCAGCCAGTTTGTGGAAGAGGGCCACTCCCTCTCAGCTTGACTGGGGTGGGAAGCTGGGGATGGGGTGCATGTGATTGTGTCCTTATCGAAATATTACAGCTCCTGCTTTGTATTTATTTCACTCAGAATGTTAATTCTGCAAGCTCTCTTGTTTGACAGCTGTGAACTTGTACAAATACAGCTGTGGGACAGCCAAATAATACAATCAGATAATGAGTGTTTGTTTTGGGTATACTATAGAATACCTTCTTGAAATTTGGAGATTGCATCTAGATTTATGCCAGCTGGGGAATTGTGGGAATTGAAGTCTGGACCTCTTAAAAGTTGCCAGTTGTTGAAAAAATACTGGAATAGTTGGTCTCCAAGCTCCCTTCCATTCTTCATCATCCTTTCTGACATCTGAAGATTTGCCTCTCGCCCTCAGCCGTCTCGCTCTCAAAGTTCAACCAGCTTTTTCAGCACCTTGAGGAGCTTTTGTTTTTAGATTCCTGGTCATCTTTCTCACCCTTATCCAAATTCTTCCGAAAAAGGAGGCCTCACTTTCACTGACACTTTTTTGGTCTGGGAAGCGTGGAAGAGATTTTGGTAGAAGAAGACCTACCTGTCTCTTCTGCAGAATTCTTCATGCAGCTCTTCAGGGTTATTTATTTTATTTATCAAATTTATTTGCTGTCCGTCTCAGTTTAGGAGACTCTGAGCGGCTTGTTAGAATAATGGGAGAGAAACACCCACTAGACCCGGACAAAGCTCCCAAGAGCTTCTGGATCTGGGTCCTAGATGCGTCCCCCATTTTGCTCTGATGCGGAGACCTCTTGGAGCCAGGAAGGGACTCAGCAAGGCTCCTCACAGAAAGAACAGGGGAAGCGAGGCTCCCCCAAGATGGGCGCTCCACTGTCTCCCAAACATCTGCTTTTGATAAGAAACCGGTTTGGGAGCAAGGCTGGCCCAGCACAGGACTCTGTAAACACGACGAATGTACCGTGAGATGCCAAGGCAGAATTGCTGGCCAGCCCACATCGGGTTTCCTGGGGCTGGTGAGACGCCAAAGAAGGCTGCGCTCCCTCCGTCTTTCTGGCTGGGGTTCTACAAGTCGGGGAGCTGTTGGGGTCTTGCTGAAAAAGTGAGTTGGTGCTGCTTCTCCTCCAGGAAGACCTACAGTGGATTGAAGTTCCTCACTAACGCAAACACATTGCATACTGCTCACCTCCTCCGGTTTAGCTTGAGACCCCAAACTTTGCAATGTGTTATATTGCATAGAGATTTCTCTGTTTTGAAGCTTTCCTAATTCGAATTTTGCATCTCCCTTTCCTCCAGTTTCCTCACAAATCTATATTTTGGTGTTGGATCCCCACATTTGAGAACCACTGAATTAATCTTAGAATAGGCTGGATTCACACGTCTGCTAAGCCCTAAAAATATTAACTGCAGTTAATGCAAATCAACACATCTGCGTGTGGCTGCTAAGTATTGAATAAACTTGTTGAACCCAAGACTCCAGCAGCCACAGCTCTATAAAATGTGCAAAAAATTGTCTGCTTCCTTGGGAAATCATCTTCGTGGCTATGAATTGCAGCCACCTATCTTTTGTTTAAATATAATAAACAACCTCCTGATGGTAAACCTGTTCAAGAGGGGAAGAGTCTGCTCTTGTCCTGAAGGCAGAAGAGGAAGCAATGGATAGAAACCCATCAAGGAGAGAAGCAACCTAGAACTAAGGAATTTCCTGACAGAACAATCAGTGGAACAGCTGGCCTCTAGAAGTTGTGGCTGCTCCATCACTGGAGGCTTTTAAGAAGAGATTGGACAGCCATTTGTCTGAAATGGTCTAGGGCAGTGATGGCGAACCTTTGAGAGACCGAATGCCCAAACTGCAACCCAAAACCCACTTATGCATCGTCGGGTGCCGGGTGGGCGTGGCCCATTGGGTGGGCATGGCTGCAGTGGTAATGGCAGACTGGGTGGGACTAAAAAGTTCAATCAATTCCAACTTTGCAAGATCTTTTTTTTTTCTGCAAGAAGTTGAAATTGACTGATTAAACCTTTTTTTGTTTTTTTTTGCACACAGCGGCGGAAGCCTAAAGCGAAAAGGTTTTCTAGAACCCAGCTGAAGGCCTAGGACTGGGGCGACGGCACACGTGCCCACAGAGAGGGCTCTGCATGCCACCTGTGGCTCGTGTGCCATAGGTTCGCCACCACGGGCATAGGGTCTCCTGCTTTGACTAGGGGCTTGGACTAGATGACCACCAAGGTCCCTTCCAACTGTTGTTCTGCATTCTGGACCCAAGGCCCCTTGGGGTCAAGCCAGGCCAGTTATGTTCAAGAGCAGACAAGGGCTCTTTCAGGCTCCTTCAATTGCATGTTAAAAGCCTCTCCTACCTTAGCTTGACTGTTTGATTACACTTTGTTTAAATCGCTACCTTTTGCTTCAATAATTCAGAACGGTTTACATTTCAGTTCCCAGGCTGCAAAGGCGGCACCTTCATTAGGACAGCTGAAGTTGAACCAAATTGTTGTTTTTGAGTTTTGAGAATCCTTCTTCAGGCTGGGAGGGGAACAGTGACTGGTCTCGGTGCCACGTCTGTCTCAAGCCACATGTTGGTTTGCAGCCCGGGCATTGTATTAGGCTGGCTTGGCCCCGCTTGCTAGGCCAGGATAAAGTGGGGCCAGGAAATTCATAGTTTTACATCTCGGTTTGTGTTTGGTGTCTTGTAACTCAGCCAGAGCTGCGGGGTGAACGGGAGGCCCTCCAAAGAAGCCCTGTCTGGAACGAGTAACTTCCAGCTGTCAAAGGCCACCCTCTCATTATTCTTTGTATCTTGGCAGTGTCCAGACTCGAAGCGGAGGAAAAGAGGCACACGTGGCATTCAGGGCAGCAAAGCGTCCCGGGCATCGGCCGGTGCAAAAAGGTCCACGCCCCACGGAGTTTCCTCTCCCCGGATCTGGAAGGGCTCCCAGGGCTTGAGTTCAGCCGTGCGGCTGCCCCAGGCAGGACGCCTGGTGGGGAAAGGACGGAGGAAGTGGGGATTTAAATCACAGGCTTTCCTCGCTTTGGCCCGGCTTATCCGCACAGGCAGGACAAACCATGCCATTTGCTGGTAATCACAGCCCTGGGGCCTTGCGCCTCCTGGCCTCAGTCCCGTCCAGTGTCTTTGGCCAAAAACCAGCCCCCCCCATTCTCTGGGGACCACTTCCCATAAAAACATGTGCCACAGGGAAACAAACTAAGAGCAGGGGGGGCTGGCTCCTGCAGAGACTTCCGAAGGAGAGGGAAAGGGGGTTTAGAGGAGTGGGAGCACGCTAGAAAGATGGCAACATGTCAGTTAGGTTGCCGTAACAGTCTGGATAAAGGGTGCTCAGAACTGAGCACCAGTAGTCCTCAACATATGACCAAAATTGAGCCCCAAATTTCTGTTGCTCAGCGAGACATTTCTTAAGTGAGTTTGCCCCATTTTACAATCTTTCTTGCCATCGCTGTTAAGTGAATCACTGCAGATAAGTTAGTAAAATGGTTCACTGACTTTGCTTTTCAGAAGGTCGCAAAAGGGGATCACGTGACTGCGACCGTCATAAATATGAGTCAGCTGCCAAAGGGCCGAATTTTGATCATGCGACCACGGGGATGCTGCAATGGTCATAAGTCTTTTTCAGTGCCATTGTAACTTTGAGCAGTCACTAAATGAACTGTTTTAAGTCAAGGACTAGCTGTACTTGAAGATTGCCTCAGTGGTTGCCCCTCCCTTCGAGGTTTTCTGTCTTGCTAACATGTTCCACATTCCACCATCAGAGGCGAGAACCTCTGTCTGTCTCTTTAGTTTTGGCTCTAGTACAGTTTTTAATAATTTAACCTGTGTGGTTTTAATGTTTTAATTGTTTTGTTTCATAACATAAGTATAAGTAAATAAATGAGTAATTAAGTAAGTTTGGATGCCAGCAGAGATGCCACCACAGGAGCGATGGGTGCCTGAAGGACCAGGATGGGCAAAATCTTTTTCACAGCACATAATCAATCAATCAATCAATCAACAGGGATGCCTGATAAAACAAAAGCAGCAATGTAAAAGGAAATTTGGTTTGTTTCCCTGAGACCAATTCTTTAAAAAAGAAAGATGATACCAAATAACTAAAATCCATTAAAAGGGCACAAAATGAAATTACAGCAATGCCCAAATCCACACAGTAAAATATTAAAATGTTGGTCAATAAGGTCAAAACTGACATTGGAAAATTCCCAGCTTAGTCCCCTAAAAGGAAGCCAGCAGATCCAGCCTAGGGCGAGTTTGAACTCTTCCACTTTCTTGGGTTTCTGTGGAAATCCCTGCTTGAAAGAAGTCCCGACTCGGCCCCTGGCAAGGCCGGGTGGCGGGAGAGGGCCAGTCCCTGGAGAGGTGGAGCGCAGGGCAATCCGGGCTGCCTCTGAACTTGGGAAGGCAGTAGGGAAGGCAAGGAAATGCGGATCTGCTAGCCTCTGAGCCAGGATACCCATGGGAGACAGTCAAGAGAGCGGCTCTGATGGTTGAATTGAAGCTCCATCGTGGCCCACATTTTGTGCAGGTGTCAGTTGCTCCCTGGCATCTCTCGGGGGACCCTCCAGTCCAGGGCTCTCCAACCTTGGCAACTTTTAAGACTTGGGGACTTCAACTCCCAGGATTCCCCAGCCAGCATGGAGTTGAAGTTCCCAAGTCTTAAAAGTTGCCGAGAGTCCTGTTCTAGACAGCGTTTCTCGACTTTGGCAACTTTAAGCTGGGTGAACTTCTGGGAGTCGAAGTTCTGACAACTGAAAAGCTGAAAAGTTGCAAAGCACTCCTGCACGGAGCAGGGGGCTGGACTAGATGACCTCTGAAGCCCCTCCAAAAATGCTGCAATGAAAACCACCTTAACTTTACATAGCCTCTTGCGCCCCACCTTGAAGGAGGCCTCCACTCACGGCTCCCCTCTCCCCCCAACAAACTGCTCGGAGCCCTGCCAACCCCCCCCCCCCAAGAGTCTGCCCAAACGAGCTTGGCGGCGCCCCCGCCCTCTTTTCCAGCCTCCCCTGGCCCGGAGCCTGGCAGGCTTCCCGCAACGCCCCCGGGAGCCGACGGAGCAGGAGGAGGAGGAGGCGGCGGCGACGCGCCCCCTTCTGCTGCCGAGACCGGCTCGGGGGAGTATAAAGGGGGCGCCGGGCAGGCCGGGGCGAGAGAAGCGCCCGGAGCAGCCTCGCCTCGCCATGAACGCCCTTCTGCTGGCCGCCCTCTGCGCCCTGGCCGGGCTCTGCCTCGTCCGCCCAGGTAAGGGAGCTCCGCCGCGCCGCTCCTTCGGCCGCCCGTCCCCGCCGAGGCTCTCCCGGTGCCCCGGCCCTGGGAGGGGGAGCCGCTCGGCCCAAGAAAGGGGCTTCTCCCCCGGGAGGGCAGGGGGCTGCGGGGGGGGGGGGCTGCCGCCTCCTTTCCCCCGCCCTCCCTCCCCGGACCAGCCTGGCGGGGCTGCGGCGGGCAGAGGGAAGCCCCCCGCTGATGCGCCCTCCCGCCCCTCTTCCTTTGCAGGGGACGCCCGCAGCGCCGACGGGTCGCCCAGGTCGGAAGGTGAGTGGGGCGCCTCCGGGTATGCCCACCGCCCCTCAAGGTTCCCCCCCCCCGGGCCCTCGCCGCGCCCCTTCCCCAGGAGGCGCCTCTGAGCGTCTGGGTCCCTCCGCGCCCAGAGCCCCTTTGCCGGCGCCGCCCGTTTGAGGCTGCCCTCTCGGCTGGAGCCCGGCCAAAGGGGGCTGCAGAGGCGGCCGGGAGCCCAGTGGCTGCCCTGAGCAAGTTCCCCCTTGCGTGGAATCAGAGACCGGCGGGAGAGCTCCTCTCTTCCGCCGAGGCTCAGCCCAGGCGTGGGGAATGGCCTGCTGCTGCTTTGCAGGAAGGATTTAGAGCAGGGGTTCTCAACCTTGGCAACTTTAAGACTTGTGGACTTCCAACTCCCAGAATTCCTCAGCCAGCTGGCTGAGGAATTCTGGGAGTTGAAGTCCACAAGTCTTAAAGTTGCCAAGGTTGAGAACCCCTGATTTAGAGGACTGGTAACCTCTTCTTTCTGTTCAGACCATGAGGACTAGAATCATGCAGCGTACTTCCAAATTGGAAACGGAGTTTCCCAACTGCCCTTCCTCAGCAGGTGGGGGCGAGGCCCCTGTTCTAAACATCCCCTCCTTCCCTGCAGCTTTCGTCTCCAAGCGTGTGGGGGCTGAAGTCGTGAAGCGACAGAAGAGGAACTACAACAGGTACAGAGAAAGCTCACCATGGGCTAGCAGCCGATCCATCCCGTCCCTGAATTTCCCTGGGGTACTCGGTCTGCAGCTCCCTAAATTCCCAGTCCCCCCCCCTGCAGTTGGACTCCATGAACATTTCCAGATTACTGCGAGACGCCCCAACTTGGGGGGGGGGGGGCATCAGAAACCTGGAGTTGAAAGGACTCTTGAGGCCATCTAGTCTCGCCTGCCGCCCAGAGAGGAATCCTGATTAAAAGCCGGACTCTGATTTGCAAGAAGCTTTGGCTGAGATTCTAGAAGTAGCTGAGTTCAAGAAATATGGGAGGGGGTGGCAAAATGGGGGGAAATTGCCCCCCTCTTACCCAGGGTGGGAATCAGGGCCCCTTCATTGCACTCCTGAAGAGGGCTTACGAGTGAAGGCCTGGTCCCTCATTCACAAGGGCCACGGGGATTGCGCTGGCCGCCAAGCGCCGTTTGCACCCCCACCAAGTCCCCGTCCTTCGTCCTTTCCCTGGGGAAGGAGGCTGTGCCCCCCCCCCCCCGGGGATTCTGGTCTCAAGAAAGCAGGAGAGACCGTGGAAGGTCCTTGAGGAAATCCAGGTGATGCAGAGGCTGCTTTTGGAAGGGAGAGAGAGAGAGAGAGAAAGAGAACAGGACAGAACACCACAGTTGCAAGGGGCTTTGGAGATCTTCTAGTCCACCCCCCTGCTCAAGCAGGAGACCCTATGGCACTTTGGACAAATGGTGGCCCAATCTCGTCTTAAAAACCTCCCGTGATGGAGCACCCACAACTCTGGGAGGAAGGCTGCTCTATTTCTTCTCCTCCCCCCCCCCATCTCTATATCTCCTACTTGCTATCATCTATCATCTAATTATTATCTGTCTTATCTATGTATATATACTATCCATCTCATAAAACTTGGAAGGGACCTTGGAGATCTTCTAGTCCAACCCCCTGTTCAAGCAGGAGACCCCATGCCACTTCAGACAGGTGACTGTTTAGTCCAGGGGTAGGCAACCTCGGCTCTTTTATGACTCATGGACTTCAACTCCCAGAATTCCTGAGCCAGCATAGCTGACTTAGGAATTCTGGGAGTTGAAGTCCATAAGTCATAAAAGAGCCGAGGTTGCCCACCCCTGGTCTAGTCTCTTCTTAAAAACCTCCAGCGATGAAGCTATTAGGGGAGAAAGATGGAGAACTGGAGCCAGAGATGAGCTGGAGAAGAGAGGGAAGGCAGTGGGGCAGATGGCCGGGCTGGCCCTGAGGAAGGCTCGTGGGCGGTCTTCCTCAAACTTGGCAACTTGAATTCTGGGAATTGGAGTCCACACTTCTTAAAGCTGCCACGCTTGAGGAACTCTGCTGTTAGGAGCCAGATCACAGACCCCCTAAGCAGGGGAAGCAGCTGGGGGGGGACACCAAGGGGCTCTCAATAGGCCCCTCACCTCCGTCCCCCGGGGGACCCCCACTCGGTTGCTCACCTCCCCACCTTCCACTACAGGGTGACCAAGCCCTGTCCCAGCGAAGCCCCCCCAGGCCTCCCCTAATCGTCCTCCCCTGTTGCTTCCTCCGCAGTGGCTACGATGCTGCCGGGGCTGCCCCCCAAGTGGCTGTGAACCCCTTCGAGGCCCAGCGGGAGGTCTGCGAACTCAGCCCCGACTGTGACGAGTTGGCCGACCAGATCGGCTTCCAGGAAGCTTATCGGCAGTTGTACGGGCCCATCTAGCCTGCTGGCCGTTCTGCAGCCCCTGGAGGACTGGGGCAGGTGACCCCTCCCTTCCCCCCCCCCCCAGTTGAAGCGGCTTCTAATTTTGCTCTCTCTGTAAGAGCCTTGGGGAAATTTGTACTTTATGTTCTAGAAAAAAATAAAGGGAAAAAAACCAGGAATTGCTGCAAGTTATTTCACTGGACAGAGCAGACGGACTTTTCTGTGGCAGAGGGGGTGTCACCCAATGGCTCCCCACGAGGGGGGTTCCTCTGCCTTTCCGCCCTTTACAGCCACCCCAAATGAGGAAAGCGTGAAGACCTCCGAGACCCACAAGCCTAAAAGCCCACCTCCCCAGAGAAATCTCAAATGCCTTCTTTCTGTTGTTCATTGTCAGCCATTTGGTTGTGTCCGGCCTGTGGCCACTCTGTGGATCAGCCCTCTCCATGCCCCTCTGCCTCACATCGCCTCCTCCAGATCCACCCTGGTCATCACGGGGCCGTCCTTTATAGTGTCCAGCCAGCGGGTATTGGGGGGGCTCTTCTCCTCCCATCATGATGGACTTTTCGAGTGAGTCAACTCTCATGACATGGCCAAAGTAGAGCGATCTTGGCTTCCAGACACTGCCGTTCTTAATGGAATAACAGAGATGGAAGGGACCTTGGAGGTCTTCTAGTCCATCCCCCTGCTCAAACAGGAGAACCTAGACGGGTGTAAAACTGCCGGCCCGCGGGCTGGACGCATCACCAGGAAACCGCGCCCACCCCATTGCCGGCAATGGGGAAAAAGCTCCGATACCTTGCGTGACATCACGTGACGTCACGAGTTTAACATGTCGGCCCTAGACCCTTCCGGGCAAATCTCTTCTTAAAAGCCTCCAGGGATGGCGCACCCACAACCTCTGGAGGGAAGTTGTTTTGCTGATTAATTGTTCTCACTGCCAGGAAATTCCTCCTTTATTTATTTATTTATTTATGAGACTTATATACCGCTTTAAGTGCAAGCACTCTCTAAGCGGTGTACACCAGTAAGCAATGTATATATATATATATATATTTACATTGCCCCCAACAATCTGGGTCCTCATTTGACCTACCCCGGAAGGATGGAAGGCTGAGTCAACCTTGAGCCGGTGAGATTTGAACCGCTGACCTGCTGAACACAGTCAGCTAAAGTGGCCTGCAGTACTGCACTCTAACTGCTGTGCCACCTCGGTTCTATTCTATTCTATTCTATTCTTCATTCCATTATTCTATTTATTTATTTATTTATTTATTTATTTATGAGACTTATATACCGCTTTAAGTGCAAGCACTCTCTAAGCGGTGTACACCAGTAAGCAATGTATATATATATATTTACATTGCCCCCAACAATCTGGGTCCTCATTTTACCTACCCCGGAAGGATGGCAGGCGGAGTCAACCTTGAGCTGGTGAGATTTGAACCGCTGACTTGCTGAACACAGTCAGCTAAAGTGGCCTGCAGTACTGCACTCTAACTGCTGCGCCACCTCGTTAGGACTGCTCCCTCTGCCGTGGGACGGTGGTTCCCTTGGGAGCTAAGGATTCTTCTACTCCGGATGGCTCAAAGTTGCTTCTCAAAGAGCAACTGGACTTCCTTTTTTTTTCTCTCTCTCTTTTGCTTGGAAATGTTTCGCTTCTCATCCAAGAAGCTTTTTCAGTTCAAGGAAAAAAAAAAATAAGGAAGTCCAGTTTATTTATTTATGAGACTTATATACCGCTTTAAGTGCAAGCACTTTCTAAGTGGTGTACACCAGTAAGCAATGTGTATGTATATATATATATATATATATATATATATTTACATTGCCCCCAGCAATCTGGGTCCTCATTTGACCTACCCCGGAAGGATGGAAGGCTGAGTCAACCTTGAGCCGGTGAGATTTGAACCGCTGCCACCTCGGCTCCTTAGTTCCAGGTTGCTTTTCTCTCTCTGATGGCTACACGTCTTCCGATCTTAGGGCTGCAGTCACCATGTAGGCAGCAGTGGGCATTGGGGGTCATCACGTTCCGTCCCCTCTTCCCGCAAAGAAAGCTGGGCATCGGGGGGACTTCCCTACCACGCAAGGGGGTCGCTGGGGGCATCAGGCAGGCACAGAGCTAAGGAACCCATGGAGCCCCGGGCCGCTTGCTCAAATGCTAATACAGGTAGTCCTCGACTTACAGCCACTTGTGGAAGCAACTGTTCAAAGTTACGACGGACCCCTCCTGGGCTACTTAGGACCTGGATTTCAAATTCCAATGCCCCTCCCCCACGGTCATGTGATCACATTTTGGGCACTGGCAAAAGGTGCCCATTTATGGCTATTTACAGTGTCCCCTGGTCATCTGATGGCAATTTATGACATTTGTTCCCGGAAACTGGCATTACTTCTGATTTCTGGCAAAAAAATGCCCACAACAGACAATGGATTCGCTTAATGACTGCCGCATTCACTTAATGACCATGGTGATTTATTTAATAACTGCTGCAAAAAAATCATAAAATTAGGTGCAGTCAGGTGATGACTTGCTTAATGACCAGCATGACTTACAACAAGTTCCAGACTGAATTATAGCTATAAATCAAGGACTATTTGTAATGCACTAAAACCAACACACAAAAGTCAATTAGGCAAAGTATTGTGCAAAAACAGGGATTCTGATGGCTGAGATTACCTGCTAGCTGAAGGGAGGAAGAATCCACTTGCAAAGCCCTCTAAACATAAAATAATCCCACCTGTCATTGTGCAGACTGTAAGACAAAAAGCATCTTTCACTGACTGCTTTGAACTTTTCCACAAATAGGGTAAAGGGAACTTCTGAACGCTTCAGAGGCTGGTCCTTTCTATTGACTGCAAATGCTGCGTCAGCTTTAACTGAGATTCGGCAACTGACCTATCGTGACTTCCAAAAGAGTTGGACACAAGACTTGCTGTTCTTCTGCTCCAGCAGGAAATTGGACAGGGAAGACCCTTTATTAGACCGCTAACATTTCTAAACAGGAAGAACTTGGAAATCCAAGATAACAGAACAGAATAACAGAGTTGGAAGAAACCTAGCCCAGCCCCCTGCTCAGGGAGGAGACCCTCGTAACATTTCAGACAAATGGCTGTCCAGCCTCTTCTTAAAATCCTCCAGTGACGGAGCGCCCACGATTTCTGGTTGCAAGTTGTTCCACTGGTTAATTGTCCTCACTGTCAGGAAGTTTCTCCTTAATTCCAAGTTGCTTCTCTCTTTGGTCAGTTTCCAACCATTGTTTCTTGACTTGCCTATTGGTGCTTTGGAAAGTAGGTTGACCCCCTCTTCTTTGTGGCAACCCCTATCCGATGCTGACTACAGATTTTGCCTTGTATACCAAGTTCTAGAACTGAGATTTGCTGCTTTTCTAAAACAGAGGAGAGGAAGGAGGAGGAGAAGGAGAAAAGAGAAGAAAAACATTTGGATAGTGGATGGGGTGGTACCTGGAGACAGCAGCATAGAAGAGAAAGAACCAGAGAAGATAACAAAATACAAAGACCTACGAACAGAAATAGAACTATTGTGGGGAAAGAAAGCAAAGATAGTCCCAATAGTCCTAGGTGCCTTGGGTGCAATTCAAAAACAACTGGAGCACCACTTGAACACCATCAGAATTGACAAATTCACCATCGGTCAATTGCAAAAGGCGGCTTTACTGGAAACAGCTTCCATCCTGCGACAAGACTTCTAACACCATCTAACATCTTCATCTGCCTATCCCAAGTCCTTGGGAAGGACTCCACAGGTGGACAAAAATGCCAGATCCAGTCTGAACATCTGGATGACTGTGCAAATGATGATGATGATGATTGAGTATCTAGCTTATAGAAAGAACAAGCTCTGTTTCAGAAAAGAAAAACCAGAGTTAGGACACCAGGGGATGTGGCATCCTTGGAAGAAGCTATGTGAATGTTTATTACTTTGTTCATATGGGAAGCCCCCTCCTCGCAGCTCTTTGGGCTCATCTCTCCCATCCAGGTGGCCGCTGCAGTGGAGCAGGAGGGTTTTGTGCGTTCGGCCAGGCTGCTTGGGAAGTGATGGGCAAAGGGGGGCCTGGAATCCGCTGAGGCCTGGCCAGGCATTTGCCCAGCAATATGATGAACGCAATAACGATGCCAGTAAGCATAGAAAGACCAGCAGAGATGAATCCAGACATCATCTCCGTTACTTTCACGTATCTCTGGTGTCCTGGGAAAAAAGCAGAAGGTGTATTAATCACTCTTGCACAAGCAGGAAAATTGTGTGAAACCTTTCATTTCTATATTCAAATTGGGTTCAGCTTTAGGGAGGTCTTACCTATGCAAGCCAATCACCACAAGTGAGTTGAGCAGCCATATAAAGTTTCTTAATAACAAATTGTTACTAACAATGTATTATTATTTATTAACTGTTCTTAATAATAAATAAAACATTTGCTAAAGTGAACCAAACCAGTGTAAATCTGATGAAAAATGTGGCAATTTTTCTTAAATTCACCTCTACCCAGACCAAGATGGCAGAGCTTTTGGAAATCAGAGAATGAAACGCATTGAGTCCCCAGTGCCACCTCCCCTTCCAGAAACTGCCTCCTCTCTGTGTCTGTGGAGAGTCTCCGTCATTCCGATCAGGGGTGTCCCAAAGATGTTCATACAGGTTGTCCCCGAAGAAGCTTCTTGGATGAGAAGTGGAACATTTTCAAGGAGAAAAACCAAGAAAGTCCAACTGCCTTTTGAAAAAGCACCTTTGGGACTGCCTCCTCCACAACTTATGACTTGAGCAGAAGGAAATGCTGCATTGCTATGGGGATGTGGTTCATTGGCCAACCACAACCATTGTATTCCACAGTCATTGTGGAGAGCTACTCCTTCCTCAAACCTCATCCAAGGTTAACCCTTTTCAGCTTTCGCCCCAGCCAGCCCCCATAAAAACACCTTAAGAAGATGCACTTACTTGGACACGCTTCTCTGAGTGTCATAGTTTTGGATACCTGGCTAACGGGGTTTTTTGCCTTGCAGCTGACCTCCTGGTCAAAGATCTCTCGGTTGGTGTAATTGATGGTAAGCACATTTTCACGGGTGACCTGAGAGACGATCTCGTCTGCCACAAACCATTGCAGGTCCAGCTGGTCCTTCCATCGCTTCACCGAGCAGTTCAACTGCAACAATTTTCTCCGACCTCTATCGATTGTGCACTTGATGGACAGGTCCTTGCGCTTTAAGCGTTCTGAGCAGGAGATAGAAAGGATTTAAAATGAAGCAAAATCCTCCCACCAAGAGTGGCTTACGGGAGGATAGTCTTCGGGCCTTGAGGCCTCTCAACCCAGAAGAAGGAAGCCATAGCAGCTTCTTCTTCTGCCCTGACCCCACTGTGCTTTCTGAAGACTGTGTGCAAGATAACCTGGTTAAACCTAATCAGAATAACAGAATAACAAAGCTGGAAGGGACCTTGGAAGTGTCTAGTCCAACCCTTGACTCAAGAAGGAAACCCTGTATCACTTCAGACAAGTGGCTGTCCAATCTTTTCTTAAAAGCCTCCAGAGATGGAGCACCTACAACTTTTGAAGGCAAGCCGTTCCACTAATTAATTGTTAGGAATTTTCTCCTTCGTTCCAGGCTGCTGCTCTCCTTGATTAGTTTCCATCCATTATTTCTTGTCCTACCCTCTGGTGCTTTGGAGAATAGGTGGACCCCCTCTTTTTTGTGGCATCCCCTTAGGTTGGAAGACTGTTACGTCACCCCTAGTCCTTCTTTTCACTAGACTAGCCATGCCCAATTCCTGCAACCATTCTTTGTATATCTTCATCTCCAGACCCCGGATCCTCTTTGTTGCTCTTCTCTGCACCTGTGTGTCTGCAACACTTACTATAAACTTTCAGGTCAAAGTGCTCCTCCACTGACTCCGAAGTTGTTGTTAAAATGATGTTCGCCGTATATCTGTTAATGTCCTCTCGGCCTAGACGGCTGAGCTGCAGGTTCCGGCAGTCCCTGGTGGAGTTCAGGCGGTCCTTAAGTGCTGCGAGGGGTATGAAAAGCTTGCAGGGCTTCCCTGGGGCCACCACAGCGAGGGTCCTGAATCTGCCATTTTTCTCCGTCCTCCAGGAAATGGTTGCAAATGGTTTTGATTCGTTGATCTGGAAAGTGACGGATTCACCCAGAACACCATTCAGTTGCAGGGCAGAGGATTCTGTGAGATCAGAGGGAAGACAAGAAGCTTTAGAAGCAAAAGGCAACACGCTATCCAAGCCAACTTGGTTTATAGTTTTTTCAGTGGACACTTCAAAGAAAATGATACACCAATACAAAGGACAATATGAAAAAAAGAATAAAAGAACACAAGACAGATGATAAACCAGGGATTTTAAATGTTGTGATGGCTTTTTAACATGTCATCAATTAGTTGTAAATAGTTAAATATATTGTATCTCACATTAGAAAATTAAGGACCGCTCTTAAACTAAGAATGGATATCAAGAACACGGTCAACAAAATATAAACCACTGAATGATGTTCAGCCAATAGTAGCAAGAATCTATGCTGATTTTGGATATTTAATTTATTTGTTGTTGTTAACTGCGAAGTCGTGTCCGACCCATCGCGACCCCATGGACAATGTTCCTCCAGGTCTTCCTGTCCTCTACCATCTTCTGGAGTCCATTTAAGCTCACACCTACTGCTTCAGTGACTCCATCCAGCCACCTCATTCTCTGTCATCCCCTTCTTCTCTTGCCCTCCATCTTTCCCAGCATTAGGCCCTTCTCCAATGAGTCCTTCCTTCTCATTAGGTGGCCAAAGTATTTGAGTTTCAACTTCAGGATCTGGCCTTCTAAAGAGCAGTTGGGGTTATTTAATTTATATCCCAACTTTATTATTTTTACAAATAGCTCAAGATGGCAAACATACTTAATACTCTTCCTATTTTCCCCACAACAACCCTGCGAGGTGGGTTGGGTTGAGAGAGAGTGACTGGCCCAAAGTCAGCCAGCCACTTCCATGTGGAAGGTGGGACCAGAACTGGCTGCCTTTTGGTTCCTAGTCTGGCACGTTTGCTACTAGACCAAACCGACTCTTGTAAAATTGAAATGCAGGTTCTCTGTATGTATAACCCCAAATTTTGGATGTGGTGCCAATTAGGTATTATGTAAAAGAATGTTATAGCTTAAGAAATGTCCAATTTGAGGTAGATTTAGCTTTCAAGGCAGGAAGTTCTTTGAAGCATAGAAGCATTTTCCAACAATCTGGTTAGCCATTCATCCACTGAAGGGATTAAGTGTTGTTTCTAATAAAATTCACACAGTATCCTTCCAATAATTAGCACATATACAGTATAGATAGTTCTGCACACTCTGAGGAGGGTGTTTGGTAAAATTGAATATCATAGGTTGACATTGGAATCCAACTTTTCAGACTTGTTTCATTCTAGTAGGAATTATTTTCCACAATTGTCCCCAGCATTGTCCCCAAGTGTGGAATCTTGCTTGCTCCTTACAAGCATCAACCTAGTTCTCAGCCTTGACTGGGAGGCAATGTAGAAGGGCCAAACTCCCCCCCCCCCAACTGCCTGTCAAACCGAAACCAACACAGAGGTTACCGGCTTGGAAGTAAAGAAGCAGGAGCGTCACCCAGAAAGCATCCTTGTGTCGCATGCCAGGAACTTCCCTGCATGGCTTCCAGCGAGACAAGACATGGTCCCTGCCACAGGTGGCTCCCACTGCCCTCCCTCCCCCCCGCTGAGACCTCACAATCAGGTGACTCAGTCTGCATCATATGCAAATCACTTACCTGGAGGGGGAAAAGGTTAAGTTTCCTAGCCCCAAATTTGCTTCTGGGAGTTTCAGCTTCTTTGAAAAGTTTGAATGAATTTTGCAGGCAAATCTTTTCAAGGCTCAACTTCGTGCCTTGCTTGTTCAGGGAAGACTGGCACTGCCTTCCCTCTGGCAATTTCTCTCTTCAACTGGTATAAAGCTTCCCAGATGAAATATTTGGATTGGATCTGTTGTCCCAAAGGTGCTTTTTCAGGAGGCAACTGGACTTTCTTTGTTTTTCCTTGAAGACGTTTCTCTTTTCATCCAAGAAGCTTCTTAAGTTCTGGCTGAATGGTGGGGAAATGGAAGGATTTATATTCCTTGCAGTTGACAGGACCCACTTCAATACCTCATCCCAAGAAAGCAGAACTCATGGAAGCAGATCCTTCCAAAAGGAACTTTTATTAGGAGAGGCTGATAGCAGGCATACTAGACAGGATCTGAGCTTTTCCTGCTCAGATCGACAATTTAAAGTGTCCCCAAGCAAACCCCACCCCATAGTTCATTCGGATAGTTCAAACCGGCCAATTTCCAGGTGTTAAGCCTATCGTGGGAAACGGAAGATAACATCAGGCCAGTTCTGGTTGGAACTGCGATGGTTAGGCGATTCTTCTCACCTTCTCTTGAGAGCGGAGAGTTAAGCCGGTTGCCGGATGCTGCATTCTTTTCGACCTCCCCCTTTTCTAGTTGACAGTTTAAGGAGAGGAATTTACAGAGAGAAATAGTGCAGGAGAGCAAAGTGTTACATTATGGCAGTGGTTCTCAACCTTTCTAATGCCGTGACCCCATAATACAGTTCCCCATGTTGTGGTGACCCCCAACCACTTATTCATCATCAGGTGCCAGGGGCGTGGCCAAAGAAAAGGGGGAAAAATGGTGGACAGCCTTGTTTGGTGACCCCCGTGAAATGGTCGTTCGACCCCAAATGGGGTCCCGACCCACAGGTTGAGAACCACTGCATTATGGGAATAGAGCAGGGATAGGCAACCTTGGCTCTTTTATGACTCGTGGACTTCAACTCCCAGAATTCCTGGACCAGCACGGCTGGCTCAGGAATTCTGGGAGTTGAAGTCCACGAGTCATAAAAGAGCCAAGGTTGCCTACCCCTGGACTAGAGGACGCTAAGGCAATAAACCCACAATCATTCCCCCCTCCCCTCTAGGAGTATGGCAGAACCCAGGGAGAGAAGAGAATGGGATTTGGATCGGAGGAAGAAGCAAGGGAAGTATGAAATCAGACAGATATGGGTTGTGACACAAGCGTTGAGTTCTTGTGGTTTTGCTTCCTATATTGTATTTGTGTTTTGCTTCCTGTATTGTATTTGTGTACTCTTCCTTCACTACTGCCTTTCTTCTTATCTGGGTTTTTTTTTTTTTACTGGACTATAAGTTTTGGCTTTAATCTTATAATTGGTCTCGTTTCCTATCCTGTTTTAGTTTAAAGTCCTTCAGACGGGCTGAACCAGTCGTTGGCCAAACACATTCTCTTTGTGAGATGCAGTCCTCCTCTTGGTAGGAGCTCTTCCTGTAGGTGGTGTAATCCAGGGCTTTTCAACCAGTGGTACGGGCACCACCTGTGGTACATTGGCACCTGGCAGGTGGTACGCGACCATCCTAGAAAAGTGGTAGCAGGGGAGGGGAATGAGCTGAACCGGTGGCAGCACCGCACAAGCCTAAGCTAGAGATGGCTGGAGCTGCAGGGCTGTCAGGGCTCAGTGGAAGCACCAGGATCAGCGCCAGGCTCCAGCTGGAGGTCGGTGCTGATCCTGGCACTTCTGAGCCCAGAAGAACTGCCGATCAGTTGGAATGTTGCAGCATCTTCAGGGTCTTGTGATTTACATTCAGATGCTTGGCACCGATTCCTATTTATGACGGTCACAGTGGCCCAGGGTCATGTGAAGTGACCAAAACCTGCTGCAACCACCCAGCAGATGAGGGGGGGGAAATAAAAACCAAACACCCCCCACCCCACCCCCGCTGCCAATCCTCAACAGAAATGCTCACAACAATGAAAACCTTGGACAGGAGGAAGAGCACCGCCGGGCGGGCAGGCAGGCGTCTTGCTTGGCTGTGGCTTGGGGGGGGGCACTTTTTTCAGTGCCATTGTAACTTCGAACAGTCACTAAGCAAACTGTTGTAAGTCGAGGACTACCTGTACTTTATCACTTTTTTCCGTTTTTTGGGGGGGGGGTCATCAAGTTTTTGACACCTTGCTAGGCGACTGGTGGTCCTCGGATGTTGCTATCTCCTAAAAGTGCTATAATGGGTGAAAAGGTTGAAAAGCCCTGGTGTAATCTGTGCTTTAGAAAGTCATAGTTCTCACAACAACACCATCCTTTGAGCCAGCAATTTATTCCTAAAACCCTCCAATCGCTCATTGGCTCTCAACCTATCATCAGGAGAACCGAGGGGAGAACAATCTGAGCCCCCAGAGCCTTTGCTTTCCCACCTCATTCATAATACTTTGGTTTCAGGCTCTTTGCTGAATCATTTGCCCCAACAGGAAAGAGGAGAAAGGGATAATAGTTGGTGGGCGTGGTTATCTTACTGAACCGCTCTGAAACCTCCAATGTAGAGAAAAGGAGGATGACATGATAGCATCTTCCAACATTTGAGGGGCTGCCACAAAGAAGAGAGGGGTCCACCTGTTCTCCAAATCACCTGAAGGCAGGACAACAAGCAATGGGTGGAAAGTAATTGTGCTGGACCAGATTGTAGCCAGCTTAGGAATTAAGAACTGTGTTAGAGAGATTGATAGAATATTTAGAGTCAATTCATGGATTGTGAGGCAGAGAAATTTACCTAGAGAGGTGGTCATTTATTTTTCTAGGAGATCATTTAAAGCAGTGGTTCTCAACCTGTGGGTCAGGACCCCATTTGGGGTCGAACGACCATTTCACGAGGGTCGCCAAACAAGGCTGTCCGCCATTTTTCCCCCTTTTCTTTGGCCACGCCCCTGGCACCCGGTGATGTATAAGTGGTTGGGGGTCACCACAACATGAAGAACTGTATTATGGGGTCGCGGCATTAGAAAGGTTGAGAACCACTGATTTAAAGGGTTAACGGTGTCTCCTTAAGAGATGGCCTCTGGGAAATGTAGTCCAGTTGTTAGTCAGTCCTATATCTTATCTAGTCAGTGGGAGGGGCTTCAAAGTTTATCATAGGATGTCCGGACTATGTGCCAGTGTATGTAAAAGCCTTTGTGTAAGACAGACACGGGGTTTCTGTACTCCATGCGAATATGGGGTGAATCTACCTTTAATATTTTACACCACAAGAATGGAGAGATTATGACACGTTCATCAGAAGAACTCTTCTTGACTGTAAGTTATTGTTCAGAGATTCCTGAAGAATAAATAATCTGAATATTAATCCTTCTTTGGAGTTTATCTGTCTGCAACAAACAGGATTAAAGCAGATCTCTTGTTTGGACCAGAACACTAATAAAAGAGAAAACCAATCTAGAACTAAGGAGAAATTTTCTGACTGTGAGAAAAATTAACCAGTGGGACAGCTTTGCCTTCAGAAGTTGTCGGCGAATCAGAATAACCAAGTTGGATGGGACCTTGTAGGTCATCTAGTCCAACCCCCTGCCCAAGCAGGAGACCATACACCATTTCTGACAGGTGGCCGTCCAGTCTCTTCTTGAAAGCCTCCCGTGACGAATCTCCCACAACATCTGAAGGCAACTTCTGTTCCATTGGTTGATTGCTCTCACTCAATTTCTCCTTATTTCCAGGTTGAATCTCTCCTTGATCAGTTTCCATCCATTATTCCTTGTCTGGCCTTCGGGTCCTTTGGAAAATAGGTTGACCCCCTCCTCTCTGTTAGAGCCCCTCAGATATTGGAAAACTGCTATCATGTCACCCATGATCCTAGCCATACCCAATTCCTGCAACTGTTCTTTATATATGTTTTAGCCTCCAGTCCCCTATTCATCTTTGTTGCTCTTCTCTGTTCTCTTTCTAAAGTCTCTACATCTTTTTTATAGTGTAGAGACCAAAACTGGGTGCAGTATTCTAGATGTGGTATTTCTAAGCCTTTATAGAGCGGTATTAATACCTCACATGTTCTTGGTTGAATCTCTCTGTTAATGCAACTTTGGATTACTTAGGCTTCCTCAAGTTACTTCCCAGCCCTTCTCCTGTCACTGTCTTCATGAGAGAATTGTTGTCTAAATAAAAAGAAACACGACAGTTGCATTGCCGTAGAGAAGGGGTCCCCAACCCCAGTCCGGGAACTGGTACCAGGCCGCGGCATGCCAGCAACTAGGCTGCACAAACAAACAAAGCCCCATCCATGGGATACAGGCAGCACACAAAACCACGCACACTCTCCGGTCCACGGAAAAACCTTTCTCCACGGAACCAGTGGTCCCTGATTCCCAAAAGGTTGGGGGCCTCTGTCACAGAGGTTTTGAGAAAGTGTACTGAGAACTGAGCCCTTCAAAGTTGCCCCCATTAGCACCCATTCCCTCTGTGTTTCTATCTTGCTAACGAAGCTCCTATTACACAGAAGACAGAGAAACAGCTGACTGGTGTTAGGGGAGGGATTGTCAGTTATTGGGTTTGCAGAAAGGAAACATGCAAAGTCTTTTTAAAAGAAAAACGAACATTCCTTTATTGAAAGAATACACGCTACAGAAAAAACAGATATGTTTTTTGCAAAGCAAGTTCTCAGATAACTCAAAAGTTTATAAACATCAAAATCCCAAAGCATTAAAGCATTAAAATGATTATACATTAAAGCATAATTTTCCTATTTGTCCTCATTTCCACTTGGGTAAAGCCCATTGGAAAGCCAGTGACACACATTTAAAGAAAAGAGTCATCCAGATTTCAAAACTTCCAGAAAGCAACAAAAGAACTTTCCCTTTGGTTTCTTTCGAACTTCCCACCCTATCCTACTTTTGCAAATTATCCTCCATGGATTGAGGACGGCCTCAATCACACCCGCGCTCCTTCGTGGCCAAACCTTCTCTGTTTCTCATGTTTGTCTTCTCGGTCTCACCCTTCAGCTCCTGGACATTAAATAGAAAAGCAAATGTGCTGCTGGGGGGGTCTTCAGGGGCCAGAGAAGGAGCAGTGAAAGCAGCCACAGAGAAGCAATACGGACCAGCCATTGCTAATAGATCTCACTGTTTGCCCATGGAAGCCCCCTTTACCCAAAGAACCTTAAAAGCTGCAGAGGAAGACCATGCCTGTGTGGAAGTGAGGGAGGCAGGAGGGAGACTGTTCTGGATCAGCCAGTTAGATGGGTCTGTATGTTAAAATGTTTGGCATTTATAGGGTTAAGTGCTGTCTCCTTAAGAGATGGCTTATGGGTAATGTAGTTTAGCTATTCAGTAAATCCCACATTAACAGGTCAGTAGGAGGGGCTACTAAGTTCATCACAGGATATCCTGGCTAAGTGCAATTTAGAATGTCTTTGTCTGAGATAAGCATGCTATCACCGGAGGACACACAGAATTTTATTCCATGCTAGAAGTTGATGTGAAAGAATTATTGATTTTTTATCTATAAAGATGAACAGATATGGAACTTTCAGATGAAACTACCAAGAAATGTGAGTTCACCAGTATTCCTGAATAAATGTTTGTTTTACAATCATCTTTATCGAGTCATCTGTCTGTGCTTGAATTACAAAAGTGTCTTGATTCAGGTTTCAGAACAGAGACAGTCGGGCATAAATCAGTCACGTCCGGGGTGGAGCCGAGCCACTGGTCCTCCTCCTTCAGTTGCTGGGAAGAGAAACAAAGAGAGCGTCAGGAGAGAGAAGGTGCCACAAGACAGAGGTCCAAGGGGCCACCCCTGGAATGGGTTGGAAGAGGAAAAGATATGATGAATGTGTGGGAAGTCAGCCCCTCCCCCCGAGAAAGAAATATTTTGGGAATATTAAAAGAGAGAATATTATATTCCCCAAAGGATCTTAAAGGCAGAAAAGCAGGCCCAGTTTTTCTTAATAGCCCCAAGCAGAAACTAGGCAGAGGCCCGGTCTGTAGAAATGCAGATTTGATAATCCTATTCAGAAAGGTTGGGGCCAGGAAGCTTGGAGCTGATGAGATTAGAAAGACAAAGACCCCTAAAATCTACATCCCCCACCCAAACTCTAAAAACATGACCTTTAGGACATAATAGGATTAGCCCGCCACCATCAGAATGCCAAAAGGACATGCTGAAAAGCTCAGGTCAAAGTTCATGCTACAGGAACAGGAAACAACCTCAAACACAAAAGCCCAGGAAGATATAAAAATCCACCACTCCCAGCTACATGTGGTCAGCTTTCCCAGAGCCACATTTCTGTCTGTCTCTGCTCTTCAATAAACTACAACCTTCTTTCCAAAGCAGTCTCCGTTTTGCTTATTCCCGGCTTGGACTGGACCCTGCTAAAGATTTTTCTTTCAACAAATTGTTGCAGGAACTAGGTGTCTAGTCTAATGAAGAGAAGTACCAGGGGTGACATGATAGCTTTCTTCCAATATTTGACGGGCTGCCACAAAGGAGAGGGGAGGGTCCACCTATTCTCCAAATCACCTGAAGACAGGACAAGAAGCAATGGGTGGAAACTCAACAAGGAGAGAACTAACCAAATTAACCAGTGGAATGGCTTCCTTCCAGAAGTTGTGGGTGCTCCATCACTGGAGGCTTCTTAAAAAATTGGACAGCCATTTGTCTGAAATGGTATAGGACTTCCTGGTTGGGCTAGAAAACCTCCAAAGTCCCTTCCAGTATTCTGTTACGGTTGCAAGTAATCCAGGAGAAATAGCATCAAACATAGTTGCAGTCCAACCATCCACACATTTCTGAATCAAGGTTTGTAAAATGAATTGCGTATGTACTTGTCATAGCTGCTATTCTGCTTCTTGCTTCGCATTGCATGTTGCCAGCCTGACATCAGCAACGGTTAAGGGGGGGGGTTGGAAGTAGAGCCGGCTCTGACTGAGAGGAGCACCAATTAAGCAGAAGCTCAGCATAAGGAATGCAGAGATGGGAAAGGTGCAAATGCAGGGTCCATTTCCAAAAGAATCTGAGAACCTTTTAATTGGACATTGACTGCTAACTGGGGGATGGCCAGGGAAAAAGACAATGTTAATTGTATTGTTTTCACGTCAAGCCAATGGATTCTGCCTGCCGTAATCTGTAACTACTTTGTACTCAGTAAAGGATACTCTTGGGGGGTGTGTGTGGAATGAACCAGGAATGTTTCTTTGCTAATTAAACTAAGGGCATGAATGACAGGACTCAGCAAATGCAAGTGAGCTGAATTCATGTTTGTGCGCCTCTCCTTGGCTTCATCTCCCCACCCCATCAGATCTGGCAGAGTCTAGAAGAGAATAAAATAGAGCTGGAAAGGACCTCAAGCAGGAGTCCCTATTTCATTTCAGACAAGTGACTGTCCAGTCTCTTCTTAAAAACCCCCAGTGATGGAGCGCCCACGATTTCTGGAGGCAAGCTGTTCCACTGGTTAATTGTCCTTTTCTCTCCAAACTTAATGTCAGCTTCATCTTTAGTCTCAAGGCTTCTTTCATGGAGAGAAAAACTTACCGGAACAAACTTCCTTCAAGGTGACTGTCCTGGACGCCTTGCTAATCAGATTTTCTGCTGTGCAGGTGACTTTGATATTAAGATCCTGGGAGGTGACCTTGATCACAGGATCATCAGGGACATGAGAAGGACGGTAGATGGGGGAGTCCCAGCTGAATTCCACTCTGTCTTTCCAGTCCCCTGTAGAGCAATTCAGCTGCCAAGCTCCCTTACCAGCCCCATCAGGAGTGCAGATCACGCTCATCTCAGAATCCAGCAAGTACCCTGAGCAGGAAATGGAGACGCATCACATTGTGAAAGGCCACAAAATCACAGGGAGGCCAAAGAGGAAGGAGAAGCAGCAACAACAGAGGCTCAGTCTATGGTTTTGCTTAGATTAGAGCAAGGAAAATAATGTGTTACGCATTTCAGTCTCAAATAACAATCCCAGAACAATTCCCCACTCTCACCCGTGAGACAGATTGTGAAGGGAGAGGCCCACCATGGTGGAGGAGGGCAGGTACCCCTCACCCTCTGCCTTCCCCCAATTCCTCTTTATACCAAACATGGACTGAGGGCAAGAGGATGAGTCTCCAGGCTCAGCCTCTCAGGGACTCCTTAATTGGACAGAAATGGTATAATAGTTTCTCCTGCTTGAGCAGGGGGCTGGACTAGAAGACCTCCGAGGTCCCTTCCAGCTCCGTTCTATTCTATGAATGCACTCTTCCCCAGAGAGTTTGTGGGTCCAGCCAGTCCCACCAGATGCATGAAGAGGATCCTGAATTGCTTCTCTGGAGAGTCTACCCTGAAAGCAAACCCACAGCTCTCTTCTTGGCTCCCCATCTGGGAGCCCCCATGGCCTGGCCCAAGCTAGCCTATGCCCATGGAGAGGGCAGCTTGGAGGCAGCTGGGATGGGCCCCACAGGTCCCCTTCCAGAGGGGAAGAGCATACAGGACACGGCTTGGGCTCCACTTCTAACCCATTGTAGAAATGCTAGTCCTCAGGAGTGCCAAAGCTCCAGGCACGGAAGATGGGAGGAACAGGGAGAAAAATGGTGGCATTTAAATGTAAACAAGGCTAGGCCTGATGAGAAGATTTCGAACCAATTTGCATTGCTAAAATGCACAAATATCTACTCTGATGGACGTGCTGGGACATTAATTCAAACGGAGGGAGCATCAGGTGAGCATCTCTGGTCTCAATCTCAGTTATTGGACACCCGCAGCCCCCTGCAACAGAAAAGCCTCCCACCTCTCCACATCACCAGGGCCAAGGAGGGAGGCTGGGAATTTGCTGCTCCGGCTGGGATACTTACTAGAAATCTCCAGATCAAAGGGCTCATATACTATCTCTTCAGTTGGTAACAAAACTACTGCAACATAAAAGCCTTTGTCCTCTTGCTCTAGACGGCTGAGTTGCAATCCTCTGCAGTCCTCAGAGACCCTCACTCTGTTTCCCAGAGCTGGGAGGGGGACCAGCAGGCCACAGGGCTCCCCAAAGGTCACCACAGAAATATTTTCGGGCTCGAAGTCAACAATTTTAATCCAGGAAATTGATACAAATGATAGATTAGTCTTCACTTGGAATGTGACAGACTCCCCCAGAATGCCATTCAGATATTCTCTTTCAGTAACTCCTGCAAGGCCAGAGAGAAGAGAGAAGAAGGCTTCAAAGGCAATAAAGACCCTCCAAGCATCCCATTTCTTTCCCTCAGATTCCAGGAAAACCTTTTCTGAGGAAGGACAAAATGACTCCAGCATAGCGGACAGGATGGGGGCCTCTCTGGGCTATGGCCTTAGAGAAGCCAGGGGGTTCAAATGTCCCTCATTGGTCCCAAGTCCTTCCCTTGGAGCTCAAAAGGACAATATGCCCCAGCAGAGAGACCAAGGCTGACCAGGCCACCTGAAGGACACACCAGGAGGACGCCTGGCACGGTCTCTTGAAGTACCAGTTGGGTTTAGCCTCTCTCTGCCACGAGGCTGGTCCCTTCAAGGGGGACCCCACACGATGCCACCAATTTATTTTCTTCCCCTCAACCAGGATGGAAAGAGCAAGGTCAACGGGGAAAGCTGGGGGCCCTAGAATTGCAGGGGGCTGGACTAGAGCAGGGGTGGGAACTGTGGCTCTTTTATGACTGGTGGACTTCAACTCCCACAATTCCCGAGCCAGCATGGCTCCACACGTCCACAAGTCCTAAAAGAGCCAAGGTTCCCCACCCCTGGACTAGGGGATCCTGGTGGTGCTTTCCAACAGCATCTGCAGAAGCCCAGCACTTGTTCCTGGATTCCAGCTCTGAATATGCCAAAGTGGCTTTTAGAGTTTTAGAGTTTATAAGGACCAAATTGACACAGATAGTTGGGCATGAAGATGAGGGTTAGGATTCAAAGAGGCCAGGTGAACCTAAGAAGAATGGAAGACACCATCAAGGTGGCTGTTGGATTGTTGGTTGCAACCCAACCTCTTTCTTACGATTCTCCTGCATAAACAACCGTGGGAAGTTCTAGCTTCTCCTTTTTTGGAGATTTTTCTCTTCAAATTCAGTGTCAGAATCCAATTATATTTCATCTCTAGTTATCGACAATGGAAAACCCCATTTCTGCCCTCTCTGGATTCTGTCATACTATGAAGGGGAAGGGGGATGAGCAAAGGGGTTTTATAGCCCTCACTTCCCTTGTTATAACTTCAAAGGGACTGAATGTGGATATCACCAAAAGGAGTAACCATAACAATAGGGCCCATCAGCTTTCATCTACTCTTCTCTGAAGTCTCCCTTCCACTGGCTGTGTGGAAAAGGGGGGTGGAAATGTAACGCTTGGGATTGTCGCTGGAAGGACGGTGGGGTGGGGTGGAGCTGCTTGGGACCACTTAAAATCTTGAACCGTAGGGCTTGGGCCCCAGGTCCTGTCTAGAACGCCTGCAACCATTTTCTCTTAATAAAGGATGCCTGTTAGAAGAAATAGTCCAAGACTTCTGTCTTCTTAAGATGCAAAGTTAGGTGGGTCCTTACATTCAGTGTCCATTTCATCTTTGGTCCAGCATAAACTTGCTTTAAGGAGACTGTTCTGGATGCCTTATGAACTAGGTTTTCAGCTGATTTCATTCACAAATAAGAATCCCACAACCCCCCCTCGTCACCTCTGATACTCCTTGTGAAGGGAGAGGCCCTCCATGGGAGAGGAGGGCAGGCACCCCTCGTCCTCTGGCTTCCCCCAATTCCTCTTTTGTATCAAACCATGGATTGAGGGCAAGAGGATGACCCTCCAGGCTCAGCACTTCAGGTAACTCCTTGACTTTCCCCCAAAGAGTTTGTGGGTCCAGCCAGTCCCACCTGATCTATAAAGAGATTGCTCTGGATATTCCAGCCTCAAAGCCCACCTGCCCCTCTCTCTCCATGACCCCCCATACGGGAACCCACTTGGCCTGGCCACTGGGATACTTACTGTAAACACTCAGGTCAAAGGACTCCTTCACTACTGTATTGTTTTGTGAAATGATTTCTGCGGTGTATCTGCCAGCGTCCTCTTTCTCTATTTGGTCAAGATACAATGTTCTGCAGTCCTTGGAGATGTTCACTCTCTTTTCAAAGGCTGGGAGGGGGACCAGGAGGCCACAGGGCTCCCCAAAGGTCACCAGAGCAATGTTTTCAGACTTGCTGCCAACAATTTTACTCCAGGAAATTGATACAAATGATAAATTAGTCTTTACTTTGAATATGGTAGACCATCCCAGGCGTCCATTCAGTTTTTCTGCTCCAGAAGCTCCTGCAAGGTCGAAGAGAAGAAGCATTCAAGGTTGTGCCAAAAGAGTTCCTCCAAACATCCCATTTCTGAACTTCAAATTCCAGGAAAACCTTTTTTGAGAAAGGACAACATAGCTCCAGGATAGCAGATGTAGTGGGCGTCTCTCTGGGTGATGGTCTTTCCTTCTTACAGAAGCAATAGGTGCAAATGTCCTCTGTAGGACCTGAGTCCTTCCCTTGGAGCTCAAAAGGAGGATCTGCCCCACCAGAGAGACCCAAAGCTCCACCAAGCCTCAGGATGAACAGGTCACCCAAAGGATTCATCTGGAGGACACTTGACGGGGGTCACTCGGAGTACCACTGGGGGGTTACCCTCCTTCTGCCACGAGGCTGGCCCTTTCAACTGGGACCCCAAGTGACTCTGTTACTTGCTGGCACTAATTTATTTTCTTCCCCTCAACCAGGGTGGAAAGTGCAAAGTCAATAGGGAAAGACAGGGGTCCTGGAATGGTTGAACTGGTTTTTGAGCATATTGCAGGGGATTAGACTGGATGATCCTTATGGTTCTTTACAACTTTTACAATTTATGCTCCTAGAAAGCCCAGTATCTATAGAAACCCCAGATCTGTTACTGGACTCAAGGAAAAAAACGTGTTTTGAGCCCCAAATTTCAGCCCTGGTTTGAAACTGCATCTACAGCTAGAAATACACACAGAAACACAACTTACCAGCTCCTAAGAAAAGGATTGGGAACCACAATACGAGAATGATCTTGGGTGACATGTCAGCAACTGGCACTTCAAGAAAAAGTGAAGAGAAGCTTAGTCTAACTTCTGCAAAATGTGAATAGTTAATTAAATTGCATAATATTCTAATGAAGATTGCTTTCCAAGAGCTGCAGATTCTCATTTTGGTGGAGATGAGGACTGCCTCTTCGGTGGGAGAGAGAATTCGGTTGCAAAATTTTGCAGCTCTCTGGTTGCAAAACACCACTTCCAATTCTTTTTTAGCAGATATTTCTTTGGCCATTCAGTTTATACAACTGCACATTTCATATTCTGGGCAGCTTAGAACATAGAAGCATAGGGACCTTGGAGGTCTTCTACGCCAACCCCCTACTCAAGCAGGGAGTTGGACTAGAAGACCTCCACGGCCCCTATGATGTAGCTCCATTGAGGACTACCTGCTGAGTGTGTTTGGTCAGCCAATTGTGAATCCATCTGATGGTGGTGCTGTCTATCCCACAAAGCTCTAGTTTACCAAGAAGTAGGTTATGGTCTACTTTGTCAAATGCCTTACTGACATCTTAAATAAACTATGTCAACAACATTTCATTGGTCCACTAACTTAGTCACTTTGTCAAAGAAGGCGCTAAAGTTGTCTAGAATGGCCTGTTTTTAACAAATCCAGGCCTGTTGCTAGTAATTAACATGTTCATTTCTAGGCAGAAAGATCTTTCCAGGCAACCAACTGCTGAGTAGAGCCATGATGCTTGTGAGAGGCTAAAACAGGGCTCTTCAAACTTGACCCTCTTATGACTTGAGGACTTCAACTCCCAGAATTCCTCAGCCAGCGTGCCTGGCTGAGGAATTTTGGGAGTTAAAGTCCACAATTCATAAAAGGGCCAGGTTTGAAGACCCCTGGTCTAAAATGTCCTTGATCTCAAAATGCTGCTCGCCCTCCACCATAATGGGTGGTGGAGGAAGAGTGGTGGCAGGCCTTAACATAGATATAATTTCGGGTGTCAGCAAACTGCAGTGGAAAACTGGGTGGATTTGTCTTAGGGAGTTCTAATTCCCCTGGGACTGGATTTATTAAGTGCTTAATGGGAAAAGGACCGATGTATTTTGGCCCTAGCTTTTTAGAGAGTTGCAGTGATTGTAAAAACCTGGTGGAAAGATAAACTCTATCCCCCACATGAAAAGGTTTTGGTTCCATTCTTTTCTTATCTGCCTGAGCCTTAAACGCTGCTCTAGCTTCATCCAGAGCTTTCCCGACCACAGGCCAAATGTTCTGTAACTGATATACCCAATCCTTAAGAGAAGGAAAAATCTGGAGCCTATCCCCCCCGAGAAACAAGCTAAGATGCACCAGTTGTATAAACATGCAGGTGCTCCACAAGCCACACAAGAGTTGTACAGGTTGTTGTTTAGCCCGTCTTGGAAATAGCCCACCAGGATGTCTTCAGGCCAGTTGAGGCAGCATGCTAAATCGTAGGATTCTTCCATATATTCAGCTCCACCATTTTTATGTGGTCCTGAGTCTTCTGCTCTGCCAGTTGATCTTCAAATTGGCATCTCAGCGCTGTCACGAACCAGTTAAAATTCCAGAGCTCAGGAGCATCGCAGTTATATAGGGTCACCATCCATCTAGCCGCAGCCCCTTCCAGGGCTAGTGTGATGACTCTGATCTTGGCTGCATCGTTGGGCAGGGTTCTCCCATACACTTGCATGTAGGTGAGAATGTGAGCCAGGAAGAACCCCAGTTGTTGGGGATCCCCATCGAACCTCACCCCCAGCGGCACCAGGTTTGGCTTGTCCGGGGGAGTTTTCTCTCTGGTTATCGTGCGGTCTGGACTCTCTGGGGGTTGCTTGCTGCTGTACTGCTGGGATGGCTTCCACCTTTAGGTCCTCGTAAGCTTCCACCTTGTACTGTATGGCTAACTTCAGGATCTCCTCCATCTGGTCCGGCTCTTCCTCATCGGATAGGAGCTCCACTTTTTTCTTCCAAGTCTTTTTCTGGCCTTCTCGAGTGAGAGTCACCCTTTGAGTTCTTTCTTCCCAGTCCTCTTTCTTCTTGACATCGAGCAACCATCTCAGTTTCATGGAGTCTTCTAACGCAGTGGCTTCCTCCAGCTAACTGGAGGTGCCTTCCTTGGGACAAGCCTGGATAGCCGACTCACTCCAATCTTTGGTCCTGGCCTCTCCCATTTCACTGCTTTGCAGAGACATCTCATGCAGGCCCACCCCCACGGACACTATTGCAGACCTTGCTTTATGTAAGGACTTGTCTCAACTAGATCTCCCAAGAAAGTAGAATTCTTGAAACAGGCATTGCTTCAAAAGGAACTTTTATTGAGAATTAGTGATAGCAGTAGAGCAAAGCAAGGTCTGAAGAATTCGAATGCAAAAGGTTACATCATAATGCCCAGGCAGAACTCCTCCCCACAGTGTCCAACCGTACAGTTGAAATTCAGCCAATCCACAGGTGCTAGCTAGTTTTGAGAACCTGGTGATTTAGTGCCCATCTCAACGTCTCTTTTGGTTTCATTTTCCAAACGGTCCCAGGTTCTGTTGTCTGGAGATAAGGCAGATGTCTTCAGGCCACATTCCTTTCTCATGGAGGGAGGCATTTTCATAAAGGACAGAGCAGAACAAGGCAGAGCAAGGCAAATACATTCCCCAGCTCCCTCCCACCAGAATGGCATACCCCGAAAAAAGAGTACATAATAATAAAAGGCATGTAAGCAAATTAGAGGGGTCTGTCATAGCCTTATCAATTCATTCCCTTCCCCCTCCATTTTTAGTTCAAATCCCTTTAGATGAGCTGAGCCAGATGTTTCCCAAATACATTCTTGCTAGTCTTTGTGAGGTACTGCAGGAGGGATCTTGGATTCCTAATGGACAACCACTTAGAGCCAGCAGTGTGCTGCAGCAACCAAAAAAGCCAATGCAATCCTAGGTTGCATAAACAGAGAGGTAGAATCAAGATCATGTGAAGCATTAGTACCTCTTTTAATGCTCTGGAAAGACCAAACTTGGAGTATTGAATCCAGCTTTGGTCACCACAATATAAAAAAGATGTTTGGATTCTAGAAAGAATGAAGAGAAGAGCAACAAAAATGATTAGGGGACTGGAGGCTAAAACATATGAAGAATGGTTGCAGGAATTGGGTGTGTCTTGTCTAACAAAGAGAATGACTAGAGGTGACAGGATAGCAATCTTTCAATATTTGAGGGGCTGCCACAAAGGGGGGGGCACCTATTCTCCAAAGCAGCCGAGGGCTGGACAAGAAGCAATGGGTGGAAAACAATGAAGGAGAAAAGCAAGAACTAAGGAGGAATTTCTTGACAGTGAGAACAATTAACCAGTGGAACGGCTTGCCTTCAGACCTTTTGGGTGCTCCATCACTGGAGGTTTTTAAGAAGATATTGGACAGCCATTTATCCAGAATGAACTAGGATCTGTTCAAGGAGGGGTTTGGACTTCAAGGTCCCTTCCAACTCTGTAATTCTATTATTCTGTAGATGGTGTAATCCATAGTCTAGAAAGTCAAAGTTCTCAGAAAGCATCATTCTTTGAACCAGTGATTTATTTGTTAAAAGGACCATTCCTTCATTGGTCATCAAGTATTTTCAGGAGTACCAATGAGAAAGCAATCTGAGAGCCCAGATCCTTTGCTTTTCTGCCTTGCTTTCATAATCCCTTGAAATGGATTTTAGGCTCGTAGTTGTGTTATTGGTCCTAACAGGAAAGAGGAGAAAGGGATAATAATTGGTGGGCGCTCTGAAACCTCTTTAATCTTTGAAGCTGGGAAGCAACACGCTTTTCTTAAGAAATTTGTGGTCTACAAATTGTTGACTCTGATTCTCTAAATAGGGAAATTGACATGCCTTTATTTGGGGAAATCTGAGTTACTTTACTTCTTATAATTGCAACATCAGATATGTGTTTCCTTCCTGGGGGAGGTTATGAAATTGATATCTGAGTTCCAGAGAGGGTGGACGCTGCCTTCTTGTTTTTTTGTTCTTTGCAGGACATGTTGCCATCATCCTTCCGCTTCATGTTCCTTCCTGTGCTCTGTTTGGATAGACAAACAAGCAACTAACAATTTACAATTGTGAAACTTAAAATTGTAAATTTTAAAACTTACAATTTTAAATTGTAATTGTCAAACGTACAATTACAAGCAACATAAACATTTAAGTCTATTTTTATTTCTTTAAACAATTTGTATGGCTGCCCATCTCCTACCAATATCAAATAAAACCTCTATGGAAGGAGAACTTGTATGTCTATAAAAGTGTAAAATCTCTAATACTATAAACTAAAACATCACAAACCCCAGTTAAACAGGGTGTCCTATCAGAACCTCTGGAATCACTTAGTTTTTCAGAGGTTCTGGAGGCCGGGTCAATGGGGGTCAACCTAATTCCAAGGGTGGAGGGGCTGCTCCATCAAATGAAAGTAGCAGCACCTACAATCCTCCATTGACACCTAGACGTCATAGAAATGGAGCTCCACACCTTTGCCCAGGACACCTTTGCCCACACCTTTGGGGCAGGTCTGTCCCGACTGGAGAAGATAGTTCTTCACCAGCTTTGCAGCCCAAAGTCAAGTCTGGCTATACAGGTGACAAAACAGCTTGGACCTGCACAGGATTCCTCTTCGTTGTAAAGTCCTTGGGGCCAAGAGTTGGGTTGCTGCATCCTGGACATATTAAAGCTTCCTGAACTCTTCAGGGGCAGCCCATCGTAGAGCGTAGAGGAGGGCATGAGGACCCTCTCTCCTCCAAGGACTGGGCCTCCCCATCTAGAGCCAATGCTGAAGCAGGCAGAGATCCTCTGATAGAACAACTCCATCTTGCTAAGATTGAATCTTGGTCTACTTCATCATATCCAGACTCTGACAGCCTTTAGATCAGTGTTTTTCAACTTCTGCCCTTTTAAGATGTATGGATGTCAACTCCCGGAATCCCCCAAGCAACATAAAGTGATAATATGGCTTTATACCATGCTGGTGAGACAATACTTGGAATTCAGCATCCAGTTCTGGTCATCACCATACCAAAAAAAAGAAGTTCTCTGGGGAGATTTTGCCAGTTTGATTCACACATCCAAAATCCATCTTTTAATGGCAATGTTGAAATTTTCTGATGAGCTATTTTCTCATCATGATATAAAAAAAATGTTGAGACTCTCGGAAAAAGTGCAGACAACAGCAACAAAGAATATCAGAGGGCTGTAGGCTAAAACATACGAAGAACAACAGTTGCAAGAATTGGGTATGTCTAGTCTAATGAAAAGAACCACAGGTGACATGATAGCAGTTTTCCAAGAATTGAGGGGCTGCCACAAAGAAGACGGGGTCAAGTTATTCTCCAAAGCACCAGAAGGCCCTCATGTCCTGGAAGACAATTATCATATCTCCCCAATCCTTCTTTTCAAGAGGCTAGGTTCTTCTCCACACCCTTTCCAGGGCCTCAAATATTGGAAGAAAGCTATCATGTCACCCCTGATCCTTTTCTTCATTAGACTAGATACCTAGTTCCTGCAACCATTTGTTGAAAGAAAAATCTTTAGCAGGGTCCAGTCCAAGCCGGGAATAAGCAAAACGGAGACGGCTTTGGAAAGAAGGTTGTAGTTTATTGAAGAGCAGAGACAGACAGAAATGTGGCTCTGGGAAAGCTGACCACATGTAGCTGGGAGTGGTGGGTTTTTATACCTTCCTGGGCTTTTGTGTTTGAGGTTGTTTCCTGTTCCTGTGGCATGAACTTTGACCTGAGCTTTTGAGCACGTCCTTTTGGCATTCTGATGGTGACGGGCTAATCCTATTATGTCCTAAAGGTCATGTTTTTAGAGTTTGGGTGGGGGGTGTAGATTTTAGGGGTCTTTGTCTTTCTAATCTCATCAGCTCCAAGCTTCCTGGCCCCAACCTTTCTGAATAGGATTATCAAATCTGCATTTCTACAGACCGGGCCTCTGCCTAGTTTCTGCTTGGGGCTATTAAGAAAGACTGGGCCTGCTTTTCTGCCTTTAAGATCCTTTGGGGAATATAATATTCTCTCTATTAATATTCCCAAAATATTTCTTTCTCGGGGGAGGGGCTGACTTCCCACACATTCATCACATCTTTTCCTCTTCCAACCCTTGGACCTCTGTCTTGTGGCACCTTCTCTCTCCTGAAGCTCTCTTTGTTTCTCTTCCCAGCAACTGAAGGAGGAGGACCAACGGCTCGGCTCCACCCTAGACGTGACTGATTTATGCCCGACTGTCTCTGTTCTGAAACCTGAATCAAGATGCTTTTGTAATTCAAGCACAGACAGACAACTCAATAAAGATGATTGTAAAACAAACATTTATTCAGGAATACTGCTGAACTCACGTTTCTTGGTACTTTCATCTGAAAGTTCCATATCTGTTCATCTTTATAGATAAAAAATCAATAATTCCTTCACATCAACTTCTAGCATGGAATAAGACCCTGTGTGTCCTCCGGTGATACCATGCTTATCTCAGACAAAGACATTCCAAATTGGCCCTTAGCCAGGGTATCCTGTGATGAACTTAGTTCATTTTTCTTTTAAAAAGACTTTGCATGTTTCCTTTCTGCAAACCCAACAACTGACAATCCCTCCCCTAACACCAGTCAGCTGTTTCTCTGTCTTCTGTGTAATAGGTGCTTCGTTAGCAAGATAGAAACATAGTGTCAGAATCCAATTATATTTCATCTCTGGTTATCAACTATGGAAAACCCCATTTCTGCCCTCTCTGGATTCTGTCATACGATGAAGGGAAGGGGGGGTGAGCAAAGGGGTTTTATGGCTTTCACTTCCTTCTTTACAACTTCAAAGGGACTGAATGTGGATATCACCAAAAGGACTAACCACAACAATAGGGCCCATCAGCTTTCATCTACTCCTCTTTGAAGTCTCCCTTCCACCGGCCGTGAGGAAAAGGGGGTTGGAAATGTAACGCCTGGGATTGTCACTGGAAGGACGGTGGGGTGGGGGGGGCTGCTTGGGACCACTTAAAACCTTGAATGGGAGGGCTTGGGCCCCAGGTCCTGTCTAGAACACCTTCAACCATCTTCTCTTAATAAAGCAAGCCTGTTGGAAGAAATATTCCAAGAGTTCTGTCTTCTTAAGATGCAAAGTGGGGTGGGTCCTTACATTATACAGCACCTTCAGAATTATTCACCTGGAAGGGAGAACCTTGCTGGGGGACTTTGCAAAAATTACCATGTCAGATGACGGAGCAGGGAAGGGAGAAAACTCCCCGGGAAGGGAACCGTTGCCCCGACTGAAACCCTGCCAGATGTCGGGATCTGAGAGGTCAGATTCCTCAGGAGAAGAGGTGGTGGAGACATGGGACCACAAACCTCGGTGGTCAGTGGGCGTTGGAAAGAAAGGCAAGTGGGAAAAGAAATCAAGAAAGGTGACCCTGAGACGGGGTGGGGAACCAACCAGAATGGAAGCAGGAGATGGGGAAATCCCTGCACGCAAGTGAAGAGGAAGGGAGCTGGGCACCGTACTTGGGCTGGATCCTAGAGAAAACTATCGACCTGATGAAGAGAACTCTCAGCTCCCTAGGAGAGGAAAATTCTGAGCCCTATGGCCGCCCCAGCTCCTGGAGCCGCAACGGGAGAAACACCGAGGGGGAAGTGGACCTGCAGCCCTGGGGACGTCTGCTGATCCAGTAGTCCCCACTCCCCGCTGACCCACAGATGGCGATCTGGATGGAAGACACTACCACCGACAACGAAGGCACCGATCCATTCAAGGACTCCTGCTGCTGGACGTGAGATTCAAGGGGGAGCTGACATACTTGGGGTTTTTCCTAACCCAAGTCCTCAGCTACATGGAGGAATACGGGCGGCACATCCCCAGCGACAAAGCCCGTATCCAGATTGTGCAATCTGCCCTGGATGGGCCGGCCGGAGATTGGGTGGTGAACTTGCACGACTCCAATGCCCCAAAGCTCAACGACTTCAACTGTTTCATGTCCTCTCTGAGAAGGCGATTTGAGGACCCCCTGGTTGATCGCAAAGCCCACGAAAGGATAAAAACGATGAGGCAAGGCAAACGCCCGGTGGCTGAATATACGCAAGAATTCCAGGCCATTGCCAGCAAACTGAACTGACCGGAAGACATCCTCCTTAGCAATTTCAAAGACAGACTAAATTATGACCTATATGATGCTTGCCTGCCCCAAGAGGACTCACACCAACTTGAGGAATGGTACGTCTTGGCAGAGGAAGCAGAAATCAACATACTGAAAAGGCACCGCTGAGGAAGACAATGGAGCTGCTCACCGCCTGAGTTGACATGTGAACCAGTAAAACCATTGACTACGGCCAAGAAGCAAATGGGTGTTTCAAGTGCGGGAGAGAAGGGTATTGGGCTGTAGAATGCTGCTCAAAAGCCCCCCAGCACAACCCAGACAGATCACTGGCCAGCAAATCTGGAAAGTCTCCAGCTAAGCCGAAAGAACTTGCCATGAGAATGATGGAGGCTGTGGAATCCCCCACCTTTGCTCATCAGGGGGAAAGAACTCCAGCCTACACTGCAGGGCCAGTGAACGCCTCAGATGACAGCTCGGAGGGCGAACCCCTGGTAAGTGGAAGCATCACACCCATCCTCAAGACAGTGACTATATTAATTCCCCCCATGCCCAAAGCCGTGAAGGTGAAAGCCTTAATAGACTCTGGCTGCACCCGCTGCCTCATTAGCCCAATGCTAGTGGGGAATCTGGGCATTCCGTCGAGGAGACTGGAACAACCAATCTCATTTGGCCAGTTAGATGGGTCCATAGCAGGGGGGGTGTCAGCTACCCTAGCCACTCTACCAATACACCTCTCCCTGGGCAAACATGAGGAAGACATAACGTTTGTGGTGACCCCAGGCATGGAATGCCCAATGATCCTAGGGATGGAATGGTTAAAAAAATGGAACCCCTGGGTGAATTGGAGGACGGCAGAAATCAAATTCCCGAAGGGGGACGCTATGGACTTAAACCCCAAGGGGGGCTACCAGAATCAAGAATAGAAAAAGCATCCATGGGAAAGGAAAAGGGACTACCAGAAATATCAGAGGAATACAGAGACCTTGCTGAAGTTTTCAGTGAGGAGAGGGCGGATGAGCTCCCCCCTCCACCGACCCACAGACTGTACCACTGAATTCAAGCCTGGGGCAAAACTCCCGAAGCCCAGATTATACTCCATGAGCCCAAAGGAGAAGGAGGAAATGGAAAGATTCCTAAAGAAAAACCTAGAAAGGGGGTTCATTGAGCCAGCCAAGCCTAAAGTGGCTTCCCCGGTCCTCTTTAGAGAGAAGAAGGATGGCTCTTTACGCTTATGCGTGGATTATAGGGCCCTGAATACAATCAGTGAAAGTAACCTATACCCTGCATCCGGATCGTGCAATCTGCCCTGGATGGACCGGCTGCAGATTGGGTGGTGAACTTGCACGACTCCAATGCCCCAGAGCTCAATGACTTCAACCATTTCATGTCCTCTCTGAGAAGGCGATTTGAAGACCCCCTGGCTGATCGCAAAGCCCGCGAAAGGATAAAAACGATGAGGCAAGGCAAACGCTCGGTGGCTGAATATACACAAGAATTCCGGGCCATTGCGAGCAAACTGAATTGGCCAGAAGACATCCTCATTAGCCATTTCAAAGACGGACTAAATTATGACCTATATGACGCTTGCCCGTCCTGAGGGGACCCACACCAACTTGAGGAATGGTACGTCTTGGTAGAGGAAGCAGAGATTGACATATTGAAGAGACACCGCCAAGGAAAACAATGGAGCCGCTCCCGCCTGAGTTGACATACGAACCAGTGAAATCATTGGCTACAGCCAAGAAGCAAACGGGGTGTTTCAAGTGTGGAAGAGAAGGGCATCGAGCTGTAGAATGACGCTCCAAAGCCCCCCAGCACAACCCAGACAGATCCCCGATCAGCAAATCCGGAAAATCTCCAGCTAAGCCAAAAGAAACTGCCATGAGAATGATGGAGATTGTGGAACCCCCCACCTCTGCTCATCAGGGGGAAAGAACTCCAGCCTACACTGCAGGGCCGGTGGATGCCTCAGATGACAGCTCAGAGGGCGAACCCCTGGTAAGTGGATGCATCGCACCCATCCTCAAGACAGTGACTATATTAATTCCCCCCATGCCCGAAGCCGTGAAGGTGAAAGCCTTAATAGACTCTGGCTGCATCCGCTGCCTCATTAGCCGACACTAGTGGGGAATCTGGGCATTCCATCGAGGAGACTGGAACAACCAATCTCATTTGGCCAGTTAGATGGATCCATAGCAGGGGGGGTGCCAGCTACCCTAGCCACTCTACCAATACACCTCTCCCTGGGCAAACATGAGGAGGACATAACGTTTGTGGTGACCCCAGGCATGGAATGCCCAATGATCCTAGGGATCGAATGGTTAAAAAAATGGAACCCCTGGGTAAATTGGAGGATGACAGAAATCAAATTCCCGAAGGGGGGCCCTATGGACTTAAAACCCCAAGGGAGGCTACCAGAATCAAGAATAGAAAAAGCATCCATGGGAGAGGAAAAGGGACTACCAGAAATATCAGAGAAATACAGAGACCTTGCTGAAGTTTTCAGTGAGGAGAGGGCGGATGAGCTTCCCCCCCCCCCCGACCCACAGACTGTGCCACTGAATTCAAGCCTGGGGCAAAACTCCCGAAGCCCAGATTATACTCCATGAGCCCAAAGGAGAAGGAGGAAATGGAAAGATTCATAAAGAAAAGCCTAGAAAGGGGGTTCATTGAGCCAGCCAAGCCTAAAGTGGCTGCCCCGGTCCTCTTTAGCGAGAAGAAGGATGGCTCTTTATATTTATGCGTGGATCACATGTCAGCAACCTGCGGCTCCGGAGCCGCATGTGGCTCTTTGAGCCTTCCCCTGTGGCTCCCAGCCTCCTCTGCCTTTGCAGAGAGAGACAGAGACAGAGAAAGGCAATTGCGCTTCCCTGCTTCTCTCTCTCTCTCTCTCTCTCTCTCTCTCTGTGTGTGTTTGTGTGTGTGTAAGTAAAAAAGAGAGCGCACTCACAGTGTTCTCCGAGGAGCTGAAAAGCTTACTGGGCGGAGCTCCTCCCTTTGCTGTGTCGAAGCAGGAAGCAGGAAGGGTAGGAGAGAGCTAGCTAGCCCAGACAGGCTGACACAGGAATTCTGGGAGTTGAAGTCCATGAGTCATAGAGGTTGTCTACCCCTGAGCTTGTTGGAGAACAGCTTGAAACCAGCTTGCCAGGTGAGCAGCAGATAGGAGAGGGGGGAGAGAAAGAGAGAGGGGGGGGGAGGGAGGGAGAGAGAGAGAGGAAAGAGAGAGAGAGAGAAAGAAAGAAAGAGAGTGGGGAAAGAGGAGTGGCAGACCAAGGGCAGATAGAGAGGGAGGGAGAGAGAGAGACAGAGAGAGAGAGACCCTTTTGACATCTAAAATGAAGATAACACTGCATATATCCTTTTTTTACCTGTGTATGTATGTATATGTACACACACACACACACACACACACACACACACCTATAATAAAGGTAAAAAAGGATATATGCAGTGTTATCTTCATTTTACATATCAAAAGGGTTTTGCGGGTCCCGGTGTTTTGTTTTTGGTGGGAAACGGGTCCAAGTGGCTCTTTGAGTGTTTTGGGTTGCCTACCCTTGGCGTGGATTATAGGGCCCTGAATACAATCAGTGAAAGCAACCTATACCCTCTGCCCTTCATGAAAGACATGCTGTCACACCTATCGAAAGGGAATTTTTTTTTTCTAAACTAGACCTAAGAGACCCCTTTATGGATTACTGCCTTGTCATGACAAAGGGGCTTGCACAACTCAATGAAGCTATGAGCTATGCCGTGCAGGGCCACCCAAGACAGACAGGTCATAGCAGAGAGTTCTGACAAAATGTGATCCACTGGAGAAGGAAATGGCAAACCACTCCAGTATCTTTGCCATGAAAACCCCATGGACAGTACTAAAAGGAAAAAAGATATGACGCTGGAAGATGAGCCCCTCAGGTCGGAAGGTGTCCAATATGCTACTGGGGAAGAGCAGAGGGCTAGTACTAGTAGCGCCAGAAAGAATGAAGCGACTGGGCCAAAGCCGAAAGGACGCTCAGCTGTGGATATATCTGGTGGTGAAAGGAAAGTCCGATGCTGTAAAGATTTTTTCTCCATAGGAACCTGGAATGTAAGATCCATGAATCAAGGCAAGCTAGACGTAGTCAAAAAAGAGATGACAAGACTGAACATCGACATCTTAGGAATCAGCGAACTAAAATGGACAGGAATGGGTGAATTTAACTCAGATGACCATCAGGTATACTACTGTGGGCAAGAATCCCTCAGAAGAAATGGAGTAGCCTTCATAGTCAATAAAAGAATAGGAAAAGCAATACTGGGATACAATCCCCAAAATGACAGAATGATCTCAATTCGAATCCAAGGCAAACCATTCAATATCACAATATCACAATAGGCATAGACAAATCTATGCCCCAACCACTGGTGCTGAAGAGGATGAAATTGACGGGTTCTATGAAGCCCTACAGCACCTTATAGAAGTAACACCCAAAAATGATGTCCTTATCATCATGGGGGATTGGAATGCTAAGGTAGGAAGCCAAAAGATAACCGGAATAACAGGCAAGTTTGGCCTTGGAGTACAAAATGAAGCAGGGCACAGGCTGATAGAATTTTGTCAAGAGAATACGATGGTCATAACAAACACTCTTTTCCAACAACCCAAGAGACGGCTCTACACATGGACATCACCAGACGGTCAACATAGAAATCAGATCGACTATGTGCTCTGCAGCCAAAGATGGAGAAGCTCTATACAGTCTTCCATTTGGATTACAAGGAGGCCCCGCAGTATTTATGCAATTATCAATGACGTTCTAAGGGAGCACCTATTTAAATGGGTCTTGGTTTACTTAGATGACATTTTTATCTTCACCGAATCAAAAGAGGAACATGTCAACCTAGTCAGAGCGGTCTTAAAGAAACTGCGAGCTGCCCACCTATATGCCAAACTCTCGAAATGCGAATTCCACCAGGAAAGGATAGACTACCTAGGTTGTTGCATATCCCCACAGGGCATTGAAATGGACCCAGAGAAGGTCAGAGCAGTATTAGATTGGGCACCACCCCGCACAAGAAAGCAATTGCAAAGTTTCCTGGGCTTCGCCAACTTTTACCGCCAATTCATCCCCTCATTTGCCCAGATAGCCCTGCCCCTCACAAACTCACTAAAAACGAAGGGAGCATCCTCAGTAAAACCTAGCCAGCCACTAATATGGACAATGGAGTGCCAAACAGTGTTTGAGAGATTAAAGAGATTTTTTTTCTGCCAAACCAGTACTGAGGCACCCAGACATGGATAAGCCCTTCGTAATACATGCAGATGCAAGTGATGTGGCAGTGGAGGCTGTACTATTACAAGAAAACGATAAAGGGGTATTGCAACCCTGTGCGTATACATCCAAGAAACTAATGGAAATGGACCAGCGCTGGCCCGTATGGGAGAAAGAGTAAGTGACAGATTCAAGAGGCGTAGGGGCTGCTAAATTTTCACCAATTTCAAATGCAACTACATTCCCCAATGCAATCATTTGGTGGACTTTTTCTACAACACCAAGCCTGCAGGCTTGGGAGCAATCGATGACCTTGGTTCCCACAGGACAAAAGATTATTATGCCTAGCAAAGCACCTGGGCATCCCCCTCTCTCTCCATTCTATGTGGCAACCCAGAATGAGCAGGAAAATGGCTGTAGCCATGCTCAGTTGCAGTGTTGACAGTTGGCCCCACTCAAAAAGACAGGGTCTCCTGTAGGGGAAAATAAAAATCAGGTTAAGCATCCAACCCAGGCTGTGGTTTTGAAACAGAAAGATATAAGCAGAATTTATATTCCTTTGAATAATTATTAAACTATGCACATCCTGTCCTTGCAAATCAGTATTACTTTGCTTTAAAAAATAGTGAAGCAAGTATTGTCTTTTCATCGCAATAGGAAATTAAATCAACAGATATTTTAGGTTACGTGTGTTTGAGAATCTCAGAGGCTACAAAAACTTTGTAGAAACCCCCAGTAAGGGAAACTTTACCTGGGACTTCTGACATTTTTGCTTACGTGCTCTGGACTTGCATTATGGTTATATTTTGGACTGAAATTGGGGTTTTGGTACTGTTAACTTCGACTATATTGTTAAGTAACATATCAAATCCATATGAAAGATGGGTAATGGTGTTATCTTTTTGTTTCTTATGTTTCGTAGAGCAACTGGTAAAAACATTTACTTCAATGTTTCTCAATATTGGCTACTTGAAAATGTGTGGACTTCAACTCCCAGAATTCCCCAGTCAGCTATGAACTGAAGTTCACGCGTCTTCATCTGTTCTAATTTCAGTCTTATTCAATCTTTTTCTTCAAGTTCTTCTCCATCTTAGCTCTTTTGGGCAGGAAGAAAGTTCCTTCAAGGTTTTATATCTATTCCAATAAAGATCCTGCCTGGACTCAAGGAAACAAATCATGTTTTGAGTCCCAAATTTCAACCCTGCTTTGAACCTGTATCTAAAGCTAGAAATACAGCAACAGAAACACAAGTGAAACATCTTCAAGAAAAAACAAAGTCCAGTTGCAGGATTCAGAATCAGAATAACAGAGTTGGAAGGGACCTACTCTAGGTCATCTACTCTAGTCCAACCCCCCGCCCTAGCAGGAGACCCTACACCATTTCTGACAGGTGGCCGTCCAGTCTCTTCTTAAAAACTTCCAGTGATGGAACACCCACAACTTCTGAAAACAAGTTGTTCCATTGGTTGATTGTTCTCACTGTCAAAATAATTTCTGCTTGTTTCTAGGTTGAATGTCTTCTTGATCAGTTTCCATCCATTATTCCTTGTCTGGCCTTCAGGTGCTTTGGAAAATAGGGTGACCCCCTCTTCTCTGTGGAAGCCCTTCAAATATTGGAACAGTGCTGTCATATCTCCCCTGGTCCTTCTCTTCACTAGACTAGCTGTGCCCAGCTCCTGCAAGTTCCCCTTCTATTCCCTCATTTAAATAGTTTATAAAGATATTGAAGAGTACCGGGCCTAGGACAGAATCTTGTGATACCCCACTGCTTACTACCCTCCATGAATACATAGTACCATTAAAGTCTACTCGTTGAGTACGATTTGTCAGCCAATTTAAAATCCATCTAATGATGATGCTGTCCATCCCAGGTTTTTTTAGCTTTCCAAGAAGTAGGTTGTGGTCTACTTTGTCAAATGACTTGCTGAAGTCTAAGAATACTATATCCAGAGCATAGTATTTACTTGGAACTAATAATGGTGGTCACTAGAGGACAGCCAAGGGAAGCGTTACTCAGGTGCACCAAGCTATGCTCACAGTTGCTTGTGCTGATGCCCAACAAACCAGCTGAAGCTCCAGGTTGGTCTTCAAAAGCTGGTCCCAGCACAAGGTGGTTGACCATGAGTGTCTGTGGCAGGAATTAGGGCAATTGTCACATGAGATGGTGTGCTAAGCCCTCCTGCTCACAGCAGAGAAGGAGCTACGAGTCCAGGAGCATCCCTGAATTGCACTGTGGTCCCACCTAAGGAAGGGTGCCTCCATGGAGAAGTCTAGAAATAGGATTCCTGAATCCATTGTCATCAAGCTATCAATGCTGTGACAATGGATGTCAACGCTCTGATCACTGAGAACCAGCAGCAATTTTACTTTTGCTTTTAACATGCCTTTTCTCTTCTTTTAGAGTTCAGAGGTAGAAGGGGGGAAATGGGGTAAATGTTGGAGGGTTTAGCTAGCCATAACAATGCGGAAGTGTGGGAACTCAAGGACGTGTTCTGATAAGGTTCTGGTGGGCTGAGGGACCGGAGAGAAAAGCCTGCATTTTGCGCTGATTGGAGAATGTGAATTATGACAGCTTCTGTGGGGTGGGAAATGCAACTTGTTACTTTGTATCTGGGGGGAGGAAATCTCATTCTTGGGCAGGGGTAGGCAACCTGGGCTCTTTTATGACTCGTGGACTTCAACTCCCAGAATTCCATAGCTGGCTCAGGAATTCTGGGAGTTGAAATCCACGAGTCATAAAAGAGCCACGGTTGCCTACCCCTGTTCTTGGGTTCAACTATGTAAGTGCTGATATTTTGTTTCCTAATAAAATGTTCTTTAAGGAAGAATTCTTGCCCTGAAGTTCTTTTACCGGTTTCATCTATCAGAACCACGAGATTAACCCAAGAATAAAATTACGGGGTCCTGAGCTCCAGTCACCTACCCAAAGCAGAAGGGAGGCTGACAAAGACTCAGGGAAGATCCCAATATGGAGAAGAAGGAGAATCCTGTCAGTAGCACAGCAGCCACAGTTGTTACATTGGCGGATGGAGGCCAGGCCATCGCACCGATTGAAAGTGTGGTCTCAGATGCTTCAACGGCGGGGGCAAGACCAAAGACTAAAGAGCTCATCTGGTGTCTGAGTGGACCCTACAAGTGGAGACCCCAAATGATCAGAAGCGAACCAGCCGAAGAGGATTCTTCTAAAGCAACCGAGACCGAACACTCACTACCAGCTCCCCAAAGCACACGCTCTCCTGATAGATGAGGGGTGAAAAGAACGGCACCGTCAGACGACTCAGGTGAATGGAAGTACCTGACTGCAGTCCGGAGCCAGTCAGTTGAACACCTTAGGGAGATATTCGAAGGGCTGGAGGTGGGAAACAAGGAGCGCCCTACCCGTCCGCAGCCCACCAGCAAATGGGGGGATGAACGAGGCAGGGGCAGTTCTCTGACCAGGAGAAGTCCTAGTCCTGTGCTAGGTGTCAGGGCTGCCTCCCCACCTTCGAGGTCACCGGCGTTAGCTTCAAGCCCTGTGTGGGAGAGAAGTTTGGACCGTCAGCAGCAGCGTGCCAGTCCCAATCGTCACCAGCAGTCATCGAGTCCAGCCCATCATTGCCGACGTGACAGCCCTGGATGCTGAGCACCATTGCCCCTCTGAGAGCCCCAATCGCTACTCGCATTACCGCAGCGCAGGGAGAGTCCTGACCACTACAGAGACCGTAGCAGACTTGAACAGTACTGGGATAGAGACAGCCCTGGCTGTCACCACTATTGATGGAGCCCTGAGCCGCGTCACCGATGACACAGCCCTGATCTTTACCCTCGTCACCATGCCAGTCCCAGGCCCCTTCCCAGAAGGGAATGGGAGACTTCCAGCATGATCTGATGCAGCATTATGGGTGAATGCACGATCTACTAGACCAACAGCAACGCATGGCTGTCCCCCCCTCCCCAAAAGCTACATTTAATTCACCAACTTCACCGAGTTTGAAGAAAGACATGGAAAACTATGTCAAAGGCTGTGCAGCATGTGCCACCATGAAAAGAATTTCGGGGAAACCCCCTGGACGATTACAGCCACTAGTGGACCCTTCCCAGCCATGGGAAGAGATTGCTATGGATTTTATGGTTGAGCTACCTGAAAGCAGAGGAAATACGGACTGTGATTGATCTTTTTTTCAAAGCAGCTCATTTCATCGCCTGCAAGGGACTCCCGTCAGCCCAGAAACTGGCCAAGATGTTCCTTAAGCACATTTACAGGCTGCACGGTATGCCAAAACGAATAATCTCTGACAGGGAGGTGCAGTTTACAGCCAGGTTTTGGAGGAGTTTCCTGAAAATAATTGGCTCATCGCAGGGGTTGTTGTCGGCTTTTCATCTGTCTACGAATGGGGCAGCTGAAAAAGCGAACTCCATGGTGGAGCAGTACCTTAGGTGTTATGTGGATTATCAACAAACGAACTGGACTGACCTCCTCCCTTTCGCTGACGTGGCTTACAACAATACTGTCCATAGCAGCACCAGTTTCACGTCTTTTAAGATTGCCACAGGGAAAGAATTCAACCCAATACCTGAGTATCCTCAAGGGCCCTTTACCTCCCAGACTCTTGACCAATGGATGTCAGGATGGGGGGAAGCTTGGAACAAAACTAAAACCGCACTGAAAAAAGCCTCGGAAACTTATAAAAAGCAAGCCGATAAAAAAAGATCTCCCCAGAGATCATTCCATGTTGGGGAAAAGGTTTATTTATCCACAAAATATCTGCAACTTAAATTGCCTAGTAAGAAGTTGGGACCGAAATACCTAGGTTCCTTCCCTGTTGTCAGAATCATAAATCCAGTTACGGTGGAGTTGAAACACCCACGACTTCGAGGAAAGATTCACCCTGTATTTCATTACAGTTCGTTAAAACCATTCTGGACAAACACATTATGAAGTGAAACGTATTCTTGATTCTAGGTTTTATAAGGGAAAGTTGCAGTATTTAGTACAGTGGAAGGGATATCCATTATCAGATGCCACATGGGTAAAATCTAATGATGTGAAAGCTAATAGGCTCATCCATAAATTCTACTACAAACACCCAAGTAAACGGAGAGGCAGCCCTTAACCTATACTTCTGTTTAGTTCGCAGGACTACTCCTTTCTATTAAGGGGGGGAGGGCAGATGTCAACGCTGTGGCAATGGATGTCAACGCTCTGACCACTGAGAATCAGCAGCCATTTTACTTTTGCTTTTAACGTGCCTTTTCTATTCTTTTAGAGTTCAGAGGTAGAAGGGGGGAAATAGGTAAATGTTTGAGGGTTTAGCTCAGTGGTTCTCAACCTGTGGGTTGGGACCCCATTTGGGGTCGAACGACCATTTCACAGGGGTCGCCAAACCACGCTGTCCGCCATTTTTTTCCCTTTTCCCTAGCTGTCCTACTCCCTCTTACTGGTGGCCACACCCACTTGGGGGTCACCACAACATGGGGAACTGTATTATGGGGTCACGGCATTAGAAAGGTTGAGAACCACTGGTTTAGCTAGTCATAACAGTGCGGAAGTGTGGGAACTCAAAGACATTGTCTGATAAGGTTTTGGCGGGCTGAGGAACCAGACAGAAAAGCCCGTGTTTTGCGCTAATTGGAGAATGTGAATTATGACAGCTTCTGTGGGGTGGGAAATGCAACCTGTTACTTTGTATCTGGGGTGAGGGAATCTCAGTCTTGGGTTCAACTATGTAAGTGCCGATACTTTGTTTCCAGAATAAAATGTTCTTATAGGAAGAAATCCTTGCCTTGAAGTTCTTTTAATTGGTTTCATCTATCGGAACCGTGACATAAGCCTTGCTAGGCTTGAGCCCAAATCTTGTCCTTCCCACCAGGCCTTGATAATTATTTTCAGTTCAACAGTTACAAGACACTCTTGGAGATTTTGAAGCAATGCCCCACCCCTCCTGAGTCTTGAATATCCCCCCGGGATTTGACATGCAGATTTATAAAGGGGGTAAAACCATCCTTCTCTATTTTTTTACTACAACATATTGAATTGTTGCAATTATTACCAGAGAAATAGTGTCAAAAGTAGGGGAGGAGATTTGTGCAATCAGACCATCAACCCATTTCTAAGTCAAGGCTTTAAAATGAAATTTGTAAGTATTCTTCATATGCAGCTGAGCTCCTGAGACCTGAAGCAGCTTCACAAGTGCTGCTACAATAACAATAACAGAATAAATTTGTGCGTATAATAACTGTGGGAATTTCTGCCTTATCTTCCATGTTCCCCAGGACCGTTTCTCTCTCAAATAAATGGCAGCTTCATTTTTGATCCCATGGCCTCTTTCAAGAAAAGAAAAACTTCCAGCTCTGATATTTGGTTAAAAGCAGTTTTGGCTCCTGGGGAGCTGATGCCCTGATCTGACCTCAATTGCAAGTCTCCCCTTTCTTATACAGGTAGCCCTCGGCGTACAACCACAATTTAGCCCAAAATTTCTCTTGCTAAGTGAGAAATTTGTTCAGTGCCCCATTTTACAACCTTTTCTGCCACAGTTGCTAAGTGAATCACTGCAGTTGTTGCGTTAGTAACACAGTTGCTAAGTAAATCTGGCTTCCCCATCGAATGCGCTTGTCAGAAGTTCCCAAAAGTTGATCACATGACCCTGGGTAAATATGGGTCAGTTGCCAAATATCTGAACTTTGATCCCATGACCACGTGGATTCTACAACGATCGTAAGTGTGAAAAACGGTCATAAATCACTTTTTCAACGCTGTTTTAACGGTCACTAAACGAATTGTTGTAAATTGAGGACTATTTGTACTCCAGCAAAAGAGGGAGATGTCTACCAGAGCCATTTCCAAATGTTACCATGTTTCTCATGGATTAAAAAATATTTCATCCCCTCTGCTGAGTTAATAATTCCTGCATAACTCAATCAATCAGAATAGAGCTGGAAGGGACCTTGGGAATCTTCTAGTCCAGCCCCCGGCTCAAGCAGGAGACCCTACAGCAGGGGCCTTCCAACTTGGCCCTTTTATGACTTTTGGACTTCAACTCCCAGAATTCCTCACCCTTTTATGACTTGTGGACTTCAATTCCCAGAATTCCTCAGCCAGCATGCCTGGCTGAGGAATTCTGGGAGTTGAAGTCCACAAGTCATCAAAGGGCCAAGTTGGAAGGCCCCTGCCCTACAGTGTATCACTTCAGACAAGTGCCTGTCCAGTCTCTTCTTAAAAACCTCCAGCGATGAAGCACCTACAACGTTGTTCCCTTGGTTAATTGTCCTCACTCTCAGGAAGTTTCTCCTTAATTCCAGGTTGCTTCTCTCCTTGATGAGTTTCCCATCACGGGCATCTTGTTTAGTCTTCCCAGGGGAGGATTTCCCCTTCAATTCCCTCGCAATTCCTCCGAGGGTTGTTTTGCAAAAAAAAAAACAGGAATGGGGACGGCAAGAATACCCACTTTTCCACTCGCGCTTCATGCCCCCTGGCGGACTTTCTCGGAACTGAGGGCGGATGCATTCCCGCGCGTGCAACAACTCCGGGGGAAGAATCCCCGCCCGTTACAGCCCCCCAGCGCCCCCTGGTGGTCTGCAGTTGGTGAAGTGCCGAAGGGTCGATGGCGCCGGATACGCAGCGCTTCCAGCCTGTTTATCGAGACGACTCTGAGTGGACTGAGCTGTTTCTATGAGAAGAGACCACAATGACCGAACAGACCACGATGAACAGGAGGATGCAGCCACAGTAAGTTTCAAACTCTAATTTTTCTTTAGCGCACTTCAGTTTGTGACCTTTTACGCCTAGGGCCCAGGCTTTTTCGCCCAAAAAAGTGGTGCTGTTTCTTACTACCGGTAACTGATTAAATTGTTAACCTCTAGGGACAGTGTTTCCCAAACTTGACAATTTTAAGGCATGTGGACTTCAACTCCCAGAATTCCACAGCCAGCAATGCTGGCTGTGGAATTCTGGGAGTTGAAATCCACATGCCTTAAAATTGTCAAGGTTGAGAAACACTGCTCTAGGAACAGAAACTCTGTTTTACGCAGCGTTATCTTACTACTCTCTTCCTATATTTAACTCTGATTGCACAGACATGCAGGTTTCTTCATAGTACCTGAAATTTTTCTTTTGGATGTGCTAACAGAACTAACCAACTTAAGCAATGATCTCTGTTTGCAATGGAACTGTAACTTTCTAGTACAGTGTTTCTCAACCTTGACAATTTTAAGGCATGTGGACTTCAACTCCCAGAATTCCACAGCCAGCATTGCTGGCTGTGGAATTCTGGGAGTTGAAGTCCACATGCCTTAAAATTGTCAAGGTTGAGAAACCCTGTTCTAGTACAACGGCAGCTGTGTTCAGCTGTAACAACTGGATTTGGGAGAAAGAGGAATCTGTGCGGACACAGTCAGAATGGTCAATTCTCTCCCCCCCTCCACCCCCTAGAATGCTTCACTCCAACAGCAAACCAGTTACTGTCCTCTCAAGATTTGAGCAACCGACTTCCACCCAAACGATCTGGATCAGGGAAATGGCAACAGTGAGGTTTAGAAGAAAACCATCCAGAAGGATTATCCCCACCACCTCTGTTTTCAGACAGCAAGAAGCTCCCTAGAAAATGGACAGCCTATTTCAATCTTGTTGAAGACTGAAACGCTGGCTATGGATCTTTCAAATTTTATCTCTCTCTTGGTTATTATAAAACTATTTCTAAAATATTACAAACCAAAATGATACTGCTTTGAAAAAAAAATGGTAAAACAAGTTTCTCTTTCATCACAAGTTAAATCAAGAGGCAGTGATGTGGGGTGTTGACATTTTTATTCATTTATTATTCATTTATTATTCATTTATTAAATGCCCGTCACTCACCACATGATTAAAGGGATTTGCATGGACTTGCATTGCTCTTAAATTTTGATTGGGTTTTTTTAGTCGTGTTAATTTAGACTGTACTGTCGAGTAGCATATCAAATCTATATGAAACAAATAATATTATTGTCTTTTTTATGTTTTGCAAAGAAAGCAGGGAAAATATCTTCTATTTCTTCGGCTAGATCAGTGGTTCTCAACCTTCCTAATGCCGCGACCCTTTAATACAGTTCCTCATGTTGTGGTGACCCTCAACCCCCCATCCAGCTGGCCGGGGGGTATCAAAAACTTGACCAAAAAAAAGAGAGGAAAAAATGGGAAAGTATAAGTAGTCCTCGACTTACAACAATTCGCTTAGTGACTGTTTGAAGTTACAACAGCACTGAAAAAGCGAATTATGATCATTTTTCACACTTATGATTGTTGCAGCATCCCCAGGGTCATGTGATTTACATTCGGATGCTTGACAACTGATTCATACTTATGACGTTCACAGTGTCCCAGGGTCACATGATCCAGGGGGCGTGGCCAGCTGATCACTCAGGTTGCAGAGTGCCTGTGGGGGGGAATCTGGGGGTCTCTGGGATGGGATTGGGGTGGGTGCCTGCCTTCCTTCCCTCCCTTCTTTCCCCTTGTCCCTTCCTTCCTTCTTTTCTTCCTTTCCTTCACCTCCCTCTTAGTCTCTTCCTCCTTCCCTACCTCTCTCCCATTGTCCCTTCCTTCTTTCCTTCCTTTCCTTCACCTCCCTTAGTCTCTTCCTCCTTCCCTCTTTCCCATTGTCCCTTCCTTCCTTCTTTCCTTCCTTTCCTTCACCTCCCTTAGTCTCTTCCTCCTTCCCTTCCTCTTTCCCATTGTCCCTTCCTTCTTTCCTTTCTTTCCTTCCCCTCCCTTAGTCCCTTCCTTCCTTCCTTCCTTCCTTCCTTCCTTCCTTCCTTCCTTCCTTCCTTCCTTCCTTCCTTCCTTCCCCTCCCTCAGACCCTTCCTTCCTTCCCTCTTTGTCCCTTCCTTCCTTCCCTCCCTTCCATTGTTCCTTCCTTCCTTCCCTCTCTCACTGTCCCTTACTTCCTTCCCTCTTCGTCCCTTCCTTCCTCCCCCCCTCCATGCCCAGGAAGGGACAAGGGGAGGGGGACAGGCTGCCAGAGGCAGAGGAGAGCTCCGCCCAGCTCACTTACTTAGCTTTTCCAGAAAACAAGCCGCTTGCTAAGTTAGCAGAAACCCCAGGATCAGCGCCGGGCTACAGCTGATTTGCGCTTCTGCTAAATTAGCAAGCAGCATGTTTTCGAGCAAAGCTCAAGCAAGTTTGCTGGGCAGGAGCCAAGGAGAGCTGCTACAGCTGACCTGCTTCTTGGCTGCTCTGCAAAAGCATGGATCAGCTGTAGAGGTTCGCCCCGATCCTGGACAAGAGGGAAGGACGGAAGGGTCAAGGGGAAAGAGGGAGGGAAGGAGGGACAAAGAGGGAGGTGAAGGAAAGGAAGGAAGGGACAAGGGGAGAGAGGGAGGGAAGGAGGGACAAAGAGGGAGGTGAAGGAAAGGAAGGAAGGAAGGGACAATGGGAGAGGGAGGGAAGGAGGAAGAGACCAAGAGAGAGGGAAGGAAAAGAAGTTCCAGCTAGCAGAGGCTTGGCAGCCCGGCTGCCGAGAAACAGAAGAGTGCAAAGCCAAGGAGAAGAAGGTGGTGGTTTCCTCCCAAAGGGGGCTCCTTTTCTCCCCTTCCCTGGCTTTGTGTGGAATTTCTCATCACCAACGCTGACAGGTGCTGCTTCGAGCCCGCTATGAGCTTTCTCGCCCCCTTTGCTTCTCCCCCCCCTGCTTTCATGAGGATTGTGGCGCCCTTGGGAAGCCGATCGTGCTTTGAAGCTTAGGAGAGGAGGAGGAGTCCCTTCCTCCTTCCCTCCCTCTCTCCCTGTCAAGCCCCGACAGGCTCGACATGAACAGGCGGAGGAGGAGTCGAGGATGGGCGGGGTGGCAAAGGAGACAAGCGGCCGTCGCCAGACCTCCCGGCTGACAAGCGCAAGTTCGGGGGTTGCCAGCTGACGGGCGCAGGAGTTGGGTGCTGCGGCGGCCTCCCCTTCGCTGACCTGCGTGCACGAGAAGAAGTCAATCCGGTTGCTGCACAATGAGTCTCTGGGGAGGGTGGGGCCTTGCTCTGTGCCTGCGCTCTTCATGCGCCCCCTGCAGGGCACATTTGGTAGGGTTTGTGCAGACTGCCGCCAAGCATTATATTTTCCACAAACAAGTGAGGTGGAGCAGAGGGGGGGAGGGAGAGAAGGCGGTTGACAAGCCCTGCCTAAGACCATCAGAAATATGTGTTTTCCGATGGTCTTAGGCGACCCCTGTGAAAGGCTCGTGCGACCCCCAAAAGGGTCGCGACCCACAGGTTGAGAACAGCTGGGCTAGAGTTTGTAATTTCAATCTTATCTGCTTTTTTTCTTGAAGTTCTTCCCCAACTCAGCTCTTTTGGGTGGAAAGCAAGATCCTCCAGAGTTTTATATCTATTTCAGTAAAGATCTTGCCTAGATTCAAGGAAACAAACCGTGTTTTGAGCCCAAAAGTTCAGCCCTGGTTTGAAACTGCATCTAATGCTAGAAACACAGTGACAGAAACACAACTTACCGGCTCCTAAGATAATGAACAATAACCACAAACCAAGCATACTCTTGTGTGACATGTCAGCAGCTGGCATTTCAAGAAGGAATAAAATGAAGCAAGGTCTAATTTCTGTAAAATATAAATAGGTTAATTTGCACAATATTCTAATGAGACTTTTTATGGTATTCAAAGCTCTCCTTCTTCCATGCTTTCAGTGTGATGGAGTTGAGGACTGCCTCTTTGGTGGAAGAGAGATTGCAACCGTAAAACTGTCTGAAAAAACTCTTTCAACATTTTATTTATTTGCTTGACTGGGAAACTTATATAAATTAGAACATTAACATAGCAAACAAGAACAAAAGACAAAATAACCATGCCAGTTTGAAACAATATTTAAACATATTTTTTTTTTTAAAAAAAGAAACATAAATAGAAAAATCAAACCTGCAAGGAAGGAGATTGCCTGGATGGACATGCTGTAAGCAAGTGAAACCAGCTCTCCTCCTTCCCTGAAATCTTCACACAGAGCATGGAACTCTTATCAGAAACAGTCTGAGTGTTTGCAGTGTTTCTCATGTTCTCTGTGTTTCTTGATAGGTGGTCTTCAACTCCCAGAACTCCTCAGCCACACATTGCTAGCTGGGGAATTCTGGGAGGTGATGTCCACACGTCTTCAAGTTCCCCAGGCTGGGAACCACTGGGCTAGGAGGTGATTCCATGAAGAGCCGTGCTTACTTTCTCAGGCTCATACTGAACACAAATCCTCCACAAGCAAACTGCCATTGTTTTCCGGTAGCATCATTCCTGGCGTGCTGGCTCTCCGCTGTAGCTCCTTTGTCCAGTCCTGTTGGCCAGCTGCACTCCAGGAGAGCAGGAGCTTGAAGGCAGTGCCAGACGTGTCCCCTCTGGCAGTGACCTCTTGCATTGTATCCAGTCTGTGCGCCAGAAGAGGAAAGACGATGGAGCTCCTTTTGCAGAATGGGAAGTTTCTCCTCTGGAAACGGCCTTGGGGTCATATAAGGAGGAACAGGGTGAATCCCATGAGAAGCGTCCGGTGTTGAGTGACCACCAGAGGGCTTGCAGACAGACCCAGAAAGGTCTGTGGCAATGCCCTGGAGACAAAGCCCAAGGCACCTCTCGTCCCAGCTTCTCCCCGCAAATTCAGGACTTCTAAGGATGGAGACCTCCATAGATGACCATGTTTGGGGTGCACAATCCCACTCCAAAATAGATGAATCTCAATCCCCGATCCCAGTTTTCTTCTGACCCACAGGAGCAGACATTTATGTGGCTTCAAGCTTTTTCATGGTTAAACTAAAGCAGTGGTGGTGAACCTATGGCACGGGTGCCAGAGGCGGCACTCAGAGCCCTCTCTGTGGGCACGCGCACCATCGCCCCAGTCCTAGGCCTTCAGCTGGGTTTTATGAACCCTTTTCGCTTTAGGCCTCTGCCGCCATGTGCAAAAAAAAAAAAAAAGGTCAATCAATCAGTCAATTTCAACTTCTTGCGGGAAAAAAAAGGTCTTGCAAAGTTGGAATTGATTGATTGAACTTTTTAGTCCCACTCAGTCTGCAGCCACGCCCACCCAATGGGCCACGCCCACCCAATGGCCCACACCCACCCAGCACCCAACGATACATAAGTGGGTTTTGGGTTGCAGTTTGCGCACTTGGTCTTTAAAAGTTCACTGAAATAAAGCATTATTCAAGATTTGTTTTAATTGTTTTTAATATACAAAAAATAAAAAGAGAACAAAAGGCATTGAAACTACATAAAAAACAAGCAAATAAACAAATTAAGAAAATGGGGAGAAGAATACCTAGCTAATATATACAAATTTTATACACATAAAGAAGGGAAAAATTAACTGTTTTTAAGCAACACATTAAACCTTGATCATATAGAAAAATAACCAGTATAATAATCAGTGTTTTTTTCTTCTCTCAATGTGAAATCTGCCCTCTGCGCTCCTTTGGATAGTGGGGTCACTTCAGAAGATACATGCCACTGTTAATCTTGCAGCTGGGATAGATGGACCATGATGGCCAGCTTTGCTGTGTTCATGAGCTCTCATTAAGACTCCTGATGACTCTGTAGTGGTGGTGGAAAGTGTGTGCAGGGGACAAAGACCATGTCCAGATTACAAATAGCCGTTGTTTTTATTGGGACTAGTAAATCTGTCATTGGGCAAAGGGATCATTAAGTTGGAAAACACATGATCTTCAATTTCTTGAAGATCCTTCACTTATACATTCACACATACAAACATCTGCCGCTCAGAGCCATGAAAGACCAGGCTTTGGGGGGACATAACTGTAGGGCCCTCAGCCAACTATGAAAAGACCTTGTTTATAGCTGCCTTGTTCAGCAACAATTTGAAGTTACCACGATGCTAGAAAAATAGCTTTATGAACAATGCTCAATTGATGACATTCTCAACATCCCTCAGTCTCATGATCATCACTGTCCTGTGCCTTTCCTGTGTTTTTTCTTTCCCTTTCCCATCACAGAGTGGAGAGATTGGAGAGGAAGGGATTACAAGAGACAAAGAAGGCATACAATGGACAATACCTTGGGTTGCAGAATGGTGCACTTGGGACCACCTGCTCTAGCACATTCCTTTCTATGTATTTTCCCCATTGTGTGCCTCCTTACTCTCTTATTGTCACTTGTGTGCAGGTAGGAAGAGGGCTGATTTCACATTGACAGAAAAACATATATTGATAAACCATTATTTTTGCATATGGTCAAAGTTTAATATGTTGCTTTACAGCAAAATTCCTTTTTTCTCTTTATATATGTTTTTAATTTCTATATTAACATCACCTGGGTATTTTCTCCCCTTTCATGATGTTTCATGATTTCTTTTTGTTTTCTATTCTTTTCTGTATATTAAAAACAATTAAAACAAGCCATGTGTGGTGCTTAAGTTTGATCAGGAACAAGCCTTGAAGCCAGATGAATGTATGCTCCTGTGGGTCAGAAGGAAGCTGGGCTTGGGATTGAGAGAGATTTGTTTTGGAGCGGAACTGTGAATTCCAAAACATGGCTGTGCCTGCATTGAGGGCCTAGGAGTCCTGAATTTGCAGATGGGGATTGTGGTGAGACAGGCCTTGCACTTGGGTTCTGGGCATTGCTGAAGACTTGGGTCTGTCTGCAAATCCCCTGGTGGCCAGTCACTCTTCCCACAGGATTCGCCTTTTCCTCAAGGTCATTAACAAAGAAGGAACTTCCCTTTCTGCAGAAGGAGCTCTGTCGTCCTTCCTCATCTGTCACACCAAACAGATGCAACACAACAGGGGTCATGGAGGGGACACATCTAACGCTGCCTTCAATCTCCTGTGTCCTGCCACAGTAGCTGGACAGCAGGACTAGACAAAGGAGCCGTAACAGAGAGCTATTTCTAGTAATATAGAAATTAATTCTGGTACTATGCCGTACTGTGTAGTATTAGGTTCAGAATTATAGTACCTTAGATGGGCAGGCAAAACGATTATAGTTTGCTTGTGGAGGATTTGTTTTCAGTATGAACCTGAGAATTATTGAGTCTTAAAAGCATAGAATCATAGGGCTGGAAGGGACTTTGAAGGTCTTCTAATCCAGGGCTTTTCAACCGGTGGTTCACGTATATGTTATATGTTATATTCTTTCCCCCCGGCAAATGCTTGAGCGTAAATTGGAACTGGTGAAAATGCTGGGACCAGTGGGCTTGTTTGGGGTTGAGCTTCCTGGGTGTTTTCAGGGCTTCCAAATTTTTGTGGTCAGTCCACACTTGGAAGGGAATTTTGTTGCCTTCAAGGAACTGGTGCCACGTGAATAATGCCCAACGTATCCCGTATGCCTCTTTCTCCCATACGGGCCAGTGCTGTTCTGTTTCCGTTAGTTTCTTGGATGTATATGCACAGGGTTGCAATACCCCTTCATCGTTTTCTTGTAATAGTACAACCCCCACTGCCACATCACTTGCATCCGCCTGTATTACGAAGGGCTTATCCATGTCTGGGTGCCTTAGTACTGGTTCGGCAGAGAAAAGTCTCTTTAATCTCTCAAACGCTGCTTGGCACTCCATTGTCCTTGTTAGTAGCTGGCTAGGTTTTACTGAGGATGCTTCCTTCGTTTTTAGTAAGTTCGTGAGGGGCAGGGCTATCTGGGCAAATGAGGGGATGAATTGGCGGTAAAAGTTTGCGAAGCCCAGGAAATTTTGCAATTGCTTTCTTCTGCGGGGTGGTGCCCATTCTAATACTGCTCTGACCTTCTCTGGGTCCATTTGAATGCCCTGGGGGGATATGCGATAATTTAGGTAGTCTATCCTTTCCTGGTGGAATTCGCATTTTGAGAGTTTGGCATATAGATGGGCGGCTAGCAGTTTCTTTAAAACTGCTCTGACTAGGTTGACATGTTCCTCTTTTGATTCGGTGAAGATAAGAATGTCGTCTAAGTAAACAAGGACCCCCTTAAATAGGTGCTTAGAACTATAGAAAACCCCATTTCTGCCTTCTCTGGATTCTGTCATATGATGAAGGGAAGGGGGTGAGCAAAGGGGCTTTATGGCCCTCACTTCCTTCAGTATACTTCAAAGGGACTGGATGTGGATATCACCAAAAGGACTAACCATAACAATGGGGCTATTACCTTTCATGTACTCCTCTCTGAAGTCTCCATCCAGCTGGCAGTAAGGAAAAGAGGGTGGGAATGTAATGCCTGAGACTGTCGCTGGAAGAATGGGGTGATTGGGTGGGGCTACTGGGGAACCCCTTAAAACCTTGAATGGGAGAGCTTGGACCCCAAGTCCTGTCTAGAATGCCTGAAACCATTTTCTCTTAATAAAGGATTCCTGTTGGAAGAATTATTCCAAGAGTTCTGTCTTCTTAAGATGCAAAGTGGGGTGAGTCCTTACATTAGACAGGACTTGCAAAATTAATCCACCTGGAAGGGAGACCTTTGCCGGGGGGATTTTTGCAAAAAATTACCATGTCAGACAATGGAGCAAGAAAGGGGGAAAACTCTGGAAAGGGAGCCACTGCCCCGACTGAAACCTTGCAGGATGTCGGGATCCGAGAGGTCAGATTCCTCAGGAGAAGAAGTGGTGGAGACACGGGACCACAAGCCTCGCTGGTCGATGGGCGTTGGAAAGAAAAGTGAGTGGGGAAAGGAATCAAGAAAGGTGACCCTGAGACGGGGGACCAAGCAACCAGAATGGAAGCAGGAGATGGAGAAATCCCTGCACGCAAGTGAAGAGGGAGAAAGCTGGGCACCGTACTCGGACTGGATCCTAGAGAAAGCTATTGACCTGATGAAGAGAACTCTCAGCTCCCTAGGAGAGGAGAATACTGAGCCCTACGGCCGCCCCAGTTCCTGGAGCCGCAAAGGGAGAGACACCGAGGGGGAAGTGGAACCTGCAGCCCCGGGGACATCTGCTGATCCACTAGTCCCCAGCTCCTGCCGAACCACAGATGGCGATCTGGACGGAAGACACTACCACCAACAACGGAGGCACCGATCCATTGGAGGTGAAATTCAAAGGGGAGCCAACACACTTGGGGTTTTTCCTAACCCAAGTCCTCAGCTACATGGAGGAATACGGGCAGGACATCCCCAGCGACAAAGCCCACATCCGGATCGTGCAATCTGCCCTGGATAGACCGGCTGTAGATTGGGTGGTGAACTTGCACGCTCTAATGCCCCAGAGCTCAACGACTTCAACCATTTCATGTCCTCTCTGAGAAGGCGATTTGAAGACCCCCTGGCTGATCGCAAAGCTCGCAAAAGGATAAAAACAATGAGGCAAGGCAAACGCCCAGTGGCTGAATATACACAAGAATTCCGGGCCATTGCCAGCAAACTGAATTGGCCAGAAGACATCCTCATTAGCCATTTCAAAGATGGACTAAATTGTGACCTATATGACGCTTGCCTGCCCCGAGGGGACCCACACCAACTTGAGGAATGGTACGTCTTGGCAGAGGAAGCAGAGATTGACATATTGAAGAGACACCGCCAAGGAAAACTATGGAGCCGCTCCCGCCTGAGTTGACATACGAACCAGTGAAACCATTGGCAACAGCCAAGAAGCAAATGGGGTGTTTCAAGTGTGGAAGAGAAGGGCATCGAGCTGTAGAATGACGCTCCAAAGCCCCCCAGCACAACCCAGACAGATCCCCGATCAGCAAATCCGGAAAATCTCCAGCTAAGCCAAAAGAAACTGCCATGAGAATGATGGAGATTGTGGAACCCCCCACCTCTGCTCATCAGGGGGAAAGAACTCCAGCCTACACTGCAGGGCCGGTGGATGCCTCAGATGACAGCTCAGAGGGCGAACCCCTGGTAAGTGGATGCATCGCACCCATCCTCAAGACAGTGACTATATTAATTCCCCCCATGCCCGAAGCCGTGAAGGTGAAAGCCTTAATAGACTCTGGCTGCATCCGCTGCCTCATTAGCCGACACTAGTGGGGAATCTGGGCATTCCATCGAGGAGACTGGAACAACCAATCTCATTTGGCCAGTTAGATGGATCCATAGCAGAGGGGGTGCCAGGTACCCTAGCCACTCTATCAATACGCCTCTCCCTGGGCAAACATGAGGAAGACATAACGTTTGTGGTGACCCCAGGCATGGAATGCCCAATGATCCTAGGGATCGAATGGTTAAAAAAATGGAACCCCTGGGTGAATTGGAAGACGGCAGAAATCAAATTCCCGAAGGGGGACCCTATGGACTTAAAACCCCAAGGGAGGCTACCAGAATCAAGAATAGAAAAAGCATCCATGGGAAAGGAAAAGGGACCACCAGAAATACCAGAGGAATAAGAGACCTTGCTGAAGTTTTCAGTGAGGAGAGGGCGGATGAGCTCTCCCCCACCGACCCACAGACTGTGCCATTGAATTCAAGCCTGGGGCAAAACTCCCGAAGCCCAGATTATACTCCATGAGCCCAAAGGAGAAGGAGGAAATGGAAAGATTCATTAAAAAAAAACCTAGAGAGGGGTTTCATTGAGCCAGCCAAGCCTAAAGTGGCTGCCCCGGTCCTCTTTAGAGAGAAGAAGGATGGCTCTTTACGCTTATGCGTGGATTATAGGGCCCAGAATACAATCAGTGAAAGCAACCGATACCCTCTGCCCCTCATGAAAGACATGCTGTCACACCTCTCGAAAGGGAAAAATTTTTCTAAACTAGACCTAAGGGAAGCTTACTATCGCGTGAGAATTAAGGAAGGGGATGAATGGAAGACCGCATTTAACTGCCCCATGGGGTGCTATCAATTCAAAGTCTTGCCATTTGGATTACAAGGGGGCCCTGCAGTATTTATGCAATTAATCAATGACGTTCTAAGGGAGCACCTGTTTAAGGGGGTCCTTGTTTACTTGGACGACATTCTTATCTTCACTGAAACAAAAGAGGAACATGTCAACCTAGTCAGAGCGGTTTTCAAGAAACTGCGAGCCGTCCACCTGTATGCCAAACTCTCAAAATGTGAATTCCACCAGGAAAGGATAGACTACCTAGGTTATCGCATATCCCCCCAGGGCATTGAAATGGACCCAGAGAAGGTCAGAGCAGTATTAGATTGGGCACCACCCCGCACAAGAAAGCAACTACAAAGTTTCCTGGGCTTTGCAAACTTTTACCGCCAATTCATCCCCTCATTTGCCCAGATAGCCTTGCCCCTCACTAACTTACTAAAAACAAAGGGAGCATCCTCAGTAAAACCTAGCCAGCCACTAACATGGACAATGGAGTGCCAAGCAGCGTTTGAGAGATTAAAGAGACTTTTTTCTGCCAAACCAGTAGTGAGGCACCCAGACATGGATAAGCCCTTCGTAATACAGGCAGATGCAAATGATGTGGCAGTGGGGGCTGTACTATTACAAGAAAACGATGAAGGGGTATTGCAACCCTGTGCATATACATCCAAGAAACTCACAGAAACAGAACAGCGCTGGCCCGTATAGGAGAAGGAGGCATATGGGATACGTTGGGCATTACTCACGTGGTGACAGTTCCTGGAAGGCAACAAAATCCCCTTCCAGGTGTGGACTGATCACAAAAATTTGGAAGCCCTGAAAGCGCCCAGGAAGCTCAATCCCAAACAAGCCCGCTGGTCCCAGCATTTTCACCAGTTCCAATTTATGCTCAAGCATTTGCCGGGGGGAAAGAACTAAATTAAAACCACAACTGGACAGCCAAACTGGAATTGAATTCCGGAAAAGTTTGGAAACAGATGAATGGTCCCAGAAAAACAAAAATGTGTGCACAATGAGAGACAGGTTGCCTTGGGTAGGAGAAAAGTTATATATACCAACAACCCAAAGAGTCATGTAGCTTTGCCATGACCCAAAATCAGCAGGGCATTTTGGATTTGTAAAAACTTTACACTTAATTAAACGGCAATTTTGGTGGCCATCCATAAAAAAGGACATAGAAAGCTACGTGGCCAGCTGCCCAAAATGTGCTACTGCAAAGAGGTTGCAAGGGAAATCGCCAGGACTATTACAAACAGTGGCAAATCCCTCAGTCCTTGGAGGGAAATAGCCATGGATTTTATAGTGGAATTGCCAGAAAGCAATGGGGATACTGTTGTCTGGATGGTCACGGACTTATTTTCCAAACAGGTGCACTTTATCCCTTGCCAAAAGATTCCCACTGCAAAAGCCTTAGCAAAACTTTTCATCCAGCACATTTACAGATTGCATGGGGCACCCCAATGCATCATCTCTGATAGGGGAGTGCAATTTATGTCTGGATTTTGGAAGGAATTTTTATCCCTTTTAGGAACCACTCAGGGACTGACATCTAGCCATCACCCACAAGGGGATGGACAAACAGAACGTTGTCACTCAGTACTTGAGCAATATTTGAGATGTTTTCTTAATTTCCAACAGACCGATTGGGCGGACTTACTCCCTTTTGCAGAAGTTGCCTACAATAATGCTGTCCACTCCAGCACAGGTTACACTCCTTTTCAAATAGCCACTGGTCAAAGTTTCAACCTCATGCCAGAATTAACCCCAAACGAACCGGCGATCCCATCACTGAAAGAATGGATGGAACAATTACAAAACACCTGGCCAATAGTTAGAAAAGCACTAGATGAAGCTAGGCAGGTATACAAAGCACAAGCCGATAAAAAAAGGGTTGAGCCTATACCATTCATTATAGGAAAAATGGTGTACTTATCTACCAAATTCCCTAAAGGCCCTACAACCCTGTAAAAAACTTGGACCGAAATATATAGGGCCTTTTCCAATTAAAAGAATCATAAACCCAGTAACAGTAGAATTAGAATTACCCCAAAATCTCAGGCAAATACACACAATTTTTCATTGCAGCTTGCTGAAAAGAGCATCAAACACCGTTACGGCCAAAAATTCCCCCCCACACAAACCTCCAATCATGGTGGAGGGCGAACAACACTTCGAAATAAAGGAAATCCTTGACTCTAGGAAATATCATGGAGCGACTTAGTACCTAGTTGCCTGGAAACACCTCCCTGCCTCACAAAACGAGTGGGTCCATAAATGTCATGTCAGAGCCCCGAAGCTATTAAAGAAGTTCCACACAGAGTATCCTAACAAGCCTGACTAACCTTTATACCTGTGTTGTTTTCTTTCAGGTGGATCTGTCTTATTTTTAAGGGGGCAGGATGTCAGAATCCAATTATATTTCATCTCTAGTTATCAACTATAGAAAATACCATTTCTGCCTTCTCTGGATTCTGTCATATGATGAAGGGAAGGGGTGAGCAAAGGGGCTTTATGGCCCTCACTTCCTTCAGTACATTTCAAAGGGACTGGATGTGGATATCACCAAAAGGACTAACCATAACAATGGGGCTATTACCTTTCATGTACTCCTCTCTGAAGTCTCCCTCCAGCCGGCAGTAAGGAAAAGGGAGTGGGAATGTAATGCCTGAGACTGTCGCTGGAAGAAGGGGGTGATTGGGTGGGGCTACTGGGGAACCCCTTAAAACCTTGAATGGGAGAGCTTGGACCCCAAGTCCTGTCTAGAACGCCTGAAACCATTTTCTCTTAATAAAGGATGCCTGTTGGAAGAACTATTCCAAGAGTTCTGTCTTCTTAAGATGCAAAGTGGGGTGGGTCCTTACATTATCTTTTGTTTTGGTGTCGTTTATGTGCTGATTGATGTAAGCTACCCAATCAAGCAAATAAATAAAATGTTGCAAGAGTTCTTCCACACAATTTTGCAATTGCAGTCTGTTTTCCACTGAAAAGGCAGTCCTTAAAGATTGCAGCACTTTGTATTATATTAGATCATTAGAATATTACGCAAATTAAACTGACTACTTATTTTTGCAGAAATTAGACTTTTGCTTTATTTTACTTCTTCATGAAATGCCAGGTGCTATCATGACACAGAAAATCATTCTGGCATTGTGGTTCCCAATCCTTTTCTTAGGAGCTGGTAAGTTGAGTTTCTATTTCTAGCTTTAGATGCAGTTTCAAACCAGGGCTGAAATTTGGGACTCAAAACATGGTTTGTTTCCTTGAGTCCAGGCAGGATCTTTACAGGAATAGATATAAAAGTTTGGAGGAACTTTCTTTTCACCTGAAAGAACTGAGTTGGAGGAGAACTTGAAGAAAAAGGCAGATAAGATTGAAATTACAAAGTCTAGCAGAAGAAGTAAATGACATTTTCCCAATTTTTATTTAGAAAATATAAGAAACCTAAAGACAATACCATTATGCATGATACAGGTGGATTTGATCTGTTGCTCAATAGCACAGTCTAAATTAATTTTTTTTTGCAATGAAAAGATACTTGTTTCACTATTTTTTTAAGAAAAACCCTATTGATTTGTAAGGATAGGCCATGCATCTTTTAATAATTATACAAGTACATAAATCTTGCTTAAACCTTTCTGTTTCAAAATCATAATTTGGAAAATACATAAACACTGTTATAATACCCAAGACAGATATAATAACTGAAACATCCATAGCCAGTATTTTAATCTTCAAATAAATTTAGACAGAGAAATATTATCTGTAGCATTATCCTTATTATGGTCACTGGTGAACACATAATACAATTTTGTAAACATTTTCTAGAAGAGCGGCAGAAGTAAATACTATGGTTTAGATTTCTAAGTACTATAAAGTGAAATAGTAAAAAAATAAAAATAACTATTAAAATATCTCCATACCTAAAAGAAATTGACTAAATTACTGAACAGTGTGCTGTATTTATGCTATAAACCAGTGTTTCTCAACCTTGACAATTTTAAGGCATGTGGACTTCAACTCCCAGAATTCCACAGCCAGCATTGCTGGCTGTGGAATTCTGGGAGTTGAAGTCCACATGCCTTAAAATTGTCAAGGTTGAGAAACACTGCTATAAACAGTGCTGTGAATAAAACTCTGAACCAAACATAGAGACTTACTAAAGCACTGTGTCAAAATCAGAGCTTTTCTGTGGTGGGGCCTTTTGGGTGTCCAGTTTCTGAAGAGACACACTTTCTGGATGGAGCCCGGTGTCATCCATTACACTCAGGTTAGTTAGTAAAGAAAGACTCCCAGGCCAGGGATGTGACCAAGATTATTCTTTACTGTAGCAAAAGTGATGACAGAATAGCCAGGTGAAGTCTGTTGCTTTGGCACAAAAAAGATGTAGCTAACTTTCCCTTTTTCCCAAGCCTCCCCCTTGTTATCAGCCATTGTCCAGTTAGAAGTATTGCCATTATTTGGGTAATGGACCCTCAATTTGTGCCTTATCCATCTCTACATTCCTTTGGGTGACCTTGGGCTAGATGGGAGCATCTCATTGCCAGCGCGGTACTGCTTGGCTTCCAGCCCTCCCTTCCCCCCCCATTCCAAACCTCTTCCCTCCCCCCATTCCAGAAATGTCAGGCTGACAGGATAGGAAGCGATGCTAGCAGAACGGCAGCCATGACATCCAGAATTTCTCACCTGCCACTCCTTCCTTTTTAACCACATTTCCTGGGTAGAATTTGGGGATTTTTAAAAAAAAAAATGCAGATCTGAATATTAAATTGCAGACATATTAATCTAAGAGATTAAACATGTTCTCATCAAGCCAAGCCTTGCTCACTTTTGCCCCCCCCCCAATTTCACCGTTTTCCTCCCTGTTCCACCCTGCCCATCATCTTTCATGCTTGGACTTTGGCACAGCTGAGGACCTGCATTTCTACGATGGGTTAGAAGTGGACCTCAAGCCGTGTCCTGCACCCTCTTCTCCTCTGGAAAAGGGCCCATTGGGGGTCCAGCCCAGCTCTCTCCAGGCTTCCCACTCCATGGGGCACAGGCTGCGCTGGGCCAGGCCAAAAAGGGGGTTCCCAGATGGGGTGTCAGGAAAAGAGATGAAGGTGGGCTTTGAGCTGGAATCTCCATAGAGGCAGTTCAGGATCCTCTCTGTGGGTCTGGTGGGACTGGCTGGACCCACAAACTCTTTGGGGAAGAGTCAGGGGGTCCTTGAGGGGCTGAGCCTCGAGCCCCATCATCCATGGTTTGATATAAAGAGGTCTTGCTGGAAGGCAGGGGATGCCTGCCCTCTTCTACCACACCAGGCCTCTCCCTTCACAACGAGTGTCATAGGCAAGAGAGGGAATTGTTGGACGATTTCATTGTCATATGTGAGAGGAGGGATTTTATTGTTTGTGACCAAACTGAGTGACACATATTTTCCGTTCTCTAAACAAAACCATTCATTGAGCCTCATCTGTTGCTGCTTTTCTATTTGGGCTTCCTGTGATTTTTTTTTTATTTATTTTTCAAAGAAAATTTTTATTAAATTTTTAAAATTTTACAAAAACAAAACAATCTTCCCCCCAACCTCCCCAACCCTCCCATTCCCTCCCCCGACCTCCCCAGAGCTGAATATAGGCTTAATTAAAATTTCACCAAAAAGTCTTAAAAAAAGATATAAACCATAAATGAATCTAACATTAGTTAAAAATCTAAATACATTAATTAGAAAAATTATAAAATAATTAACAATAGTATATATGTATAAAAAACATGAATACAAAAAATAAATGTTTAAAGAAGAAAAGAATAAAGAAATAAAAAAAGGAAAAAAGAACAAAGAAAAAAGAAGAAAAAAAAGAAAAAAAACAACAAAATATTCCATTTTAAATATAAATTGTTAAAAAACTAAGTAATATTTTTTTATATCCAACTTATGTTGTATAAAATCTATCCATTTTTTCCATACCGCAACATACTTCTCTTGCGATTGATCCTTCAAGAAAGCCGAAATCTTTGCCATTTCCGCCAAATAAGAAACTTTAAGAAACCACTCTTGCAAAGTAGGCAAAGATTCCTTCTTCCAACATTGCCCTACTAACAACCTTGCGGCTGTAATTAAATTTAACATCAATGTAATCTCCTTAGTATCACAATCAGTAACGATACCTAACAAAAACAATTGTGGGGTAAATTTTACCCTCCTTCTAAAAATTCTTTGAATATTCCACCCTATCTTAATCCAAAAAGCTTTTATATTTTTAGGCTTCCTGTGATTTTTGTGCTCTTTCACAAATGGGGTCTGTCCCTCTCCTGCTCAGAACATTTGCTGGACTCTCAGCTGAGAGTGACCTGCACTCCTGGGGGGGCTGCAAAGAGAGCTTGGCAGCTGAATTGCTCCACAGATACCTGGGAAGACGGGGTGGAATTCAGCTGGATCAAGAGAACGGATCCCGCTCTCAGGGTTCTGTGATAAAGATCACTTCCCAAGACCTTGATCTAGGTGTCACCTGCACAGCAGAAAACAATGTTAGCCAGGCATCCAGGACAGTCCAGGTAAGGGTTTCTCCCCATGAAAGAAGCTTTGGGACCAAAGATGAATCTGATATTGAGTTCAGAGAGAAAAGGTCCTGGAGAAGGTAGACTGTCCCATGGTTGTTTGTGCAGGAGAACCATGGGTTGGACTGCAACAACGCTTTTGATGATCTATTACGTCCTTCACCTGGCATCTTGAATTCTAACCCTTATCTTTACATCCAACAACTATCTGTGTCTTTGTCGTCTTTAGAAAGTCTAAAAAAACACGTTGGTACTTGTTTGTTTGTTCAGATCTGGAATCCATTAACAAGGCCTGGGCTCCTCCAGATGCTGGACTTTGTAGAGTTGGAAGGACCACAAAGGCCATCTAGTCCAACCCTCTGCAAAATGCAGGAAAACCAGTTCAACCATTCCAGGTTGGCCTCTCCCCATTGGTCTTGCTCCTTGCACCCTGGCTGAGGGGAAGAAACAAGTTGGTGGTAGTCTCAGCACCATCAAGTGGGGTCCTCAGTGAAGAGCCCAGCCTGGTGACAGAGAGGGGCTGAACCCAGGTGGTACTTCAATTGCAAACCTATTAATCTAATAGGACCATCAGGTGTCCTCCAGGTGAGTCCTTCGGGTGGCCTGGTTAGCCTGAGGATTGGTGGAGTTTTAGGTCTCTCTGGTGGGGGAGATCCTCCTTTTCAGCCACAAGGGAAGGACTCAGCTCCCAAATGGGACATGTGAACCCGTCTTGTTACTCTAAGAAAGGAAGAAGCCCCCCCAAGTCCTCTATCCTGGAGCCATTTTGTCTTTCTTCACAAAAGGTTTTCTGGGAGGCTGAGGGTCAGAAATGGGATGCTTGGAAGGTCCCTTGTGACCCAAGTTTGAACTCTTTCTCTAACCTTTCAGGAACAGAAGAACTGTATGGTGCTCTGGGAGAGACTGCCACTTTCCAGGTGAAACGCCCTCCACCATATAAGAACATTTACTGGAGTAAAGGTGTCGGCAACAACTCCATAAATCTTACTATGGTGAACTTTAATGGACCATGTCATCTCCAGAACTCCCACCCAGACTATGAAAAGCAGTTGCATGTCTACAAGGGTTGCAGACATCTCCATCTCCATCATCTAAAAGAAGAGGATGCTGGCAGATACACTGCAAAAGTTGTTCGTGGGGGAAAAATGACAAGCGAGTCCTTTAATCTGTGGGTTTTTAGTAAGTATCGCAGCCATGGCAGTAAATTCTTGGCTTTCCTCCTTTGCCCAGGCTGATGTGGAGAGGTGGGAGCTTTTTGGGGGGGAGAGTGTCTTTGGGTGTCCAGTTTCTGAAGATCATGGCTTCTGGGTGGAGCCCAGAGCTTCTCTCCAGCTGCTCCCTCCTTTTGAACTTCTGTCCCAGAACACTCTGCCCGTCAGATATCTGTGTATATTTTTGTCTATTTTGGCAATGAAAATATTTGAGTTGTTGTGGTCAGGCTTAGCCTTGCTTACAGTTGCACCCTCCCCCCCCCCCAATACCACCACCTTCCTCTCTATTCCACCCTGCCCACCATCTTCTACATCAGGAGCTTTGGCACAGCTGAGGACGTGCATATCTAAATGGGTTAGAAGTGGAGCTCAAATTGTGACCCATAAACCTTTTCCCCTTGCAAGGGGACTATGGGGCCCAGCCTAGCTCCCTCCAGGCTTCCTTTTTTAAAAAACTTTTTATTAATTTTCCAATGTTACAGTTATATCTTTGAAAAGCAACGTGGTGTCTGAATTACAATAATTCCATTATGTTTTTCTTTTATTTTTTTCTCTTGCTCCTTATATCTTTTATCTCTACTTTATTTTTTATACTTCTTTTCCTCTTTTTTCTTTTTTATTCTTCTTCTTTCTAAGCATTTTTTTTCTTTTTTTTCTAATAGTTATGCTTTATATATATATATTACTGTTAATTATTTTATAAGTTGTATAAGTATTGTATTTAGACTTACTTATGGTTTATATTCTTTTTAAGATTTTAAGAAACTTAAGAAATTTTAATTAAGCCTATATTCAGCTCTGGGAAGGTCGAGGGAGGGAGTGGAAGGGTTGGGGTGGGTTGGGTAGGGTTGTTTTTCTTTTTTGTAAAATTTTAAAAATTTTCAATAAAAAATAATAATAATAATAATAATTCCATTATGTACAAATATTAATACAAATCTCCAATTTTTTACAGCCAATATTTCCTCTCTATTTTCCCTTAATGCATACTGTGTCTTGTTTAAATTAGTATACTTCTTATTCTATCCATCAGCTACTTAATAGCTTTCTTACATTTATCAATAATTTTATATGTCTTATTTATTTTAACATTCCATCTTTTGGACCATCAATAATCTTATGAATTTTCCCAGCTTTAATTTTGCATTGATATTTAAATTAAACATTTAATATTTATCATTTCCAAATTTTTAAATGACCCCAATTCCCTTTGTCCAAATTCCTCCCAACATCTAGTGTTCCAGATACATATCTATCTCACTTCTATATCAACAGATTAGTAATACAATATATTATTTTCATTATAATTTCCAAATATTATAGATTCAATAACCAAAATTTCTCCCATTTCAGCATTCTTCTTTATGTCTACTTTCTCATATTTAAGCTTATAATTTTTATTCTTATCACTACATCAAAACATGTTAATTACGTTACATCGCTCTTAACATATATATGTCTTAATCACCTTTATCTAACTTTTATAAACAACTCAATATTTCAATTTAACTGTTGATATTTATGCATCTAGGTTTTAATTAGCCAACATTTTTCTTTATCTTCACATCATAACAACATCTCATATTCAAAATATGGGTCTTGTCTACTTAAGTATATTCTATTTTAAACCTCCTAAGTATGTCCACACTCCATTCTTCTTCAGTCTTATGCTGGCTTTTTTTCTTTGCCAAATCATCTTCCATGTCCTTGCTTCAGGGTCCTCAAAGAATTATTGTATTATTGTATATATTATATCATATTGAGATGACCATCCAGTCGCCATTTTTGAAAGGCTGAAGGATCTGGCAGGACTACCAGATTGTCTCTTTATTTTCTCCTCTTGACGTAGTTGTCCTGAACTGTTTATCTTTTCCTCTATCTATTTCTCTCCTTGATCTTCAAATTCCTTCTGATTTATATAGCAGGTTTTTTCCTCCATCCAAGTTGTCAGATTTTTTTCTGAATTTTCTATTGTCTGTACTTGTTGGGCAGTTAGGTCTTCTGTGATAATATTTAATTGTTCATTTTTTTCTGTTATATTCTGTTATATTATAGGTTTTTAGTTATAGTCAAAATTTGAGTTTGCATATCTAAGACACTTTCTGTTTTTTCCATGAAAGCTCTTATTCCATCACCAGCTGTAAGAAGAGTTTGGTGAATTTGGTAAGTTATTTTCAATATAGCAAAAATTTGTTTTTGCATTTCTTCCATAGAAAAGGTCTGTTCCTGGTCTTCCATAGTGATGAGTTGAATTGAAAACTTTTACAGATTTTTCCCCCCAGTAAATAAGAAACAGAGCTAAAACTCTCACAGCTGGTGTTCAAGGTCACATGAATCTTATCTTGTTTTCTGAACTGTCTCTTTTCTTTAAGAATAATAAATTGCAATTTCAGGTTTAGCAATTTCAGGTTTAGCCATAAGATGTCACCCCACTGTTTAAGGAATTCCTTTCAATCTCAAAGTTATTTTAATTCTTTTGGGGTTTTTTCTTCTATTTTAAGAGGAAAAACCCAGGCTTTCAAATAAAAATAGAAATTAAAAACAGATAATCAAAAATCTTTTAATCCAACTTCCAATTGGGATCCAATTATTTTTTTCAATGTTTTCAAAATTCCCCTGTATATTCAATCACCGCTGTTTCTGGAGGGAGGGCTAAAATCCCCCTTCCCTCTCCATAGTGGGGAAAGTACTTTAGCAGCTTGAATAGGTACAAAGAAGCAATTAGGATTTAAGAGAGGTAGATCTCACCCAGTCCTTTCCACGCTGCTTTGATGTTGCCAGATGGTGAGTGTGACTTTGGCTTTCTGCAGCCTAGTGACCAGCCATATTTTTATGGCCAGTCTTTCGTCCGCCGGTTTGGAGGGATTCGCCAGCTCTAGCAGGAGAGCTACCGCTCTCCGGCAATCCGGCGAGAGCCCCTCCTTGCTGGTTGCCCCCTAGCAATGCAAAACATGGACAGGGGAGACAAAGCTCATCTCCCAGATGTCCATGGCAGCCATGACAAACCGGAAGTCTCCCCTCCAGGCTTCCCTCTCCGTGGGACTTAGGCTGGATTGGGCCGGGCCAAAAGGGGGCTCCTGGATGGGGTGGCAGGAAAAGAAAGGTGGGTTTGCTTTGAGGTTGGAGTCTCTAGAGTGGCAGTTCAGGATACTCTTTGGGGGAGTCAAGGGGTCCTTGGGGAGATGGCGAGCCTGGAATTGGTGGAAGGCAGAGGATGAGTGGTCGCTGTCCTCTATCTTGGTGGGCCTTTTCCCTCACAATGAGTGTCATACATGAGAGGGGGATTTTGTTGTTAGAGCAATGGGTGAGACATATTTCCCTGCTCTAATTGAAGCAAACCATTCATTGATTCTTGCTGTTGCTGCTTCTCCTTCCTCCTTGACCTCCCTGTGATTTTGTGGACTTTCACAAATGGCATCTCTGCATCTCCTACTTAGGACGTTTGCTGGACTCTCACCTGAGCGTGACCTGCACTCCCGATGGGGCTGGAAATGGATCCTGGCAGCTGAATTGCTCTACAGGGACTGAGGAAGATGGAGTTACATTCAGCTGGGACTCCCCTGTCTACCGCCCTTCTTTCTCCTCTCATCCTCCTGTGATCAAGGTCACCTCCCAAGATCCTAATATCAACGTCACCTGCACAGCAAAAAACAAGGTTGGCCAGGCATCCAGGATGGTCTCCTTAAAGGAAGTTTGTGCTGGTAAGTTTTTTCTCTCCATGAAAGAAGCCTTGGGATTAAAGATGAAGCTGACATTTAGTTGGGAGACAAAAGGTCCTGGAGAAGGTAGATCTTCCCACAGTTATTTGTGCAGGAGTTGGAAAGGGATTTGGCTGCAACTAACAATCCAGAAGAATAAAATGTATGTATGTATTTATTTAATTCAAATTATAGGCCTACCCTCCTAATGTGGTGACTGGGTGGCTAACAGCAATTGAAAACAAAAGCAACAGCAAAACAAAATACAAAATCAATAGGTGAGATAAAATAATAACAGCAACACCAATTAGAACAACTATTTTTCATGCCTGGGACACAAACAGTTCTGGATGGGCCAAGGTCTTCTCCATGGCAGTGATGTTCCTGTGGGCAGAACAGAACCAGTTCACTTTCTGATCCCACCAGATCATGTTCCTGAATCGATGGGGCTCCAAGCAGGCTGATTCTGTCGGATCTACAAGGTTCACCATCACTGTTATATATATTCAATACGTAACAGTCACTCTTCCTTAGGTGGGACAACCGCTTAGTTCAGGGAAACTCCTGGAGTCAGTCCTCCTCTGCTGTAGCCAGGAGGGCTTAGCACAGATCCATCTCATGTGACGTTCACACGCCTTCCTACCCAGAGACATTGTCTTCTGTTGAGACCAGCCTTTGAAGATCACGCAGGAGCTTCGTTTGGTCCACTGGGCTCAGCACAAGCAATTGTGGGCATAGCTTGGTGCATCTAAGCAGCACCTGCCCTACTTGCCAGATGGAATCTGGGTGGGATTCTAGGTGCCGGTCACTTTCCTGTTGGCTCCTCTGTTGTAAATGGGGCCAGGCACCTCCATTCTCTGGAACTGAAAAGATTAAAAGGGTCCGTTGTTCTCTTTCAGGACAGACCGAGATCTTCTACAGGCTGCCTCTCTGGGCCCTGCTGTGCCTTAGCAAAGTGGGACCTCTTCTTCTTCTTGGCTGTTTGGGGCTCATTCTGAAATTCAGAAAAGGTACCATCTTAAGGAAGCCCTCTGGGAAACCCAACCCTTCCCTTCTCTTCTCTTGGTCCCTTTGCCCCTTTGGATTAGCCAACGGAACAAGATGGAGTGGCCTTTGCGATAAAAAGATTAGAGAAAAGAGCTGCTGAATGAGTTCCCTCCCCCCTTTTCCCTTGCCCCTTCCCTTCGTGGAGTCAAAGGTCCACAACCGTGGTGGCAAACCTATGGCACGCGTGCCAGACTGGGCATGTAGAGCCCTTTCTGTTGGCATGCGTGCCAGAGGGACGCTCCCCTCCCCATCTCCACGTGTGCCTGACTAGTGGGAACTGGAGAGGGCAGGGAAACCGTATCTAGCAGCGCTCTCGCGGGAACCGCTGCAAGAGCTGGGCGGGGAGAGGGGAACCTGTAAAAGGAACAGATTTTGGCAGGAGTGCAGCAAGAGAGCGACTGAGTGAGCAGACGGCCTGCCGCACTCCCCCAGCCCCTCTCTTTCCCTTCCTTTGAAACAAACAAACCCCTCCCAATCCTCCCTTTCCTGCCTTCTGAATTAAAACAAGAGAAGGCCAAGATTTTTCTTTTGTGGTCTTTACATATTTAAACTGCAGCTAGAAGGAAGTGGGGAAGAAAACCATCCCGAGACGCTCTTCTGTTTTAACTTCTTTTCCTTGTAGCTTTTGGGAGTTTTCATCCTGTTTTCGTGAGACGGCAGCGTTTGGGTGAAGCTGCTCCCTTCCTCCGCCAAGCCATCAGCTGAGCAAGACGCACTCCTGCCCACTGCACCACCCGCCAGAGACCCCCTGGATCTCCCCCAACCCTGCCCGACCCCCACAGGCACCCCTCCCCAGGAGCAACATCGAGCTGGCCACGCCCACACAGTCTGCCATGCCCACTGTGGTCACGCCCACCCAGTGTGCCACGCCCACCTGGCACCTGGCGATACATAAGTGGGTTTTGGGTTGCAGTTTGGGCATTTGGTCTCTAACAATCCAGTGTGGGCATCCAGACTGACCAATCTCCCTTTGCTGCCACCAAGTGGTCATCTGGCAGCCTAGAACTAGCAGCCAGGGATGAGGTCCTCAGGGTTTAGCACCTGTGCCACATTCCTGTCTCGTGGGCTCACCTGCAAGGCGAGTTTCAGCTACCCTAGTCCACCTGTAGCTGAATGCCAGGTCTGTCTGCAATGAGGCAGAGATACCAGTCTTAGCTTATGCCACACCTCCCTCTCTCTCTTCCTCCCTCTCTCTCTCTCCCACCTCACCCCCCTCTCCCTCTCCCCCTTTCTCCCTCTCCCTCTTCTCTCTCCCTCTCCTCCCCCCCTCTCTCCTTCTCCCTCTCCCTCTTTCCATCTCCCTCTCTCCCTCCCTCTCCCTCTCCTTCCCCCCTCTTACTCTCCCCCTCTCTCCCTCTCTCTCTCTCTCTCCTTTCTCCCTCCCTCTCTTCCTCTCCCTCTCTCTCCCTCCCTCTCTCCCTCCCTTTCTCTCTCTCTCTTTCTCCCTCTCTCTCTCTCCCACCTCACCCCCCTCTCCCTCTCCCCCTTTCTCCCTCTCCCTCTTCTCTCTCCCTCTCCTCCCCCCCTCTCTCCTTCTCCCTCTCCCTCTTTCCATCTCCCTCCCTCTCCCTCTCCCCCTCTCCTTCCCCCCTCTTACTCTCCCCCTCTCTCCCTCTCTCTCTCTCTCCTTTCTCCCTCCCTCTCTTCCTCTCCCTCTCTCTCCCTCCCTCTCTCCCTCCCTTTCTCTCTCCCTCTCCCTCTCTCTCTCCGTCTCTCTGTCTCCCTCTCTCTCTCTCTCCCTCCCTCTCCCTTTCTCTCTCCTTTGATGGTTTGAACAGCTGCTATTGCTCCTCACCTAATCATCTGCACTAAATGTGGAGATCCATGGGTTCAGTTCCTGATAGAAATTTGGGAGCCCAAAGAACATGATCTGGCCATGTATATGTCTGGTGATAAGTAACAGCTTCCACAGGGAAAAGTATTTTTTTTTCCCATGGCTAACCCATGGTTAAAGAAAGAGGAATCTTCCTATCAGAAATTAAGAGATAAGTATCAAGGCTCTTTTTAAGAAAAAAGAAAGAAAAAAACTAGAGGAGCAAAATTTATACTATAATCCTGGGTAAGATGTGGATCTTACCACAACTCCACATGGTTAAAAAATAATTTTAAATTTAATGGTAAACAGTGAAAGAGCAGAAACAAAAAGTTGTAAAAGTCCAGCAAGAGGTTATACAATAGACTAGAAGTCAACTAGTCATAAATCTAGAGATTGTAAAGCTTCAAAAAGTGCAAATAAAAGCCAGGCGCACTTAAGAAAAATGAGCAGCTGAGGGGAGATGGTGTCAATAGTTCAGATCTTCTGATTGCTCCTTACCGAGAACTGCAAGCATCCAGACCCTCTGTTCTCCATTGATCATCTGAAGGTTGCAAAATCAGCTGTTTGTCAACAGGAAAAAAGAAAACTCCTGTCCATTCAGCACACCACGATTGGGGAGGAGCCGAGAGCATCTCTTCAATGAACAATGCATTTACCACCACCTGCATCCAGCCCCCTAGCACCGCCCTGATCACTCCAGCCAACCAGTAGGACAGGGATCTAATCAACAGGTGGCACATCTAAGGGAGCTTTAGACTCATCCTGAGTATCTCCACAACACAAAGCCTCCATCATCTCAGCCAGATATGCCCAACTCAAGAGGTCACAAAGAGTGCTTGGCACAGTCACTCTGTAGGATCAGCATAGGTTTCATGGTAGCAGAAAGACACTGCATGGATGGATGGATGGATGGATCGATCGATCCTCCAGGCAAGCTCCCCCTTCTCCTTTTGAACCTCCAACTTACTCCACATGGTGGCCCCTTGGACCTCTGCCTTCTGACCCTCCGTCTTCTTTGTTTTTTTCCCAGCAGCTGGGGGAGGGAGGCTGATGATCCAATTCCTGCCAACTTCCCAGAGGAGACCACCACCACCTCCTAAGGCCACTTCGGATTCACTTGATGGACATCTCAGATGACTCTCCTTCCTGCCCCTTCACTGCAGACGCCCCTGGTCTTCCTGTCAGCTTTCTACAGGAGGCTTTGGGACTAGGGGCTTCCATGGGCCTCCCAATGAACTCTATTACCAATGTGGCTAGTGGGAGGGGCTCCAAGGGTGGCTGTGGCCACTCATGCCTGCCTCTCCTGCCCCACAAGCTGCTTTTGCTGTTGCCTTGTCTGGACCCCAAAGAAACCCACATTTGTTTGTTTGGTTGATATTCAGGAGCTCAAAGCAGCCCCCAGTTCCCTGCTCTTTCCCTCACCACATCCCTGTGAGGTAGACAGAAGAAGCTTTCACAGCTGAGGTTGGGTAAATTCTAAGTCGTACTAGAGTTTTGCGGGGGGGGGGAGCTGCCCTATTCTCTCTCTTCAGAGCTTGCCAGGGGGTCTGCTGCCCTGGTGTCCCCCTCCCCCCTTCTTGCAGACTCATCCTCTCATTTCAAATTCAACCTTGATTACAGCCATAGGGCAGCTCACTCCCGTTTTCATAGGGGAGCCCAGCACTTATGGGACACCCCCTTCCTTCCCCAGCCAAGCAGTGTCCCAAGGGGGAGCAGCTGATAGATCCCACTTTCCCAAGAGTCAATCCACCGGTTTCCCCATGAAGAGAGGGGCCGCTCCCCCACTCTCTGAAAGGTCTCTGAGCATCTCTTCTGCCAAATAAACATCATGTCCCTCCCAAGACAGGCTCTGATCTCCCTGACCCTCTCTGAATTGGAGGGTCAATTGATAAATGTTCTGATTATTGCTTTTTAAGGGATGTGAATCCCACACTTACCTGTCAGGTGGACAAATATCTTCATCAAGTTGTACAATTCTGAAAAAGTTTAAATTAGATATTTAAATGTCTCTAGGGTATAGCAGAGCCAGGACTGAGTCCCAAAGTACCACTTCCTCCCATTTAATTCTGAGAAGATTAAATGAGGGTGGGTGAATGTGCGTGGAAATGGTCTTGGGAGGGGAGAGATGTAATTTGGGACTGTTAATGCAGCCTTACAATAAAGACAGAGCACGTGTCCTCCTGGTTGTGCTTCTTGCTGAACTGTGAGATGAGCAGCACATAAATGTAATAAATAAATAGTCTGGACTACTTCACCAGGCTAACAGGGAAGGAAAAATGGAGATGACTAAGTGGCAAAAAAGGGGGCGGTGTCCTCAATCAACATGAGATAATTGCACAAGGTGGAAAGTCTGAAAGAAATTGAAAGGAAAGTTGTTTATTGCTTTCTGGAAGTTTCTAAAATTTTCAAATCTGGGTGACTCTTTTTCTTAAATGTGTGTCACTGGGATTCTAATGGTGGGCTGTATAAAAGTGTATATCAGGGGAAATTAGTCAATGATACATTCTTCCCTCACCCCACCTTCTCCATATCTTTCAAAAATCTGGGGAACTACCAGAGGATTAGAAAAGAGCTGATGTGGTTCCCATCTTCAAAAAAAAGGGGGAAAACAGAGCCAGGAAACTACAGACCAATCAGACTAACATTGATACCTGGGAAGATCCTGGAAAAGATAATAAAAAAACAGATCTGCGAACAACTAGAATAGAATAAAGCTGGAAGGGACCTTGGAGATCTTCTAGTCCAGCCCCCTGAGAACCTATACCATCTCAGAGAAGTGACTGACTAGCCTCTTCTTAAAAACCTCCAGTGATGGGGCACCCACGATTTCTGGAGGCCAGCTGTTCCACTGGTTAATTGTCCTCACTGTCCGGAAGTTTCTCCTTAATTCCAGGTTGCTTCTCTCTTTGATCAGTTTCCAACCATTGTTTCTCCTCCTTCCCTCTGGTGCTCTGGTGAACAACGTGACCCCCTCTTTCTTGTGGTAGAAGCAAATAAAGTTATAACTAATAGCCAGCATGGGTTTGTTAAAAACAGATCAGGCCAAACCAATCTTATTTCATTCTTTGACAAAGTGACTAAATTAGTAGACCAGCAAAATGCTGTGGACATAGTTAGACTTCATATTTAGACTTCAGCAAGGCATTCGACAAAGTAGACCACAACCTATTTCTTGGTAAGCTAAAATAAAGTGGGACAGACAGCATCACCATGAGATAGATTTGTAATTGGCTGACAAACTGTACTCAGTGAGTAGTCTTTCATGGTACTACATCTACATGGAGGGAAGTTAGCAGTGGGGTACCATAAGATTCTGACCTAGGCCCAGTACTCTTCAATATCTTCCTAACCTACTTAGATGAGAGAATCGAATTATCAAATTTGCAGATGACACTAAGCTGGCAGGAGTAGCCAACACTCCAGAAGACAAGCTCTTCATAGACTTGAACACTAGGCCTTATCTAACAAAATAAAATTCATTGTAGAGAAAAGCAAAGTCAAGAAAAAGCAAAAGTACACATATAGATTGGGTGAAACCAGGCTTAATAGAAGCAACTGTGGGAGATATCTTGGAGTCTTAGTGGGCAATCAATTAAATATGAGCCAACAGTGTGCGGTGGCAGCCAAAAAAGCCAATGCAATCCTAAGTTGCATTAACAGAGGGATTCAATCAAGATCATGTGAGGTACTAACATTGCTCTATAAAGCCTTAGTAAGACCACACCTAGAATACTGCACCCAGTTTTGGTCTCCACACTATAAAAAAGATGTTGAGACTCTAGGAAAAAGTGCAGAGAAGAGCAACAAAGGTGATTAAGGGCCTGGAGACTAAAACATATGAAGAACGGCTGCAGGAATCAGGTTTGCCAGTCTAAAGAAAAGAAGAAATAGGAATGACATGAAAGCAGTATTCCAGTATTTGAGGTGCTGCCACTAAGAAGAGGGGGTCAAATTATTCTCCAAAGCAACAGAAAGCAAGACAAGAAACAATGGATGGAAACTGATCAAGGAGAGAAACAACCTGGAATTAAGGAGAAACTTCCTAACAGTGAGGACAATTAACCAGTGGAACAGCCTTCAGAAGTTGTGGATGCTCCAATACTGGATGTTTTTAAGAAAAGATTAGATGGCCATCTATTTGAAATGGTATAGGGTCTCCTGCTTGAGCAGGGGGTTGGACTAGAAGACCCCCAAGGTCCCATCCAGCTCTACAGTGATTGATATTGATATCCTGAGGCCATTCATACAACTCCACAAGGGCAAAGTGAAGGGAACCATCAACCTTCACCAATCCTTTCCCCCAAATTCAGAAGAGACAAGCCAAACAATACAAAACAGTACAACCCACAATAGAACAGAAGATACCAACTCAGTACCAAAGGGAAGATGGAACTTGGGGACATTCCCTCTGCAGCCCTTCCCCATCCCAATCTCTGTCCTGGGCCAGGTTGTCCTTCCATCCTCCCACCCCAATTGCTCAGCAGGAACAGCCTCAGCCTAGGGCAGACATGTCAAACACAAGGCCCAGGGGCCGGAGGCAGCCCGCAAAGTGGTTTCATGTGGCCTGCAAAGCTATCCTGGAAACAGTGAGGGAACGGCCCACGTTGCCTTGGCCCTGTCCCAGACCAGCTGGGAGCCAATGTACAATTTTGTGGTGGCTATCTATGCTGAAACATATTCAGTCTTAGCTCCACAAGGCCGTCTGGAAACAGTAGGAACCAGCCCCTGCCGCGTCGGCCAAGCCCCTTGGGTGAATGCTGGGGAGGTGTCACCCTTCGTGAGGAATGAAGAAATGCACCATCGCCTGGAAGTGGCCAGCAAATGGCCCTTGCCTACTTCACATATCCGGCTAGATGGGCTTTGGGGGAGGGGTTTCGGCAGGCAGCGGGGCACTCTCCTCATAGTGCTGAGAGGTTGAGCTGGGTGGCGCAAATCCCAAACGAAACGCGAGGCCGCCCAGCTCCCAGCCTGCCCAATTTCAGCAGGCAACAGGGCGCTCTCCTCACAGCACCAAGAGCTGAGCCAGGTGCTGCGAATCTGATGAGAAGTGCAATGCTGCCTAGCCCCCAGTCTGCCCAGTAGGCTCGGGACATTGCAATGGTCCCGGACATTCCAGAAGCTGCCCGGGACCAGACTGAGCGGCGCCGGCCTTGTGCGCATGCGCAAGACGCAAAACGCCAGATACTTTGTTATGTTTCTGTCCGGGTCGCTGGTTGCTTTTAAGAGAGAGGCCTGCGAGCCTGTGGTTTTTCGAGTGTTGGTGATTGTAAATAAAGAGCTGTTAACTTCGTCATGACTCCTCATCATTCGCCATTGAACGGAGGACTTAACACTGGCGACGAAGGTGGGATGATTTACAAGCGGAAGACAAGAAGCTGAAAGACTTACCCAGGAAGTCCTGAAGAGGGGAAGACGGCGTTAAAATCAGCGTTCCAGCCTGCCAGTACAGTGTCGCTGGAGGGTGAGTTCGGCTGAAAGACCCCATCCCCAATACAAGTTTCAGAGGAGCGAGTGGTGAAGGAATTAGAGGATGGCAAAGATTGGTCGTTTATCTGACTTTGATATCTCACATTCAGAGAGATGGGAATCCTACGTTGCAAGGGTGGAGAATTACTTCAGAATAAATCAGATTAGAGAAGATGGCTTGAAGGCTGCAACTCTGTTGTGTGTCTGTGGACAGGAAGCTTTTGAGATTGCAGAGAATCTGGTGGCTCCTGCACCTCTGGAGTCAGTAACATATACTGACTTGAAGAAACTGCTGAAGGAACATTTCCAGCCCAAGTAGTCTGTTATTGCTTGGAGGCACACATTTGAGCAAAGGGACCAGAGGGCAGGTGAATCTGCTAAAGACTTTATTGTGGCCTTACAGCAAGCAGCCAGACCGTGTGAGTTCAAGGACCTGGAAGAGAGCCTGCGAGATCGCTTCGTATGCGGTTTGAGGAACAGAGACGTGCAGCAGAAGATGTTTGCTAGAGAGGATGTCTCTTTCCAAGATGCACTGAGAGAGGTGACAGCTGAGGAAGCAGTAGGCGGGGCTGTGAAGACCCTACGGCCCACCAGGAGCCCTCCAGAGACTGCTACCGTCCACCAAGAGGACATCCAAGAAGGACCAGATGCGGATCCTGAAAAAGAGGTGAATAGACTTTACCAGCCAGCTGGAAGGAGGCCGAAGGAGCGCCTGGACAAGGACAAAGCATCCCTTCAATGCTTCGGGTGTGGAGGACACCACAAGCAAACAGAATGCAGGTTCCATTCCGCCAATTGCAGAGCGTGTGGCAAGCAAGGCCACATCCCAGCCGTCTGTTTGGGGTGACAGAAGGTTCAATCTCGAGAACCTTCTGTCACCCCAAACAGCCAACATAGGGTGGGTTTCTGCACATCGCGCAGGAGTATTTTGAGGACAGGAACACACAAGCCCCTTAAGAAAAAGTTTTCTCTTAATGTAAGGCTGCAAGGGGTTCCTTTATCAATGGAGTTGGACACTGGATCCGCTCTTTCCATTATTTCCAGTAACACCTTAAACAAGATATGCAGTAGCAGTGGCCTTCAAGTTAAACTCAGGCCTTCAAACCTAATACTTACAGATTTTCAGAATTCTATGGTGTGTGTTAAGGGGGAGGCCACCTTTAGAGTACAGTATAAGGATTTTTTTTTTTTGGTAAAAAAAATTTTATTTTCAATTTTACATTATATTCATAAAGAATACTTCAGATAAAGAGTAAAATAAATTTATACACACAACTTTCGGTATTGCTCACCCATTTCCCCCAAAACCGCATCCACCCTCTTCTCTCACTTTCCTCTTCCCTCTTCTTCCTCACTCTCCCCCTCTCCTCCTTCTCCTCAACCTTCCTACTTACTTCTCCCCTTCCTCCTATCTTCTCACTCCGGATGCAGTCCAGGGTAAATGCCCGAGCAATTCCTCTGTCCAAATTAAAACATCAATATTATATACAATAAAACTATTTCTACTTATCTGAGCTATTTAACCTCCAACTCATCCCCCCCTCACCCCGACTTCCCAGAGCCAAGTACAGGATTATACAAACATATTAAACATAATCTATTTAAGTTTACTAATTATACAATAACCAAAATCATACTAACCCATAACTCTCTTCAAACTTTAACATCATAATTTTATAAACTAATCCATTACTCATAAAATAAATGAAACTTTGTAGTTCCATATTTCTTCTGAACATATTCTATCCATCTTCTCCATACAATAACATATCTCTCTTGTGAATGGTTCTTTAAATAAGCAGAAATATTAGCCATTTCTGCTAAATTAAAAACCTTAAATACCCATTCTTCTAAAGAAGGCAGAGAGTCTTTCTTCCAATATTGACCCACCAATAATCTTGCTGCTGTTATTAAATTCAACATTAAAATAGTTTCTTTAGCATCAAAATCCACAAAAATACCCAAAAGAAATAACTGGGGAGTAAACTTAATCTTCCTTTTAAAAACCTTTTGAATGTTCCACCAAATCATAATCCAAAAGGCTTTAATATTTTTACAGGTCCACAAAACATGAAAATAGGTTGCATCCAAGCAACCACATCTCCAACATTTAGGTTGCAGGTTCGGGTACATACAAGACAACTTTTAAGGATCCAGATGCCATCTGTAAAACATTTTATAAAAATTCTCCCTCAAATTTTGAGCCTGTGTAAATTTAACATTTCTAATCCAAATTACCTCCCATAAATCCAATGAAATCAGTTCCTGAATATTCTGGGCCCATTTAATCATACAATCTTTTACTAACTCTGTTTCTGAATTCAATTTTATTAACTCATTGTAAATTCTTTTAATATGAGCATATTTCTGATCTTTAATCTGAATTACCAAATTTTCATCTGCTAAAGTAATTCCCACTTTCTCATACAGTATAAGGATTTTGAAGATCCCCTAGATGTGGTGGTTGTTGGGGGTGAACGAACAAGCCTTATTGGACTTAATTGGTTCGAGGCCCTGGGAATCCAGGTTACTGGGCTGCACAATTTGCAAACATCAAGCCTTGCAGAAGTCTGCAAAGAGTTTGCAGATGTGTTTAGTTCAGAGTTGGGATCCTACAAAGGGCCTCACATCTCGCTAAGGCTAGACCCATCTGTCACGCCCATTGTTGAGTCCGTGGCGGGAAGCAGACACGAGAAGCAGTTGAAGTTCTCAGTTTTCTTTATTCTGCGTTCAGCTTACAAGTAGATGGCTTCAGCTGCTCCCAAAACCTCCCAACTTCTTATATAGACATTTCCCGGGTAAATGCGATACTTTTCCCGCGCCAGCACCCGCGCATGCGCACGGCGCTGGCGACAGCCTGTCTGGTCCCGGGCAGCTTTGCACCTGCCCGGGACTGCCTGCAAACGCCCGAGCCGTTTGCAAGGCTCGGGACATAACACCCCTTTCCCCCGGGCTAAAACTACTACCAACATATAATCATTTATTTTATGCAGTGTTCTGCTTCTCAGTGCTCCTATCGTTACCTGGCTTTTGTTTAGCCAGCAATGTTATGTAATCCTCTAAGTATTTAGGAGACTTCTTTGCTCTCTGTGACCTTCTCAGCTCTGGGTTACTAGCATGAGTTCCCTGACTGGAGGGAGATGTGAGCCTGTTCTCCTTATTTTGCCTTGGTGCCTTCCAAGGACTGTGCCCCGCTGCCTGGCCTGCTTGCTCGCCCACCGGGCTCGTCAGGCCAGGGCTTCTGTCACTTTGTGACCTGGTTGACCTGCCTAGCTGTAGACCCTCGGGCCCCTTGAAGTGATAGCCACTGCTGGGCGTCTCTGTTGAACCTCCTAGGTCATAGGTCGGCAACCTGTGGCTCTGGAGCCGCATGCGGCTCTTTGAGCCTTCCCTGGTGGCTCCCAGCCTCCTCTGCCTTTGCAGAGAGAGACAGAGACAGAGAGAGGCAATTGCGCTTCTCTCTCTCTCTCTTTCTCTCTCTCTCTCTCTCTCTCTCTCTGTGTGTGTGTGTGTGTGTGTGTGTGTGTGTGTGTGAGAGAGAGAGAGAGAGAGAGAGAGAGAGAGAGAGCGCTCCTCCCTTTGCTGCGTCTCTGCAGGAAGCAGGAAGCAGGAAGGGCAGGAGAGAGCTAGCTAGCCCAGCTAGGCTGACTCAGGAATTCTGGGAGTTGAAGTCCATGAGTCATAAAAGAGACGAGGTTGCCTATCCCTGACCTTGTTGGACAACAGCTTGGAGCTTGCCAGGTGAGCAGCAGATAGGAGAGGGGGGGAGAAAGAGAGAGAGAGAGAAAGAGAGAGAGAGAGAGAGAGGAAAGAGAGAGAGAGAAAGAAAGAGAGCAGGGGAAGAGGAGTGGCAGGCAGACCAAGGGCAGATAGAGAGGGAGGGAGAGACGACAGACAGAGAGAGACCCTTTTGACATCTAAAATGAAGATAACACTGCATATATCCTTTTTTTACCTGTATGTGTATGTGTATGTACGTGTATGTGTGTGTGTGTGTGTGTGTGTGTGTGTGTATACATACATACATACACACACACACACACATATATACACACACACAAACACACACATACAAACAAACACACACACACCTGTAATAAAGGTAAAAAAAGATATATGCAGTGTTATCTTCATTTTAGATATCAAAAGGGTTTTGCGGCTCCCGGTGTTTTGTTTTTGGTGGGAAACGGGTCCAAGTGGCTCTTTGAGTGTTTTGGGTTGCCTACCCCTGTCCTAGGTCCATCCAAGACCTGTCAGGAGGCTGTCCATTCCCTGAACCCCGTCTTCTCTGTGGTCGGGCTTGTGTAGGAGTTTTTCTGTACTTTTCCCAAAACTCGTTACGCCTGATTTGGGCTAGAGTGTTGTAGTCGGTGACTTGGTTCCTCGACCACCTCCCTGTATGTTTGACCCCCTGTAGGATTGGGGGTAAGGTCAGGCCAACCTTGGGGATTGTGTGCCAGCTCTCTTTCGGGGAATGATTTGTTGGGATGCCCCCGGGTATCCTCCGTGACTGGAGTGCTGTGTGATGTGTGTGGAAAGTGAGTATGCCCCCGGGTGACTCCCTGGCTGGAGTAGGCGTGGATGCCTGGTAGTTAGGTAAGCTCATGGAATTCCTGTTCGGAGCTCTCGCGGAACCCTGGGATGGGCCGTTTGTGGCTCCCTCAGTGGAGATGGGCAGCAGCTCGTGCCCTTCCCTTTTGCTCCAAAGGGTCCCCCTCCCCCC